>NC_132809.1:21270102-21907602 GCF_048594095.1 Paramormyrops kingsleyae | reverse complement strand
TCCAATTAGCCTCAGCATGTTTTTGGACTGTGGCAGGAAACCGGAGAACACGAAGGAAACCCCATGATGACACAGGGAGAACATGCAAACTCCACACACCTGGAACCCTGGTGGAAACTTGAACCCAGATCCCAGGCGATTATGCTAACCAACGCCCCCCCCCCCCCCCCACCTCGCAGTCACAGCATGCGATTGGCAGCTTGTCCCAGGTTATTTTTTTGGAGCTGCTCTCTTGACATCTCTGAGCAGTTTTGTTAACTTCTGAGAATCCACAGCTCACCATGGTGATGGGGGCCCAACTGCAGGCCCCCAGAGAAATGGGTAAGAGTGATTTCTGTAATAGTCATTTTAATCTAGGCAACAAAGAGAGATTAGTGATTTTGCTGTGTTTCATCCTGCCAACAACCAAATCCATTCACCACAGCCGCCCCATTTTTAACCTAGACATCTGCTTTTACGCAAAACATGTTTGTCACATTTAAAATGCTGCTTGTTGTGCATGCATTGTCGCTCTCAGACTTTCGAATGGAGAGGGACGTGCAGTGTCTTCAGCTTCTTAGACATTACTTCCAGCCACTCAGGGATTTGGGCTCGTGGCTCGGCAGCTAGAACCGGTCTGTCGATGTCAGCTAACAAAATGAAGACAGAGCAGCAGTCAATGTGGGGACGGGGAGTCGCTGGTATAGCTGGGAACTGCCCTACTCCGACCATTAGTCAATGGGACAGAATCTTGAAGACAAATTGACTTTAGCATCTGGACCCTTGGGATTAACTGGGAGTGTTTGTAAATTGGCCAAAAAAAATGTGAAATGATAGGTCTGCTTGTTTTTGTTTTTATTTTGTTGTGACTGGGCCTTTAAGAGCAACACACCTGCAAACCATGAAAATACCAGTCAGATGAGGCCCGAACAACATCATCAGGCAGAAAGATGCTCATAAAATCCCTGGCTTTGTGAGACTGGTGTCACTTTGAAATCTGAAATAGACAGAAAGCCACTCACGCATTTCCTCGGAGTCTTATTACTAATCAAAGCAGCACAAAGGATTTGATGTCCATTCTTACGGAAGCCCCCATAACTGATGGGCCATGAAGATCCAGGTGTCTGATCTGGCAGGATGGCCCGTACCCAGCACAGCATCTGGCTCCTTAAGCAGGTCCGTGGCTGAGGAGCCAATTAAGGGTCTGGGGATTATGGCTTGTGGGAAAGGTATCTGGTTGTTCTTTGAGAGTAAATGACGTGGAAATGAAAGGAAGTGAAGAACAAGTTCCACCCAGCATTTTTTGGGGTTGATGGACCTTTGGCCATGATGGACGTACCCCCATGTTAGGAGTTTGATTGCCCTCTGTAGGCATTACTAATTGTCAACTAATAAAACAGTGACTGAAACAAGTTGTGTGTTACAGGTCAAGCCGTGGGACGAGCACAGAATGGTATGTGGCCGTCAGTCTATAATAAACTCTGACGAATCCTTTGTTTGCCCTCTGTGGAAAGGCAGTTCAGTTCAGCCATCACAATCATGTGACACTGGCAAAGAGCAGAGGACCACAGTGTTATTTTCTTGTTTCATTCTTCAGGGATAGATGATAAAAGAATGGCGGAGGGGTTCCATGAAGAAATAAGATCATCAGTGGGGGACGCAGTCTGTCAGCATATCACGGCTCTATTGTTGGGGGGGCGCAAACAAAGCTTTGGGCTTTTGTTGGAAAAATCTGACCAATCCAACATGCAGTGAACACATGGGGGCAAAGGACATGTTACGACTGGCGGGCGGGCCAGTAGGGAAGCAGGCGAGAGAAGCCAGATGACCGGGTAAACAGGGTTTAATTGGACTTCGGAAGGCAGACACTCACGAAACGCATAACAATACAATGACGGATCTGGGGTACACTGACTGAGACAAGGACTAAATACAAAAGACTAGCCAGACATAACAGGACACAGGTGATCACAATCGGGGATGCACACGAGGTAATGAGGGGGGCGTGGCACACATCAGGATCGTACGGAGCGGGGCGTGACAGGACAGTTATGGTCACCTGACTCTGCCTGCCAAGCATGGCGCCCTCAGCTCCGTCTCAGAATCTCTGTTGCTGAATGCTTAACACGTCTTCCAAAATGCCTTTCCTTCATGGATGGCGACACACACTGAAATCACCAAAGCCAGACTAACACTCTCCTTACATTCAACTCAATCACAATTATGGACCCTCGCCGAGGTCAACACCTTCCCGCCTGGCATGTTAAGCACCCCACGCAGTCACCTTGAGCGCAGCTGCAGGTGAGCTCGTCAAACCTCCCTGATTTACATAGCACAGGTCACAAAGCCTGTTACAGAGTGCCACACGCGCGTCTGGCTTTTTACACATGAAAATCCCATTGTTCAGAAGTAAGTCAATCAGAATGCACTGCATGGGATACCAATATTACACAGAGACAGAATAAAGACGTCTTCATTGCTCCAAACGGTAACTATTATGTAATTTCCTACTAAAAAAATACCTTCTGCACTTAACTTTAGACGCTGAGTTAGTTCTCATACAGTTATTCCAGAAATATGGATGTCATAACCTTTACCAGGGAGATATTTTATATAAAATACTTGTCAAAACACATCTAAGAAGTGTAAGCAATGCAATCTGTACCTGTGGAATAACAGCATGTAATAACCCCTATCAAAATAAGGAAATGTGCATTTCATTTTGAAGGGGGTGGGTTGCTGTAGTTGATTTCTGTGTTTATTAGTTCTTTCACTCCCTCATTCCCTAAAATATTATAAATTGGGGTTCTACACGTTGTTTTGCTATGTAACCCTGGCTGTGTTTCACACACCAGCAGTGCAATTCCCCCATTTTTCATTCATTTTCTGGTCCCCAAAACAGTTTCAGTATTTTCATCTTGAGTCTGGTGTTTAGGACAGCCTTGTTCCTTTAATAATCCCCCACTCCCCATGGCACATGTTTCCTGTAATAACCCCCCACTCCCTGTGTCACATGGTTCCTGTAATAATCCCCCACTCCCTGTGTCACATGGTTCCTGTAATAACCCCACTCCCTGTGTCACATGGTTCCTGTAATAATCCCCCACTCCCCATGTCACATGGTTCCTGTAATAACCCACCACTCCCTGTGTCACATGGTTCCTGTAATAATCCCCCACTCCCTGTGTCACATGGTTCCTGTAATAACCCCACTCCCTGTGTCACATGGTTCCTGTAATAATCCCCCACTCCTCATGTCACATGATTCCTGTAATAACCCACCACTCCCTGTGTCACATGGTTCCTGTAATAATCCCCCACTCCCTGTGTCACATGGTTCCTGTAATAACCCACCACTCCCTGTGTCACATGGTTCCTGTAATAATCCCCCACTCCCTGTGTCACATGGTTCCTGTAATAACCCCACTCCCTGTGTCACATGGTTCCTGTAATAATCCCCCACTCCTCATGTCACATGGTTCCTGTAATAACCCACCATTCCCTGTGTCACATGGTTCCTGTAATAATCCCCCACTCCCTGTGTCACATGGTTCCTGTAATAACCCCACTCCCTGTGTCACATAGTTCCTGTAATAATCCCCCACTCCCCGTGTCACACGGTTCCTGTAATAACCCCACTCCCCGTGTCACATGGTTCCTGTAATAACCCCACTCCCCGTGTCACATGGTTCCTGTAATAACCCCACTCCCCGTGTCACATGGTTCCTGTAATAACCCCACTCCCCGTGTCACATGGTTCCTGTAATAACCCCACTCCTCGTGTCACATGATTCCACTCGCACAGGATTACGATCTTGTTGCAGTCCTGAGAATGGTGTGAGTCTATTATATTGCTGTCTAACCAACAGACAAGTCTTAATGACAATAATGGACTATTTGCATAAGTAACCTACTGTCATTTTCAAAGCACAGAAACTGCCACCTCTCTTTTCGTCTAGACAGGCATTGTCCACAAATGGAGCAAAGAAAATGACATACATTGAAACAGTCACAGGATGCCTGAATCATTTTCATACCTAAAATCAGACATGTGTGGCAGACCAGCCCCAAAACTACCCATGAAACGACTGGCCTGTTTCATCAATGTGCCTAAACCTGTCAAGGGTCTGTGCCTAGTATCACAGCCATTTGGCTTCTCCCTTTAACCACACCCTGGCGTGACTTCATGAAACTTTTCAGCCTAAACCTAACTTTTACTCCCCAAGCTGAACTATCTGAGAGTAAATGCAAGGCCACTCTTGTCCCTTTGGGGGGGGAGCGCTCCTGTCACTGCTCCCTCTCTCCTTAAATGTAAATGCCAGTCAGCACACAGGGGCCTTTTCCATTATTGTAAACATGCAGTCTGGTTGCTCTGTTGGCTCCCATCTACTCTGCCCTCCTTTGTCTCTCTGCCGGCACCCCGATAAACTGAACGAGCAGCACGAAATTCGGTGCCGACTTAATCCGTGTCAACTCCAAGCACCGGCAATTATTTCCAAGGAACGACAGAGTGGGAAAATGTGGAAAACACTAAGACACTAAGGGAGGGGGGTAAAGATAGACTGGCTGTATAATGTTTTTTTAATGGGTTCTGAGGAAAGGGCTTTGGTCAGCAAATCAGTGGAACAAGAATAGATTAATAATGTCTGTGCAGCCTTGGGCCTCGATAACGTTACTGAGAGTCTGACATCTTAAAACAAAGATGGAAAAGGCCTGACTTGCATCTCCGGGACACAGAAGCCTTTTAACAATTATTAGAACCACTGGTAAATTAAAAGATTCAGCAATGCTCCAGAGATAAGGGTTAAAAAACAAACGGAGACAATCACATCAAAGTGTCAGCCTTTGCCACAGTGTAGTTAAACACACCAGGCTGCTCAAATCAGGAGCGGCACTGCGTTGGTCACTAGTTACAGACTATAAACTGTATATTCTGAGTGGTATAATACTCATGTGTAGTATTAGTGCAAGATATGCTAACAGAACACAAACAATATATATATATATATATATATATATATATATATATATATTATTATATGTGTGGTATAAGCCACACAGACACAAAGTGTGCATGCATGTCTGGTATAATCCCCACATATTCACACAGCCTGCTAGTGAATCTCATTAGGAATAAGAGATTCTGTATTATTGTTGAGAGATGATAATGTTGGAGGAGGTGACTATCACAGAGATGGAAAGGTCACCCCCAGGGAGCAGGCCCGGGAGCAAGGGCATTCATTTTGAATGATGCCTGGGCAGGTCCATGCCCCCCCGCCACCAAAGCTATTGGAAGCTCATTCTGACTTGGACTGCAGCAGGAAAACTGGGTGTCTGCCCAACATAGAACACAGATGGGGAGCATTTAATGGTCTCGTTTGACTGTATTTATACAACCCATTTCCAATAAGTTGGGACACTCAGTAAAATGTAAATAATAACAGAATGCAATGATTTGTAAATCATGTAAACCCATATTTAATTGAAAACAGAACAAAGACAACATATAAAATGTTGAAACTGTGAAACACACGCTCAATTTTTTATTTGATACCAGCAACACATTTCAAAAAAGTTGGGACAAGAGAAACAAAAGACTTGTATAATGCTAAAACAGAACATCTGGTTAAATATTTCACAGCTAATTGGGCTATTTGGCAACAGGTCAGTAGGATAATGGGGTATAAAAAGAGCCTCCCAGAGAGGCAGAGTCTCTGTGCAGTGAAGATGGGAGAGGTTCACCACTCTGTGCAGTGAAGATGGGAGAGGTTCACCACTCTGTGAAGGACTGTGTGGGCAAATAGTGCAAGAATTTAAGAACAATAGGCCTCATTCACCAATATTTTCTTAAGAATTGTCTTAAATTTGTTCCTACGAAATTTGTTAAGAACAACCTACGTTGGATTCATTACGTGTTCTTAAGTAGCAATTGTTTGCACCTTCGTTCTTAAGAATGATGAATCCCACGTCTTCGTAACTGAAAGCGCATGCCAGTTTATGCTAATTAGCATAGGGAAACGGCCTGCAATTTCCCATAAAAGGGCATGAGACTGTAGGGCCGTGTGCAAGGAATGTCGAAGAGACGCGCAGGCTGTGGGCCGCTTGGCACTAAGAGAAAAAAAAACTTCAGTAATGCTGAAGTAGAAGTATTAATGTTATAGTGAACTCGTTTATAATGGAATATCGTCTATAACGGACGAGGTCCGCTAGTCCCGGCCGTGCGCCTTTAAGAACATGCAGAAATAGCATCGGATATAGCGGACTCACATATAACGGAGTTTCGCTTATAAAGGACAGACAATTTGGTCCCCAGGGCTGCTTTTAGCTGTAGTTTTGTTCCGCTATAACGGACATGCAGCTCCGCCTACAAGGCGTGTGGCGTGCCGGTGATATCCAGCGCAGATACGTACGTAGTCGGGATTATTAATAGTCACTCATCTGGTCAGGTAAAGTTACTACATGTACAATATAATAATCTATACCACAAGTGTGACTGCTGGGGTGTGACATGAGTAAATGGTGTCCTGTAGTTGTGTTCTGGGCTTACAGCAACTCTGGATATAACGGACTGTTTTGCCAGGTCCCTTGAAGTCCATTATAACTGGATCTTACTGTACAGGAGGTAAATGCAAATAGACACGTTATTTAGTACCGTAACCAGTGGATATAAAGCCCCAAAGAAAGCTGATACATGGAGAGATATCAGCTTCTCTGAACTCTGTGTGCCAAATAAATCTAAATGATCTTCAAACATGCGTTCCCTTCTCAGAGCACGATTGGCAAGCTCTTCAAGAAGTAACGGAAATGCCATTTTGATAGCAAGGCCAATGCACAGAAACAGACCTATTTATAATCCGCATGGTTACTACCATGAAAATAATTTTTACACTTTAAAATGATTTTTTATACTTTACTTTTAGACATTATTCAAATACTATCGTTTTATCAGCTGTAGACTGAACAAAACTGCTATAACCGATTATTTTGAACAAACTATCATTACTCAAATGTGCGTACGAATGGTCTTGAGTTTGCGTAGATTCTGTTCTTAGCTAAGAACAAATTCAGATAAGAAAACATTGGTGAATGTCAGAATCTTTGTAAAAAAAGGTGCATACGTGGGGTTTAAGAACAATTTTTGTTCTAAGTACGGTTGGTGAATGAGGCCCATTGTTCCTCAACACTAAAGCTGATTTGTACTTTGGTTCTGAGTCTGTAAAACAGTTTTAAAAAGGCAAAATACAGAGGAACTTTAATTGACAAGATTTATTTTAATGTCAAATTTTACTTCAATTCAATTGTAATAATAATAAAAATCTTGATCTAAACTGGAAGGTTGAAGAATAATTAATAATAAAAAAGAATAAAGCAGATTATGTTCAAAAAGAATGCAAATCTGTATTGCTAAAAGATTAATAAATTACACTCCTGTATAACTGAAGAAAACGGTCAAATTGATATGTCCTTTAAAAAACGTTTGAAAACATCTAACTTTGTAATAAAAACGGGCCTTATTCATCTTGTTCAAAGATTTAGGGAAATAAGTTATTAAAAAGAGGCATCCAGTCAAAGATGAATCTAGTGTCTTATTTAATTTGAAAATAACCTTTTAAATGCACTTTAAAAAGCAAAAATATAATGAAAAGTATCTAATTGCAATCTTCCAAAGCACTGAATAAAACCATTATCGTTTTTATTATCTTTTATCAACTGTAGCTAGTTTGGAAGTACAAAACACATTTAAAGTTGTATATTTTATTAGTGTATTTTATTAAATAAAATAACATCTGCTCTCCAGGTACAGTTTCATATTACTTGTGTCATTTTCTAAGGTTCATTGGTGGAACATTAACATCCGGTGTGTCACTGTGCCCTGGGTCATCCTAATAAAAAGGCAATACCTAACAATTTTTGTTAAATTAAATACATTGTGTAAATAGGAAAAAATATGCAAATAAATTGGCCTTCAGGGATTAATGAAACTACAATAAATATGGACAACAATTACCTCAATGAGGTAAACCTAATTTTCTTGGTATTTTATGAGGAATATAAGAAGATTAGAATAAAGTCTGACATGTTTGTTAATATATAACTGGGCATGTGGGCATAAATTATCAGGGGATGGGGGGGTTGTGACCCACCCAGAAATCAACAGCAGCCGATACAACCCCCTCAACCCCCCCAGTGCTCAACCCAAAGTTTTGCCCTTGACTGAGCATGAATGTCATTTAATTTCTTTGTATGTGTCCTTAGCATTGTTTGAAAGGCAAACATTTATCACATGAAAAAGCCTGAGAAAAGAATCCGCATGTTTTCCTACCTCTGTCTTTTTACAGATCCCTGTGATGCACGGCTAGATAAGGAGAAGGCTGGATATGTGGCTGTTTTGTTCCCGTGAGACTCCGTGCAGGATGGCGCGGTGTATTAGTGGGCAGCAGTGTAGCCTCGCACCCCCGACGTTGAGGGTTTGTTTTGCACCCTCAGCTCTCTCTGAGTTTGCATGTTTTCCATGTGGCGTGTGGGTTCACCCACCATTTAGGGGTCCACCAACAGTCAGGAGACATACAGTTCAGAGGACTTGGATTTGGAATCTCTGTGTTACCCACAGAGTCTCTGTGTTGCCCCAGCTATGAACCGATACCACTGGCCTGTGCTTCATGGGAGAGGGTCCAGCTTCTCCATGATCTGCATCACGATTGTGCTCATTGTGTATTGTGCATCACGATTGTGCTCATTGTGTATTGTGCATCACGATTGCTGTCCATTGAATTTGCATATTAATGGTCAGATTTGCCGTTTAGGGCTTTTTGGCAAGTGGGGTTCCCCGCTGGATTGGGAGAGGAGCTCCATATTATAAGCCTGTGGTGTATCAGGAAATAGGCAGCAGCCTCAATTGTTGTAGGTCATGCCTTTGTTCTCGCACTTATGCTATTCTGCAGTAATAGCAGAGCTATTGATTTGCCAGTCAATCTGCCCTCACCTATGGTCATGAGCTCTGGGTAGTGACCGAAAGAATGAGATCGCCGATACAGTCTCCTTTTGCAGCGTGTTGGGGCTCAGCCTTAGGGACAGGGTGAGGAGCGTGGACATTCAGGAGGGGCTCAATGTAGAGCTGCTGCTCCTGCGCATCGAAAGGAACAAGTTGAGGTGGTTTGGACATCTGTCTAAGATGCCTCCTGGACGCCTCGCTGTGGAGGTGTTTTGGGCTTGTCCAACCAGGAGGAGCCCTCAGGGCAGACCCAGGACACACTGGAGAGATTATGTCCCCTCAGAGGAGCTAGAGAAGGTGGCTGGGGATAGGGAGTTCTGGGCATCCCTGCTTAAACATCTGCCCCCGTGAACTGACCCCGGATAAGCAGTGGCGAATGAATTAATGAATGAATAAATGAATGAATGAATGAATGAGCATCTCTGTGTATTTTATAACAACAGTGCAGGCAGTATCCAAACCAGGCGAGGTGGAGTGCTGCTCATGACGGTAGCCTTTTATAGTGATTTATGGTGATTCTTTGTATGATGGATTATCTCACCCAAGGTGTCCCCTGCCCTGTCCTCCATGCTGCCTGCCATGGGGGCATAAGCGGCATGGTGGGGGGGGGGGGGGGGGGGGTGCATAAACGGATGGATGGATATTAAACTCATGCCTGTGATTCTCACGAGTTAAGGTTATAATAACAAAGATTCCATTCTGTGTGTGTTTGTGTCTTATGCACATTGCTGAGGATCAGGGACTCTGCAGGTATGTCAGCCTGTGGCATTTTTCACAGTAAATTACCCGGCACTGCTGCCTAATCAGTAAATGTGGGTTTGATCTGAACAATGCCTGACATATTGTGTAATGAATTTAATGTACGCTATCATACAGTGAAGCTCAGAGAGTTTACACCACTGGCTTGCATTGAAGAATGCAGGGACAGGCGCAGGTTCCATTAAGGAGGAGGTCAAAAGGGCAACAGTTGCCCTGCAAACACAGCTGTAGATCACATATGTCTGACGTGATCACTTATGTCTCACAGTCACACAAGCCTTTTTAATAAACTCACACATTAAAGCATTTGAAATCCTCCCACCCATTTTCCATAACAGCTTATCTAGTATATATATGGTCACAGTGACATTTTAAATATATATTCTCAATATAAATGCTTAATATAAGCATTAAATCTAATTGCCTTTTTATCACGCATTATGAATTACAATGTTGTTTCTCACCTTAAACAACTGCTCAGTTTTATAATCCCTTAGGGTCTTAACATTAAATTAGCAGGTTTCGCTTTTAGTGTAAGTAGCATTCATCTGGGAATAGGTAATCAATTATCCATTAAGAGTTATTTCTTTTAAAAGACATGAATGGTGTGGTGAATGTAATCAGTCTTCGTATCATGTCCCATTACTGCTGATATTTTTGTAAGTATTGATGCTGTTGTATATCTGTATATGGTGGGACAGGGTGTAAATTAGACACCACGTGGATTGAGGCTGGTCCCCACAGGTTTGCACAATGGACTAGAGTCTGCTTCACATCTGCCTTTACACTGACGCTTTCCCATCTTTCATGCATCCCACATTTATCCATGAAATGCAGCTACTGTATGAACATTATGAATTAATCCTCCTATTTGTTTCTCTACCTGTTGGCAGCTGCCCGAGTTGAGGCCTGTTGGGTGACCGTGCAGCCAGGGATTGTGGTGGCCGTTATCTGACAGTGTGTACGGCTTCTCCCCAGCAGGGAGAACATGCAAGCTGCACATGCACAGAGCCGGGGGAATATGACAGACACCGGCCTCTGTGGCTCTGTGGGTTCAGCCTCTGGGCCAGTGATCGCCTGTTCAAAAATCTCATGGTCGGCAGAGTGATTTTGACGTTGGGACCCTGAGTGTGGCCCTTAAAGCCAAATGCTCCAGGGACTGGCTGACCCTGCTTCCTCAGTTGTACGTTGCTTTGGATAAAAGCACCAGCTGAATAAGTAAATGTAATGCAGAGCGGTTGCTCAGTGGCTGGTCTTGCGGGCTCATACCTCCAGGGCTGTGGAGACCCCCCCCCTGCCCGGCACGCGTGTGGACTTTGCATGTCCTTCCCATGTCGTGAAGCTCCCTCTTGCAGTCTGAAGGCATGCCATTAGGTTAATTAGTTAATTAGTGTGTAGCCCTGCTTTGTGGCTCCAGGTCACCCCCTGCTACACCAACCAGGGTTCTGTAGACATCTTCAGGCTGTCCTCCATGCTTCTATGGATCTGCCAGTTGTCTCACGGCGCATTGAGTTGACTGGAAAGTGAAACGTATGTCTAAACACAACATGCATTCTTTGCCAGCCACCTTTAAACTAACATTAGACAAAAAATGGTGTCCCATCGATATTCACTCTGACCATTTCCCTTTTTTTTGCGAACTGAATGAATAATATATTCTTCAATCAGACCAGTTTAAAGGTTTCATTGTAGCTGCATATTCTTTACACAGCAGTGCAATAATCAAGATGCCAAATGCACTGCCAGTGTTGCTAA
Organism: Paramormyrops kingsleyae; assembly: GCF_048594095.1. NCBI lineage: Eukaryota > Metazoa > Chordata > Actinopteri > Osteoglossiformes > Mormyridae > Paramormyrops > Paramormyrops kingsleyae. The sequence goes on along the minus strand of NC_132809.1, from coordinate 21,896,117 downwards.
GCAATGGCATTTATTCAAGCACATGGACCAGTTCAAACTAGGATTAAAAATTTAATTCACAATATATGTCAAAAGCTGAATTCTTGTATGTTGTAATAACAATTAGTCAGTACATCGTTCAAATGTTTTAATTATATTTGAATTTATCCCAGATCTCAGACTTAAGGATCCATGATGTCATTATCACATATAGGGGTTGGACAATGAAACAGAAACACTGGCCAAGATAGGGTTAGGGGTTTCATGCATATATATGTGTGGCCTGGTGGCCACAATTCACTGATTGTACATTCCGTCAGTAAGAGTAGAGTGTGAAGGTTGAATTAGTAGAGCAATAGCAGAGCTGTACATAAAATACTTCAATTCACACAACATAATGGGAGACATATCAAAGTTCAAAAAAGGACAAATTGTTGGTGCGTGTCTCGCTGGTGCATCTGTGACCAGGACAACGAGTCTTTGTGGTGTATCGAGACACGGTATCCAGGGTAATGTTGGCTTACTACCACAAAGGACAGACCACATCCAACAGGAGTGACTGTGGACAGAAGAGGAAGCTGTATGAAAGGCATGTCCGAGCACTAACCCGGATTGTATCCAAAAAACATGAAACCACAGCTACCCAACGCACAGCAGAGTTAGATGTGACTCTCCAGTGACACCATGACTCTCCTGTTTGCACCAAAAGCCTCCCAAAGAGGCTGACCACCTGGACTATTGGGTACTCAGAGTTCAGCACAGGGGTGGGTCAGTGATGGTTTGGCTTGCAATATCATGGCATTCCATAGGCCCTCTACTGTGTTCAATTGGCGTGTCACTGCCAAGGACTATCCAACCATTCTGGTCAACCATTGGCGCAAACATTGTACCCTGAAGGTGGTGCCATGCATCAGGAGGATAATGTACAAATACACACAGCAAAACTGGTGACAGAGTGGTTTGATGAGCATGAAAGTGAAGTTGAACATCTCCCATGGCCAGCACAGTCACCAGATCTGAATATTATTGAGTCATTTTGGGGTGTTTTGGAGGAGCAACTCAGGAAACATTTTCCTCCACCAGCTTCATGTAGTGACCTTGCCACTGTTCTACAAGAAGAATGGCTCAAAAGCCCTTTGGCCCTTGTGCACGACTTGCATCTCTCATTCCCAAGATGAATTGATGCTGTATTGGCTGCCAAAGGAGGCCTTACACCATAGTAATACATTATTGTGGTCTAAAACCACGTTTCAGATTCATTGTTCAACCCCTGTAGGTCTAACCATGAACACTAAGTAAAGCCTGACACTGTCACAGAGTCAAACAGTTAAATCTCCATGTTCTTTATTGGTCTTAGGAGAAGTCATAACTGGAAAGGTGCAATACTGAGTGTCTGTAAGTGGGCCACAATGGATGGATGATGCATGCATGAATAGAACAAATGTGGGAAGTGATTCATGATTTGTTTGGAATGCTATGTAGTTAAAATATTTATGAGCGTTGCTTCTTCCTTGAACTTGAATGGCTTAGACTTGGCTAGCCCAGTTGCACAGGCCATCTTCCACCTGGATGCACGTACAGTTAAAACCTGCTTTCTGTAGGTGTCACTGACAGCAACATAGTAAAACTGGCTTCAAACACAAAATGGGTATAATGATAATGTTCAAAATTAATATATGTCTTGACTGAAACTTGCCTATTTCCTTCTACTTGCCATAGTAGACTTGATTTGTGGGAAGATGTTGTGTAGCTTATGCTAAAATACTGTTAACACTAGTAACTGGGCATTCATTGGAAGCTCAGCCTAGCCACACTTGTGCCTAGTCATTACAGCCATATGTTTGTAATGTACCATTTGCCAACCTTGTACACTGGATAAAGTTGTCTGCTAAATAAAATGTAAGTATTCCATAACTTCGCATAACAATACAGGAAGTAGTTCTTATGTGCACTGTTTTCTGGTACTTCAAGAAATTTCCATTTGCAAGAAATTCCCATAAGATACTTTGATAGATGTGGTTTGGTGTCTCAGCGGGTTGCACTGTAGGTTAAATTAATACAGGTAACAGCAAAATCTTCTACTATTTAAGTGGTTATGGAAGCTGGTTATAGGACACTATTGGCTTATGGAGGAAGAGACTGGTAGTCATGGCTATTTGCATTGATTCCCAGTGTCAGTGTCTCTACAAGCTATTGTGCTCTCTTTGTGTCTGGACAGCAAACACAAAGCTCTTTAGCATCCTCAGGAAAAACGATATCTGCTGAGCCTTCTTGAGAAGACAGCTGATGATTAGAGACCATGAGAGGGAGTCAGTTATCTGGACGCCCAGGAACCTGAAGCTGGTGGTTTTCTCAATGAATGATCCATCGATGTATGATGTGGAGTTAAGGCCTCAGGTGTTTCTGAGCTCAGCGATGATCTCCATTATCTTGTCCACATTAAAGGTCAGATTGTTATTGTGGCACCCTACAGTTAGGTCTCTGACCTCCCTCCTGTAGGTGGCCACACAACTCAAGGAAACAGGGGGTTCCATTCTTTTGCATCGGTCAAAATGTCACCCAATGTGTAATAAAGCTGACATGAGCTTCAAAGTTAAAGATGAGATTCATTAACCTTTGTCCCTCATCCTCTAATTCAGCCATGGCTCAGCTGCCTGGCAGGCTAATGGAACAGCTTGGGCGTCTGAACAGTCCAGCTCTGTTCTACTGTTAGAAGCTGAAGCGGTAGACAAATAATGACACCAACCAAGTGCAACTGAATGATCCAGTGTTTTGCGGTTCTGCTAACTGAAACAATGTACACACTCCCAACCAGGAGTTAGCAAATAAACAGTGAGTTAGCAAATAAACAAAGTAATGACATAATGGTGGACAGGAGAGAGGAAGACCTTCATATTACCATTTTTAGCACTTCTGATTAAGAAACTTATAAATATCTGCGAAATTGTCTGAAGCAGGCTGAGCATGTAGATCCCTGGTATCTTATTTCCTTATGTGAAGTGGGGCATGCATGTCTGTAGTGCTGTCGAATGCTATTACTATTTGTATTTTGTATTTCTATTGACAGCAGAACTGTCTGCAGTCCGTGCTATGCTACGTGTCTCTCTGAGCCATCAGTGTTGTGTGTTTGTAATGCCACAGTGGCTGCAGACTCCAGAAGGACTGAGATGTAATACGTTAGACGTATTATACACGTCCCAGACATGACAGTATAGCTCTGATGTGTCGGTCCATCACTGGCTAAATCACTGCACGTTTTCAGCTTCTGTCCAGTATTCCAGCATCCTGCCACTGTCACATGTCCCTCTGTTAATTACCGAATTACTGGAATATTTGGGGTTTCCATAAACACTTCAACCAATGATAGAAAGCCAGTTTGTTTCACAATGGTGCAACTATTTAGTCAAGTGTTCAGCATACCGAGGTACGCTACCATGCTTTTATATATTGGTAATGCGAGCATGTTTACTCGGCTCTGTCTCCAAGCCCTTTGATTACTTTGTGTGGGAAACCATCAATTGCCTCATTGAAAATTGCTGTTGCTGAAATCCTGGACATGGTAATTCTTTATATCATCACCATTTTACATGAGAGCATCTATCAATTTCATTTAAATGGCATAAAATGAGTAAATATTTTTGTTTACTGACAAACTTTATCTTATACATTTTTTTTTATATATTTGTTTGTGTATGTACTGTAATAAGTCAAGACTGTCACAGAATCAAATGCTATAGTCATATCACCACTGGGTCTATAGGTAAGGCACTTAACTCAAACTGCAGCAGGGGTGCTGCACACTGACTGAGTCTGCATTTTCAATGGGGGGGAAACTGACAAATCTCCGTCCTGTTCAAAGGTCAGAGGTCATCAGCAACCAGAAAACACATACCTTTACCAAGAGTGCGCAGACGGAATCCAGACCCAAACAGTGAATAGATCTCAGAGACACAGGGGCTGGAGGTTGCAGCAGGAAGGTTATCTGTAGCCACAGGAGGTAACAGGCTGGGTGAGCAAAGCAAACAGCCAAGACAGTCTTTTTGGTGGTGACTAAACCAAACTGACAGGGCAACCGCAGGAACATAGCTCACTGTCTCTCTCACCCCGCAACCCCGCCCCCTTAAAAAAGCACTTACCCCCTTTAAAAATCAATTACTAGTCCATGCAGTAGCCTGTCCTCCCCCCCCCCCAGAAGATCTACTCCCTCCTGCCATCTCACAAGATCTACCTGCATTCATTTGCAGGGTGAATTCTTTGTCCATGACTATTTCTAGACAGATATTATGACGAATGTCTTGTTTGTCATTTAGAAATATGTGGAAAAACCCTGAACTCTTAACACAACAGCTGAAGAAATATGCATTGTTTTATGCTTACAGGTTTTAGTGGTGCAGGGAGGACCAAGGTCACAGGGTAACGGCCTCTATTCAACTGTGACTGATTGTACTAAGGGTATAAAACAAGCTCACTGCATGCTGGATGGGGACAGAGGGGGGGAATATAGCAAAAAAATAAAACGTATGACTGGAAATGTGCCTGAAATGTTGCTGATATGCTGCTCACATTCCCTGACTATTCACTAGAAATTCACCAGAGAAGCTTAGGAACTTCATGTGAGTATATCCTTCACCAAAGTTGTTCCTGTCGCGTGTACTGTCACGGATGTGGGTGAGGCGTAAAACTGTAAACTGGCCAGAAAACAAAACAAAACAATGAAACAAAATAGTTTCAGCAAAAGTAGCTGGTAGACAGTATTAACAATTCAAAATGGCTACCTACTGCCATAAGGACAGATGGGACAGTAAGTGAAAATCCTCTTGACATTACAGTTAATACATATAATATGTGTCAATAAATTATACTGCAGAATTGGCTGCCATTCTGTGTCTGTGGTGATATTATATTATATTCATATAACAAAATATTTTATCCATCCGTCTTCTAACTGCTTAACCAGGTCCAGGGTCACAGGGATAAAAAATAGTTTTAAAATCGAATTAGTGAGAGAAAGCAAGAAATGGAAAAGATGACAGAGGAAGACAAAAGCGTTTTTCACTGCTTCATGGCTTTTGTTACAAATATTTTCTGACAAGCAGAGACAACAGGGTGATCCTGGTGGGGAAGGGAGACAAAAGCGTAAAAAGGAGCCTTTTCCAGAAGCGGACGTTTTTAATAAAGTGCGATTCCTCGAATTAGGGCCTGCCACAGATAGCTATAAGTTCCTTATTAGACATTATAAAAACAGGATTTACAGAAAATAGAGAGGAACGGCAGAGTAGCGGTGGTCACTAAGTGAACTGCGTACACAAGCAGGAACGCATGTAGTCCGGCCCCTAACCCTCAGGCGGTAACGAGCGTGAGCACGAGTAAACACTGTATTATTGGAATCAGGGCTATATTTAATCCTGCTTTACTGAGGAAAGCCAGGTACTTAAGCCATGGGGGAGGATTGGTGATCATTACACTTACCCACAATGAAGTTCATTATCCTGAAAGTACAGCAGGAAAATGTTTCGCTCTATGACACTCTGTGGCTTCATCATAGTATGACTTGTCCTCTCAGAATCAGAATCAGGATCAGAAGACTTTATTAATCCCGGGGGAAACTACTCACATTGCGACTGCACAATCACACATAGACACCAAGGCAAGAACAGCACAGTAGAAGTATAAAATATGAAGTGTAAAACAAATTGGAGCACTGTTAAACATTCTAATAAAATAAAATAAGAATAAAATAAAATAGAAAATCTCTGTACAGGAGAGTACTTTTGTCCAAAAGTTACAGGAAAAATAAAAATGTGTAGGAGTACATTGCACTGTAAGTAAAAGTACACTACACTTTTGTATATATTTTCTAATATTGACAAATTTTCTTATGATTTTTGACAGGGCATGTCTACCAACTTGTCTAGTTGAACTGTTAATGTAGACAGTACATATTAATGTGTCTGATGGGATGTGTAAAGGGATGTGGTGGGGTGTGTAAAGGGATGTACCTCATCATGGGTGCTGTGGGTCTGTTTACAACAAGATGCTGGCTGTAGATCATCTGTAGGGGAATGACGGTTCCTTTTGGGTGTCGGTGAGCTGCTGGAACCAGACACGGTGCCGTGATGGGCTTTCGTCCCAGACTTGGTGCGGGGGTGGGGGGAGGGGCATTTGAGGAGCAGGGACAGTGACACCTCCTGCTGCTCCTGTCCTCAGCACCCGCTCCCAGGTGGTAGAGAGGGCCGTATCTATAACAACGCGGGTCGCAGTTTCCTGTCGCCCTGTGATGTCGCTCTGCTGTGTCATACATCATGATCCCGATCACTTATCAGTGAGACGCGTCCTTGTTGAGACTGGCTACGGGAGAGTGGGGGCACAGACCTTCCCATTATTCCGTACTGCTCCTCTCGTGCTGCTTTATATCTGCCCTTGAGTGAGAATGGTGTCGGAGCTCAGACGTACAGCTCCAGGAACTTGGCCGCTGGCAGCACGCCATAATGCCCTACGGCCTGCTCGGCGCCTCTCATCCCTGTTTTCCTATTGGTGTTGCCATGGTTTTCCCAGCATCATTCTTTGCTAACGTTAACATGCTAATCCTCAGTTGTATGGTATCGTCTCCATCACTGTTCATGAATTTGTCACAATCATCGGCAAATTAAAAATAAAATTACCTTTCATTTGAAGCCCTCAGTACAGAAGGTTTTACATTTTTGTACTCTTTTTTTTGCACTTGAGTTTAGTAATCATACATCCATTTTCATACATTTTATCCCGTATAAGATCACAGTGAAGCACCAGTACAGGATGCCAGTCTTTTGCACAGCACCCCCTTCAAGCATGTAAGAGACACCAATTCACTTAAAGCACAGTTATTAGGCACTGGGAAGAATCCAGTGTACCTGGAGGAAATCCACACAACACTTAAAGTACATGTGAACTGCACACACACACACAAACACACACACAGATAGCGGCGTTAGGGATCAAATCCACATGCTGGAGTTCTGACGCTGCAGTGCCGCACGTGTATAACCATGTATCACCTTTTTATTTCACTGAAGTTTTGCTCCGCAGTGTTCCAGTGGCTTGCAGCACCTGTCAGTTTGATAATGACTTTGGCATTTAAGTGTTACTCCAGGAGCTTGAACTCCCAGTAAGTATACCCTAAAAGCAAACCAACACATTTCTGTACCCTTGTTAAACACTGGCCCGAACAGGTCTCAGACCTGGTTAGGACCCAAAAAGGTGATCACCCTCCACTGGTGCGTAAACGGAAAGGGGGGTGCATTATTCATCAGACGGCAGGAGCTCCTCGAGACAAGGGGAGCAGGTGGGCCTTTGGCACTGAGTGATCGATGGGCTTCCTATTCTCACTAAAACAGTGGCAGTGAATGCTGGACTGCAGTGGAATAGTCCCTCTGTTTCAAATGCTCCATGATCACACTCGCCACTGCAAAATGCTCATGACCAGAAAGACTCTCTAACCACCATTTACAGGTGCATGCATAGGTACCCAAATGTCCCCACAATGTGATAAAGACTGTCATTTTGATGGTGTTGGGACCATTTGTGGCCCCCACAAAAAATCTAAAAACGCCAAAAGTCTTGTATTTTCTTTGGTTACTTATGGTTAAGGTTAGGGCTGGGTAGGGGTTAAGGTTGTCATTGTTGAGATTATGGTATGCCCATAGAAATAATTGGAGAGTCCCCATAAAGATATGAATAAGTGGACTCTGTGTGTGTGTGTTTGGTCATGCAATTATCACATTGTGGGGACCAAATGTCCCCATACAGTAAAATCCCGTTATAGTGGACTCACTTATAACGGAATATCGTCTGTAACAAACAAGGTCCGCTGGTCCTGGCCGTGCGCCTTTAAGAACATGCAGAAAAAGCATCGGATATAGCGGACTCACATATAACGGAGTTTCGCTTATAAAGGACAGACAATTTGGTCCCCAGGGCCGCTTTTAGCTGTAGTTTTGTTCGGCTATAACGGACATGCAGGCTCCGCCTACAAGGCGTGTGGCGTGCCGGTGATATCCAGCGCAGATACGTAGTCGGGATTATTAATAGTCACACATCTGGTCAGGTAAAGTTGGATTACTACATGTACAATATAATAATCTATACCACACGTGTGTCTGCTGGGGTGTGACATGAGTAAATGGTGTCCTGGAGTTGTGTTCTGGGCTTACAGCGACTCTGGATATAACAAACTGTTTTGCCAGGTCCCTTGAAGTCCAGATTTTACTGTAATGTGATAAAAAAAAACCTGTTACTTTTTACCTTAACATGACAATAACATATGACAACCACGTGAGACATTGCAGTGAATGTGTTCATATATCTGCATGGATATGTTGAATTTACTCTGATAAATGCTCCCTAGTGTATCACAGGTGTAGTAAGAAAAAATATAAACGCTTGAAATAAGCCAGCTTTTCAGCTTTGCTTGACCTGATTTACTTTGGCAAAAAACTTAAGCGAAATGTAAAATATGACAGGTTTTGTGTGGCCCAGGTTGGTGTATCTGCTGGCTTTAAACCCCCCTGATAGATTCTGGACTCATACTTTCACATTTTACTACAATTCTTCAGACAAAGGTGGCAGACAGTGAAATCTTACTGCTGAATCTTCTTCCAAAGACGTTGTTACGTCCTTGCGTTTCACAGCCCAGCACCAGTCTTTTTTCTCAATGCTGTGACATGCTACTAAACTATTTATATTTTGTAATCAATGGTTGTCGAGCTAAAGACAACATGCTTAGTGTATTTCGTTATCTATAACTTCTCGGACTCAACTGGAACTTTTAAGAATAGGAGGTGTTTCTCGATGTGCTTACTTGACTGTTCATGTCTTCTCCTGTATCTGTTTGACATCATCTTCCATTGCCGAAGACCGGTTCCAATACTAAGAACAGAAGTACAGAGGGAGGTAAAAATCCCCTGATGTCGTTCTTGCTCCGGAACAAACATGAAGGATGCATCGGTTGGATTCTAGCCAAACAAAAACAATCCCATGATTCACTGCGTCCCAAGTTTGCGCTCTTGAGAGACACCCAGGGTCATCCGAAGGGGTAGCGGCATGGCATGGGGGCTTCCCTCACTTTCCAAGGGGGCCTGTTCATGCCCAGGTATCCGTGATGGGGAACTAGTTGCCATTCTGTGTGTCCTGCAGCTTCACACAGACATTCACGCTCATGCTCTCCTGATCTTCCCGTGCTACCTGTCTGACAAGGTTACATTGTGAATGGCAAATCACAGAGTCACAACAAGCTGTGGGGCTCATCCTCTGTTTTCGCAGAATTGTTTCCAGCCCTGTTAGTGCATGTAGAATACAGCTGGCAGTGCGACCATCTGTGGAACAAAACCAGGAGATTTAATAAAGGAATTGCTTCTCCACCCCACTGTTCTTCTTGATCCTTTTATTTTCTTCCCCTTTTGGTGCCAGGTTGCTGTAATCTCATTGGAACCTGGCCTCCTCTCTCACATTAGCTACCTGTCTGTCTTTGCCCATGTATCCTGATATTTTTTTCTTTGAACAGAGTGCCGCCATTTTATCTGGAGGACGGTGGAGCCCTTAGATGACCTGTTTGGAGGAGCGCGATGGATGTTGGCAGGGACGAACGTCTTGGTTTCACAGCAGAAACGCATGATCATCCCAGCTTGCTTGAAACACTATGTCCTGATTCAGTAATTGTAATGCCATATAATTCTGGCCGTAACATTCTTCCTGGGTGGCGATCTAGCTGTTAAGATGGGGATAGTTTGAAATAGGTCCAAAGCACTGTTTAAAGGGACTGTTCAGCCTGAATTACTGCTTCCCCAAGCTGCTGAGTCATTTTATGAGAACTAACTGGAAGTGGTCTTGGATTGCTGCAGAGCAAATTTGATTTTTCATTAAATTCTTCTTAAATAAACACAGCATTTTGCATTGAATGCAGTAAAAGTAGAGATGCAGTATAACTATACCAGTTAAAAAAAAAACAGTTAATTTGATATCCCCCATTGAGATACCAGCTTAGCTGCCTTCACATTCACACCTTTGTGTCCCGGCTGTTGTTTTTCCCGAGCCAAACTGCAGCAGGCGTCTCTGTCTGGCAGACAGGCTCGCGGGACCCTCCTGCCGCAAAGCATCTACCCTTTGCGGGGCTCCCCGGTCACCTGACGGAAGGCAGGCAGTTTTACCTTCAGCTGAAACCTGGCAGATATAAATAGATCTCCTTAGACTGCGGCTCTGGTTGGCCGATGCGGAGTGAATGCCCACAGCGGCAGTGGATGCTGACAATGGCACGGGCAGAGGGCGGCGTTTGGAGACCTGCTTGGCACATGGTGGCATCTTTAGGCAATTAACCTCAACATAATCAGCATTTATATGATATCTGGCATATTGTAAGAGACAAAATGTTTGACGGATTTGTTATTTATAAGCAAAAAACATTAACATTATAGTATCTTAAATTCTGTTTGATTTGACAGATAAATTAACCATTCCAACCAAACAGTAAATACTATACATATGATTTTTTCTGGAATCTCTAACTTCCTGGTATTTTACGGCTCACTAACCCAGCAGGAGAACTGTGGATAAAATGGAGAATCGCCTGGTGGTTGTTTTGAGTTATATAATCAAGGTTTTGGGAACTGTAGTGCATCCTGAGTTTATGAAATCCTGTGTGGTTAAGTGGTAAGCAGCTCTTGTGAAACATCTTCAAAAGTGGACCAAACCACTGTCGGATTGTAGCTGGGGGGTGCTAATGTCTGCTCTATAGAAGACCCACGAGCTTCATCCTTGCAAAAATATTTTGTTTTGGTCTAGCAATAGAATGCAATAAATATACTTTATAGTTAACCTCAGCATCAAAAGGAAAAGCACCTGTAATTTCATCACATTTCTCATTGCGATATGTCACATCACAGGAGAAGCATCAACATGACAGCAATGAGAGATAACATTGATCCTGCTCAGTCCAGCTGGGAAGGCGCACCTCTCATTGACTGCATTATGGCACAATCCTCTGATATTCCAGGTAAGCTGGGAATCCTGGATGATGTGACTATCAGGAGAGTGGAAGGATCGTCCTTGAAACGTACGGGTGCACCGATAAATCATCTGGAAAACACTACATTTTTAACCAACTGCACATGCATAATTTGCAGAACTTTAAAAGCGATCCCGCCATGAAAAACAATACCAGGTTATTACTTTCATCTTGTAAATAAATTACTCCTCTATGGAAAAAAAACTTGACATGTTTGGCAGCGAAACATGTTCCACGGTGAAAAAACCAAATTATGGGCCTGCTTTTAAAAAATAATATTCATAGATCATTCTTGAGTATTACGGGAGCGCAGTAACCGCAGAGCGTAACAAAGGGAAAGCCGGAACGAGACCGTAAAACACTGTTACAGGTATACGACTTAAAAAGCCATCCTATTAAAGTCAGCCCAATCCCCTGCAATCTCCGGATCCTCCATTAAAATGATTAAAGCCCTCCTGGGGTGGTTGGCCATCGGAGCAGAATGCTAAAAGCGCAGGAAGAGCCGGCAGCGTGCCGGAGGACATCCTGAAGTCAGCCCACCGCCTTTTAACACCAGAGGTCCAGCATACGGGACACCTGACGGGCCCCCGCTGGTCCTGCTGGCCATTTATCCGGGTTTGCATTTGTACAGTCGTGCGAATGGATTTGTGCTGATGTTTAAGCCCCCACCGAGTGCGGCCTAGTGGTAAGATTAGCTTAGCAGCATCCCAGTCTGCGGGCCACATCCAAAATGCTTTAATACGGTCCGCAACATGCTGTTCATTCATTATTAAATATGGCCCGCAGATCAATCTTTTGTTTTCCACAAAAAGACAGTATGAAATCTATATTCCGGTAATCACTGCCAGCACCCCCGTGGCCTAGCGAGCTCCACCGCCCCGCCCCCCAGAAAGCTTTGCCACCAACACCAAGTCCTGATTAGCATGTTATTGAAAGTACATTATTTTTTATTCTCTCTCCTTTCCCTTTTAGCTCAAGTTGCCTGCTGGGAGAATTCCTGCTGGCTGGTCGGCCCCAGGCTACTTAGGTTTGACACCTCTGGTCTAGCAGTAGATATAGATGTTAATGGTCAGGCCAAAGTTTGACTTACTGGGTGGAGGGGAGGGGGGGGGGGCAGGTGATGTAGTCGCAACGTGCTGGGCATCATTCAGCATGTGGCTCTGTTCAATGGAGTCCTGTTTCTGGGGCCGTCACACTGTATTTGCCCACTGGAATTTTGTCTTGGGGTTTCCTGTCCATTTCGGGGTTTTAACTCCCTTCTCTAGTAGCGTCGCCTTGTGTTCTAGGGCCCATGTCCCAGTTCCTGTATCCTGGATGCAGGTCCTGCCGATCTACCACACCTGAGTCCTCCACCTATGCCTGTCCATCTCATCAAAGCCCAGAGTCCCTTTCAGAACAATGGATTCCGAGACTGAGGATCAGAAGATCTGGCACTGCAGATTGGGGTGGGTGGGGGGGGGGGCAGGGGGCTCACTGCTTTGCGTTTATTCTCTCTCAGACCTTGGGTCATTTCCAGGAGAAATAGGAAGGTGCATGAGAAATTAGTGGTTAATTAAATAGCATCATGTTATTAATTACTTATTAATTAATTATTATTCAAAACTATTTGAGGAATCCCAGCTGAATGTTTTGTTTCTCACAGTAGGCTATGCCTTTATGTTCCCTCCATTTATCTTCATTCAGAAGAGGCCCATTAATTGTCTTTTGACAGGACCCTGTTAACACCAACAATGAATTAATTCAGTGAAAATGATCAACTAGATCCGTCCCCATCCACGGAGCTATAGATCAATGTTTCCCAACCCGGTCCTCAGGGACCACAGACTGTCCATGATATGACTCCATCCCCACTAGCAAAAATATGGACTGTCTGGCAGGGAGCTGGGAGGGAGCAGTGACATGATCCGTCTGGGGGTCCCCAAGGACCGGGTTAAGAAACACTGCTATAGACGCTGCATAGGGATTGGATTGCCAGAGTAAACACCTTTGGCTCGCAACACAGGCTGGGTGGCTCCTGCCTAATGGAAACAGCCGTGGTATTTCAGAGCCGTTTGCACTGGGTGAGAAATATTAACGTGTCGACAGCGCAAGTCAAACAGACCATTTCCATTCATTTAATTCACAGACAAAATGTTGCAAACAATCTCCCTATAATATTGAGAAAAAAAGATAGGGATAGTGACCAAATACATTGAATGGAAACAACGTTAATATCGATGTTAATGCTTTGATAAGTCTGATCAAGAAAGACATTCTACATAATACTAACTGGTAATATATTTACATTTAATTTATTTAGCACATGCTTTTATCCAAAGCAAAGTACTTTTTTTCCTTCAGAAAGCAGGGTCCCTGGGATAATTGGGGGTTGGGGTCTTGCTCAAGGGCCCAACAGTGAGACCCAACTGACTACACTAAACCTGCAGAAGTATCAGTGATGTCTATCAGCATTTACTAGATATGTTTTAAAGCTAAAAGGAGAGGATGAAGTTCATTATCTAATTAAAGCAAATGACCAATATGTACACATACTTAATGGTGATTTGTGTGGATCGTGAATACTTTATTTCATTAATTGGAATAAACTCTATTAAAATATAAACCTGCGACTGAGAGTTAAAATGAAGTGTAACCTTTTCATTTATGCAGCTTTAAAAATACACATTAAAGTGAGTGCTGTGCATTTCTGTGTTCAGGACAGGCTGTGCAGTGAGCATCGCTGCTTGTGACATTCACTTTTGCTGCCATTGTCACTGAATTAATATGCACTATGTGGTCTAAACAATTTGTGCAGTAGTTTAGCTTGCAATTGCCTGAAAGGTTCAGGAAATTTTCCTGGTAATGGTCAGCATTAATCATCACTACTAAATAAATAAATAGATCCATTATAAGAAAAATTCATGCACAATTTGTGCTCAGACATGATGATTTAATCTGGGAAGGTTCTGAAAACTTTTGTGCATTGTAAGAGTTAGTGTTCAGGTCTGTGTTCCTGAGGAGTGTCTCCCTTACACTGAAGCTGACCGGATTGGGAAACACGTTCCGTCATTCCATCCTCATGTCATGCAGCCCCAGCAGGTAATACATACTACAGATGGAAATCATACATCGTGTGTCAATGTATTCCTCTGCTCTGGTAATCCTTCTGGACACTTAGAGGGTAAAATGTCTTGTGTCATGTGTAGATATACTGAAGGTTATTTCATAGACAGCATTCCTTAGAAAGCCAGCTCTTCTGTCCGGGTTTGCCGCTTAGATGACTGAGTCTGTCTACCTCGTCACTCAGGAAGTGAGCACTGAGTAAGGAAACTACACTCTTCTCACTTAACAGCCGTAGCTGTGTTTAATTTCCTCAGAAGACGCAGTCTGTGGCCCCAAAAGTCCCTGAGTTGCTTGTTGCCCTCCACTATGGCACATGATCTGTTACAGGAACGCAGCGTATCCGGGGAATGTTTCATTACTGGCTGTGTTCTGTAAATGTGATAATACTGTATAGTCTCCACTGTGGATGTGGCCCCCGCTTCCCGCTGTCAGTCAGCGACTCGGCTGAAGGGGGTGCAGGCGACCAGCGCGGACGTGTCATTTAATCAATCTCTGGCTCTGACATTAGAGTCATTTATTCGCACCTTCAGTTATGCATTTAAAACGGTGAGCTGGAGCAGTGGCTGAGAACTGCTGAAAGGGCATCATTTCATGTACGCCTTAATAGCAGGAGAGATCACAGGCCATCTATCATTCTCTCCATGCTCTCTGTGTTTGGGATGATGTGTGTTTCCTGATCCCCCCCCCCCCACCCCATATTTACTGGAAAATCAGATTGGTGTTTTTTTTTTTTTGACCTAGCGATTACTGGACTTTTTGTTTCAGTTGCGGGAGTCTTCCTTTGAAGTATTGGGTTCTCCTCCGAGATGCGTCTCCCCTACCGTCAATGATGACATCATGGCCGAGCTCATGAGGAGAGATCGAAATCTGATTTGCTCTCATAAAACTTTCAGTACCTTATCGGTGACAAAGTAAGAATTATGGAGCTCATTCGTCGGCTGGGGATGAAAACCAAGTCCATCGCTAGAAAGAAAAGAAAAAAAAACACAAAACTGGCATGACGCAAGTGGACAATACAGTGAATTCGGCTGTTGAGAAAAATTACTTGCATGAGTAGGATGCAGGACCCCATCCTCATGTATAATAGATGCTTTCTGCTTTTTTGTTCTCCAAATGTCCTCCCGTTGTCATGCTCCCCAATGTATAGCTGTCACTGATAAGAGTGACAGGCCCCACGCAGCCACAGCCCCAGGAGAGTGACCCAGGCCTGGCCGACTTGTGTCACATGTCTGGCAGTCTTCTCCTATTACTGTACGGATTTCACTTAAATCTGTCACACGTCTCCCTCTAAGAGACCAGTGCAGTACATTTTAAAGCAGAATATGAAGATATGGCAGCTGTTTGGGTTGGGCTTTTAAATGCTGCCCCCACGCTGCCTGTCTGCAGTTTGCATGCTGCCCCCACGCTGCCCGTCTGCAGTTTGCATGCTGCCCCCACGCTGCCCGTCTGCAGTTTGCATGCTGCCCCCACGCTGCCCGTCTGCAGTTTGCATGCTGCCCCCACGTTGCCTGTCTGCAGTTTGCATGCTGCCCCCACGCTGCCTGTCTGTAGTTTGCATGCTGCCCCCACGCTGCCTGTCTGCAGTTTCCATGCTGCCTTCGTGCTGCCTGTCTGCAGTTTGCATGCTGCCCCCACGCTGCCTGTCTGCAGTTTGCATCCTGCCCCCACATTGCCTCTTTACAGTTTGCATGCTGCCCCCACGCTGCCTGTCTGCAGTTTGCATGCTGCCTTCGTGCTGCCTGTCTGCAGTTTGCATGCTGCCCCCACATTGCCTCTTTACAGTTTGCATGCTGCCCCCACGCTGCCTGTCTGCAGTTTGCATGCTGCCTTCGTGCTGCCTGTCTGCAGTTTGCATGCTGCCCCCACGTTGCCTCTTTACAGTTTGCATGCTGCCCCCACGCTGCCTGTCTGCAGTTTGCATGCTGCCTTCGTGCTGCCTGTCTGCAGTTTGCATGCTGCCCCCATGCTAGACGCTCTATGCACCTACACAGGTTTCTGCTTGCTGTCCAAAGAAATGCAGTCAGAAGATGTGAGTCTGAGTGTCTGCAGGCATCCCATCCTGGGCATCTCCTGCCTGCGTCCTTCGGAGACCGAGAAAGGCTCCGGGCTCCCTGAGAACTGGAAAATGGGAGAGAGGATGGATGGATGGATGGATGGATGGATGGATGGATGGATGGACAGACATTCTGTACATTCTATAGCCTACACTTAGCTATAAGCCTATTAGGAGCAGATCAGAATCAGGATGGAACTCAGTGCCATTAACGGGGCCTATTCAGCAGTGAGAATGTTCTGGTTTTCTGGCAGTGAGATGAAAGCTGCAAACAATCAGTGCCTGCTCAACAAAACGGGGGGCTGAAAGGGGTCTGAGCCTGTACTCCAGCAAAGTCGCTGAATTCTCCTCAGAGCAGCAAAAAGAGCAAACACACCAAACACTGGCAGTCTGGATTTACTTTTTCTTATTTACTTTTTTTTTTTCCTTTTTCCAAACAATGCTTTTTGTAAAAGAGCATTACTCCAGGGTAGCCTTGGTTAGACTATAAAACAGAATTTTACCTTAAGTTTGAAAATAATTAACAAAAGATTTCATTCCTTACATGTAGTTAAGTAAATCAAAGACTGCATGGTGTGTCTAATTTGAGTGCTCAGTGCTTTTTAAATGTATTCTTGACCACACCCTGCAATTACCTGTGCTGTCATCCTAGTATCCACATTATGTAATTAAACATCCAATCCCGCCTTCCAAAACCAATCAAGATTCATGTGACTTTAATTTGGGCTAAATTGTTTACGTTGTCTACAGAAACGCAAAAAAAGTTCTTGAATTAGAGAGAAAAGTCAGTTGATACTGAGGCCATTTAGCCAGTTCCACACTTGTAGCGTAAAAAACATTTATTTTCCTTAAAGCATGTTCATTTCTGTCTCATAGAAAACAAAACATAGTGAATTAACTTAAAATAACCAGCTGCTTTGAATAAGAAATACATGGTTTGCATCAGTTTCAGGTACATGGAAACCATCTCACATTATGTCATGTAAGATTATATATTTCATATTTCCCAAATGTTTAGATTTTTTAATGTTAAAAAAGCACAAAATATTGTAATATCCAAATGTGCCTTCTTAAATATACCCATCCTACCCCAAAACCCTAAATGTTGAAACTTACCTTATTGAATGTACACATCCCACCCCTTACAACACTAAATGCCTGAATGTACCTTCGAAGATGTACACATCCCAACCCCTATAGCGCTAAAAGGCCAAAAGCACCTTCTTAGATGTACACATCCCACCCCTTACAACACTAAATGCCTGAATGTACCTTCGAAGATGTACACATCCCAACCCCTATAGCGCTAAATGGCCAAACGTACCTTCTTAGATGTACACATCCCACCCCTTACAACACTAAATGCCTGAATGTACCTTCGAAGATGTACACATCCCAACCCCTATAGCGCTAAATGTCCAAACGTACAGTACCTTCTTAGATGTACATATCCCATCCCTTACAATGCTAAATGCCCAAATGTAACTTCAAAAATGTACGCATCCCCACCCCTACAGCGCTAAATGCCCAAACTTACCTTCTAAAATGTACACATCTTACATTCTAACACCTCAAGAGCCAAAGCTTATTTTTTACACATTCCATTTTCTAAAACCCCAAATGTCCAAGCTTACTGTCTTACTGAAGGTACCTTCAGAAATGTTTTGAAACACAGATATCCATGCTCCGCATTTCAATTTCAATGTGTTTCCTTTATTAGAACCCAGATGCCCATTTTTCCCTTCCTAAATCAAATGCTGACTTACAACCCAGCGGAACGTCTTAGGTATGCTTAAAAACACAGCTTCTTCAGCAGCTTCAGCATGTTTATGCTTTAAAGCAGGACTAAAGCACAGCAGCACCAGCTCTACGTTGCTCATTAGCAGGAGCACTTCAGAGCAGGCTGGACGGGTCATTAAAGCTAAAGGCAGGACAGCACTATTCATCTCTACCTCTTACTGCTCCTAAGCGTCTGTAAGGATGTGCCGAGGAAGCAGTGTCATGGTAACTCAGCGGGCAGCACTCACACCTCACACCTCCAGGCTTGCTGGCTGGAGGTCCTGGCCCAGCTGTCTGCATGGAACCTGCATGTTCTCCCCGTGTTGTACTGGTTTGGTTGAGGTCAGCTGAATTGGCATCTCTATATTGCCCTTAGCGTGTGAGAGTATTTGACCTGTGACAGACTGCCATGCCATCCAGGGTGTACCCCTGTTCTATGCTCCAGACTGTCTGTGACCCTGGAATGGATAATAATTATTATTAGTATATATATTATAGTATATTATTCTTATTAATGAGGATGATGACCATCGAGACTACAGAGTTCTCCAGAATGTCCTGCCTTCTGATTGGCTCTTCCAAATATATTCAATAACATACAGATTTTATGACGCTTGAAGACATACACCTTGTTGCTTGATGCTTGCTCTTTCTCGTTTACCATGTAGCATTCTGCTCCTACAGGCTTCATAATCAGCAGTCCACCGGTTTGCTTTCCTTGCAGTTCCTGGTAAAAGACACTGATGCTCTTCCTGTCCTGTTTCTTCATTGCTTGCATTTCACATCCAGGAAGAATCATGCCATATTCTGACCACATCTGATCATTGTTCCTAGAGCTATATCAGTCATTCCAGGGATATTAACACATTAAGGGTTTGTGACACTGGAAGGTAGTGGATGTTTAGGAGAAGGAACGGAGTCAGGGGCATGCTTCTCTATTCATCAGTATAAAACAAGTTTGCACTGTTATGTAGAGGGTGTCTAGAAGTAATACTCCAGGTATGTTACCTACCTGCCCATCTCAGCCAATTAAATGGCCCCGTTCCTTTGTCCACTTCCCACGTCCCGCTCATCCGTTCACTTTCCAGTATCCGAGGTTCTTCACTGGATAATAGGCATGAAAACCAATGAACAGACCTTTTTTTGCACATCGGCGTTACCCAAAGCTTAAACAGTTTTGGCACAGATGTTATGCAGGTTTCCTAGGAGACATGTAAGAGTCCAGTCATCTCCAAGGATGTGTCAAGCGCCGCAGAATCCTTAGTCATTAATTTGTTCAGCTCTTGCAGAATGACATGGTACCCTTGACCTGTTGATCGGATGAAAAATCATAATTCTCCCATCACCATGCCTGTCTGTGCCTGAGCAGGGCGGAGGCTGACAACGACTTTCTTTGATTTCTCATTTCGGTTTATTAAGCCACTGGGTTCCAGTTGGGAAGTGGCATGACAGCCCCTGTAATACATTTTGGATTTACACCAGAAGCCAAGGTTAAAATCTTCCCCTCAAGGTCCAGCTGGTTCTTTGATGTCCGTGCCCAGTTTAAAGACCATCCAGAGCAATGCCTTCTACAGATTACAGCCTGCTCATTTATCCCCAAATTGGGGCTGGAGTCTAATTTATCCTCACACTTCAGCCTCGTGTGTAAATACTTCACCTGAGTCCATTTTATATTTTTGTAGAGCCTAGATTTAATATGAGGCTTTAAATCACTAACCTTTGATTGGCAGATCTATTATTATGCTCATAAAATCTCTTTCAAAACAGATCAGGTCCAAGAACCTGTTGCTGGACTTAGTCCATTTAATTAGCATATTTTTCTTATTCGTTTGTGTCATTATTATTATTATTATTATTATTATTATTATTATTATTATTATTATTATGTCATTTGCTTATCTTATTTTGAATTGCGCAGAAGTATAATATGTGCACTTTTTACAATTTGACACCTTTTTCTGCTTATTTATACTAGGAATTTAAACCAAGTCATTTCGATGAAGGAGAAGGACTAATCTTGAGACGTCACATGATAACCTTTTCATTGCATGTCTTACACACCACAACCACAGCACAGCCTGCTGGCAGCCGAGCAAAATCAGGCGACTAAGCTACAGCATGGAGAAACGCAATTAATTTTGCTTGCATTAGACATCATGCACATCATTAATATTTTCTGGAGTGATCATTTATAACATTGTACTGGAAATGCACAGGATGAGTAAGCAAATGTGGATTAAGTAAACACTGTTAGCTTGGATGATATGGTAGGTGTCTGAATGAGTACGACAGAAGAAGTAGTAATGCACCAGCCACATTCCTGGATGTTCACACTTACTTGCGCCAAGGCGCCGGGTATCATGTACTTTGAGGCCAGGCCTGGGGTGGCGCTATGGAGCAAAGCTGCTAATTTATGAAGCGTGGTCTGGATGTTACATTAAAAATGATTATTTTACTAAAACTAACCATGCAATATGCACTTACAGAATGCGTGGACAAAGGCAGGAATACGATGTTGCAGTTACAAGCTTGTACAGTGGTACCTCAGAACTCGAATTTAATCCATTCAGAACTCCGGATAGAATCCTAAAAAGTTTGAGTTGTGATGGAATTTTCCCCATAAGAAATAATGGAAAACCAATTAATTGGTTCCCGGGCCCAAAAAAATACACCTAAATATGTTTTTTTAAGCATTTAAATACAAAATAACTGGATAAAACAAGAAGAGCATATACTGTACTAAACACATCTAAGCACATTCATCAAAACAGTAATTTGTAAAATAAGAAAATAAATGTATCCAAACAATGTTTCCTGCCCCAATCGTCCGCTCCTTCCATGTGCCACGCCCCCTTGTTGTTATTAGTCCTCTGTATTTAGTCCGCGTTTCAGTTTGTTTCCACAGTCCGGTCATTGTATTGTCTGTCTGCGTTTTGCCTGCCTTACCTGTAATTAAACCCCGTATTCCCCGATACCCTGACGTCTGCGCCTTTGTCTCCTTTCCGTCCCTGCTCAGCACGACAATATTATTATAATTAAATGTATTAATGGTTTATTATTAATACTTAAATAATTAATAAGAAATCTTTATTTTTAAATGTATTTTATTATATAATAATAATTACTGTTACTTTCTATCATTGTCTAAATATTTTTACTGTCTAAATAAATGTATTCAGCTAGTGTAAACATGCACGATGCTATCACAGCAAACGTGAGGCTAAGACTGAAGCGTTACTCTTTGTTTCTGCTGAGAGACGTGCCGCGTGACTCATTTCCCTGAGCATACAAGTTATCTTAGGTCGGCGTTCACGGTTTGACTTCTGAGATTCAGATCGAGTTCTAGGTAATTTTTTTTCGAACTGGTTGGTTCGACTTTTAAGAAATTCGAGTTCTAATGAGTTAGAGAACTGAGGTACCACTGTATTTTACTTTAGTTTATAAGACCATAGCGGGGAATCATATAAATGTTACGGATTGCGTCCAGGGGAGCAGAACAAAATGCCGTGAAGTGGGGTAACAGGGGGTTTATTCAGGGAAATCACCAAGCACAGGATTAAACGCGTACCACCGTCAATGACTGGAACAGGGGTAAGACAGACAAGGAAGCACTAAATACAGAAAAACAATTGACAACAACTAGAAACAGCCGAGAACACCGAATTAGACGAGATTCCACACAAGGTAACAAGGGGGCGTGGCACACAGGAGGGTCGGACGAGCAGATCATGACAATAAATGCCGGTTTTGATGGACTTCCTCAGCTAGCCTCTCTTTCAGTCTTCCAGCCATGTTTGGGCAGAAATTGTGTTCATATACAATCTTCGGTCCGATCTCCTTTCTGACTTCCTGCTACTTTTCCCACTGAACAATCGAGGCAAGTTCACCTGACTGAAAGATCCATGTGCGTTGCTTCAGTTTTTGAGTGGTATGTGCTCTCGTGCCTCCCCAATGCGCTCTCCACACCCGACCTCACTGATGAAATTATATCACCATAGTGCATCCACAGTAAGTTTGATCCAGCCGTAATTCACTCAACTGCCCGTCTTGGACTGCAGGAGATGGGCGACCTCTGGAGAAAACACAGGGAGAACATCCAAAGTCCACCTACACAGAGCAAGGGCAGGACTGAGACACACACTGTGCTGTATATACAATAGCATATAGCAACCAAAGGAGATTAATAGCTATATATGTGACACTATGTATTTCTATAAAGATACAAACAGCTATGCCCTATTTCAATTACATCATTTTCATACATTTTCTTTAGTCATTCTGGTGTGCCTCTCAATGCCGCCCCTAATTTTAGCATCCTCACAATCAGCGAGCACAGCGTCCTCCCAGGACGTGCTGATATTTCATAGAAGTTCTATGGATCATCCTCGTTGATGTTGAAGATATAGTGGCATCTCTTTCAGGATGTGGGGCTTGGCTGATCACTTGTGTTGTTGTGACCCCGTGATCCCTGTGTTGTTATCAAATGCTGAAGTAGCCATCTTGGTTGCGCTCCTCTCCCCACTACCTTGCTGCAGCACCTCCCCACTGCACAACATGGCCTCTATGCAGAAGGTTGGGTTGTAGCGAGCGATTACGATCGCTGGGAAGCGTGAATATGAAACAGCTCGGAGTCAGTCGCAGAGAGCACCTCTACTTTGACCGCCGTTACGTTATGTAGCTACGACCATCAAACGCCCTTGAGCCGCAGTGCGGTGTTTGAATGGGAGGTGATTAGATAGGGCTCTGAAATTACTTTCTGTTTGAAACGTGCCTTAATAAGAAGTAATACAATGAGACTGGATAATGAAAGCAGTGTGACAGACTGCGACCCAGAGGTGCATAGGCATGATATTCCAGCAGAGTGTTGGGCTTTTCCTGGCAGCTGGCCCCTGCATTGAAGATAACTTAGATAACAAATTATCATCGCATCATAATACACCCCATAGACTGCAAACAAAATTCTTACATTCCCTTTGGCTATGTTAATGTTTGAGTCTCTGTGATTAAAATTGGAGATGATTTCCATTGACAAAAGAGTGATGTCTAACTTGTATCCTCAGTCCGCTTTGAAGCCCTGTCTGAACTCTGTCCAAATTATCCATTACGTATAACCAAATGAACGCACATTCAGTCATATTTAAGCAGCTTCATGTCATGCTTTTCTGCACACTAACCATGTAGGTAGGCATAGCACATGATGTAATACATTGAGTTATACATTTCCAGAAGCAAACTTTATCGTTCCCTTGTGTGATATTATTGTAACCTCATGCTAATCATTGTTTGCAAACTCTCAAATAATTTCTTTGCCCCAGTGCCTCCATGTTATAAATAAAAAATAGCATAAACAATAGTGCACTTCAAAATAATGGAATAAAAATCAGAGAACAGCTTTGCGTGTGTGCATCTGCTTGTGTGTTTTGTAGGGCAGCAATGACGATAATAATTGGTAATAAAAGTAATTGACAATAAATGTTGTCATTCACTGGTAAACTGCACACAATGAGATCATCGCCTAACAATGTTAATAATGGCATGTTAAATTTAGCTGATACTTCACTTTTCCATGTGCCTTTATGGCAGATGTACTACAACAAACACAAATATAAGCAGTGCAATCTGAAATTGTCGGAATATCATTCCATGAAAATACCATCAAAATCAACCACAATCAAAGTGTGGTATAACGTACAATCGTTAGCAAGCTATATATGGCAGAGACAGTAGAGCATTGTTTATATGACACTTTTGCACTGTAAAAAGTTTTCCATAAATGCTTAACCAATGCAAGCCTGGAGCTTGTCCCATGATGTACAAGGCATAGTACTGTTTGGACAGGACACACTTAATGGTCAATTCAGAGACACCGATGCATCTAAAGAATAGGTAGGAGACCACAGAACAACCTACCAAATATACCATAAATTCATTTTATTTCTATAACCAGGCTGTATATTAAAATAAATTGCTGTCAATGTGCTTAATTAAAGTCTCCTCTTCTTAGTCTTGGACTGCAGTGCCTTGGTTTGGGCTACGATCATCGTTGTTTCCATTCAGCTGCATCATCATTGCATGTTACCCCAGGAAAAAAGCAGGCATGGCTGTATATCACGATGGCAGCAAACCAGGAGAGTTAAAATCTTAATTGATGGCTTATTTGAAAGCCAACAGCAGGCCGGGTGCAAATCAGTTTCAGCCAACTGCAATCATTTTTTTAGCCTTTGAATTTCATAGAGCCTTTATAAATGCATGTCATTACAGTATTAAGTGAGTGTGAAACATGAAGCAACTCTAGCAGCCAGGAAAAATTGCTTTGAGAAAATCTCCCAACATGTGTCAGTTCAGTCCATTGATAGTGCAACTGATCATGTTGCTTCAAGTACAGTCTGCGTTTGACGAAAACTGTTTTGATAAAAATGCAAAATAAGAAATTATGTTATTGTTGTTCCTATAGGGAGATTTTATTCTTCACTCAGAGAGTTTGATATAAGAGATCCTGACAATTAGCTCCAGCTGGGCAGCGGCAACCATGGAAATGGTTTAGATGTAAATTGATGTAAGTGCTGAATTTGGTGGAATGTAAAATACTGAATTAAAAGTATTAATTTGTGAAGACATGGAGCCCTGGGGGTGGGGGTGTTTGAATCCTGTCCGTGTCCCTGTGTGTGCAGTTTGTGTGTTCTATCACCCACACCTCCAACTGGGGTTTGGACCCTGTCCCTGTCCCTGTCCCTGTGTGTGCAGTTTGTGTGTTCTATCACCCACACCTCCAACTGGGGTTTGGACCCTGTCCCTGTCCCTGTGTGTGCAGTTTGTGTGTTCTATCACCCACACCTCCAGCTGGGGTTTGGACCCTGTCCCTGTCCCTGTCCCTGTATGTGCAGTTTGTGTGTTCTATCACCCACACCTCCAGCTGGGGTTTGGACCCTAACCCTGTGTGTGTTTGTCTGTTCTATTCGTCTTCCCATGATAAATATGATTCCTTCTGTGGTCCAAAATCATGCAGTTTGTTAAAGCAGTGTCCAGTCAATGTGTGTGTGTGGTCCCTTGGATGGACCCCCCCTCCCCCCCCCAGATAACTGGAAGGTACTGTTCGTACTTTAGACATTTTGAGGAGGTGGGGATTTGAGTATCATGGTGTTCCAATAAAGCTGAATACAATTATTTGGAAAATGACCATGTCTATAAAAAATTTAGTTGTTGATCCATACCCCTGTAATAGAGGCCATACTGTGATTTAACACGGAGTATGCTAACAGGCCACACTGTGATTTAACACGGAGTATGCTAACAGGCCACACTGAGCCTTTCAGGAAAGGTACTCTGGATTTGTTTGTCATTTGCCCCAGCTCTGAGAAATTACCCAAAATCTTAAGGTTGCTGGGCATCCCGGTCAGACAGTACTTACTGCCAGGAGCATATTAATGCTGAAGCAAACGGGTCAGCTTTAGGGTACCAGAACCAGCTCAAAATCCAGGTTTCTTGGTCAATAAACATTGCAGTTTGCGTCTTCCTGTCACCCTTGGGCACGTGGCATTTTCAGCTACACCAGGCTTTTTTGCATTATAGTCAATTCACAAGCATACTGATCATGTGAAGGACTAATCTGTAGAAGGTCTGGGTCTGTGTCTGTGTAGGTGGATTTTCCTTCTATGGGGATTTTACCTAAGATTCTACCTAATTTGAAGAAGTCAGGTTGGTGGGAAAATATCAGGTTTAAAAGAGGATTTTGTGTCTAGTGCCATGCATGTTCAAAATCCATCCATCTGTCCGTATGTCTTTCCATCCATCCATCATCCATCCATCCATCCATCCACAGGACCCCCCGAGAAACATAGTCATATGCCTTTCCCAAGACTACGAAACACAGACTGGATGGGCAAACTGCTACAAACCCTCCAGTATCCTTGGGAGGTACAAAACTAGTACAATGTTCCATGACTAAGATGGAGTCTATATTGTTTCTCCTAGATCCAAGGTTTGGCCAATGGATGGACCCTCCTCTCCAGTATGCTGGCATAGAGCTTCCCAGGGAAGCTTAGGAGTGTGATCCCCCTGGACCGCCCCAGTCTGCCAATCCAAAGGCACTGTTGCCGATCTCCATGCAATGTTGAAGAGGCAGCCTAACAACATCAAGAGCTTTCAATACCTCAGGGCGAATCTCACCCAACCCCAGAGCCTTACCACCAAAGAGGTTTTTGAATACTTCAGTGCCCTAGTGAAGGGTGAGTCATCTAACTCTACTTCCTCCAAGGAAGACGTGTCAGTGGGATTCAGGAGGTCCTTGAAGTATTCCTTCCACCTCCCGACTATATCCCTCCTGTAAACAACATGGATAAAGCCCTGCTTCTCCCTCCTGAGTCACCTGATGGTTTGCCAGAATCTCTTCATGGCCGACTAAAAGTCATTTTTCCATGGCCTTACCGAATTCCTCCCACATCCAAGTTTTTGCTCCAGTAACTGCCAATGCCGAATTCCACTTGGCTTGCCGATACCTGTCAGCTGCTTTGGGCGTCCCACAAGCTAACCAAGTTCAGATGGCCTCCTTTTTCATCCTGACTGCCTCTGCCAGATGCTCCCAGCACACCTTAATTATGTTTTGGTCTACCAGGTCTATCCGGCATTTTCCCCACCATGTGATCCAACCCACCACCATGTGGCAATCAGTTGATAACTCAGTTTCTCTCTTCATCTGAGTATCCAAGACATACGGTCACAGATCTGAAGATATGATTACAAAATCAATCATCAAGCTGAAGCTTAGGGTGCTCTGGTGCCAAGTGTACTTATAAACACCCTTATGCTCACACATGATGTTTGGTTTGGACAAACTGTGGTTAGCACAGAAGTCCATTGATAGACCACCACTCGGGTTCAGATAGAGCAGGCTGGTACTCCCATTTACACCACCCCCTCCCCCACCCAGGATTCACTGTCATTACACACGTGAGCGGTAAAGTCCCCCAGTAGAGTAGTGGAGTCCCAAGAGTGGGCGCTTTCCAGCATCCTGTTCAAGGTCACCAAGAAGGCTGGATACTATGAACTGGTGCTCAGTGCATAAGTAAACCTGCCCTCTCTCAGGAGACACAGGGCACAAAAAAGAACATCATCTCACACTCTCTCTCACACCTGCCTACCACGACAGCATGGGTGTGCCCGGCACCTCTCACTCAGGGGAACTGCAGAGTGGAATAGAGTCCAGCCCCTCTTCAAAAGTTTGGTTTGAGAAACTGCATTGTACATTGAGGTGAGCTTGTCTATATAGTAAGTATCTCTCTACCTCCAGCACCAGCTCAGGGTCCTTTCCCATCAGAGAGGTTACATTCCATGTCCCTAAAGTCAGTTTTAGTAGCTGATGATCAGACCCCTGCCTTCGACTACCACTCCATCCATAATGCACCGAACTCCACGGTGCCCCCTGCTGGTGGTAGGCTCACGAGCGTGCGAACTCATGTAACTCTTTCAGGCTCTGCAGGGTTGGGGTCCGTGGGTAGAGATTCGACTACTATGTGCTCCAGACCAACAGCCCCCCTTCAGGGAGGGGCCCCAGTCATCTTAGTCTTGGAGAGGTTACATGGTCCTTATACTTTGCCTTCATAAAGATTTTTGAACCTCACTTGGTCCAGCCGCTCACTTAGGACAAATTTGCCTTGGGAGACCCTACTAGAGGCAATTTCCCCTGACGACATACCTCTAAGATCACAGAGACGCACAAACCGTTCCACCACGAAAAGGAATCAATTCATGGGTAATCCAATTATTTTTATTATTATTTTTATGTTTTGCTATTATATATTATGTTTATTCTGTTTCGTGTCTGCCATGCCTAGGAGTCTCTTTCTAGCCTACACATTAGTGAGAAAATGACTTCACAAGTCAAGTGAAACATGAAATAAGGTCAGTGAATGCACCAGTCTTATATTACACCATAATGTCAGACGGAGGAGAACAATGAACTGGCCAGGGCTCACATAGCCACATATCAAACTGCAGTTGCCATCTTGCAAAGATTTGACCCTTGACCCCAGGCCTTTCAACAATCCTGAGAGACCGAGATGGGACAGATTTGGCAGCCCACCGACCAACTCTCTGCTGGTGATGAGGTCAACACCCCCCTGAGAAGTTCCCATGCAATGTTTCTCAGATAAAAAGAGGTCCTAGCAGTCGCCCCCCGCCCCGCCCCCCCTAACAGTCACAGTCTGCATCCACACCGCTATTAGAGAGGCTCTTTCTCTCACTGCTGATAAGAACAGATATAAAAGCATATTTCAGGAGGATAATGGCTTTGCGGGGTGTTGGGTTACACCAGCAGATGCTCTGAACCTACTCAGGCTTCTGGCAGGTGGGACTCAGAAACACGGACGTGTGATAGAATGATGCCCTCGTTTGAGTCAGGCGGCGAGGCCTCTACGCATTGACCACGTCTGTCCACTCTTTTCTGGGTCACTCCCCGGTCCAGTCTTCGGTCAGATATGGCAGGATTAGCAAACGGCATGCAGAGGCAGTCCTGCAGCGCTTAAGGCTCGTTAAGGCTAAAAAATGAAGCATCAGCATGCGAGCTGATAAAACAAGGAGCCACGTCTTTACCCACCATGGAGCACCGCCATGCCTGTTCATTATTTAAGCCTTGCAGATAAATCCATTGACAGGGTGGTGACAGCGACGTCCAATTTAATTTGGCGAGGACTAATGGAAAAAAATTACTTAATTACATTATGTGATTCAGTTCTGTTGTTTTAATTGTATTCCTTTTCATAATGCTACGACTTAAATAATCAATCCCCAGACAGGCCACTAATGAGAGGCACAATAGCTAGAATACACAGAATACACATCAAGCAAGGACTTTTAGTGGTGCTATCAGTCAGCGAGAATTCAGTCATTACTTTTGTCCTGATTGAAAAAATACAAACGCATGTTTAAACATATTTAAACTTTTCAAGCACATAAAACACATATTTTTCACATCTTAATTGAAAAGTCTGGGTGTATTAACACTCTCTCACCTTTCCCCCCCCCCCTCCGTCTCTTAACAAAAGCAGGACACGTGAAGTTCAACAAAAATGCGGATTTTGGAAGAGCATTGTGGGAAAGGCTGTGGACAGCTCCCTGGCTGCACCTTCTTGGCACCGTGAAGACACCTGATGTTCGCAGGATGCACTTTAGCTGGCTCCCTCGGCCCTGGAAACCTGAGAGCGCGACTCTATCGAGCGCAGCCCAGATAGAAAGTGACGTGGGTGGCAATGGCTCAGCCTCGGCAGATGTGCACGTCACAAGAATAGCTCTCCGCTGGTGCTTGTTCAGTGGATGAATAGGCCACATTAAAAAAGGACATTAAAGCGAGGTGAAAATAGCCCTCTTTCTGAAATGTTAATGGGGTTTCAGGTTATGCATCTTTAATAAATTATGCGCAGACAGTAGCACCATAGCGCATCAGGGACAGCTTGGCCATCTCTATATTTAATTTAAACCCAGAAAACAACTTCTTCACCTCTGAGGCAGCTGTCATCGTCTCAGGCTTGATGTAGGCCGCACTAAGTGACTGGAAGCTTCTGTCCCTAGCACAGTGCACACAAAAAAGAGGATGTAGTTTTGTTTTCTTTTTCTTTTTTCTGATTCAGTGCCTGGATGAAGCCCGCAGATTTGATGTCTCCCATACAGACGCGCTTGAATCTCTCAGCTCCGTCTCTATGATGCAAGCTGACCGTTTGTGGCATGTTGGCGAACGTGAGCTCCATCCAAGATGTGAGATTTGGATACAAGAAGGTGCACGAGCTGAGTGCTAAATGCCATGTTTGTGGGGGGATCTACTCCATTCAGCCAGTAGAGACCACAAGGCTGCAGGTGCTCTGTAGTAAAGGTTAGACCGGGTCGGGAAAAAAAAAGGAAAGATGAGATACACATATTTCTCCATCCAGTGTACTTATTGTTTTATACAGACTTTCCTCTACTTAAGAACTTACGAACTTTCAGACATACGAACGAAGAGGACTGTAATTTCAAATTGTGTTAATCAGGCTCTCGTTTACTGTCCGCAACATGAATTTTTTTTTTCTGCACGCCAATTCCGCCTAGTACAACTTCTGGCCGCTACTCCCGACGTGTAGCAGCGTAGCGTACGTACTCCCAGCATCCTAGTTCTTTGTACTTGCGTATACCCTTAATATGATCTTGAATAACGATTTACGAACATTTCAGGTTGCGAACGGCCTTTGGAACGTATCTCGTTCGTAAGTAGAGGAGCGTCTGTATTCCTCCTTCTATTAATGTACCATGATTGTATGACCATGTATAATATAAATGTGTTGACTGGTCCCTGGTTTTCGACTTCCACAAAAAATGCATCCCTATTAATTAATGAAACTGACTCAGATGTATAGTTCACGACACTGTAGTAACATGAACCAAGAATTAGCTAAAATTATAGCGTTTATTCTTCACAACCGTGTAACAAGCTTCAACTGATTCCACATTTCTCCACAGCACACTCTCAACATCCCATTCCACCAAACAACCTAACAATACAGGCACCAAATACACATCTCAACCTCACTCGATGTAATATAACAACAGAAAATATTCAGTATGCTACAACCACAAAATTTCCTGCAACAAACATTAGCAGCAGAATGGGTGGTTTTAGAGAGGTTAGTAACTTTCCTCTTGGCACCATCGTAGGATGCCACCCTTCCAACAAGTCAGTTTGCCAAATTTCTGCCCAGCTAGAACTGCCCTGGTCAGCAGCAAGTGAAGTAATTATGCAGTAGAAACATCTAGGAGCAAGTTCAGTTGCTCCTGGTTTTTTTGCCACACAAACCTACAGTAATGGACCCATTCGTACGACATCAATACCCAACCTGAATGGCAGGAATAAACCCATCGGCAATGTTACAACATGTAATGAAATGCACTCTTGAAAGAAGAGAGGCTATTATAGCAACAATGGTTCACCAAATTCATAATCATTCCCGTGGTCGTGGAATGAGATACTAGACAAGCTGGTGTCCACATAAAACAGATTTAAATTTCTGTTCCTGTGGTAGCTCACTGCACACAGATGCCTTTTCATTAATACTGACAGGTCAAACACTGTGTCAGAAGAGAACGCTCAACAGTATGCTTCACTTAAGGGTGCAACTTGAGATCTTAGCGTCCATCTGTTTCTCTAAGCGGTGGCACAGCGGCCCAGTCGGTACCACTCCTGCCTCTGTAGGTGTGGGTTTGTCGTGCTTCCTCTGTCTGTTTACAGGGGTTTCCTCTGGGTCCTCCAGTCTCCGCCTGCAAACCGAAAAGTGTGGTTTGGTGAGCTGACATCTCAAAATTTCCCGTGGTGTGCGCTTGTGTGTGCAGGATTCAGTAGCGCAGCCAGAAATGTTAGCGTGGGTGGGTTCGGCAGAAAATCAGGTGGACCAGTCCCATAATAATTCACTTGGTGACAGTGTCACACTGCAGACTTCAGTACTGCATATTTGCTACATATTTTTTCAGTTTTTAAATGACCGGTGGCATTACTATGAGCGAATGAACAAAGACAAAGAAAAATCTATTTGCCTCTCACCAGTACGATTCTGCCGATTGATCTAACTATGCACACAAATACCTGTCAGGCACCATCATTTTATCGCTCTGTATTGCTCGCTGTGATTGCTGAATGGGTGGGCCCGGGTACCACCCCAGCCATTGCATTAGGTGGGCTTGAGAATGAGTGTGACAGGATGGTCTCCTGTGCCTTTTAGGATAGGCTGCAGGGTGACAGTGACCCTGCACTGGATATGTGGAATGGAAGATGGATGGATGGATTGATTCAGTAACTGCTAGTCAAGTGAGGTTGGCAGTGCTCCCTAACCTCTCTCAGGAAGCACAGGGTGTAAGGTCAGGCACAGCCTGGTCTTTGGTGCATGTCCACTGCTGGACACTGCAGTGAGTCTGGAGGTGATCCCAGGAAGCAGCGGGCAGGAGGCAGGATGCGCCGATCGCAGAGCACACTCTCAAGCAGCAATCTAGCGACACGAATCAGCTAAACCACATGTCACAGAACCGAGGGGGGAAACCTGGAGGACTGACAAATTCGGGGGTGTGAGGCCCTGGCATTGCGCACCCTGCAATCTCACTCACAAAGCTGCAAACACAGCCGCATGCAAACACACATGTTCACTCACACAGGACCACATAAAGGAATTCTTTGCTCATTGATTTCACTTTCATAAGCAGGAAGAGGCAACAAAAAAAGCCTTAAAAATTTAAATGAAAAAAATAATTAAGGAAATTATTGCCTCGTGTTCTACTTGTTAAATGGTAATTCAAATTAAAGTCAATTTTCAGAGCAAAATCTGCCATACAGCTGTAATGCCAGTGGGCTTTGACTTATGAATAATTGATAATTGCTAAATAATAGTTGCAGATGTATGATGGAAACAGATACTGCAGAAAATGTGATGGAAAAATGAATAAGCCCTGAAATTCATTAGTGAAGGCTGGCATTTTTTTTAAATATCATTTGTACAAATGAAAATATAAAAATACAGATGGGCATTAATTGCATTCAGCATGTTTGCAACCTGAATTGAGTGAAAGATGCAGATCCTAAAATGTTCAGGCACCTGCTGCTCCAAATCCTAGCATGTGCTTTGCAGTAGCAATAATTTACTAACTTCATCTTTTCAGTTCATATTTTTAATGTACTTTATTAACTCTTAGTTAAATATCTTGGAATAGACAGTCAGGGAGACAAATTGCACTATATACTCTGTTCATTTTCTTTATCCACTCTTACAACTGTTGCTTTCATGTGAAAGTTTTTTGTGAAATCTTCATGATCCCTTTACGTGCAAGAGATTTATATCTGCCTGCAGCCAGCTGTCTGTATATGCTGTATGTAAACTGGTTTTTAGCTGGTTTGGTTAGCCGCTGTGTTAATATGACATGGACTGTCACACGCTGATTTAGGACCATCAAAGTCACCCTGAATTTGTGCATTTTCTGAGGAGTGAAACACCTACGTCAGGTTTTAAGATAGACATCAGGCCACACACTATGGATTTTGATAAGGTCATGACACCAATGAATTCCTTTCCCATAAATAGATTTCAACTAATAGCAAATGTCCAAATTAATAACAAAAACGTGAATAGATCTCTGTCTTTAATGAGGACAGTGATTAATAGCAACAATGATTTAATTGCTCTTCATAAAGAAGCTAAATATATCAATGGCTGATTCTGCCAAGTCCCTCAAAGTGCTGTTTCCCAGCTTCCAGAGGCAGATTTGTGTTATCTACTGTTTGGTCAGCAGGGAGTTTTACCATAAGAGTTTTCATTATTCTTTAATTTTATTAGCGTCAAATAAAATATTCAAATAAGTAGCAGCTGTAAATAAAATGAGATAATGAATCTTTGATAAACATCAATAATGGATTTGCTATCTTCATTTAAAGAAACGGAAGCCTATTAGACATTTAATGTAGATGTGTTTAAAGTATTAAAAGATATATGAAATACATTTGTCTGCCCTAGCAGGACTGTTCTACAAAACCCTGTAGAATTTTCTGATCTGATGATCATTTCCAAATGAGGTTAGATGTTTTCCAGTAACGGCACTTTCAGCAGATCAGCATCATACTGGGGACACAATGAGGCACATTGTTTTAAATAAAATCCCATCCAAACTACAGTACGGAGGTTAAGTCTCCATTGGGCCATAGAAACACTAATGTGTCAGAATCACAGGCTAACTGCCATGTGCCATTTCCAGTGTTCTTTTTTTTTTTTTAGATATCACTGAATAATGCAAAGCAAATTAAACAGATAAAATTACTGTGATTATTCTCTTTAATGAGAGATGCAGCAAAAGGTGTCAGTAAATGTCAGTGTTCCGTTTGCTTATTTGCTCAATAAGTAGGAGTTCATTTGAGCTGCTGTCGGGAACCTTTTTCCAATCATTGTTAATGGCTTTATTTGAAAACCCATAGTCTTCTGCAGTGTTCTGCTCAGGTCATGCACATGTAGTTACGCATGTAACATGTTGTAAGCATCCAAGACAGGAAGTTGACAGTCAGCACGCAAGGCACATCCCTGAAGACCTGTCATGCGTGTAAGTGGTACTGGAGGAAACACTCACATTTACAGTGGAATGGACGCTGCCCAGTACGGATCATGACTTGAGAAAATGAAATGAGCATGACCTACTAAGTTTGCCGGAACACTATCACTTGCCAGGCATGAAGATCCGATTAGGGAGTTATGTGATGCTGGCTCAGCCGTGGCCCCTCCGCAGCCAGCCATGCAGCCTGCATGCGCATGTGCCGAGACTCGCTTTCACTTTACTCCCAGCCCACATCTCAGGGGCCATCGCTCCTGCTTCCATACATGATTAATGTCGCATGTGTGGGTCAGTCCCCTCACCCTAGACGTGCGTGCGAGGTATCTAGGCCCAGCATCTCGTCGCTCATTTAAATGCATAAATAGGAAGCTGTGGAGCAGTAATGCAGAGGAAGCAAGGGGGAGGGGTCAGGCAGCTGCAGCATCGTCTTTTTGCATTTGAAAGCAGGGCTGCTTCTAGCGACTGTCGCCTCAGGGATTGTTTTGGTCTGTGCCGAACTTTGACACTCGATGCTTAATATTAAATGTGTTCTGGTCCATTAGAGGTTTCCTGAAGATACTGAGGTCAACCCAACTGTGAACAAGAACGAAGACAAATTTGTAAAAAGAGCGACTTTCAGCAAAATCACACTGGGTCCATGAAGGGAGGCGATCCACTGTTTCAAATTGTTACTGTCATCTAACCTACCCACAAACCACGGTAAAGAGTCAATTTGATCAAATTATATTTACTGTATTATCAGAGGT
This sequence comes from Paramormyrops kingsleyae, assembly GCF_048594095.1. Taxonomy (NCBI): domain Eukaryota; kingdom Metazoa; phylum Chordata; class Actinopteri; order Osteoglossiformes; family Mormyridae; genus Paramormyrops; species Paramormyrops kingsleyae. Next base: position 21,861,325 of record NC_132809.1, on the reverse strand, counting down.
TATTTTTTATTATTCATGAAGCTCTGATAACACTAAACTGCATCTAGAAACATGACCAAAATAGATGTTTTACATCAACAAAAGTAAATAAATAAGAAGAACAGCAATGATAAATCTAATCAAATGTTCAGCAAGGGTAGGCGAAATGCTGTTGTCCTGAATCAGGGGTGTCAAACTCCAGTCCTGGGGGGCCGGAGCCCTGTGTTGTCCACAAGGAGTTGAATCAGGTGTGTTAAAGGCGGGGAAACCATAAACTGTGCAGGGCTCTGGCCCCCCAGGACTGGAGTTTGACACCCCTGCCCTAAATCGTCACACGCTGTTCCTGCAGATATTCAATCATATTACATCATCTTAAAATCCATCCATCCATGTTCCATTCCTGCTTCTCCTACGCATGCTCATGAAGAGTTAAATAATGCAAATCCATGGTCATTATGTAATTTCCCCAGTTGTTCTTAGTAACCACTACAGAGTGATACATACCATGTAAACAGCTGATAAATGGTTTCACATAAATGTGCTCCTGCCATACTAAATGTTTGATTATTAGCTTTATAATAAGCTACCAATTTAGTTTCCAGCCAAACCCATGTCATAAAAGTATGAACCAATAACCACCCGTGGTGGGGGGGGGGGGGGGGGTCCTGTTATGCCGATATCAAGACATGCAGTATGATTGTGGTTCTGAGAACAGGAAGAAAACGGACAGCACAGGCACTGAAAACTGCTGTTAGCCTTTGGATTTGAGTGTATCATTTATTTATGGAGCATTATTGTGTGAAACAAAAGAGAAAATATTTAGCGTGCCAACTCTGCCATCACTACGCGGCTTTTCCCAAATGCAGGTGTTAGCATTGGTCTTCACCAACAGCCACAGGCGTCATTTATATTAAAAATAAATATTGACTAAACGTTTGTCTTTATTATTCGCCAAGTTGGGGTCAAAGGGGAATATCATAACTCATAAATCAGCAGTCTGCCTTTTAATCAGATAAGAATATAAGCATGTATGACATAAAAAGGATGTTATTGGCCAGCAGTCAGTCACATGGGAATGCCCATGCTTGCCTTGTAAATCACTTTCACAGCCAGGACTTAAAATGAAAGCACCCTTGAAATGAGACTGCCGCCCAGTAAGGGGTCTTAGTGCTGGCTTGCGAGGCCCTTGTTTATGAACCACACGGGCCCCATAAAACCATCATAGACAAGCCTCTGCCGTCAGACCTGTGGACTGGTCAGGCTGTCACACAGGCCACCGTAGCCGACCCTGTACCACGCATTGCCACAGAGCCATCTCCATCCTGCTGATGCCCAGCCACAGTGCGTGCTGGGAGTGATCTCTACATACATTCTTTTTGGCTTGTGGAAACGCTGTTTCCCCCACATATGTCTAAGAATCTATAGTGGTACATATAAAATTACATAGAACTTGTATTATATTACACATCATTCTGTTCTATTACTCCACACACTATTCAGTACTTTTACATCACATACTATTCTGTCTATTACACCACACATACATATTTTATTACATCACACATTATTCTGTGACATCACATGCTTTCTGTTTCATCATGCATGCATATTCTGATGTATTACAGTATATCACACAATATTTTGTTCTATTACATCACGTGCAATTCTCTTCTATTACGTTTACATTTAACACATTTAGCAGACGCTTTTGCCCAATGTGCGGTATTAGCCAGGGAAATTTCAAATCACAAACATTTTCAAGGAGTCGGCTAGGTAAACGTGCAGCTAGGTTGAGCACAGAATGAATGCCCAGGTACAGGTGTGAGCAGTTTTGGTGCAGGAGCGACCCAACAGCTACACAACAATTACTCATCCAGCTATTAACAAAGTAGGAACTTAATATGACTATTCAAGGGCCGACATTCAATCAATAATCAGGGCTGAGTTTCCTAAAAATTATCAATCTTAGCAAATAACGAATGAGGTAGGTAAAGAATGAGTGTGATTCACGAGTGTTTCCCAAAACCCTTGGTTATTTCAGAAATAACAAACAAACTTTAAGTAGTACGTTATTGCTTCCTCCTCAGCCTCCATGTAAGAAAAGCACAAACTGTTGATACCAGGAATATCAATCCCATGTATTTCAATATTTGAAATATTTTATGACTGTAACACCAGACATATGTAACTGCAAAAAATAAACTAAATAGAAACACACAAAAGCGACAAAAATTACGAACAAAACAAATTAACCTATTTGTTGGAAATATAAAAATGGGCTCAAAATGTGATGTTGCTTCCTTGTAAACAAAACGCAATGGTGAGAAGCAATACACAAAGAAAGTTACACTTCTTAAAAGAATTGTTAAAACAGCTTATGGATGAGCTGGTCAAAATTTTTATTTTAATAAAATAATACTGCAATGTTGTGCAGCATACTATACACAACAAGAACAGCACAGCAACATTCAGGGGGAAACTTTAGAGCTCCCATTAGACTTGTGTAGGCACCAGAATCACATCATCCTCATCATTCACCAGAATCACATCATCCACCAGAATCACATCATCCACATGCCCAAAGCACACAGTAGTGATGTAGTCAAGACCATCTAAACCGAGACCGAGTCAGTACTAAGACCCGAGTGTACTGAGTCCAAGACAAGACCAAGACCAAGGCAGGGACCAATCACAGTATAATTTGAACCATATAAATGTTTCCATACAAATGTAACATTTTCTTCAAGTGACACCTTATTTCTTGCATTTGAAAATGAATATCTTTGATTTTGTATCCATTTGGTAACTGCAACTGCAACAATGCATGTTTTTATATTTTTTATTTGTTACTTAAGCATCATGTGTCCTCCCATGTTTCATAGCCACCTGAAAAACAGCATTTAAACCAGCAACATGGCTTCCTGGATGGTGCTGTCTCTAATGCCGTCCTTGGTTGAGTAGCACAAGTCTTTGTTGGTCATGAGGGGTGATTCATTTTTCCAATTTAAAGGATGTAATCGAACACATAGCTAATTTGACTGGTTAGATATGTATTGGGGTTGTTCAGAATGTATTGATTGTGCCCCATTCCATTAATGAATTGGTATTTGAACTGAATTGGTCACACAAAATAATTATAAAATAGATTTACTTTCTAGATGGTAGATGTATATATTGACTGTATATGTATACTAGTGAGTGAATTGACTTTATATTTGCATGAATTGTCCAATATATAATTAACAATATGAATTTGGTGCCAATATATATATATATATATATATATATATATATATATATATATATATATATATATATACTGTATATTTGGCATATTTAGATGTTTATGTGTGTTAGTATTTGTGAGAAGACTGCAGTAGCTTTTCTTGTGCGTGTCTGTGGGTTTTCACAACCTCAACCTTGGTGGTCTTCCTTGGTGTTCTTCCTTCTCAGCTTAGTACAGTGGTCAGAGATCTTGGTGTCCTGGTTGATTCAAATTTATGTTTTGATACTCACATAAGAAGTATTACCAGAAATGCGTTGTACCATCTACGGAACAAAATCAAACTTTGGAAGATGCTCACCTTTCATTATGGAGAAAAACTAATACCTGCCTTTATAACCTCCAGACTGGACTACTGTAATGCCCTCCTTTCAGGTGACTCTTCTGGATTCTTACATAAACTTACATAAACATCTAATACAAAATGCGGCAACCAGAGTTCTTAAAAAACACAAAAAAAATTTATGATATCAGCCCTGTTCTATGCTCCCTTAACTGTCTTATAGTTATTTCTTGGATTGACTGCAAAATACTGCTATTAACTTATAAAGCACTGAACGACCTTGCATCAGAATACCTTAGAGACCTACTGGTCTCTTATCAACCTCCTCGCTTGCTTTGATCTCAAGGAGCAGGATATCTATTCGTACCTAGGGTACATGGAGCTATGGTAGGCTGCAGAGCTTTCTCTTATAGAGCTGTGGAATAGTCTTCCAGCAGATGTGCGAGATTCAGGCTCATTCTCAATATTACACTTATTTAGTCTCGCTTATAAGGACCCTCTTTCTAGCTCTCACTGACTTCTCACTCCCAGTTAGACCTATAGTGTGAGGTGTAGAGCTGGGTGGGGATCGGTGCCATTGGCTTTGGAGGAGCTGAACTGTCAGTGCTGCCTCTCTAGCTTCACACCCCCTTGTGGATCTGAGGTGCTGACGTTCAGGGACCCCCCATGCCTGCGTTCCCACCTGCCTCTCCCCCCTACTTATGCTGCCACAGCCATATCTGCTGGAGCTTACATACTGCACTCACCTGTTTGCACTGCCTCTAGTCTCCCCTACTTTGGCTAATGCACTTTTTATTTCCCCTACCGCTCCTGGGCTGTGCTGCCTGGAGACCCCAAAACTTCAAGATATTCTATCTACCCTGCTGCCTGTGACACCTCCACTACCCGTGGCTCCTTTCTCGCCCTTCTGCCTGTGACGTCTCTCCTGGATGCCCTGCTGCTGAATGCACCTGCCTGACATCATCACCTGCCTGACATCACCTGCCTGACATCATCACCTGCCTGACATCACCTGCCTGACATCATCACCTGCCTGACATCACCTGCCTGACATCACCTGCCTGACGACATCACCTGCCAGACATCATCACCTGCCTGCCCCTCGAATTGAAACTCAAATCTTAAGATGTGGACAGTGTGAACTGGAACTTTTGCCATCTTGCCCGTTTGACTTTTACTTTCTCTGCTGCCCCCTGGAGGATGGGCTCCCCCTTTGAGTCTGGTTAGGGTTAGGGCTTCCTCTGCTGCCCCCTGGAGGATGGGCTCCCCCTTTGAGTCTGGTTAGGGTTAGGGCTTCCTCTGCTGCCCCCTGGAGGATGGGCTCCCCCTTTGAGTCTGGTTAGGGTTAGGGCTTCCTCTGCTGCCCCCTGGAGGATGGGCTCCCCCTTTGAGTCTGGTTAGGGTTAGGGCTTCCTCTGCTGCCCCCTGGAGGATGGGCTCCCCCTTTGAGTCTGGTTAGGGTTAGGGCTTCCTCTGCTGCCCCCTGGAGGATGGGCTCCCCCTTTGAGTCTGGTTAGGGTTAGGGCTTCCTCTGCTGCCCCCTGGAGGATGGGCTCCCCCTTTGGGTCTTGTTAGGGTTAGGGCTTCCTCTGCTGCCCCCTGGTGGATGGGCTCCCCCTTTGAGTCTGGTTAGGGTTAGGGCTTCCTCTGCTGCCCCCTGGAGGATGGGCTCCCCCTTTCAGTTTGGTCAGGGTTAGGGCTTCCTCTGCTGCCCCCTGGAGGATGGGATCCCCCTTTGAATCTGGTTCCTCCCAAGGTTTCATCCTTCTTGGGAGTTTTTCCTTGCCACTGTCCCCTCTGGCTTGCTCACTGGGGGCTTTGGACAGGGATAATGTAAACCACTTTGAGACAATGTAATGTTGTGAAAATGTGCTGTACAAGTAAAATTGGATTGAATTGAATTAAATTGAATTCAACGTCAGATGGATAAAGTTGTGATAGGGTTACTTATATGATTGCATGGTGTTGTTCCACCACGGTACAAAAAAATGACAGTTAAATTATTTATTATATAGGTTAAATTTCAAACGTGGCACTGGTGAATTTTTGTGATTGTGAGGTGGAGGTGGGATTCAGTGAATGCTCTTTATGTTACCTTGCTGTGTAATTCACACTGAAATATAAAGCTGTTACAGCTGCACTGGCACTATGTGTATGAATTTCAATCAATTTAATTTAATTTCAACTTCCTTATATTCAAATTCAAATTGCGATTCTGCATCCTTTTTCCAACCAATTTTATGAATTGAATTTGAATTTCAAGGTCATTCTTAATTCAGTTCTGAATGGTGTACAACCCTGTTAACTGCTCTAATTGCATACAGGTGTTAAAACAACAAGCCCTTTTTATGCTAATTTATAGCCTACATTGTAGCTTTATATTGCACCCTTGACCATTCTATTGTTATATCATCATCAGCCGCGTTATCACATTCACCAAAAAAGAGCATCAGTGTGTATTTGTGATCTAATTTGGGCAGGCAAAAGTTCAAATGTAGAACGGTGTAAAAAGTAGTGAGCGGGCCAGAGCACTTGTAAACTTATGGGCAAGACTACAAACAACTTTAGTTACGAAAGGGTTTGAGAAACACTCACTAATTAATGATTTATCTAAAGTGCTAGATAATGAACTACTTAGTGTTATGAAGCTTTCTGGAAACCCACCCCAGGTTAGTAAAGGAATTCAGGGAATGGATGAGTCTATGGTGTTTCTTGAAGGTAGAAGAAGGAGTCTGATGACCAGACGTGCTTTGGCAGCTCATTCCACCACCGGGGAACCAAACGAGAAAACCATCTGGAGCAACACTTCTCGTGTGGTGGAAGGAGCTCCAAGTGATGTTGGTTTGCTGACCGAAGGGGGAGAGATAGGACATAGGTCTTGAGGAGCCTTTGGATGAAGATGGGTGCCTGTAATGGATCTGTAAGCCGGCCCCAAGGACTTCGACTTGATTCAAGCGCCAGTAGGGAGCCAGTGAAGAGAGATCAGGAGGGGTGTGACATGAGAACGCTTGGGCTGACTGATTAATAGACGTGCTGCCACGTTTTGAATTATTTGCATTGGTGCGATAACCAATGCTGGTAGCCCTGCCGATGGACAGTTGTAGTAGGCAAGTCATGGAGTAACATCACATGTTATTCTGGTCTATTACATCATACTGTCCTGTTTAATTGCATCACATTCTGAGGAAGGAGGAGGTAATGATGGTGGTACTGCAAAGATGCCCTACGCTTGTCCCAGAATGCCCTGAGACGCATGTGTCACTGGTAGCGTGTGGCATGTACACTGTGCCCCGTGCGATTGTGCCGGCCAGTTTTAGGCCCTGCTTTTTCCAGTGACTAGCACTGCGGGATAATAGCCAGGCGTCTCATCTCTCTAAATGCTCCTGGCACATTAAGATGCGGCACTGTGCAGCCCCGCATTAGCTGGGCTTGCGGCCTTAAGATGCGGCACTGTGCAGCCCCGCATTAGCCGGGCTTGCGGCCTTAAGATGCGGCACTGTGCAGTCCCGCATTAGCCGGGCTTGCGGCCTTAAGATGCGGCACTGTGCAGCCCTGCATTAGCCGGGCTTGCGGCCTTAAGATGCGGCACTGTGCAGCCCCGCATTAGCTGGGCTTGCCGCCTGGATTGGAAGGACCCTCCCATTGGGTCCAGCACTGAACTGTTCTTTAGCACCCCCAAGGGTTCCAGTCCCTGAATCCACAACCGGGTTGTGCCCTGTACCCATCCGTCGTATGCGATCCTGTGAGCACACTGTTTATGTGGTGCTGGGGGGGGGGGGGGGGGTTAGTAATGAGCCCGTCGGATGATGTCAGGTGCCAGCTATCTACATATATTTCTTCATGTTTGGAAAGGCGAGGTGTTTGCCTGGATAAAGACAGGGGCCCTTTATGTCCACACAGACAAACTCTCATAATCGCTCCCTCTCTGCCAGCAGCCATGGTGGGAAGAGGCTGTGATTTAATGCCAGGGGTCTTTGCGGGTGAGGCGAGGTGAGTGGGAGTCTTCCTGTGACAGGGAATAAGCTGTCATCACGGCTCATAGACAGAGCACTCCAATGCCTATAGCACATTACTGCCACAGACATCAAAGGATGAACAATACGAAATGTCACGTCAAGCAGGCACCCTGTTTTGACAGCAGTGACATTTTTACAGCATGTAACAACGTGAAATATATCTGCTGGCAAATCAAAAGTAACATCTTCAGAGATCTTTAGAGGGAATCTGTAATGCAGATACCCCTGCTAACAGAAGATCTGTAATGCTGATCTCTCTGTTTAATTGAAAATGTCTAACATAGATTTCCCTGATAATTGAAAATGTCTTAATGCAGATATTCCTGATAACAGAAAATGTCTAATCAAGGTACCCCTGAAAGAACAGAAATAGGAAATCTATAAAGCAACCAATAAATCTCTCTACTGTTGCAACCTCAATTATAAACACCAACTAGTATTTGTGCTTTTCTCCCATTTCCTTTCTGTATAACTTAACGCCATGTGGCCATATCTGATGGGTTGGGTGACCTTCCTGGCTAATACCAGAGTCCACAAAGGCAATCGGTTGCCCCAATTATAAATGTACTCATTAACTGTGGAAGAAAGATGATTTCGAAATAGAGAAAACAAGAAGAGGCCTGATTGAACCTGGTCCTGGGCCCACGCCATGTGTAACACTACATCCGTGGGCATGTCTTGCCACTCATTTCCATAAGAAGGTTTTTACCATTTTTTTAATGGTTGCTCACCATAAAGGTACATCGTTCGTATATAAGAAGCCTATTGACTGTATGGCAGCTGGAAACCTTTTTATTGTCATGGTACGGCCTAATCGTGGATGAGAAGAGACATGCACACCAGTGGGCCGTAACACCGCTAACGGCATATTGCTAATGCAAATCTCCCCGGTAATAGCTTCTAATTGCTATCAATCATTGTGCCTTCAGGGTCCTATTGTCCAATGGTTTCATTTTTCATATTTTCATTTAGTCTAATTAGGCATAACAATATCCTTCATTTCCCACCTATAGTACGATAGCCAAAGGTAACTAAAATTACATTTTCATTTTCCTCTGTAATACACCTATTTGTCGATTCAATGCGCACAAACACACAAACGGACGGATACCCCAGATGCCAGCACGAGTACGAAAAGATGAATCATTATTATCATAAGCGATTTATTTGGCAAGCAGGAAGAGCACTATAGCTACTGTACGTACAGCAGGAAAGTGTACTTCATGCATTCAGAAAAGTATACTTCAGTATACTTCACTATACTTCAGGCACTGTATGAGCGGGTCACTGAAGCATCGGGAGCATTTCTGAGTAAAATCTAAGCATTTTCTATTTCAGCACTAGGAAGCCGTGCTGGGAGCGTGCAATCCCTCACATACAGTCGCACTAAGCAGACGAAGGTATGGATGAGTGCACAGGGAGGTGCACGATTACGGCGTGTGGAGGGTCACTGTACCCTCCCCCATTAGTCTAAGAAAGGGTGACACCGGCCCTTTGTGAAGCCCTCCCCAGCAAACACTCTGCTGAAAGCTTCTAGGCCACAAATGTAGACAGTCACAGAGCAGCTGGGACCAGAACTAAGGAGACAAGTCTCTACACAAAGGGCAGTGAGCATCCAGAAGTACCTCCCCAACAGCGCAGCACCATACAGAAATTAATAGATAGTAAATGCACATATCAACAAGTATCATGCATCGCATATGTACATATATAAGAAATAATACCCCAAGCAGAGCCACTGATCAACATTCAAGGAAATCAGAACACCATGCTTTGTGGTTTGTAGTTTATTTATAGAATAAGTCTACATAAATCATCATAGGATACATAGTTAATTACAGCTGTGATTAGTTCATTTTTTAGATGGATAAGTCAACGAAACACTGATTAAAGATGAGTTACAAACATGTGAGTAGTTGAACACCTTATTCCTTCAGCACTCTAAAGAGGGTAGCACACACCGATAGGAGTACGAGAGAAATGCAGAATTCAGTGCGCGCTCCTCCTGTGAAAACACATCACCGGCAATGTCAGAGGGAGCCACAGAGTCATTAATAACCATACACAGCTCGATGGCAGTGATAACACAAAGTACCTGTACGTGTAACACACACAAACACAGAGACGTAAGGAATCTCTCACTTCCGGTGGCTGCCGCCAATCCAAGGTATAAAAGAGGAGCGCAAAAAAATAACAGACATATAATTATGTATAGTAAGATGTTTCGCATGTATACATACTGCAGATTATTTCAAATTATTTACTGGAAGGGAATTATATTAGGCTATATTTTAAAGACCATATTAATGCGGATGCATTTCGAAAAGCTCCCGTGAAACACCGCAGAATACATCCATCATTTCATTATTTACTTCCAAGAAATGTTTTTGTATCGCTTGTGTACGGAATGTCCCTCATTACTGTACTATCACGCGTAACATTTTCTGAGGAACATGTCCGAAATGTGTATTTGCGCTGTAATATATTTCTCTCCTAAAAACACGTGGAATTTATCTGAATGTGTTAATGGAAAAGTAGCACTTTTGGTCCCCGATTTACGTAACTGCCCCCCACCCCCTACCATCCATTAATCCCAGTTTACTCCCAATAGCACCGTCACCGTATCCATGACCACAGTGCTGGGATTTCTGCAGCCGCGTCCCGACGCAATTAAGAAGCACCGCGGAAATCCATGCGTCTGCAAACTCCTTCGGGTAATGCGCTGCTTCTGTCTGCCCGCCACCATGTATGCACAAAACGACGAAATGTGGACAGTGCATGACGCGGCATGTATGATCCCGCAAAGGAGCTCAACCCAATACCGTACATTAAGAAACGGTCTGACATTTCAAAATGAATGACTTGAAAAGGGGGTCAAATCAACACCCATCTCCCATTATTGAACAAAGCTCTCATAAAATGTAGTATTTTAATATCAATAAATAAACTGTTAAATGCCAATACATGCCATGTTGAATAGTACTCTATATACTGTAGATAAAATGTCATACATGAGGAGTCTTTATATAAGTAAAGGCCAAAGAGGTATAGCTTTTACGGTGTGACTCGTTTTAAAATATTCAGAGTTTTAAAGTGTTTCATATATTTTGAGAGGAGCTTTTGTCAGGAATGAGCGGCTAATGACATTCTTCACACACGTACAACTGTCATGAAATACCCTTCAAGTAGTACACAGCAATTAATTATAAACTGCCGCACACATATGAAATTCCACGGGAAAAAAAAAAACAGAAATTTTGAAAGATACAAAGCAAGCCAGTAGATTTTGCAGCTTGTGTCTTTTTGCACCATGTGTCTTGGTATAGAGACTAAGAACGATTCTCCTGCTTTCAGCCTTGATCTCTGATTTTCGACAGTAAAATGAGTTCATAGCAGAACCATGAATGAATGACCTACAAGCACAAGGAAGATGCTGCTCTTGTTAAGGATGTGATGGGATGATGTCCTCATTCTCCCCCTTATTGCTCAGCTTCATTCATCTAAATTAATTTAGCATCAGAACCCAAAAATAAATAACAGGATACAAAATAAATAGCAAAATAAATCTTGCAAATACAAAAATACCTTTAAATATAAACATTTCCGACATCGCTTTGTTCAGTTGGTCTATTATCATGGCAGCATGATTCCTCATGCATCTATAACTTACAGTAATGTTTAGTCCTGTGCACAAGGTGTTTTGACCCCTCACAGTAAGCTTGCTAAAGACCTACAGTAATGATGTTCCTCAAGAAATTTATTGCAAGGGAAATATATGTATATGCACAAGCTGGGGCCAATAAGAAGACATGATGTTTTTAGGGATTGGAGCCTTTCTGGGTGGGGGCCATGTTTGCTGACGGTCTGGATTTGGGTTTACTTTTCATAACCACAGGTCTGTAAGCATCAGGTTGCCTTCCTTCAAAACAAGTAGTATAGAGCAGCTTACATTCACTTAACTGGCAAGGCTTTGGGCCACCACTGAACACAGATGCAGTTGCCCACTGCAGATTACCACACCTCACTGTGGGTTTAGCTACTTAACTAGCTATTTTCTCTGAGGGTCAGTCCCGCCAAAGCCAGGGCTAAACCGGCCTTGTTTGCAGGACATTAAGATGCTCGGTGCTGGAACGCCACTGCGTGCAGAGCCACCACACCGACCAGAGGCCTGGATGCCTCCCAGTGCTTCTGTGAGTGAGGCTGGTCTCGCCCCCCACTGGGATGCTTCTGAAGTGGATCTCAGAGGATTCATGCGTTTACCACGCAGGCCTTTCTGCGTTTCCCTGCGACTGGCTGCGGGGATAGTGGACACACACACACACACCTGCAGTCCCTTATGGGAGTGATCTCAACAAATAAGACCAAAGCTGAGGTTCAGCAAGCGTGCCTGAGTATGGGGCAGAGAAAGGAAGCAAACAGCGGCGGTAGTAGGGGGGCAGACGGCAGACTCCATGAACACGTTCAAAGCGCAACAATCTCCTATTAACGACACCCTGTCAAATAAATTTGCTGAATATTCAAATTGTACTTTATGATCCTGAACCTTCCACCTCTGGTAACTATCAGTGAGATGAATGGCAGATTTAAGCTCACTTTGGTTAAATATTTTCACCATTTTGATCGGTCCACGTCCTGCTTTACTGCAATGCGGCCACTGAAAGCCATCTAAGCCTGCTAGCTGTTTAGCTTGGGTCCAGTTGCTTACTGCATGGTTCAATATATGCTGAGAAATGACTGACAGTTCTAGAAGATGGAAGGGATTAGTAACAGTGCTGATGTGGCCGGTCACTTGGCAGGGTGCAACTCTGCTTTAAGCGAGCAGAAGCAGCTTCCTAGTCATTTTCAATGTTTTCAAATCTGAGTCTCGATTCACGATTTGACTTTTCCAAAAGCAGTTGCATAAAGCTCAAATTCTTGGTTCCTTTTGAAGTATCCCTTACATATAAACCCCTGGATTTATTACAATTCTCAGGAAATTGAAGCTTTTTTCTCCTACAATAGTTGCTTAATTTTACACTGTACTACAACTTTTCCACGGAAGCTGTGTGAGTCACTATGGGCAGGAACATCTGCCAAATGAATGAGATTCCAGCCTCATCAAAAGTGTGATTCCCTCAACATAAGCAGCTGTTCTCCTTACCAGGTTCACATCTTAACATCTAACCACCTTCCATAACCACTTATCTAGTATGTGGAGGCAGGTCACTCTTAATCAACTATACTGAATTAAATATGAAATTACTAACTATTCTTTAAATATATAAAGATTAGCTGGTATTAACAAAGAGAAAGAAAATTATTGGCGAATAACCAAAACAAAATCTGTCTTTAAAAGTTCAATTGGAATTCTCCAATCATGTGACAAGGCCTTGTTCTAAGTTCAGGTTGCGGTCTGTTTCAGGAAATGATCTTCATTTCCTGGATCCAAATAAGTGTTTACCCTGCAGCACCTCCTACTGGCAACGCTGTAACGTAACTGTGTTTTTCTACAACTCAAACCCCCTCCACAGGCAAATGCACGTGTGCTTAAAACACACAGTAAACGTGCCCATTGCTGAAGTCACTGAATCTCACGTGACTGACCTTACAAATGCAGACCCTACTGTGATATTATTAAAATTGCTGTAGGTGTAACTTCATATTAGTTCTCAATTTTCCCATTTTCTGAAAATTATGTTTCTGTCAAGAATAACTTATTAGATTGCATAAAATACAAATGAGTCCAGTATATTATAAGGACTGTACATTATCAGAATACAATCATGAAAATTCACTTTTGGCAGGATCTCACTAAGTCAAGGAAGGTTTATAGCAAATGCTTACATAATATATGACATGGTCGGGGCAGATGGCTGTGGTGTATTACCATTCATCCAAAAAGGTTGCTTCCCCCAAGCTACTCGTGGATACAATCATGTTCTCAAGGAGAGCAGTCAGAGTTTTTCTGCCAGCCTGAAATGTAAAAACTGGATCACAGGGAGCCGGACCCAGAGAGGTCAGGCCTCAGGCGCAAGAGAACTTGACTCAGCTGCAGCCTTTCAGTCCGAGCCACCGGGTCCCTTCTTACCGCAATTAAAGCCTTAAACCCTCCATCATACTGCAGGAGCAGTCGCGCATGGGAAGAGAGGGGGCCCGGGGCTGGCATCTTGCAATCCGTCAGAGGCCAGTGCTTTCGAGCTGCGACCCACAGACCTGCGACCTTCATCAGAGACCGTTTGACCTTGGGGGATTAGCGGAGATGGGCCATCATATTCAGAGGGTATCTAAAGATCGGAAAACTCATTTCACCCATAATTTCCACCCATTTCAGCAAGGTGAAGTCATTAGACTCGCTGCGACCTTTCTGGGGGGGTGGGGGGGGGGCTGGTTCTGAGCCACCATCTTGTCACACTCACTTTGTTTTGATTACACCGCCCAGAAGCCGGCGATTCTCCCTCAGACACAATTAATTTATTGATTTTCTTTGCAGATGAGCTTAAACAGTAAGTACAGGTAGCAGAATTACCCCAGTAAAGGCCGTTCTCTTGGGAATCAAAGGGAATAGCATCGTCGAGGAAACATGTGAGTCACAGATTCGAAGTCTGGCCATTTTTCGAAACAGGCTACCAGGTATCTCAACCCAGATGTCATCACCTCTGAGAAAGAGGAAGAAATAATTCCAACCACAACCATTCATCTTCCTTAATGCTTATCCAGTGTAGAAATCCTTCTCAAACAGGGGGAGCCTGGGAGATGGGAACACAAGTCCCAGCCCTGGAGGTATGAGGCTACAATGCTATTGGATAAAATACTGTTTCACTAAATTAACTTTCCCATAAAAATTCACAGCAGAAAATGCTTTTGTGTGGTTTGCGGATTGGGCGGGAATCATAATACATTATCATAACACAATATCCATAATAGAGTCCATGAAAATAATATTAAGTAAATCCCACAGAAGGAGATACAAAGAGATCTATTAAGTTCTCCTGCTCTGTGATGTATGTGTGCGTGCAGATCGAGATTCCGACACACGGGGGCGCTGCTTCTCACTCTGCCCTCGTCTCCACGCCACAGGTGCCCCTGCTTCCTCCTCCAAGCCTCAGCCAGGAAAGAGAGCCAAAGAGGGCCCAGTGGCTGCCACTTCCTGGGCATGCAGAGCTGTCACACCATAAACTCAAGCCTTGAGTCCTGGGAGCACAATGGAGCCATAGAGGAAATGTGGCGGCCCCGCGAACGCCGGCCCCGCGAACGCCGGCGCCACGAATGGGACGAGCCCACACAGGCCCTCACTAGCTGCAACCCAGCATGAGCTCAATCCAAATTAACAAGTGATCACATACATGTATATGGTCGAATAAAACACAGCAATCATGCCCTCAAATCCATCCAGATGGTCTAAATCACTGACATCAAAGCATGTAAAAGAAAGTCTCAGATTACTGCCCAATTACAAACGTCAGCGACTCGTCACAAAAAAATACCCGTTTGAAATGCAAATACTGCCGGTACCTTAACAGTCAGAAAACTGATCTACAGCCATTCTTACATCCACCGCAGCCTGGATTCCATGCATATAGAGAGTTGAGCCACAGCAGCGGGGGGAGGCGTGGACAGACCTAAACAGTCGAGCCGCGAATGAAAGCGAGGAGACAGGATGCTGGGATATGAAAGGCAGAAGCAGATTATCTCACACGAACATTTCCCTCCCCTCCCTGTCGTCCTGGACCACAGCCCCGATTCCCCCTTAGAATCAGGGCCAGAAGAACCTGCACATGGTGGAGAGGATCCACCGACTATCCGCGTAAGGGGCGGGGGCACTCTTTATTTATAATATACTGATGGGGGGGTGAAAGGCTAAGACAGGGTCTGGTTGTATGCTGCGGGCCTTTCTGAGGCCTGGCAGGAACAGGAACAGACACAGTCACTGCAGGAACTCAGATCCACAGTGTCGGGCACACAGGCACAGCCGTGAGGCCGAGCCGCATGAGAGGAGTATCAGCAAGAGTCACAGCGAGGCAAACACCTATTAAACACTCATCACCCGCACTGTGTTTCCAGAGGACATGGTGATGTCAGGACTGGCCTCATCTGAAAACCCAAAGTGATTTTTGTTCATCTAAATTAATGGTCAGTGACATTTAGTAAACATAATACTGTGATGGCACTAGCACGCTTACAGAGGGGGACCTAAAGGGCGGCGCTCTGTCGACTTCAGCCTGCATGGTTTTCGCAGGTGGATGAAGCCGCATGTACAGCTCATGTTTACACTCTCTAAAGCGCATCTTGTAGAAAGGCTGGAGAAAGCGTGCTATTTTTGGCAGGATGAAACCAGGTGACACTCTGCTTACATTAATAATAAGAAATCAATAATTATAATAACCATTAATTTAAAACCTGTATTAATGCAAATCTGCATTTCACAAAAAAGGAATCCAATGCAAAGGCTGCAACCGTGCCACATAATATTTAGAAATCCGGTTACTGGGTCTCGATGTGGACTGAGGGCTATTTACACCATCGCAACACCTCCCAGGCAAACACTGAGGATGGGTGACAATGACACACAGACCACTGTGGAATGCAGAACGTGGGGAACATGGACTGTGTACTACCACGTGACATCCGAATGAGCTTCCTCTAAATGCGACGGACAATCAGGGTTAAGTCTTGGGATGCCTTCGACGGTCCTGATGACATGTTCAGAAACACGCCTTCCTCTGTGAGTCTGAAAGGCCAGAGGCCTCCTGCGCCAGTGTTACCCTCTGCGAGGAGAATACAGTGAGGAGACGTGCGAGGAGAATACAGTGAGGAGACGTGCGAGGAGAATACAGTGAGGAGACGTGCCGCGCCTCCCACCAACTCCACATCGGCGGGAAAAAAGTATAAACGCCTGGAAAACACCGGCGTCTTTGTGACACGTCTCACCGGCTCTCCGGCCTCAGTTCATACTCTCTTCCGTCAGGATTACAGATGATGAGAAGTTTGGTGTCCTTGCTCAATTAAAAAGAAGGAAACGTACATTCTATGATCATGTTAAAAAGTCGAGAAACTAAAAAAGAAAAAAAAACAATTCTAGGATTAACTCACCATAACATCACAACAAACTAAATAACCTAAACAGGAAAAGAAATAAGTTAACATAATTTGTGACACAGAATTTACAGTATATACATTTAAATTATTAAATTAGGTTGTATTGATTGTTGGGTCCTTCTTGCTAAAGGGTTCTCCAGTTCGCCAATACGCAGATTTTTTTTTATTATTATTATTATTTTCAGAAAAATAAAATCCCCCAAGACGCATCTCCAGCATCAGAGATACAATCCAGCCAATCAGAGTGCAGTAAGGCTTTCTTCAGGAAGTCCCTGCCACTGGTCCCACTCAATAACGTGATTAAGTCATCTGCAAAAAGTGCCGTACTTTTTGTGATCGACACAGCAGACAACCACAACGTATTAAAAATAAAAAACAAAAAGTATATATCTATTTGGACAGAATATGAAAACAAAAAAAAAACACACCCAGGTATTTAATCTTGTTAAGTTGTTGTACCAAATGCAAAAGTATTGGTTCTCTCTTTTTTTTTTTTTCCAGTTTTTCGGTGCTTTTTTATATTTGTTTTGTTCATTTTGGAGGCCATTTTTAAGAAAAAAGGATTTCAATCTTCATACAGTATAACTGTACATTTTTATATGCACGTAAACAAAATGTAAAAGTGCTTTTTTGTCTTTCTTTAAGACCATTATCCAGTGTGTGGAAAGGAGTAGCAGGCACTTAGGTCCATCCCCATGTCAGGCGTGTGACAGCAGAGCACTAAGGTACGTGTTGTTTGGTTATTCCTGGGTAGTGCTGGCCTGTCTGCCAGAGACGGGCAGGTGGACGAGTGGGTGGCCCAGGCACTGCTAGCCTAGGATGTCCAGGTAGACCGGCGTGGCCTTCCCCAAGGCGTAGAGGATCTTCTGCATGTCCTTGATGTTCAGTCGCTGCTGCGGCTCCCTCTGCCAGCAGCCCAGCATGACGTCGTACACCTCCTTCGGACAGAGGCGGGGCCTTTCCAGGACGCGGCCCTGTGTGATGCACTCGATGACCTGAGGGGGAGACACAGAGCAGAGGTGAGAAGGCGAGGCAGAATGAGAGGCCGCTGGGCATGCGATGAGTCAGGCCTCGCTGTGTAGCTGTATATACAGTACACAGCACTGTGGGAAAACCACAGGCCAACAAAGAAGGTGCTTACAGCTATTTATCTGGGCAGTATGGGGATATTTGCTCAGGAGTAAAACAATTTAACATTAGAATACTGTACATGCAGACGAACAGTAACAAAATGAAAGTATCTTGTTGGATGGCTAGATAAACACCACTTCAGTTCCCAAACCTCTCTTCAGGGGCACCCCAGACATTCTGTGTATTTGTTACACAGCTCCACTACTAGCATTCTGAATTAGTTAAATAACTTGATTGGTTTTTGATTACCCAAATATGCTATGCTAATCAGAAAATCCATGAATGTAGGAGATTTGACAGACAAGACAAAAGATTTGAGAGTTGAAAGCATAATTTTACACCAACATGACAATTTTCTTGGGCAGCCTGAGACTTTTGCACAGTATTTATCTTGTTTGCCCAAAGCAGAAAGACACGGCAGCTCTGAAGTGAACTGTTTTTTAGTGATTTCAGACGAAACACGACCCATCCTGTTTAAAAAGCTGCTTATCGCTTATCCAGTGAGAGGTGATTTGGGCCTGATCCCTGGAAGTGTAGAGGGAAGCACGCTGAGCACGGAGCAGGCGCTCCAAACGCACACAGAACCGCACGACTGTGGACCTTCAGATGCACTATGAGCCCTATACGGAATGCTAAAACAGCAATATACATTTAACACAGAACCCGACTGAAACCTGAACCTCTGGACTGATTCATATACTAAAAGAATATTTTTATTCAGAACAAAGGAGAATGGAGAAGACACGTCTGGAACTTTAACAACGTACAGAATAGTCCGTCTGAAACAAATGACTGCAAGACCACATCACATCAGGCAGAGGCCATTCGGGTTATTAAGACTTTCATATCATCTGTCAGCACAGAAAAATGAGACATGCTGGGATCATACAGTCAGCTGGAAAGGAGAACATTGCTTTGGAATGTCTCTGGCTGCCAGAGAGGCGTTCTAAGGCCTGGTCTCATAAAACTGCATCCTATTTGCTTACAGTGAGGGCCCACTGGATAAAATGGAATGGGATATTCACCAAGAGCCAGCTGACAGGGGCTGGCCTGGCCTAGCTCAGGAGCGTGGGGGTGGATAGCAGCTCGACACAGAGGGACACTCCCGTGCAGTGGATGGGGGGGGGGGGGGGGGGGCTCACAGTATCACATTTGTAGAAAGCGCAGCACCCCAAACGCATTGGTTCCCACACAGTGCCCCCACTGGCCACTGTCTACGGAGTGCAGTGCCAGCGCACGAGGTGGGGGGGGCAGTTACAGTGTAAGCGTCTGCGTTTCCCGGGACAGTCGAGCGTATAATGAACTCAGCCGTCTGGAAGCAGCTGGATAATGACCAGCACAAAATCCCATTCCAAACCGGTCAGCCAATGGCGGGGCAGAACTGAGAGCGGGCGGCCATTAGAGGCATGGAGATTTTACTATCTGTGACAATGTGATGTTTAAACAGAAATGGTACATTGCTCCACAGTCTTCCACTTCAGTCTTGCCATGCCCTGCCCCCCCCCCCCCAGTTACACACCTCTAGCCGTGTGAGGCACTGAAACTAGCCAGCAAATCATAGCTCAGCCGCAGTACGGCGTTTAGGTGTGTATCTCTACTCAACAAGCTCAAATGCCATGCGAGCGCTACAACACGGTCAACTGTCACATACCAACACGCACGTCAATCGTGTTTTACTGCTCGATCCTACAAATGGGCTGATGCATCTTGTGTGACAGTTGCAGGGTGAATTTGTCTTTATCACATCAAGAGGGTGAACAATGTTGTAAGCAGGGAGATAATTAATCAGTTCACCCATGTAATACCTGCCTATCCTGATCAGACACACCCAGAGCCACCACCCCCCCCACCACCACACACACACAGACCTGTACCTAACCTAACCATAACTAACCAAACAAAATACATTTTTACTTTTTTGATTGCATTCACAGATCTTTGAAGTGACCCAAAAAATGGTCAAAATAACAACAAACCTAATCCACACACAATCACACACACACACAGTCATACACCCCCATGATGGGGGAGAACATGCAAAATCCACTGTGCCACTGGGTAATCATAGGGGTCCCATCCAGGGCACTCCTGCCCCATATCCTGCATGGGATAGGCTTCTGGACGTAACCTGACCTAAGGGATCTGCAAATTAAAGTGAATAGTGAAGCTTCTTCCTGCTGGCTGGGCTGCAGACAGGGGGTGCCGTACCTCGTTGTTTGCCAGCTGGAACCACGGCTGCTTCCCGTAGGTGAAGATCTCCCAGAGGATGACTCCGAAGCTCCACACGTCACTCTCCGTGGTGAACTTCCTGTACATGATGCTCTCCGGGGGCATCCAGCGGATTGGCAGCATGGTGTGTCCACCCACCTGTCATAGAGGGGGGTGAGGTCAGGAAAGAAAGTCACAAGCATGCACACGGAGACCTCATTGTGTGGGGGGGGGGAGTATTGGCACCAGCAGAGACAAAACTGCACTGGGAAGGTTACAGGTTTGAATCCCATGATGGTTTTCAGCCTCACAACCATCAGCTGAGCTCCCATCAGAACTGCCGGCAAAAACTGAAACCAGCGTATAATTTAAGCTGGTTTGGGTGAAAGCGATATCTGAGCAACATGATTTGGAAAAATCAAACTTGTACTGTCTTCCATATGGCCTGTGCTCATTTAAGAGGCGGCATGAAGGAGCTGCATCCTTCATCGGAGGAGATCCCAGCGGGGAGAGCTCATGGCTGCCAAGACACGGGAGACAAAGCAGATAACTGCGATCACGCGGAGACTTAAACACACTCGCAGTCCCAGCCATACATTAATTGATTAAACAATAACACATAAATCATGACAGTACTCAGCTTCCATTACACCGCATCGCGTTAAAATCTATTTCCTATTCCCGTCGATCGCGCAGCATTAATCACCTCCATGGCAGCATGGCAAGGATGAAGTTTCAATGGGCCGCTGGATGAGCTGGGCTCTAAGTGGGGTCTCCATAGTAATTACAGAGCTCATTAATACCAAACGTTACAAGGGTCAGGCTAGAGGCTGAATCAGTAAATAGGAAGAAGGAGATCGTATTCCATCCATGGACGTGGATCCTGAAACCGATGGACCGCTCTGTTTACCACCATGCTGCTTAAGGAGCCCAGTTTAACAGGTTAAGCACTATTTTACAAGGGAAAGCACACCTTAGAGCTTAAGGTAAATCTATAAACCAATGGGATGTAACCACACCTAATCGTTTGTTAAAGAAGACTGAGTATATTCAGAACTGCACAGCCTTGCCTGCTTTATTCCTTCTAATTGGCATTAATGGCTGGTAATATTGTGCCCAGTCTTGTTTCTCAAGCACCCTCATTTCCTGCCTCTGTGTAACGCATCTTCCTGTTAAAAATGCATTCGGCTTTTATATAAGAGGGGCACGTTCGCCGCGGCCTGTGAAAGCCGACGTGTGGGAGCAGGCAGCGCAACACACACCACCTGGAAGGAGAAACAGAAGCCACCTGGTAAATAATACACAGCGATGAATATTCAAGGGAAAATCCTGAAAGCGTCTCTAGCAGCAGATATGCACATTATACACAGCGCATCAGCCCGCTGGAGTATGAGAGCCCCTTACAGAGGCTGCCTCCAGCCCTCAGAGGCCCCTCAAAGGAGGCGCGGGCAGACCTCTCAAAGGAGGCGTGGGCAGGCCTCTCACCTGCTGCTCGGCTCTAAGAGGCCTCTTAAAGGAGACGCGGGTAGGCCTCTCAAAGGAGGCGTGGGCAGGCCTCTCAAAGGAGGCGTGGGCAGGCCTCTTAATGGAGGCGCAGGCAGGCCTCTCAAAGAATGCATGGACAGGCCTCTAAAAGGAGGCACTGGCAGGCCGCTCACCTGCTGCTTGGCCTCTCAAACGAGGCGTGAGCAGGACTCTCGACGGAGGCGTGGACAGGCCTCTCACCTGCTGCTCGGCTCTCAGAGGCCTCTTAAAGGAGACATGGGTAGGCCTTTCAAAGAGGGCATGGGCAGGCCTCTAAAAGGAGACGTAGGCAGGCCTCTCAAAGGAGGCATGGACAGGTCTCTAAAAGGAGGCACTGGCAGGCCTCTCACCTACTGCTGGGCTCTCAGATGCCTTGAGAAGCTGAATGATGCCCCCCCCCCCCCATCTCCGCCTCTCCTCCAGCCATACTCAGACTCATAGTGTGACCATACAACCCAAGTCAGGGAGGACACTAGCTACTATTTTAAAACTGAAAGGCTTCTGTGTTTTGATAAATCATTCAGTTCTTTTGCTTTGACTGGTTTCCTTGATTAAAATACTTATCCAGCTGTTTCACATTAACAGTGACACTCACGACAGGAGCCTGACCAATCAGCATGCAGCAAGAACTCAGTGAATTAAGTGAAATCCAGGTCCTTTTAACTGAAATGTTAATTCAGAAATCCTGTCTCAGCTCCATCTGTCCTCCAGGACATAGATCATCTGGTCAACCTAAATGTGAAGAAACTAATGATCACACCATATAGCCTAGGTGTATAGTAGGGCTATTCCATCTAGGTTTGTGTAAGAACATTCTATGATGTTCACACAACAATAAAATTGCCTTCTCTGAACATATCCCTGTCATTAAGTGACGCATGACTGTACTGGCAACATGATTATTTTAAATTTTACCATATGTTACCCAAATGTCTTTTGTATTACTTAGTTGTTAAAACACTCACTATGCCGTTAATTATTGTTTTGTATTGAATGATTTCAGCCTTACAATGACCAGATGTATTTCTGAGTTTGCCTACTACGGTTATCAGTTTTACACTGTCGGTGTTGGTATAGCTGTGGAATAAGAAGGTAAAAAATATAATAGCATATTCAGTCAGGCCTGGCTACTCTTATGAGAATGATTTTCCTTTCCCTTTATTTGTGAAGTAGCTGATGAAATACACTGATAGCCACTAAGCCACAACATACTACAGTGGCACTGATGAGATATAGTTACATTTCTTAGCTTTAGATTGTTATTTAGACTGCGTCGCACGGCTGGCACTCACGGCACAGCGCAGGGAGACACGCAGTATGGCCCAGATCCACACCGCATCGCCGGCAGCCCTTCATATTTCAGCTGGGCCTCAGCTCTGTGTACCTGCCTCTACATTAAACACAGTGTAATATTGATGTACACGGCAGCCGCTCCTCTGGAGAGCCATTCCGCCGGCATTGTGACTAGTGGGGCCTGCCGCTCCATTTCCAAAGCCGCTGCACCTGGGACTGATTATTGCACGTGCTACATTGTTTCGGGCGTGGTATTTTCAGCCCACCGCGTTCCCCGCGGACTCGTCTCGTGGGCCCTGTAATGGGATGCATTCCGCTGCCACGGCAACATCGCAGCGGCGGCTTGCCCTTACAGGAGATTAGGTTCAAAGCCCCTTGCCCCCCCCCCCCCCCCCCGCCCTCCTCCCTCAATGTCTGGGTTTTTTTTTCAGGTGGGGGCCTGCCCACCTCCTCCCCCGGCAGACAGTGGCGGACCGACTGGCTTGCTGACGTTTAGCAGAAGCCGCGGAAACGCGCCTTCCTTCGCGATGCTCAGCATGGAGATAAGGCCAGGGACACAAAAAGGGGATGAGGGAAGCCTTCACAACAGAGTCCTGCCCGTCAGTTTCGCTTTTCTTCCCTGACTGACAGCCTGTGCCAAAGCCAACCGGATCCGGCAAACAAACGCACGGCATTCCAGCAGCGGTGATAACGACGTGGTACGCTTCAGCATGAAGCCGTGCAGCCTGGCCTCACTTGGGCCGGCTTTGTGCACGACGGTGGCTGCGTCAGTGCTCGTGATAGATAAAACCAACTTGAGAAACATATATTAATCTAAATGAGGTGTTTTTTTTTCCCCTCGCGGTGAGCCGCCGCCCACACGCCCTGGCTGTGAATGCGGTTACATTAGCCATAGCCTTACCGCGGAGACAGGGGGCCCTTAGCAGAGGTCGTGCTAATGTGAGATTGTGCCAAGCCAGTACAATTAGCTGGACAAGGTGAAAATAAATGAGAAAATGTGGAAAATAAGACTGGAAATGAACCCCATTTTCCCAGTCAATGCTTTGCCTTCATTCTAGCCGCTATTGTCTGGAGACAGGAGATGCATGGACAAAGTAAGGGAGTTCAATCAGCATGCGGCCCGGCCCACACTGGAAGGCTTCTTTAGCATAACAAAGAGACGAGGTGATTATCTCGTTGCAGATACTGATGCTGATGTTGATTCTGAGGTTAACAGTGCGGACATTGACGCTATTGTGGTTTGTTTCTGAACCTGTTCCCGATGTGGACGCTGACGCCGATCTGAAGCTCACGTCCTGCTAAAATGGTTTGTCATGTAGTTTATAACACAACCTACCACGTCAATAATACAGCTTCACTATTTGGGGGCCAACATACAATTTTCTTCGACGCGACTGAGGTCTCCACTATGCAACTGATCACACCCAGGCTGACAAAATAACCCCCCCCCCCCAAAAAACTGCCTGCATGTTGCGTCAGCTGATCAAGGCGCCTCGACCACTCTGCGGCCTCCATCGGTGTGCTGTGATTTCCTCGGGGACGGCGGACAGGCTGGCAGGCAGCTGGTGTTTCCTTCAATGCACTCAAAGCCAACGAAGGCGCCAGCTGCTTGTGGAAGAATTCCCATCACACCACTGCCAGAACCTCTGGGTCTAAGAACATCAGGGTGCCGCCATGACGTTCAAATCAAAGCCCCCAGTGTTATTTCAGGTTAATTTATTTAGTAACATGCAAAGACAGCAGGAGTCTTGAAGAGGATAGAGTACAAAAGAGATTTTTCCTGCCCGTTCAGAGTACGCTGCCGCTTGTTTGGGACCCTAACAAGCTCTTGTAGAACTGCATCGCCAGGAGCGACAGAGAGATGTTGGACATGGCAGGCATCCATGTACGCAGGAGGCCTGACAGCGCCATCAGTCAGTATGTTTTACGCTGTTCCAGAAGGACTGCCGACAAAAGTCTCCCACCATCATGGCCTCCTTCTTAATTATTGGGATGCAGTGTCTGCTCAGAAAAGAGCATCAGACGACAAAGAGGTTTAAAAACGGTCATGCTAAATGCTGCTGCACCATGGGTCTATGCCCAGCATAGTGCTGTGTGGCTCTGTGGGCTAGGACTCTGACTGGATGCTCATTGGTTCAAAACTCAGTGTGGTAACCAGAGGGCCAATGAGTAAGACCCTTAACCCCAGCTGCAGAAGAGATTGGCTGCCTCTGCTCACTGCTCTTTACTTTCTGAACCTCACTTTGAACAAAAGCATCTGGTACATTGCTGATTGTACTGGGAGCACTGGTCTCTCGCTGCTTATCCCATCACCCTTGGACTCAGTTCTTAATTATTTGCACACCCCTACTTTAGTTACCTTCTTACATATTTATCATTTTCTGTCTTTATACTTGTATTCTTTATTTCATATTGTATTGTGTTGTTTGTTATCTTGTATAATATTCTATTCTTTATTTTTGCTATTATTGCATCGTATCGCATCACTTCATATCGTAGACCCACTTTCACGTGCTGTGAAATGCATTGCTTTGTTATGTATATTTACATATGATATTTGCATTGACTTTAAGTTTGCACATATATTTTTTGTGCTACTGCATATAAAAATTACAAATGAGATCCAAGTCAACTGAAGGTTAATTCAATTAATATGATAATTAAATCTCACCTGCTGGTTTTTTAAATATACATTTACTGTAAGCTCAATTTCTTATCGAAAACATTGTCAATATCAGATAATTCCTTCAAATATTTACAGTGACCTCACGGAAATGACTGGATCTTCTACAAAGAGACCTGTAAGGAAGTGTTTATCCTGGCCATGTTAATACATTTGGTATTCAATACTGGATTTCCTAACGCAAAAAATATCATTACTGGCTGAAAATATGATGGTTTGATTGTGGTATTTCACAAACCAGTCCTCAGAACCCCAGACAGTCCAAATTGTTGCTCTATTCCAAATACTTGAGGACTGGTTTGGCTATTCTAATGGACTGATGGAATCCCGTAGTGCCCCCCCCCCCCATAGCTAACATAATCAGTAATGCCAGGTACTCAGTAGACCTAGATAATGGGTAGTCCCAGGTAATCGGTAGACCTAGATAATGGGTAGTCCCAGGTAATCAGTAGACCTAGATAATGGGTAGTCCCAGGTAATCGGTAGTACCAGATAATGGGTAGTCCCAGGTAATCAGTAGACCTATATAATGGGTAGTCCCAGGTAATCGGTAGTACCAGATAATGGGTAGTCCCAGGTAATCGGTAGTACCAGATAATGGGTAGTCCCAGGTAATCGGTAGACCTAGATAATGGGTAGTCCCAGGTAATCGGTAGACTTAGATAATGGGTAGTCCCAGGTAATCAGTAGACCTAGATAATGGGTAGTCCCAGGTAATCGGTAGTACCAGATAATGGGTAGTCCCAGGTAATCAGTAGACCTAGATAATGGGTAGTCCCAGGTAATCGGTAGTACCAGATAATGGGTAGTCCCAGGTAATCGGTAGTACCAGATAATGGGTAGTCCCAGGTAATCGGTAGACCTAGATAATGGGTAGTCCCAGGTAATCGGTAGACCTAGATAATGGGTAGTCCCAGGTAATCGGTAGTACCAGATAATGGGTAGTCCCAGGTAATCGGTAGACCTAGATAATGGGTAGTCCCAGGTAATCGGTAGACCTAGATAATGGGTAGTCCCAGGTAATCGGTAGTACCAGATAATGGGTAGTCCCAGGTAATCGGTAGTACCAGATAATGGGTAGTCCCAGGTAATCGGTAGTACTAGATAATGGGTGTCCCAGACAGGGACCCGCCCAGCCCGGTCTGTCATACTCATAGCCTGTCTCTGGCCGAGCTCTGCAGTGATGATGAAGGACAGGTGCCCTGAGGCTTGCTCGGCTCAGTTGCCATGGCGAGAATATAAACATAATACATGCTTACAGGGCTGGGTCTGTGTGCTTTCAACAAGCAAAAAAAGTATCGGCCTTTAATAACTGGAGACACACATGCATGCAAACCAACATCTAAGCCAGCAAAAGCCAGACTAATCGTCCCATAG
Source organism: Paramormyrops kingsleyae (assembly GCF_048594095.1). Classification (NCBI taxonomy): domain Eukaryota; kingdom Metazoa; phylum Chordata; class Actinopteri; order Osteoglossiformes; family Mormyridae; genus Paramormyrops; species Paramormyrops kingsleyae. The sequence goes on along the minus strand of NC_132809.1, from coordinate 21,834,473 downwards.
AGCACAGACAGCAAGAGCAGCTCTGCATCTCCAGTGATTCATAACAGACACCAGCTAATTACATGTGAAGCACAATGCAATGCGACTGAAAGCCCACAGGATGGAACCTCATGGTAGAGATAGAGCCTCAATCACCTCAGCTAGCTGACAGGCCCCTTATTGAAGGCAAGAGTCCAGGAATTAATTATGACATCAATGCTGCATATCAAATATAAATGTAACTGCAACACATAGATTTAGATATACTGATATTCATATGACTGCAATGCGGATTTTCAGACACAAATGCGACCTCAATACGGTCATTTAGCCCCAAAAATGTGATGACTGATTGAATGCCAAAGCAGCATTAATCTTTCATATTTCGGTAGATGTAAATTATTCAGGATTTATCAAACAAAATAAAATGTTTTTTATACTTTACTCTGGCTGTGGACGACTTTCATCATCTTGAAAAGTACCGACGCTGTGCTTCCTCATAGCTGGTCCGCTTCCTGCTTGGCCTTACTGTGTCTTTGGCTACAGATGTTTCTTTCAGTCGCACCTGTGCCTGGCAATTCATCCCGCTGTCTCCGCGGCATTGAGCTCCGCTCAGCGAGTCGCAGATTCACTGCTCAGTCCCTGCATCTGCTATGGGGTCGACGTATGCTTGAACTTATTTATTATTTTGTCACGTAAAGCCAGCTTTGAGGAAGTGAGCTTGGCACATTTCTCTGTTACCGTAGCAGCACACAGTTGTCAAGACATGCGTGGTTACCAACGGTTACCGCAAGTGTAAATAAAAGAGGCGGGACATCAATGGCCATTACGGTCACAGTCACTTCTTAGATTAGATCTTTTTAAACTAATCCTACTTGTATGAGGGATGAACCTTAACAAAGTCAGAACATGCTGTAATATTGAACAAGAATCTATTTTAGGGAGTTTCTCTTCAAAGTAGTATTCTTCCTGATCATTGTGGATGCTTCATGCTAACCCTGCCGCCGTCTTGCCCATGGTGTCTACATTATACAGAGGAAGCTGACATTACACAGCACACTCGGACTGCCGGAACATCCCAGAATATCCTGAGATTGCTAATCACAATGCCGTCCAGTGAGTCTGTTCACAGTCCATAAGAACAACTTTATATATATAAATCAGAATTACATCTGGACCACCAAAGACCTGGAGGAATTAGCCAGAAGGCATGGAACAGACACCGAGTGAGGTCATGAGGTCATGGGGTCATGGGGTCGGAGTCACCAAGAGGCACTACACATTAATCAGCAGGGTTCTGCTACTTTCGAAATAGGTTCATGGAATTCCTTTCCGTTTATTTATTTACCATTCCCTCCAGGCAGCACTTTGCATTTTGATGTATCATTAAGGCAAGGTGGGTTAATTCAGAAACCCTATAGATGACAGGTCATTTTATATAAACAAATCGTGCTTTCATCCAAAAACATCTCATATGCTTATCCTGCTTCAACCAGTGTGCAGCATATTCCCTCCTGTCCTCCTCAGCGGTCCCGCTCCCCCTCTCGGTCCGGTCACGGTGACCGTTTCATAACCCGTAACCTCTGCTCAGTGCGGCAGCCATGTCATCAGGCTGAAAGCTCTTCTGGGGTCTGAAGAGCTCATATCAATGGTGCTAAACTCATCTTTCAGCCATAGAGCATGTTTTTCGGCTCAAAGCAGGGAGTTTCAATGAACTAAACCCAACATTCAGCATAGCTCCATAGCCCTAAGACACATTAGGCAGAAGCAGACAGCATGAAGGCCGTGCCCACAGGAACTATACTGGTGTTCTATCTCCATATCTGGTGCCGTTTCCAGTGCAGGCCGTGTTATTTCCTATTTATTAACACACAGCTAAATGGCTCATTAGGCAAATCTCACATTGGTCTTGCGAAATCCAGACGCCCACACATATGGCCGGATCGCTTCGGGATCCTCCGCTGTCTTATTTAATCAGCCAATCACCGCCCCCCCAAACGTTACTGAACGAGGGAAATGTGGGACAAAACACCCGTGCTCTAAATGGAACCAAAGCAGAACTTTCTGGAATGTTCCCGGAGTCATTTTAGCGGCTAGGTATTGCTTGGGGCTGTGTCTGAGGCATGAATTTTAGTAGCATGATCGGACATTCGACAGGCCAGCTTCACCGATGCCATCATCTGATTTAACCCTGCAGAGTTCAGCTGAATGCCTTCACGCCTCAAGGGTGCCGCCCTGGAAGAGGCCGTGATCTAAGCAACTGCTGATCACGGCCAAGACTCCATTACGGCCCGTCGCAGCGAGTCAGCGAGACAACCGAGACGTCTTTGATGGCGAGTTTGAAATTCCAGCTTGCTCCAGCCGTCTGGAGTCGCTGATTAGCTCTGAGCTGAGCTGACTGGCAGGTGAGCCTACGTGTGTCAGCATGTGTGTTTTGCAGCTCACCCGGTAGTAGTCGGTGCTGTAGATGTCCCGGGACATGCCGAAGTCGCCGATCTTCACCAGCAGGCCGTTGCCCACCAGGCAGTTGCGGGTGGCCAGGTCACGGTGCACGAAGTGCTGGGAGCCCAGGTAGACCATGCCGGCGGCGATCTGGGTGGCGATGTGCAGCATCTGCGAAAGGCCTAGCTCCCCGCTGGTGGGCAGAGGCTGCCCGTCAACCAGGATCATGGCGTCTGGGCCATGGGCTCTGCAGGGAGGTAAAACACCACAATGTTTCCTCCCGCCCTCACAGCTCCTGCTCACGGTCACACCAACCTCCACGTCGACCTGGGCGACGAGACTATTTCACGTTTTTCATTTTGACATGATACAGCACAAAGTGTAGCTACCTCCAGGCCTTCCCACAAGGCCATGGGCTACGGGTCATGTGGCCACATCCATTCCCTGGGCTATGAGAGGTCAGGATTCAAATCAGTCTGCTGCGCAAAACTCTGTCTAAAAGGCTTTTGTACTAGAAAAAGAGGTAGACTGCATTTAAAGTCCTCATTTGGGGACATTCATAGATGGCTGCCAAGCTAACATCAGCACTCATGCACGTCAGTTGTGTTGGGCATGAAGGCGGGACAGACAGCACAAGTGAATCCATTAATATCAATCTCTCTGAAGGTCATTGAAAGGATTTTTTAAGTTTGTGTGTTACCATGCCCTGTGGTATCCTAGCTAATGCGGGTACCATCTTATACGAAATGCTAACTTTAACAAACAGAGCACTTTCAACGTTTTTTAAATATAAGACCCTTTCGCTATTTTACAAGCCTAGCACCTAGAAACGCAATTATGGAGAATACTCATTGCAATTAATATCTCTTATAATTACCCGACAAGTCTACCGCCATCCTCTTAAAGACCAAAAGTGGGTAATTAAACACAGAATTTCCACTTTGCCTTACTAGAGATGAAGTCATAGCAGCACAAGTAAGTACCATCTGTAGATTGGTAGCCTGTAGGAAGCAGCATTCCAGTCTAGCCCAAATATCGATTTATCACACAGCCCAACCAAGCCGAATAAGGTCTCCGTGAACCACAAGAACCAAGGTGCCGAGCTGCTGCTCTTGGATCTGCACTCATGTTGCTGACGTGACTGTGACAGCTGTGTGAGACGGGGTCTCCTGCGTTTTCAGTGACCACCCGCTCCCCCCTTCCACTGAACCAGGAGCCAGTCAGACCCTCATAATCTCTCCGTCAAAGGTATCAAATGACTGCCTGCATTTTCCTGAAGGCCAGATAACTTAGATAGGAACAAAGGCCAATATGAACCTCAATATTAGCACAAATATCTGCACGTCCTGCTACAAAATGTATATTAAACAAGGTATTTCCAGTACATTGTTGGGGATAACAAGCCTCTCTACCAGGGCAGGACGCCAGACAAACTTCCCAGCACCCAAACCCGCTTTGGGTCACAGCAAAGTGGGAGATGATCCGAAAAGCCTGGCCAATCCGGCCCCCTTCTGGGGCGGCAGGAGGATGGGGGTGCCTGACACACAGAGGCGTCTTCGTTTGACCTGGAAGGGAGAGGTGCTGACGTCACGCCTCACGGGCGTGCCGATGCCAAGCACCCCCCTCTTGTGAGACGTGGCAGGGCGCTTTGGCCGCTTAATTCAATTTCACAGCTTAATCTGCGCTGGGATTAATGGAGCTGTAATGGACCGTCTCACTTCTCTGACGCCATCTCGCTCTGCTGGGAAGTGTCTCGCCATCTTCTGTGAAATAACGGCTTTGTCCACTGAATTACAGAAATCTTGGAACGCCACAGGTTTCCCAGCCCCCCGTCTCCCACCCCCCCCTTAAGGCTGCTAATCGTATTTAATGACCCATGTGAGAGAAAAAACTCCCAATGTCACGTATAGCCGGCATGGTTAGTAGAGAGCCACCCCTCCTGGGAGACCTATTAGTTAGGGTTCTGTATCACAGCCCTGCCGGAGCAAACAGGACGCAGGGAGTCTGCAAGCCCCCCCCCCCCCCACCCCGGAACCGCCCTCCACTTGGATCCACGCAGTTACCTGAGGAACTTGTTGAGGTCGCCATGCTTCATGTACTCAAAGACCATGATGAGCGGGTCGCCGTCAACGCAGACTCCGTAGAAGCGCACGATGTGCTCGTGCTGCAGGTTGGTCAGAAGCTCCGCCTCCCTCTGAAAGTCCTTCCTTGCGGCCAGAGTCGGGTCCTTCAGCGTCTGCAGAGCCGGGAATCAGTCAGTCACGTGAAGGAGGGCATCCTCCGATGGGAACGGAGGCTTGGGATGGCTACATAAACAGAGCAGGCTGCAAACTCATCTCCAGACTACATCGGGAACACAAAAACCCCGATAACAGGAAAAGTATTCATTTACAGATAATAAAAAGAATAGACCTAGATGAACACATATTGAGAGTTCCTGGTACACCGTGTCATCTGCTGAGATGACTGTAATGTTCATGGACAGGCAGAGCTCGAAACTGCAGCAAACACTTCAGATCCACTTTAGACATGAGTTCCATCATTTGGCATCTCTGAAAATGGAAGATGAGTGAAAGAGGATTTCTGACCGGATGTCACCAGCATGCGAGAGCGGTTCTGGACAGCTGCCTGATGATCTGCATTAGGGTTCCCGTATAAGGGCTGATGGTTCATTTCAGAGTGCAGACAGGGAGCCTCGCTCCCTCCGGATCACACTGTTCCCACATCTATCTCCTGGGAATCTCAGCCCTGCCAGGCCTTCTCTGTCCCCCCTTTAAAACATGGAGATTTACTGCTTATCCCCTGGGCTTTTGCTGAGAACAATAATTTCAGGTGATTTCCGGTAATAAGATAAATGCTCTAGCCTCAGCAGACACTGTGGACAGTGTCACTCTAACCCAAGGGAGTGTGGACTCAGAGAGTCACTGTAGCACCACCAATCATAGTTAAGTGTGTGTAGGACAGAGTAAAATGACGGTAAACGGATTTGCCTTTACTATTCATCTTCAGAAATCAAAAATCTTTCCTGGGATGCAGGACTCTTGTTTTATTTATAAGGTGATTTCCATGGCAACGACAGTGACTCTGATCCTACAACCAATAAGCAACTGGGTCCTGGAGCCAGAGAAGCACAGAGCTTCCTGGGTGAGGGGGAGGGAACAGGGTTACAGGTGGAGGATCTGTCCTCCTGGCCCGAGATGCTCATCAAGCGACTGGTCTGATCTCTTCATCGTTGAGTTCTGGAGCCTGGTGTGGTTTGATTTTGATTAGACTCTCCCCAGATACGTTTCACTCCACAGATTCACATGGATGAAGGCTCCAGCATACAGATAGCCAGGCAGCCATTTCCACCTGGGGCATTTTATCTACCCGGTGAGGCCGGGGGTGGGGGGTCCTGACCTGTATAGACAAGCACCCCCGCGTGCGTGTGAAGTGGAGATCCATCAACAAGGAGGATCCAGTGGCTGCATTTATAAAGCATCTCAGAGAAGGAAAATGATCCAAAGTGGCCTAAAAGTCTCAAAGTGACGCAATTTTAAGGAAAGTGCTCCCAGCTGGAGCAGGATTTAGGAGCTCCGGAGCTGTCCTAACTCGCCGGGAGCTGCCAGGAGACGCCGGTCAGGCGAAGACCAGCACACACATTCAACACAGAGCTTATAAAAGGAGATCGGCCTGATAAAGATGGAATATTATTTGTTACTATAAGACATGGTGAAGACATACCTACAAGGAGAAATCAAAATTATTATTATTATTATTATTGCAAAATCAGAGAACTACAAAACATTTCAACAACTTTAAAGAACTACAAAATATCACCATTAATGCCATTTGTCCACACAAATGGAAATTGTGATGTTAATTTCGCTCAAACATGAACACCTACTCCAAGCTGAGAGTGGGTGTAGGAAGCTCTTTAGCCTGAGGTAGGATAAACTCTTCACCTAGTGAGACACTTTGCGTGATTCATCCTGAGACGCTTTATAAATATGGCCACAGGTCTCTAACGAGATGCAGAGCCCCGCCATCAAATGAAGACTTTGTCAGCAGTTCTCTGACGCCTTAATCGTCATGTCTAGTTGGGATAAATAAACAGTAAAAACAATTCAGTCAACGTGTGGATAAACTTTGGTATGTAAACTCAGAGGAAAAATGTGTTTTTAAGAAGTGTGTCTCCACCCTGTGCAAAATAAAGCCAAGGACGGTTTGAGTCACTCTTCTTCTTGGGTTTGTGTTTGGATCAATACACTTTACAGGGTTACAGGCAGCTTAATCACAGCACCGCTGCCTTGGCTGTGTGTCACCCATCGGATTTATATAAGCCTCATTTGTACGGATACAGTTCTCGTCCTCAGATGTTTGTCATGTACAAGGAGGGAGGGAGAGAACGGAGCGGCTCAGAGGGATCCGTCAGCCTTTTAATTCCGATCAGAAACACGTGGTGGATGGAACGTGTTTCACAGCCGTCGCAGCGGTGTGTGGGGCAAGCGGGGGTGGGGGGGGGCGCGTCCAGTGGCGCTGGTGGCCCGATGGAGATTGACGGCGAGCGAAGCGGACCGCTGTCTCGTCTCGTCTCCTCACGTCGGCAAATATTTATCAAGCTCATCATCGGTGTTTTCTTTGCTGCGGCCGCTTGTCTCGACCGTCTCGCCTCCGTGAAATACTGTCCCTCTTAAAAAATGGAGGGGAGCAGGCAGGGGGATAGAGATGCAGAGACTGAGAGCGAGAGATTTCCATGGGCGGCTGTAAATTGGGATGTTAGGCTGTTGCCGCTATCTGCATGCCATGTAACCACCGCGCCAGGATTCATGCAAATTCAGAATTACATCAAGTCCCCCCCCCCCACCTAAATTCACCCGGGCTCAGGAGTTACTAGATCAGGGGCGGCCAATCTTATCCGCAAAGGGCCGGTGTGTGCGCAGGTTTCTGGGATAACCTGTAGGTCAGCTGTTCAAACCCAGGTGTGAGGACTCTTCAGCCAATCAGTCCTCTAATTAGTGACCTAATTAGGAAGTTGCAGCGAAAACCCACATACACACCGGCCCTTTGCGGATAAGATTGGCCACCCCTGTACTAGATCATTTGGCTGTTGCTTATATTATTATTATTATTATTATTATTATTATTATTATTATTATTATTATTATATACTAACATTTTTTTTCCAGTCATTTTTGCCTCATCCCCATAGAGCAGTGACACAGGGCACAGGGACTACAAAAGCTTACAGTTAAGGCTCTACATGCTGGTATCTGATCATAATTAATGGCTGATAGTTGTACCACTGGCATATAAGAGTGCAGATCGAAACCCAGCCAGAACAGGTTATACAAACCACATCATCTGAAGATCTTTAAGCCTGGATAAAGCGATTCACTGCCCCTATAACGATTTTGATGTTAATGACTGCAGAGGTCTGTGTTAGGCAGCCCAGACGATACATCACAGTTAAGGGACAAACTCAAAATGTACTGGTTTGAAGATGCTAAATTCCAGCAATATTAGCCTCCGTCCTTATCGAACAGCATGTTCCTCGTGTGTGACGTAAGGCAAGAGGATAAGGTTGTCATCAGACACTCATGTGATTTCCAGAAGCTAAGCTGGTGACCCATTTGTCAGCAGTCGGCCGCTCTGATGGCAGGTCTGATGCCAAGATGACAGGGGGGGATCCCCTGCGGCCTCGCACTGGGAAATCTGGGTCCAGGCGGCCCGGCAATACCGGCCACTGGCAGTTTCTCTCATCGATCACGTCGGGAATGAGTAGCGAACCCACATCGATCGGCGATCCTAGATGCATACTGGGGAGGAGTTGGGGTTGAGGGAGTGTGGGGCAGAGAGGGGTGGGAAGGCGTGACCCCTGCCCCTCAGCTGAAACTGGATGCTTAATAGAGTCTGGGGAGAGAGAGAGAGAGAGAGAGGGGGGGGGCGGGGGGGGGACAGGGCCCTCACTTGTATCTCACCTTGACTGCCACCAGCATCTTGTCTTTGGTGGGGCTCAGGTTGTAACACTCCGCCAGGAAGACCTTTCCGAAGGCGCCCTCCCCCAGCTCCCTCTTCAGCACGATGTCCCGCCTCTTGATGTGCTGGACATCTGTGGGAAGGGGGCACACAGATGGACGCGGGTCCGTCAGCGCGGGGACAGCCTGCATGGTGGGAGCGGGACGCGCCGGCGCGGAACGCCCGCTCCCATTCCGGCACAGATGGGACACTAACAAGCCATACCGCTGGCAAGGGCTGGGGGCCCCATGCCGAGAGAGAGGAGCTGCCTGCGGAGGCGTGGCACGCGGGCCCCGGGGCCTCCGTTACACGTGGCGTGCCGGCTTTGAAAAGCCGCAAATGGTGGACGAAGGCACACCCCCCCCCCCCCCCGCCCCCCGCCAGGAACACACTTCGGTCAAATGAAAACATCCCAATTAAAGGTACGCGGAGGAGGGGAGACGCGTCTGCCGCCATAAACACGGGAGCAGCAAAGTCAACAGTCTCTGCAGCCTTCTACCTGCTTAGCATTCCTGGGAATATTCAGCAGGGAGACAGGCAGCTCCATATGGCCAGCAAGCACAGCATCTGCTATTTACTCAAACGAGTGCTCTGGAGAAGCAGCGTCCAGCATGGCTAATGAAGCCGACCTCCGGCGCGGGGGCCTAACGGTGCGTTTCCTCTGACAGCCTCGGGGCCACCAAACAAAGCAAACACTGGGGGCACCCGGGGCAGTCAAAAAAGGAAAGCGGGCCTGGTATTCGATTGGCTGCTAAAGCCTGCTGCTGACACAGATCAAACACAGCCAATCCCGTGCGTGTTTACTCACAAACCAGGATATGGGGCCGCTCCAGGCCGACAGAGCTCCATGCTAATTACATTTTCAGGCCATCTCACAACCTGTGGGCACATAAATCATATTTCAACACTTACGATCTTTTTCGAGGACGGCGAAGAGACTTTTTCTAAATGCTTGTGTTCTCTCGTCACTTTGTTGACACCTCTGTAGGTTTTCACTTCCTTTCCAGCGAGGTATGAGTTTGAAGCAGCCTGTCTGGGCTGGATAATTAGGACAGACACAGCTTGTAACTGCGATGGAGGTTACCCATCCGTACCCCTTCTCCTTCTCAGAGAAAAACAGAGTACACTCTCTGAAGTCCTGCGAGGCTAAAAAAAGGCACTAAGACCACGTATTTATGTCTGATTTAGTCCATATTTCTGAGTTGACCTACGTCAACATCCGCAGTGCTCCTGCTCTTTTTCTCCTCCTGCAGGCCACCGCCGTACACAGGCTGCTAATGTTCGACAACAGCGGCAACAGCAGCACCAATTCGAGCTGCTATTCTAAAACACATTTACATTTATAGTGTCCCGTCTGCCTGTAGACTCGACCTGAGGACTCACGCCGTAATCAGTCTGGGAATCAGCCCGACTCCTAAAGCGGCAGCCCGCTCCAGGGCCTTTAATAAGCAGCCAGTGCCGTATATGGAGCGCTACATGATTACAGACAGCAAGGCTTTTATTTTAGAACCCAGATGAACCCAGCTATCATAATTAGCAACAAAATGTATCGACAATAGACAACTTTCACCAATAGCTCATGCAACACTTACAACAAAAATGCATTGTTATGGATTATTATGTAGATGCTTAATTAAATTTTATTTGCTGTATGTTTAATTCAGCTGAAGTGATTATTTTCTCTTATTAGTTATAAATATTCAGAATGCTACATCTACAAATCCAATCATTATTCAAAGCATGGATATTATTAGCAAACACAAATGCTAAATGATATGGCCTGAGATCTCTGTCTGTGGGGAGGGGGAGGTGTGACGTTTTTAGGTGAGGGAGGTGTCAGGGTCAGGGGGCTCCTTCCCCTGTCTCGGGCGGGTGGCCCCTCCGGAAAGGCCACGCAGGTGAAGCCCTGGCACGTTCCCGCCTCGGCCCAGACCGAACCAGCGCTCCAGCAGGCACTGACAGTAGTCTTGAGATGGGGGAGGGGGGGGGGGGGTTCTGCTTTTCCCATGGGCCATCTGTGGAGCATTCGGCTTGGGGCCTGAGTCACATCGGAACAAATCCAAATCGAGGGTTTTCCTCTCCGCCGGTGACGAGCTGAATGCACATTTTTAAAATGGGGGGGGGTTAGCGGGTACCTCAGGCCTTCCGGATGAACGGATGCAGCGGGAAACAGGAGATTGTTGATCAAACACTGGCTGAGGAGCCAAAATCACCAAAGAGAAGGGAATAAAATAAACTCGCTGAGTTTAGCCGCCTTCCAGCAAACTCTGTACATTCGGAAAGGTAGAATATGAGCAAAGGGCAGGAAAGGGGAAGACACTCGAGTGACAGACGGGCATCAAGGAGCCTCTAAGGTCTTGCCGGCCACGCAGTACCCCTGCCCACAGTGAGCCCCCCAGCCTAGTGGTAAAGCACGCTCTCGTTACTGCCACACGCTGCAGATGGTACGTCTTCTTCAGTGTGCAGCTGCAGCTGTGACGTGTCACTTCGCCGTGGCTGTTTGGGGGACTCGCATCGATATTACAGCCCAGCTCCTAATAACCCTGCAGCTTACATTTTAATATATAAAAGCCATTTGAAAGACTCCTCTGTGATCAGCACAGCTTATGAATTCCACCACACATTCATGTATTATTGCCTCAGCCAATCACGGTAAAGCTCCTTAAAAGCACCACACACAGCTTCTCTTAAGGTTACAGCAGCAGCCTTCAGCTTCGGTTGCAGAGGTGGGCATTTCAGTCCAGAGAGTACAAATCCAGACCAAGATTTTGTTTCAACCAACCCAGGTGTCTAAAACGCCAGTCCTGGGGGGCCGGAGCCCTGTGTAACTTAGTTCTTTCCCTGTTCCATCACAAATGATTCAGCTCAAGAGCTGTGTGGTAATTAGCACAAGGACCTGAATCAGGTGTGTTAAATGAGGGGAAACCAAAAACGGTGCAGGACTCCGGCCCTCCAGGACTGGAGTTTGAGACCCCTGAACCAACCAGTTGAGTAAAGAGTGACTGTCACAGAGTACTCAACTGGTTGGTTGAAACAAAATCTTGGTCTGGATTTTTACTTTCTGGACCTGAAATGTCCATCTGGATTTGCGTGTCTTAACCACTAGTCCAGCAGCTAGATGTTAATACAGACACTCAGGTGACTAAAGCTGCAGCTACACTTTGGCATCACGGATATAAATTCAGCATTAAAAAGTGTTTGTTTGGATGCCTCTTCTTCCTCAGGATGTTCTGTAGCTTCATATCATCAATAAAGTGGATGATTAGAATTCCTAAATGTGTGTATTATAATAATGTACAATAATTAAACGATCACAATAATCATAATAATCATTTGGTAGGTGACTCAGACGGAAAGGTGCGTATTCCGGCAGACAGGGTTTAGATGGGGATTTGTGGACTGCAAGGCGGTTCTGTGAATTTTTCAGGTATATTATAAATATTCCCTCAGATTTCTTTGTTCTGTTTAGATGGAAGAGAACTGGTTGTAATTAGAATGTAAATTGTAAACTAAGTAATTAAAATGTAATTTCTGCTTGGTGAATCTCACATGGTCACTGCCAGCCCCCTCGTGGGCTATAGCCACTTGGTTAGGCCTCATCAGCTCTAGTGGCATGGAAGAATTTCCAAATTAGTTACATTACCATTCGATGATCAGTAAGAAAGACAGCAATAAGGGAAAAAAAGGGTTAATGAACATAATTACATTTTGATATATTGGCTGTCCAGACACCTTCATTTCAGATATAATTCTAAGAGACGTTTGTAATATGGTTATCATGGTGATTAATTTCTGTTACTAACATGATCTTAATCAGCCGATAATTCATATAACAAGCGTTACATCTATTGGACGATGGTTATAGGAGAACGGGGCAAAGTTACTTTGTAGGGTACAATGAGCATTACAAGGGTGGTTCAAAAGCCAAGATCTTTAATAAATTGAGAGCGACATATCAGAGCATACACGCTAATCAAATAAATAAGGGCCGTTTGTATAGTTCCACTCCTGATACTAAGACGTCGCTGTTACAGTACTGAGAGCTACATACATACAAACTGAACGGTTCATGTTTATACACCAGCAGCTCATCTACTGACAGAAAACAATAACACTTATAAAGTCAGACTCTGTTGGCTGGCATCCTGCCGAGAGTCTCCCCAAACTTATGTCCTGCGCCGCCTGGAACAGGCAACAGGGGATTTGTTTAGGTTTTGTTTAAGGTTAGAAGATGGATGGATGAATGGATGGAAGGTGAAAAAGAGTAAAAACCAGTACAGCCACCCATTTCCCATAACCACACCAGTTCAGGCCCATCCCAGGAGAAAAGGGGACATGGCAGTGGACACTCTGGACAGTGCAGACTGTAAGGAGCGGCTGAGGAACACCACCCTACAGAGCTCTGAGCCGTGTGAGATGCCCAGAAGCAAGCAGCAGGAGAAGGTGCACACAAGGCCCAAACAGCCCCTTGCAATATGAGGTCACTAAGCATCTATAGATTATCACCACGACATGTATGTTCTTATATATATCGCATCCTTAAAACCATGCTTGTGTATTTGTATGTCTGTCTGCTTATTTCAGTTTCAGTAACTTCATCTATAAATGCATGAACATCTATCCACAGTAAGGAATAAGTGATGCACTCTGTTTACCTATAGATGTAGGGAACATCATACCGAAGTGGTGACAGTCAGCGCAAAGGTAGAATAGTATGGATGTGCAAGAAATATTTCGAATATCAATCTTCAACATTTTGACTCTTCTAGCTTTTACTTAATAATTGCAAATAATAAGTGTTTAAAAGCCTTAAGTATTTCTCATAAATTTACTGATAACGGCATTCATTAAAATGACATAAATATGTTTTTTCAGTACGGCGTTGCATTCAGGGGCAGCCTGGTGGTGCAGCTGCCTCACACTTCTGGGACCCGGGTTCAAGTCTCTGCCATGTTGTGGTGGGGTTTTCTTTACATAATCTGGTGCCCCCCCCGCCCCCAAGTCCAAAAACATGCTACAGTGAAATGGTATCCTCTTAAAATAAATGCACTTTTCCTTACTGAAAAAGGAATGTTGAAAATAGACAGAGAGGGAATTGGATGGATGGATAAAGAGGAGACATAATCCTTTACTGGGGACTGAAGGAGACTCCAGAGATCGGCCCTCCTGCGTCCCCTTCATGACTTCTATATAATGGTCTCTTTCATATCACACCCAGAAACCAGTCTGAAGCCAGTCCCAAGATTCATAATCTTCTCCCAAGCAATATCTTCTGAATCTGTTCAGTCCCGATACCTCAGGCCTGTTTGTTTGCTCTGCACCCATGAACCCAGCTCCTCTCCTGCAGTATTCCCCTTACTGCTGCGGCAGCCCCCAGCCCATCTCGCCTCTGTCTAATCGGGAAAACGGAAGGTATTCTAATTGAAGTCATTCTTCACTGCCAAGATCCAAGAAGATAACCGGGATGCTCCCACAAGCAGAGCAGAAACCTGGGACAGACCACAAAGCGTAATCGATAGGGAGTTCACCGCTGGTCAGAGACCTTGTGTGCCTCTTCACCGTGCAGGAAGAACATCACCAGGATTCCTCACATGCCAGCATGAGGCACTCCTCTTCACGCCTGCTGTCCAGGAACTGCTATCCTGTTTCCCACAGCCATCTCTCTGCTGTCTGCATCTATTTAGGTCTCAGAAATGAGACCAGAAGCATTTTTAACTGCTATCAAACAAGCATGGCAATGGTCAAGGGCTGTAGGGTGATGAGGCTGCTGCTGCTTAAGTGGAAGAAGTGCAGGAAGCCTCAGGCAGAGGAGGACAATGACATCTCAAGGAGAATGACACCCCAAAGAGAAAGGCCCTGGAAATGATAGGCCTGTCGGGGCAAAGCACCAATGGATCTCATCCTTGCAAATGTGGACCAGTTGCTCCTGGGGCCCGGAAGATAGAAGCACGTTTCTCTGAGGACAGTGTGAAGCCGAGGACATTGAAGCAGGTCATCTCCCAAAGGTGGTGTGAGATTGCCACCGGTAACACCATCCACCCTCCCCATGTATACGGCTGAAACCTTCTGTCTGGCTGTCTGCCGTGACACGAGTGAACCCGCCAAACCCAGACCGAGCCCCCATCCTACGCACCCCCCTCCTTTTGTTCTGAAGTCCTTTTATGCCGCCTGAAACAACAGCACCGGTCATGCCAGGATGCACCTCCCAGATGGACTCTCGCTGTCATCAATGCTCAGCTCTCAGCGACAGCCCTGGGGAAGATTGCACTGTAGCCCGAAGCACTGCTTGCCTTTAAATCTCTCATTTATCCTCACTTAACCACCATTAAGCAGTCTACTGGTCCATCCCGCCCTATCTCCAGCCATGGAGCCGGCAGTCCAGCGTGCACCTGCGGCCGAGGATGGGGGGGGGGGGCTTCCCGGGCTGTTCTCCCTGCCTGCATCCTCCACTCTGTTTGCACAAGCTTGGCTCAAGGGGGCCGCAGGATTAAAAGGCAACATCTCGCCACTTGCAATTGCCCGTTTACCCTTCATGAGCCGAGCTCCTCACTGAGGGCTTCTCCCCCTTTTTGTGCAGTAGTGCTCTGCCCAATGGAGAACGGCCTGCGGTGACAGCGCAAGACTGGATTTGCTTCAAGGCCTCTCCAGTTTACTCGAGAACTCCCTCCACAGCTTGCCATGTCCACCTTTCTCTCTGCCTCATCTCGGTTCGGAGAAGTCTCCTCCCCAGCCCAGCAATTTATAACTCCGAAAGAACACCCGTACCCACAAAGCCGTGCTGTTTGTATACAAAATCCCAGCATAACAGGCCTCCTCGCCGTCCATGGATACCGGGGTGCACGCTTCCATGTGAGAACCCCTCAATCCGCCTGCCCGCTTCCCCCTGCTTCAAGTTTGGCACCACAGACATCCGAAAGATACATGGACTTTAAGCGCTCGCAATCGACCGAGTGACGCCCTACTTCTGCCGGTTAGCGGGCTTGTTTATGCTAAGAGCCTCGCTGGTGAGAGACTTTGAGATTTCTACCCTCAGCATTGCCGCAGGCACAGGAAGCCTGACCTGGATACGATGCTTTCATGTAAATGAATGAATAAATTATACTTCCACGGTCAGACATCAATAATTAATCACTGTTTCCCTTTCTGGTGGCTAAATAAAAATGACACACGACATTGAGAAGGTCGTAAACAATCTGGAGAGTTCTCTGGACTGGTTCATTGTAACAGCACAGTCCCGGGGGAACAATTCACGGGGTTGCGATGTAAAGAGTCTGCTCCTTTATTCCTGCAATCCAGCTGCAACCTGCATCTGACAGCCTCTTTCATGGCAGTCAGTGTGCTCAGCCACGCTTCCCCGTCCCAGCCCAGCTGCCAATTCTCCCGCTGACTCAGCACGCGCACATTTATAGCTAAGAGGGAAAAGTAATCTGTAATCAGCGCTGGCAAAACATAATGAGCTTGCATACTCGGCCACTTGGAAGAAAATATTTGGACAAAGTGGGCCTTTCGTTCGTCTTTCTTCACCCCAGAGGTCTTGGCTTAGGCTCGGATGGGCATTCCTTATCCCTCACGTCCGCATATGAAGGTGCGATCCTCTCCGGATTGCAAATCAATATTGCAAAGCAAAGGGCATTACTTTAATTGATTTAACTTTAATTTACTCAGCAGCCACTCACTGTTACATGGAGCATTTTGTATTTTATATTGGGAATAATTAACTTCCAAAAGGCATCTGGCTCAGAGAGTGTCATTGTTACACTCACACCTCCAGGGCTGCCAGGTTGAGCTGAACCATCAAACCTGCATGTGTGTGGGATGCCATGTCCTCTGCGTGTTTCTGCACATCTCTGCATATCAGGTGAAGGCCACGTGCTGAAATCATCTGATGGATTGATGTTAACATTTTTTAACATGCAAGCTGCCATAAATGATTAATACAGTAACATATCTTGGAGCGCGTAACTTTGCCTGTTTTCAGTGTTACCAAAATAAAACTACATAATTATATATAGTATGTATATTTTTTGTTTTAAGAAACTTTGTCAAATGATTCCAGCTGGCAGATCTCACAGGATCTCGCTACGAAACATGGCAGGGCCAACGAATGTGTCCGAGTGCCAACCTCACACGCGTTTGTGAAAATGCACTTTCGGAAACCAAAGCCAAATATGCAATCTTGTCGGCAGCCACCAGAACTGGAACAGAATACCTAGAAACCAGTAAGGTGTTAAATGGAGCTGATTAGTGCATCAGGAATGCAACTATTTCACAGTGCATTTCACCTGTGTTGACAGTAGTCAATTGCCAGTGTATTTCTTTGCTGAAGCTGGTTTCTCTGATCTTCTTAGGAGAAATCCACTTTTACTTCAAGGAAACGGTGCAGAGAGGAGCCGTAAGAGGAAGCCTCACTGTCTGTCACTGTCAGCAAAAGAAGTAAATTCTGTTCCAGTTGCCATTCATTACACAGAAATCAGGAAATAATCACATTCGTACATGTAGGACCCTTAAAGGGCATTCTGGCCTTTGTCTTTTATATATGTACTATCTTAGACACACATCACCAGGTACTAAGGAGCTCTTGTTTTTCCGCTGGCTGATGCATGACTGATGATGCTGGCCTTTGTTTTATGTGCTCTTTATAAGAGCAGCTTAAATTGTCTTTGCAGAGAATGGGTTGAATGAGGGCCACAGCTAATCAGTGAGGGTTAGTATAAAAACGCTTATAATAATGAAATTAGCCTTGAGGGCAAAACAAATTAATAGTAGATTTCTGTAAATGAAATATCAAAAAAAAAAAACCTAGCAGACCTACACAGTGTCCAGTTAGAAAGGAGACCAGTACAGGCAACCCTTCGTTTTTGGGCCCAGTCGTCATCTTCTTCTTCCCATCTAAACATTGGAATCTCATTGGAATCTCAGGTACGTGACCATGAAGGATACACTTAATACGAAGTCCCCCGTCATTTACTTATTAATTCACGATCGGATCTGTAGCACATGGGCACGATGGATTATAAATCAGCCATTTGCCATGAAAGATTCATTCAATCCATAATGCATAACTCTGTTAATTTATTTATCAGTGCTAAATGTGAGTTCCTCTCTTCCCTTTGGGTCCCCTGGTTTAAGAACGGCATTACGGGTGAGATAGAGGAAGAGGATTCGGTTGTGACGGACCCCCACTCCTCCAGCAGATCGCCCCGACTCAGCAGGCTGCCAGTTAGAATTTTCTGGTAACACTCACAACCTGTGTCACGTACTGTATCAGACGTCTGTGGCGTGCGGCAAATCCACCAGATTTTTGGGTCGTCCCTGAGTTTCTCTGTAGCTACCCGAGCAGCTCGCAACTTCTGGCTGGATTGATAGAACAATGACGGCTGGCTGGCTTCTCCTGTGGCTCTGTCATTTTTCATCTGCTTCCCTCCGAGTGGCTCATGGAGAGGAGAACGGCAAGGTTCCAAAACGCTGCCATCTCCCCGCAGTGCGTGGACTGCCATCCCAAGCACCGAGGAACCTGTGGAGGACTGTTCCCCGAACGCCTTTGTGTCAGAACAGAAACACCATGCAAAATTGAAAATAAATAAATAAGCAGTCTGACTGCTGCCACCAGGCGTTACAGCGATAAGAGGGGATTGTCACCATGCAACAGCTGTGAAATCCTACAAGGCTTTAGGAACAGGCCAAGCTAATCAAGGTGAGCAGATGGGGCTATTTTAAGAGACACAAATGTTTCGACAACCACATCCCAATTCATTTCTAACGCTAATCACTAATGACCTCACAAAAGCAGCTAAAAATAAATGCCAGACATTTTTTATTATTAATAATGGACCCTGTTTGCTTATTTTTATCCAGAACTTTCCAACAATGTAATTTGTATTCCTTGCTACAGAAAATTGCTTTGGACCCGGAGGCTTGTCAAATTCTTTATTTCGCATTCGGCGCGGAACGAGATCAAAGGGATGCTGTAATCAATACCCAACAACTGCACCCTGATGTAGCAAATGTACTAGAAAATATATGGAAATAAACCCGGGGATGAAGATCTGAAGGTCTGAGAAGTCAATATGCAAGCCTAGCATTAGCTACTGCAGTAGGGCTAAAATCCAGCATACTGATATACAAGGGTCACAGGTGGAAGCGTAAATAAGTCAGTGTTTTTACAGAAATGCCAAGAAAATACAAACGTGCCCTAGAAGGAGGCGAGATCCAGCACTAAGAGAAACACAAAGAACCATTGAGTCCACAGCTTTATGGACCCCAAAACAGAAAGATGGCTGGACACAGTCCATCTTTAGCAGTAGGGAATTCTATTCAGCTCTTTTTCTTCCTGACCAGGGAACTAACATCCATACTTGTTAAATCCCCCCCAACGTGGTGCAGTCACAGAATGGATGGAGAGCCAATCAGAGACAGGCAGAGCAACGCAGATCATAAATTACAGTGAGGAGGGCAGGATTCTGCCAGACTGCCAATCCGCATGGCACAAAAAAGACATCAAACTATCAGTATAGCCAACACACAGCTGGTTATGTGCAAACAGATATGGATAATCTGTAAATATAGGGGCTGTCAGTCTGAGCATACTACTGATGTTTCCTAATGAAAACACCAAATTAAGCCAAACATGACACAATCCTCTTGGTTGCACAGTAACCAAAACACTAATTAGCAAGTTGCCGATTTGATTTAGTCCGGTGGTGTTCACACCACCAGGGGAATGGGGGGGGGGGGGCTGAGTGTGTGGGGGTTACTCACAGGTGGTCGGCTTGTTACAGTTGTGCCCATGCCTGAAGTACTGCGGGTTCTCGATGACCGGGATCCGGGTCATGCCAATGACCACAGCATCAGGAGCAGCATCCAGGGTGCAAGGTGTAATGATGCCATGGTTCACGTGATGGAGGGGGCTCGCCGAATCCTCCTCTCCACTGATCACCGCTACAGGACCTGCGGAGCAAGAGAAAGATCCATCAACATCCAAACGGACAGGGTTTCCCCGGAACCGAGGGCTTACCTTCATGACATGGCACCGATTTAATCAACACAGAACTCCCATAAATAAAAGATGTGGCATTCATAATTTGCCCACAATATATCTGTAAAGAATAAATTGCCTTTCAGGCTAACGCCACCGTTAATGGAACAAAATATATCTGTCTGATTGAGTATTACAAGCAGGAGGATCCAGCGAGATGTTTCACCAGGCCAACACTGGCTCAGCTAAGGTAATACCTCAGCGGTTCTGGAATTGACATTAAGCCTCCATTAAGGCTCGCCATGCACCAAATCCCTCTACTCGATTGAAACATATACGCACAAGCTACCAAAGCTGACAGCAGCACAAAAACGAAGATGCACGCAAGATGCTCCAAGTAGCACTGCTCACTGTCATTGGCCATGAGCAGAAAGGGGCCCGGCGGCTTGCCTCATTCGCACGGTACTCCATATTACCCGGCTCACATTATAGATTCAGTGGACCATCACAAAGCTCAATGTTTGGGCACCACCTCGAAACAAGGGTCAACAGCTTGCTGAGCCAATTTGAAACAGTGCCAGATTACAACAGAAGTCATTTAAGGTTACCTTTCCTATAGAACATGTCTATATATTGCCCTTTTATGAAATAAACTAAATTTTATTTACCTTATTTACACAACAGCTTGTCATTTTTTGTCTCTACACGGCCGCGCGTTTTCAATTCTACTCTGGTCTCTGTATCGCGCATGGCGGAGTTCCGCCCCAATGCGCGCACACAGATGCCCCCCCAAAGCTGTAAACCTAGGGAAAACACTGCTCACCACTCCTTGAAAGGAATACAGCATCAAACCACACCCCTTAGAGGAATACAGCGACAAACCACGCCCCTAAGAGGAATACAGCAACAAACCACGCCCCTTAGAGGAATACAGCATCAAACCACGCCCCTTAGAGGAATACAGCGACAAACCACGCCCCTTAGAGGAATACAGCATCAAACCACGCCCCTTAGAGGAATACAGAGACAAACCACGCCCCTTAGAGGAATACAGCATCAAACCACATCCCTTAGAGGAATAAAGTGACAAACCACGCCCCTAAGAGGAATACAGCATCAAACCACACCTCTTAGAGGAATACAGCGACAAACCACACCCCTAAGAGGAATACAGCGACAAACCACGCCCCTTACAGGAATACGGCATCAAACCACACCCCTTAGAACAATACAGCAGCAAATAACGCCCCTTAGATGAACAGAGCAGCAAACCACACCCTTTAGCCTCACCACTCTTTCTAAGGAACAGAGCAGTTCACTGACCAGGAACTCTGCTAAATATCTTTTCAGAGCAAGCAACAGAACAAAACAAAAAATGAGAATATGATATTAAAGGAAATGGGACACCATGAAGTGGATGCTAGTCCACTGTAGGACACACACGCATTTTGATTGCATTCATAGATCTTTGTTTGACTTGAGAAAAGGTCCCCACAACATCAAAATAACAGGTTTTTATTACATTTTGGAGGACATTTGGTCCCCACAATGTAATATAAACATAATGCACCACCCACACGCACACACACACATACACACAATCTATGGGTAGTTTACAGGTGCTAGTTTTTCTATATGCATAGTTCTGCTGTGATGGAAGAAGGGGGTGGAAAGGCAAAGGAATCCCACAGGAGTCCCCAGTGGTCTGCAGACACACAGGCCACTCAAACCTGGGAAGGTGTGAGGCCACAGCGTTACTCCGTATGGAAAATGATTCCTTCAAATTCAAAGAGTGTTTTTAAAGCCCAAGCCATGAGCAAGTGTAAGTGGACATAAAGTGTTTTGTTTGTCTCACGGAAATCACAAGCCACTTTCAAGTCAATGTCTGCCATGACTAAGCTCTAAGCTCTAAGACTTTAATTCATCCTTTTCAACTACAAAAAGACAAACTGCAACACATGTGGTTTGTGCTATTCAAAAATATTACCATAATTTAACACTCACAAAGTTGATCAGGCTTGAAGCAGCACCCAAATAAACACTTATACAATATGTGGAGTAATTACCAGAGTCAAGTGCAAAGTACCTTTTCTGAAAGGTGTCTACTGCAGCATAGTCCTTCTGTGTTGGTAAAATAAACTTAATTACTGTGGAAATCTCCCATAGAGCCAGTAGCAGCTTGTGCAAACGGCCAGCCAGCCTCCATTGTTCATTACCGTGTACTTTAAGCATAAGTACGGTTCCAGTGAACAGAAACAGCGCTAGCAGTAAGTGGCCAATCCACCGCGCGTCCTAATCTGTGCCAATCATTAACCATCTGTTTTTAGCAACTACTTGCAGTTAAACTTTTTGTTTGTTGTTAATGTTCATCTGTTTTACGGTTTTGTTGGATGGCGTTACCATTCTATGTCACTGTGAACGTTTACATGCACACTACGAAAATCGAATTTTGTGTTAGTCAGAATAAAACTGGACTTTTAAATTACATGTGAACATGTTAGTCCGACTGAAATCGAACTAAAACGAATTTCTCGAAGTCGGACTAAGACACCCAGATAATGCGATTGGGAATCGATTTACTGCATGTGTACGCTCAGTCGGACTCAAACTGGCCTAGGCGCTCTGCATGTGCTCCACGGTTTCTTCCCCTGGGCTTTGACCCGGAAGTAACAGAAGAAGCCAGTACACAGAAGAAACCCGGACCATAGCAGAGGACGTACAGCACGTACGAGATGTAAATGTAAAGCTGACCGAATCACCGCTCAACTAAAGGGCGCTTTTCCACCACACCAGGTACTGTATTTTGGAACGTCAAGAAGGTACCAGAAGTACGGCACTTCAAGGTGTTGGTTTTCCACTGGCATAAAAACTGTTACTGGCGCTGAATGACATCACAACACGAGCCAGGGTATTGAATTAAGAAAATGGCTGTAGTAGGACTGGATGATTGTACAATATCAATACCAATTTTTCAATTCTTACATCGCTAGTCAGCTACTGTAGGTTAAGATCGGGCTTTGTTAATTTCAATTTGATACAGATGTTATAGCACAGGGATTTTAAGTCTTGCTAAAATCGTTTTAATCATAGGAAAAAAAAAATGTTTAAAATGTTTAAAAGCAGTTCTCCAAGACAATCATTTTCATCCTTGCTGTTTAAATCACTATTAGACAGATTTGTGAGAAATTTATGTTGAACTCCCTTTTTTTGTTTCATAAATACCCCAATATTTATTACAACAAAATCACATTGCAATATTTTGATTTATTTCCAATACTGTGCTGTCATATTATATTATACAAAATACTTTGTTTATTGTAATGCTATCCTCATCTTGCTGTATCTCTTCTTCCGACAAGATCGCAACTGAAGCTTGTGTCACTTCATTTGTCAATGCATCCATTATTATTCATTTTATTGTTTTTTATGTCTGTGACATAACAGGTCAACCGGAAAAAGCCCAATACTAACTAGCTGAAAAGAGCCATATTGCCACCTATTGTAGCGGAGTCAGACATATTTCGCTCAGTGATTCAATTCCCCTGTCGTGCATGTATACTGGGACAAAGATAGTAGTCTGAATAAATGGCGTAGTCAAGCTATAATGTATGTAAACGTAGTCACTGTGTGTGTTTTATACTTTTATGAAGTGGAACCAAAACTACCGTTCAGCCATAGTACAATATCTTTCACACGCACCCCACCCCAAGTCTTCCTGTTCTCTCCCAGTATCTCCCAGTCTTGCTGGATCCCTCCCAGTCTCCCTGATCTCTCCCAGTATCTCCAAGGCACCGTGATCTCTTCCAGTATCTCCCAGTCTCCCGGATCCCTCCCAGTCTCCCTGATCTCTCCCAGTGTCTCCCAGTCTCCTTAATCTCTCCTAGTCTCCTTTATCTCTCCCAATCTCTCCCACTCTCCTTGACCTCTCTAAGTGTATCCCAGTTTCACCGATCTCTCCCAGTCTCCCTGATCTCGCCCATTCTCCCAGTACGGGTCTCCCTAGCCCCAATGCCCCAGCCTCCTATTCCCACCATGTGGCCCAGAAGGTCCACAGCTAGCTATGCTGCTGGAGTTTGGGGCTCACCCACAGGGCTTAATGAGCCAGTGCAGCTCTCTGAGGCCTAGCCTGTCTGTCAGGAGGCAGAAAAAGGCAGCAGAAATCGATGGGGGGTATTGACATGTCAGGCTGCGTGCTGGGATTGGGTGATAATAAAGGTCCCCCAAGGCTGGATCACCTAATGAGAGACAGACAGACAGAGGCAGTCGATGTCCTGGACTCCAATGAAGAAGCAACTCAAGGGAAAAAATGAAGATGAACACTTGGAATTCGCACTACTGCAGGACGGACATAAACAGGCATTGCCGAGGGGAAGCAAATAAAGATACTCCTGCTGAAAAGAACTAACAGCTAACATCTTTGGGTTTTCAGAACCACCTCCTGCAGCCAGAGCTGCATGTTACACATAAGAGGTTTCCATGGACCATCTCATTCCATCTCTGCTTTCCACAGCGTAGCACTGATCACGTTCACCTCCCAAACAGAAAGTCCTTGGCTCGAAACTGAGTGGAAACGCACCATCGTTTGGGGACCAGTAGGTTAGGCCTCTGTGTCTTGGATCAGAAGGTCACAGGCTTGAACCTCAGGGTCGACAAAACGGTTGCATCAATGTTGTGCCTTTAGGCAAAGGTCTTTTATGGAGCATAAGATCATTCTTCTCCACTTGCATGCATCAAAAGGGGCAGATGAAATGAAGACTAAACATCCAAGGACACAAGCATGCCCGCTTCATAGAGCTACACCTTCGGCCTGTGTCACTCCCGACCTTCAGTGATGTTTATCCAAAGTCTGACACTGTGTTGCCAGTGAACTGGGAGGATGCTGCATATTAGAACAGCTTTAATAATTAAAATGTACAAACAAAGGAGAAGCACACACAGTTATACCCCAAAGCGAGCCTGGGTAACAGTTCGGGAGTTCGCTGTTGTTTGGGATGGAGCAAACTGCCTAATTACTGCTGCATTCCAGGTAATGTAAGGAATAAGAAGAATCTCAGAGTATTGAAGAGAAATATTCACTTAAACAGAAACGTTCACTTCACAATGCAGTAAACATTTCAGGCAGCCATGAATGTTTAGGCATTAGCATGCCCGTGTGTACAGAGCTGTGCAAAGTCTTAGGATTTTGCAGAAATTTATGTTCAAATTACATTCATGTTGGTGTAAAAACATGATATGTCAGTCAAAGTGTGTAAGCTTACTTTTTCCAAACTTCTCATTAAGCCACCACAATATTTTCTGGTACCGTCCTGTATATCCTTATATTTGTTAAACCTGACCCCTAATGTTTAGCCAATCAATACCCCGTCAATCTATTAACCGATTAAGTAATTC
The DNA here is from genome assembly GCF_048594095.1 of Paramormyrops kingsleyae. NCBI lineage: Eukaryota > Metazoa > Chordata > Actinopteri > Osteoglossiformes > Mormyridae > Paramormyrops > Paramormyrops kingsleyae. The sequence continues at coordinate 21,809,689 of NC_132809.1, read as the reverse complement.
AATTCAGTGAGCTGGTGGTGAAACTTAACAAATAGAAGGATCGGCTGAGGAGGCCCTGCGGAGAGGTTTTGGAACAATCTGGATAACATAAAAAATTGTGTTCCTTTTTATTTAATTACAACACCCCCCCCCAGTTTGTCAGTTAAAAACATAGCTGGGTCTGTATTGTGATTTTGTTGCCAAATGAATTGTTGTGGGACTGGCCCACCTGATTTTCTGCCAGCACACCCACACAATAATTCTGTTTCGATTACTAGTTTACACATTAGCATACCTGTTTTAAGCATTAGCATGTGTGTTTATACATTAGCATACCTGCTTCAGCATTAGAAGCCTGTTTACATATTACCATACCAGCTTCAAGCATCAGTATGCTTGTTTACACATTAGCATAACTGCCTCAGCTTTAGCATGCTTGTTTACACATTAGCATAACTGCCTCAGCTTTAGCATGCTTGATTAGCATACCTGCTTCAGCATTAGTGTGCTTGATTAGCATACCTGCTTCAGCATTAGTGTGCTTGTTTACACATTAGCATACCTGCCTCAGCTTTAGCATGCTTGATTAGCATACCTGCCTCAGTTTTAGCATGCTTGATTAGCATACCTGCCTCAGCTTTAGCATGCTTGATTAGCATACCTGCCTCAGTTTTAGCATGCTTGATTAGCATACCTGCCTCAGCTTTAGCATGCTTGATTAGCATACCTGCCTCAGCTTTAGCATGCTTGATTAGCATACCTGCTTCAGCATTAGTGTTTTAGCATGCTTGATTAGCATACCTGCCTCAGCTTTAGCATGCTTGATTAGCATACCTGCCTCAGTTTTAGCATGCTTGATTAGCATACCTGCCTCAGCTTTAGCATGCTTGATTAGCATACCTGCCTCAGCTTTAGCATGCTTGATTAGCATACCTGCTTCAGCATTAGTGTGCTTGTTTACACATTAGCATGTCTGTAGTTGTTTCCTGAAAGGCCCTCATTTCTTTGTCCTCTCTTGAGTGCTCCTTCAACCTGTAGCTAAGCCCTTCCGAGTCTACCATATACCTGGCCCACTGCCAGAATGAAGGAAAATAAAAACACACAAAGCTAGTGGAGGAAAAAGCACCTTTGATTCTCTGGAGAGGACTGACATCTAGGAGAACTGGCCATCTGCCACGGCTCCCCAGGGAGCACATCTCATAATGTTTAGTATCTACAGGGAAGGGGCCAAACTCTGGGTGGAGCTTGTCCCAGTTTATATTTAATTGACATGAATAATAACAATAATAATAATAAACAAATTTCTGAAAAGGCTGAGTAGAAAAACCACTAGCTAAGGAGAGGGAGCTATCCAGTTCTCCTTATTCACCTCCCACAACAAGAGTTTGACATTCCCAGCATTCCCAGAGCAGCGGTTCGTCACTGTCGGACTGTGGAGGACAGGAATGCCTGGAGATACTTCCCATGCCTGATTACCTTTCAGCGGCCTGTGCTTCAGGCTAGCACTCTGTCATTCGGCTTATTTTCAGATCGCTCCAGAGAAGGTCTTACATGAACAGTGAGTGGATTTCAAATCTGAACAAGGTGAGTGAGTGGCAATACTGAGACACAAAACCATGAAAATCCTAAAGTAGCTAAATCTGTCTTGATACTGTAACTGCTATCATGCTGTGTGGTGGAACTTATGAATCGTACAGTTTAGGGATAGGTTGCAGTGATGTCTACACACCACAGCGTTTCCAGTCTTTGTTCCGGGTGCTTCCGTCGTGTCCCCCTCTCAGCGTATGCTGTGTTTGGTAGCAATCACCTATATTAAACCAACTAATGCCAAAACACCGCAGCATGTCTGCATTACTTATAGCAACAGCTAATAAAATGAAGATGATGCTCGGGTGCCGTGAACAGGAACGTGAATAGGAATAGGAGTGGGAATAGGAATGGGAATAGGAGTAGGAAGAGTAATGGGAGGAGGAACAGGATCAGGAGAGAGAATACCTATAGGTTTAGATGCTGTGGTTCTAAAGTCAGATATTAAACATAGAGTGCACTTGAATAAGTACAAAACTCTGAAAAATATAGTCACACTATGCTGATTTCAAGCAAACGTAATTAGTTAAGAAAATGTCCATCAATTTTATCATAACTGCAATATTAACTCCTGCCCTGTTTACCTATACAGTTTTAAAATTGTTTCTCAAATTACAACTAATCATTTGCATGGCATACACACAAAATTAATAACTTTGTTTTCTGATTGGATTGTTCAATCATTTTAAATTGTTACCAAAAATGCAGGATGTTTGAAGAGGGAATATACATATACATACAGCTAAACACTGACCTAAATAAACAAAATGATAGAAGCATGTGACTGTATTCTTCTGCACTATGTAAATGTCTCAGCTAATTTTATGTATATCCCCCATTTCTCCAAAGCACAATCCACAGGCTGATTTTAAGAAGTGATGACCTTTCATTTGCCGACTGTAATTACAGCTTCAATATTAGAACTTCATACTTTAAACAGAAACTTAAATGCATTAAAAAGTAATTACAATTATATTAAACTATTACATTATATGATCTATCAAATTAAACTAAAAATTATCCTATATATTGTAAAAACCACTTAGATTCACGCTTGATAATCATTGGTCATTGTTATTTATGCAAATTCAGAGAGACTGTTTAAAAACCATGAGCTTTGTTTCAAGCTCTTCTCATTAACATTTATATCTGAAAAGCCCTATGGTTAGATCATTAAAAATAACCCTGACAGAGCACCGGGAGGGTGACTGGGGCCAAGCCCGCGACTCGCCTCCATGGCCTGTAATAATGTTTCTAAGAGGCATAAGGGGAAGCCCCATAGTCACGCTCGGCATCCACGGCTCTCGCGTAAGAATGAGATATTCCCTATAATACGCAGACGTTACAGATTTGGTAAAACCTTTGTGTGATTTACACAGTGAATTAAAGAAATGAATGACATTAGCCCAGTTGCCCATTTACAGCTCCTTCTAAAACAGTGCATCGTAACACGTGCTGCATTCAATTTTCCTGAGTGCCTGGAAGTCAGATGAATTGTGACCCATCACTGTGTTTTCATAAAAGGGCAATACGGCGGGTGCTGAATCAGTGATGGGAAGCAGGTGAGGCACCAGCAGCAGACATTATTGGACAGAAAATCAGGAAGCGTAACTAAATATCCAAAATGACTCTGCAGCGCCTCCCCCTGGCATGTGTACGTCAGATTGGTGTCTGGGCTCAGATGTCAGTGTGTGGATGGTACCATGGGACGTCTGGAGCAAAGGACAGCAACAGAGACGTCCGTCACGAGTGTCCTCGTCATGCTGCCCTGGACGGGCGTGTTTAATTGCAGATTCGGGGGGGGGGGGGACTGAGTGGCGCACCTGCGGAGAGGCGCACTCTCCAGCAATACACCTGCTGCCTGCGTAAAATCGCAGCTGCCAACCTCTAAGGGCGTGTTGGGCCACCGGGCCTGCGGGCCAGGCATCTGCCTGCCGTATAAGGCAGCGCCGACTTAAACGACCCACAGATGTTTTAACAAGGAAGAGACAACTACAATTTGGTTCCCTTTCATAATTCCGAGTGAATATGGAGCAGCCAGGCAGATCCTGAGGTAGAGTCTGTTTCTACGTGGTGCGGGAGAAGGTGTAACAGACAGCCTGATTGTCTGAATGGCCATGACACCCTCAAAAACAACACAAAAATTCTCACATACAAGAAGAAGAAGCAAATGGAATATTCCGAAGAAATGAAAGTTTCTCAGAACAAGCGGATGCTCCCCTCTGGCCAATGTCAGTATATGTAATGCGCTAATAAAACTTAATTAATTTCAATAATAACTATATGATATTTATAGCTGTTTTGAAGAATATTAAGAGGCCTGGATATTTTATGGTAAGATCTGGCTATATAAACCAAAGACTAGAATAAATTATATAATGTAATGCTCATCCACAATGCAGGGACCCAATGGAGGCCTATTCAATCCAAACCAGACGTCCAACAGCATACTGAACAATAACATAAGGCAGTGTCAAAAAGATGGATTCTGTTTAAACAATTTATTGGATACCCAAGAAAGAGATCCCGTGTTGCTTACACAGCAGAAAGACATCCGGTTAAATGTTGGGTTGACGCTAGAAGACACAGGAATCATGGTGTGATTTTACAGCCTCCAATTAGAGCAGGGTAATCAGTGGAGGACCACAGCATTCTGTGTTAGGGCAATTACTATTCCTCATCTGCATAAACAAGCTAGATTCCAGCATACTTAACAAACTGTTTAAATTTGCAAATGACAGAAAATTAAGTGGCGCAACAGGCAGAGCAGGAGGGGAAACGCTGGGAAACAGACCGGGAGACAGCAGACGGGCTTCCGACACAAGGTGCAATTTACGTCTGTGTGCTGTGTGTCTGTCGCCACACCGCATCAAGGCTGCAAAAGCCTGTCCCTCGGGCCACAGGAAGTGCCAGGGTGACGGCAGGAAGACCCTGCCTAGACGAGTGTCCAGCTTCGTCCGCCGTCTTTAAAGAAGGATATTTCTGCCTTGACGCACAGAACAACAAAATCGAGGCCTAGTTTTTGGAAGCCGCCATATATCGACATGCCAACAGAACAAAATCGCCACAGTCTGGCGCAATGAAGAAGAGGAAGAGAGGAGGGAAATGATCTGAGCGTCTGAAATCCTGAGGGTCAAGGATTTTCCGTATTAAGCATCCTATCCCTGTGTGTCAAAATGTACTCGGAAGTCTAGCCCGTGATGAATTGTTTTTTCTGACACTCAAATTATTTTCCCTGACTTAAAGGCCTACTCTGTTTATCACAAATAGAGAAAAAAATAAACCTTTCTTCTTAAACAAAACCGGATCAAAGCTGATTTACTAAGATACTCAGATACTGAATGAGTCTTGTGTGGCGAGCTTCTGTCTGGGGCAGCGCAAGGGGGGCAAAAGAAGGTTTCCAAGGGTGTGTGTGTTGGGGTGGAGGGGGCACACACTGTAGCCATTCCCACGACAGGGGTAACTTTCCAACAGGCATAAAAGGTCATAAATAATTTCATAAGACATACCCCAAAAATACAAGGCAATGCAGAGTGCTGGTCAATTTCTAAACTAATACATGCCTCCATAATACAAAGGTTTATCCAGTACACAGCCCAGTGAGCCTGAGGTTGTTCCAGGCAGGGGGGCTTCCTGCATGAAAGGCACAAACACACACACACACACACACATACCAAAATGACACAGGAAACCAAAGTACAAAGGCGAACATGGGAAGATCATATGAAGTCAGCCCAGTGAGCCCAGCGAGAGGCCGACACTGGCCCAGAAACAGCGCCATATACTATGGAAATTTACATATATATTCATGGTGAGTAAGTGAACCACAGGAAGCAAATACAGAACAGCTCACTAAAGTGTGGGGGGCAGATCCTGGTGGCAGCAAGCAGGAGGCCGGGTCTCTGGCCACTCGGAGCGGGAAATGGAGCCAGCGGAGTGCACGATTCCATGCTGCCCCGTAAATCCATTATTAACAGTAATTTGAAGTTCGCTACCGAAACGATACTTATTACGGCAGACCTGGCCGTGGGTGGCGAAGTGAGCCAGGGGGCGGATAGTAACAGCCGCCCCCACAACTCCTCTCGTACCAGACAAGGATGGAAATGATGAATAATCTTACTGAAAATTATTTCCAAGGAATTAGATATAGGTCTCATTATCATTTAAAACACGCTGGCTGCCATTATCCGGCACCGTTTACATTGCCTTTCCCATGTAAATTCCTCTTTCATAATATCTTGACACGTCGCTTCATCAGCTTTGATGTTTAAAGACAGGCCACTCGCGGAGGTGAAAGGTGAGGCACAGCGGCGAAGGCGTCCTCGTCACACTCATTAGCTCGCTTGGGGGGCGCGTTACGCGGCTGAACGGGGCCCAACGCAAGCTTGCTGCCGAATTAAAACACAGCCCTCCTCTTGACACTTTTATTCTTTCTTTCCGAAACTGAAGGATTAATAGGTTTTAATAGATATCGGCAGCGATTTGTACTAAGAAGCTGACACTGGGACAGACGGGAGATTAACTGGAATGGTACCTGCTATCCAAGCTAAACCAGAAATAGAACATTTGGCCCTTTTAAGAAAACTGGAGTTTAATGTAAGAGTACGACCCAGGTCAGGTAGGGCAGCATGTTCAGCTGCAAAGGCTCCGCCCCCTCGCCTCACTTCCCTCCTGCTTCAGCACAGCTGGCACTTCCTTACGGCCCATCAGGCACGTTAACACGGACAAGCCGGGCATCTTTGGCGGGCGGCGCTGGCACCGGGCCCAATCATCTGCTCCCAGCCATGTGATCCGGCTCACACGGCCCAGCAATCAGGAACTTGATGTTTTCCACGAGTTACTTTAGTGGATGTATTTAATCAAAGCCGCACATCCAGCGTATAAACACATCACTTACGTAAAACTGATTTTTTTAAACAAATCACTCTCGATTGAGGCTGGTTCCCATGGAAACTACAGAATGAAACACTGGATGAAAGCAGAGAACATTGATATGACGTATATGTAATATAAGTACCAAACTCCGCACTCAAAATGTGTGTACAGGAAAAGGATAGTGTTAAAAAAATGGAACGCCATTTATTGGAGGTCGAGCTTCAAATTTTATTTATTTATTTTTTTTAAATGGCTTTCTCTTGGAAACCTTGCAATTGCTATTGCGTGTTTGGCACAAAGGTAGTATTCCACACAACCATGTGTGAAGTAGCTCATATCAAATTTACAGTCTGAGTGCAACAGAGTGTGTCTTATGTTTACAGCTGTATAAAAGTGTTTTGAGGCTGTGGAGGAAGACCGGTGTAGCGTGAGAGGACAAAGAGACGCAGAGACACTCACTTCCCACAATGACAATGACAGCGTTTGCTTACAGAGCTTGGGGCCACGTGGTTTGATTTTTCTAATTCTTTTTCCATCTTAATTACCTTAGGCCAATTGAAATCATTATATATGAATTTAGAGTACCTACTCATGACCGCCAGTCACTGTGAGACACACAAACCCCATCTATAAAAAGTAATGACTGGATTGATCATTTCTTTCTACAGATATAATGATAGAATCACAATAACAGCCTGGTATCCAAACCTAGGCTGCTGTTTTCTGTGCTTTATGTTTTACTTTTCATTACATCCACAACAAGTGGAGACGGATGGATATTTCAAGTTAACTTCATTTACCGCCTCAGGAAAAGGTGGTTAGCCGGAGCTTTGAAAGGCTCCTCGTTTTACGGATCCGAGGCCGGAATAACCAAGCACAACAAGACAAACAAGGTCTGCCTGTGCTGGGCCTTTAAGGGGCCGGCAGTAAGTTTTGATAAATCATTCACCTTCAGCGAAGCCTGTAACCATCCCTGTGTATTTTCAAAGCTCTGCACGCATGAGGTGTGAGGCAGTGTGGGGTGACAATGAAGTGCCAGTTTGGTGCAGGACACAATTCAGAACCAGGGCATTGGCCAAACCCATGACTCTACGGAGGTAACATAGTGGTAAATGTCATCTCTGTGGACTAATTGCAGACCTGCTCACTCATGCGGCCATATCTGGCTGAGTGCACCTTCCCACTGGCCGGCTTCAAAATGGATCCTACAATTCAAGGCTGGGTGCCTGTCTCTTGCTGGGCCTTTGTGTCTCCCTCTCCTGCCCCCCCCCCCCGGTAATAAAAGAGGCTTGTTATAAAAAGGAGTCAGGACTCAGGAATTCTGATGGCCACACCCCCACACGTATCCACAAGCTCCCGACACACATAGGAATGGTGTTGTCGGCTCAAAAAGCACGACATGCTGGGAATCCAGGATCTCAGTGGATTTTCTGTGCATCCAGCCCAAAATTCCTCTCATCCCTTCTTCTGGATCCGATTTGGTGCCACACTGAAATCCTCCTGGAATCCAGGCCAGCCAAAGCTCACACGGGACAGCTCTCGCCTGTCGAGATGTTTGTCCACATGGAACCCTTCCATATTTACCCAGCAGAAGGAAACTGGCTACGGATGTAACTGCCATCTGAACGCCTAAGTGAAATCCCTAAATGCTTCCTTGGATGCAACAGTGAGTTATTGAATCAGCTTGGTGTGCCATCTTCAATAACTGTCTGGCATATATAACCAACGATTTAGGCTCCACTGTGCCAGACTCGCCAACAAATTAGAAGCTACCGAGACTGTGAGAAGGAATTAGGATGACTCAATGGTTTTTCAGGAGCTTGTACTGATGGTGATGATGATGATGATGATTATGATGATGATTATGATGATGGCGCAGTAAACACAGAACCTGGGCCAGATTCCCTGCTGTTTCTGCAACAGCACGACTTGCATGTCCGGCAATATGTTTAGTTATGGTAAAGATGCAATTTCATACAGTTTATGTTTAAAATAAAAGTTTTTTTTTTCTCCAATCTAGTACTGTAACTGACAGAAACAACAAATTTTTTTCAGCAGAGGGACAATCCAACCAATGAAAACACCAGGGCAAACCTATGTTTGCATCAAGAAACAGAAGACATGTATTACTGTGTCACTGGTGAGACAGCTGGATGATTTCACTGATAAACAATGTCTAGGCAAAGAGATACCACATTCTGTCTTAGATTCATTTTGCAGATGCAGTACAGGGGACATAAAGAGGACCTGTTTGCTTTGGTCCTGATATGAAGATGGCAGGAGTGCTGCAGCTGCTGGTCCATATACCACCAGCACTGTCCTCGGGACGCCACACATTTGCCCAGAGGAGATTCATCGTGCTGCAGGATTCACACAGTGACCCCGGAGGCTCCTATTCTGCAAGGGGACTGGCATGGCAGCGGGAATACACACACACACACACACACACACACACACACACACACACACAGGTACACACACAGACGCGCACAGACCCACACACAGGTACACACACACACACAGACGCGCACAGACCCACACACAGGTACACACAGACACACAGACGCGCACAGACCCACACACAGGTACACACAGACACACAGACGCGCACAGACCCACACACAGGTACACACAGACACACAGACGCGCACACACACAGGCACATGCACACACACACAGACACACACAGACACACACAGGCACAGACACACGCAGACACACACAGACAGACACAGACACACTCGCCAGCCCACCCCAAGCCTTCGCTGAGGAATACAGCAGCAGCACTGACCTTTAGTAAGATGGGTGGGATGTCAGAGTAAAGCGGGACGCCGCTGCAGGCTAACAGGCTGGCTAACATCTAGTCCTGCAAATTCTCTTCCCACACCTCACATCACGTGGTTCTTATCACCATGACAACCAGAGACTGCTTCACAAAACAATATAATGCAGCTTCATAATATCGAGGATACTTCTTAATAACATGGATCATTTAAAGATCTGATTTGCAAGTAATAAGGGGAGCCGGTTAACCAGTGCACACAAACAGAAGGACGTAAGCCTGTAAAAAACCAGACAGCGAGATGGCGGGGGGGGGGGGGGGGGGGTTTGGGAAGGAGCGACGGGGGGGTTTGGGAAGGAGCGACAGGTGAGCATGTTTCCATCCTCCTTCTCTGCCCAAGCTCCTGTGAAGTGGACATGGCGTCCATTTCCTTCTGAATGGTCATCATGTCAGGAGCAAACCTGACCTCTCACACCCCAGCCAAAGCTTTTCCTGTATCCATCCATTTGCTGTCTATTCAATACCAACCAAAAGGACAGTTTGTTTCCTTTCTGCTTGCATTTAATGTATCTGTCCATCCCATTCATATTCAACCCTGTTTCACCCCAAGAAAAGGTCCTGTTCCCTGCGCAGTCCTGTGTCACATTGGTCATGTTCAACATTTCAAACAGACTTCCATCCATCCATCCATCATCCCTTCAGCTATTTATCCAGTGCAGGATCAGGGCAGAAGGCAGGGGACACCCTGGGCAGAATACTGGTCCCCCACTGGGCACAAAAGAATCACAGACACCTCCATTAATTCTTATTTCAGGTCTTACGATGACTAATACAAGCCTGATTATGCAAACACTGAGCCAGATGTTGCATCGATCTGGACGGCTTTCTCCACGGCACCATGGAGGCCATCAAACATCTACGTTTATCACTATATCTTTAAAGTATTGTTTCCCGTCCTGGTCCTTGGGGGCCCGCAGACGGTTCACATTTTTGCTCCCTCCCTACTGGTAGCTGGGAGGGAGCAAAAATGTGGACTGTCTGCAGGTTCCTGAGGACTGGACTTGGAAACAACTCCTTTAGAGCGTGAGGCCATAAAGACAGTGTCCCAAAGGCTTCCCTGGGATGGGGCACCCTTACTCACTCCCCCTTCTCACTTTCTCCCCCACTTAGACGGCTTGGAGTCGCTCTCTATGCCCAGCTCCATCACCCAAACCCCCCCACGATTCACAGCCGGCTGAAGAGAAACATACACCAGAAAGCTCTCTAGCTCCCCCGGTGGATGCTATGAGCGGGGCTAATCAGAGAGCTCAAAAGCAGATAAACAAAAAAATGCACCATCATGCTTCCTCATTAGCTGCTAATGGATGCCCCTATGCCTTTAATGCAGAGCACCATCCCAGCCTCCGTGGGATGTACCTCAAGCTGAGAAAATCCACAGATGCAGCCTTTCACACAGCTCCGTGGTGACCAACAGTGTGCTATCAGAGGTATGATACAGGCCTCATTTGCTAGAACCCAGCCAGCTGTGAGTGTTCTGGCCCAGCTCTGAGTAGCATTTTAGTGTTTTTCTGGTGCTGTAGAAAGCATTGCAATGCATAACACATCTAGTGCGACCCTTTTAGAGGCATGGCGCTGGACAGATCTGTCCGTCTTCCAGGGCTCTTAGCTAGATGACAGCCATGATGTGTTTGAATATGTTTAACCATGTTTGCAAAAATTATAGCCCGTTTTGGTCAGTTTTTTTTCAGCTCAAGCATTAGTCAGAGATAAAATTATTTCTACAAACATAAAAATATGATTTCTATCTGTGATGCACTTCACTAAAATTGTGAATCTTACAAATCGCAATACTGTCCCTCAATTAAGAAGATTAACCAGCACAGGGAACACACATATTACAATCACACACTATCAGGGATGCAGAGATCAGGAAGTAGGGGCAGCCGTTGCCTTCTGTACAGCTTCCCAGCTAACAATTTCTCATTTCTCTCAATGTTAAGAGAACGTTATGATTAAGGTACGGAAACGTTCAAAGTCACCAGTTTTCCTGATGTTCGCAGAACGTTATCCCACTTCTACAAGAATAACAATGCACAAAATGAAAAAGGGCATCGGCATGGCAACGGGTAACACTATTGCTTTACACCACTAAGGTCATAGATTCAAAGTTGAACAGCACATTCACTGTACACATATATAGCACCTTCGTAAGACAAAATTTTTCAACATTAATTAAACGGGTGGCCAGATAATAATGTTGTCATGCTAGCACTGACAGAACCTTTGTTAGATTGTAGAATATAAAAACGCTCTCTACCCACTTAGAGAAGACCTTTACATAATGTTGGCTAAAGTTCTTGGAACATTACCTGTTAGCAGGGTTCAGTTCTTCTGGGAGCTCAGTCCATTCTCCAAGAAGAAAAGTCTCTGGTGTTTTCATGAGTGATACAGGTGGAAATCTGCTTCAGAACTTCCATAAAGGCCTAGTAATGTGTAGATGTGGTTTTATAGGTAGCCATGGAAGTTGTTTAACTTCATCCTGGTTTGGCAGTATGTGTGGGGGCATCACCATCTTGGAATATAGGGGCATCATCAGTGTTTGCAGCATACGGTCCTGTGAAATGGCCTCATATTCTCCAGCTGTTAAGTAGAGCAGTCATCTAACCTAATGACACAAGATGGCTGCTGACCTCCACACATTAAACCATTTTGCGGGTTTTGTGACCGGTGCACCTGCACTTTGGGTACAGACTCTTCAGTCCCTTTGGAAGGCTGCTAGTGGACTCATGTTGCTTTGAAAGCTCAGATATCAAAGTGCTGATTGTCAGCTCTCTTTTATAGGTGACACTTACTGCTAGCTGGAATTCAGCCTAATATGACTCACCTTTGTAGCTGGATTTGCAATTGTGATTTGGCTACTTCAAAGTCCTTTTTCATGTGCTGTCTCTGATATCCTGTGCTTCCCCATTAGATGCAGGTGCACAGATAATTATGATACAAACCATCCATCTATCCACCTTCTGACCGGGTCAGACCTTCTGGTCAAGATGACAGGGGTTCTGGGACCCTACCACCTGCACAAGGCTGGGGGGGGGGCACCCTATGTGAGATGCCAATCAATCGCAGGGCACATACACACTCAAACACACTCACATTATGGGCAATCTGAACTGCTCATTATTATCAGTGTTATTTTCAGTACAGTTTTCTAGGCCATATTATGCAATTAATTGAAGTGCATTTAATTAACCTGCGTCCAGAAAGATTATTTGTTCATTACATATTATTGCACTTTATTTGAAATGCATTTTAAACTGGACATTAAGTACTGGTACTGGTGAGTAAATAAGTAATAAACAAGTTTGCACCCAGGAAGAGCAATCTAACTGACCGGATTTATTTTAAATTATTTATTTCCTTATGTGTTTCAACATTATTTCTGTGCACTCAGTTACAGATGAGAGCTGCCTGTTTTCCTCCAAACAGACATACCCAGTAGTTTCCTCTATCAAACACATGGCCATCAACTGAACGGGTGAAAGACAACCTCAGCGCTGTGTAAGATAAGAGAGGATGGGGGGGGGGGATTCGCGATCCAGCAGAGACTACAGCAGCCTTGGAGATAACAGTTACTCTTAGGCGGGCTGCATGAACACATGCGTGAGCAAGGATGCACCAGCTGCATTTATCTTGGTCGATCTCAGTTGCTGATTTTTTTTAGGCCTGACTAACTGTTACGGACCTTGGTCAATTCTGATTTTCTCAGTTTAATAACAATTAGCAGGCTAAACATTTCAAACACTTTTTAAATGAACATAGCTTTATGCATACAAAATATTTTAAATGACCTTTTCAAATAAAATTGGCTCTGCAAGTGTCGAAGTATACCGGTCATTTCACACGGTTCTAGGTAGGCCTAGCTCCTTCACGGACACCTTCTGCTCATGTCTTATACACTGCAAATTTAATGTCTTTGTCTCACACTATAAGGAACCTCCAAACAACATACATGTTTCCCGGTAGTGTCATACCTCAATTATCACGCAGCATTAGTTGGGGGGGGTGGTGAGGGGCAGGGGGCACGACTGCAGATGGAGAGTGAGTGGGGACAAAAAGTAATGACAGATTGGTGAAGTCTTTGATCAATTAATTTAGTCTGATTGGCTGATGGCTGACCAGTGGCGATTAGGGTGAATATCAGCCATTTCTGGTCAGTAGCTGAACGGTGCATCTTTTGCCATGACTGAACAGATTCCTCACAAGCTAGAGAGCGGCACTGCAGGTTGTGACGGCTTTCTGCTGGCAACAGACGTCACCTTGGCAACTCACTAGGGGGAGATGAGTAAATTGCTCTCAAATTAACGCAGAATTAATAACACAAGTGATGGGATGTTAAATTAGGTAGTAAAACTGAATAACAGGCCTCTACTATTATTGTTTTATCAAGAAATTTCAAGAGGATATGCAAAGTATCAAATATTATTTAAAGCAAAAAAGTTTTTTTATATATATATTTACTACATAATAGTCAGAGCAATTTCTGCATTTTTTTGTAACCTGTTTAGGTTTAGCTGGTGTAATGAGTCTACAAGGGGCCTAAAAATAACCATTTTCGACACCTTTACCCTGAGGTATCAATAATCACAGCATATTCTGCGTCTCAGATAGGGACTCTGTCGAAGTGCATTTAAGAAAGAAAGCTTTTAGCATTTAAACATGCAAATACCTTGACTGGTTACACAAATTCAGTTAACAAATTCCCTGTGCTGTCCATGTAAGGATCGCCACCAGCGAATACAAAGACAGTCAAATCTCCAATGGTCATAGTTGTCAGGGTTGACATATATTTGTCATATATAAACTCAATGAAATATTCACAGGCAGTTAATGTCCATTAAAATCCCATTAGTGTCCAGAATTCCTGCTTAAGACTGACCTCTATGCTCAGAATGCCCCCTCCATCACGTTCATCTCCCCCCAGGCTCCTGCTCACTGGCGCCCCCCAGTGGGCAGCCTGGCAGAGTTCTCAGAGCAGCCACCCCACTCTGCTGTGCCTCATCTCAAAGCCATCGTGTAACAGCGACACGGCCTTTGCCAACCCTGCCCTGCTCACCCTCAGGCACGCAATTAGTTCACCTGCGAAAAGGTGGAGGGATACGTGAAACACTGGCGATCCCTTCCTGCAGTGTTCATCCGCCAGCTCATTCGCACCACAACTAATCAACCAGGCTGCATAAAAACTGTTGGCCCGGGAGGCAGTATGGGCCCGCCCACCTCCTCTCATTGGAGGACCAATTAGGTACATGCTGGGCAATATGGCATCATGTATCTAATACCACCAAGAGGCTAAAAGACACAGCACTCAGACACCCAACACACTGATATAAAGGATTGACTGGAGGGCCTATTTCTGAAAGCACCGGAGCTGAATATCTTTAAAACGGCATAGCTGCCTTCCGCATATCCAGTGATCTCCTTGCTAACAGCACCAAGAGTGCTAGATGCTTCAAGGTTGGATCTTGATTATGCCATGAGCGGAGCTCAATGAGGCATCTCCGGTGATGAGGACAAGCTGGCCCAAGGAAACGCAGAGTGACATTACAGGTCTGAAAGCAGGGCATCGCTACAGTGGGCGTCGGCCTTTCCCACACCTCAATCCACAGCTGCAGAAATATTATACCTGGGGTTTGGGGTGTGGGACAGCAGTGCGACCTGCCAGAAACGACACAGACGGCAAAAACCAGCAGACATCTCACACATTCCATAGACTTCTTACACATTTTTGTATATTATTCTGTAGTTTCGCTTTTACCATCTTTATTACCGTTCATACATTACACCACACAGTATACTGTACTTTAGCAGAGCAGCCATCATACCTCACGCGGCACAAGCTAGCCAGAGTTCCGCTGCAAGGTGTACGGCTGCCTGAAATTTATTTTCACATAAATGTACTCTTTTTTAAAATCCAGTCATATGTACAAGCGGCCATTTCTGTTCCCTTCAGTACTTACATTACACCTCGAATGTGTGCGGTTAAACTGTACGTGCATCTGACCATCCGTCTTCTAAGCACTTATCCAGTAGATACACTGGGTAACACTTTACATTAACTGCACCTTCATACTGCATAATGCAAAGAACATTCATAAGCAGCATGTACGTTTACCTTACCAGCTTTAATATACATTAATAACAAACACTGTATGGCAATAACAAATATTATAATCATATAATGTTTTGTTACTAATGTATAATAGAGCTGTTAAAGCATGTTAAGATGTTAAGGTATACTCACATGCTGCTTATGAATGTTCCATGAATGCATTATACATGCATTATGAAGGGTCAGGTAATGAAAAGTGTTAACACACTGTATGTACTAAACACAGTCTGTACACTATACCCTAAATAATGTACAGTATTTCTGAAGCTGACCCCAGGGACTGTCCTCCAGGACAGACAGCAGAGCTCTCTACATGCTCTCCATGACTAGAGACGGGCCTCGCTTTCCCCATAAAACACATGGACGCCTCCAGCGGCAGCTCCCTGTGACTGGACCTGCTAGCACTGCAGGGTGGAACAAAGCCAGATTCTTGGATTAGGTGGCTTTTAGCCTTGCTACCTCCCTATTCCATCTGTCCTGCAATCTACTTTAGAGGTTTGGAGTGGAAAAAAAATATGCTACTGATAATGCTAACATCAGCTATTAATTCTAATAAAACTACTACTACTACTACTACTACTAACACTACTACTACTACTAACACTACTACTGCTACTACTACTACTACTACTACTACTACTACTACTACTACTACTACTACTACTACTACTAATAATAATAATAATAATAATAATGGCCTCAACTGCCTTCCTGTGTGAGTGTGCTTGTGTGTATGGGCCCTGTGATGGACTGGCACCCCATCCAGGCTGTACCCCTTACGGCCCATCCTACCTGTGACAGGCTGCAGGGCAGAACATGAAGTAAAGTGGGCAGACAGATTGATGATTATCTCTCACTAAACAGATAAGAAGCAAAAAGCATAAACAGTGTTGCAAATAAAATGTGCCATTAGTTCCAGTGCTAAAAACTACTAATTTCATTCTCAAAGTAATTATTGAAATAATTAAATATATGTACAGGTTAGATAAGAATTAATACAACATAAGTGAATAAAGACTTCAATTAGTGATAAAACCCCATGACATTCTTAATAAAGAAATAAAATAATAGAGGGAATGATTAATTATCACCAGGTTAAGGTTTGTCTGACCAAATAAGGCCTGAAGCTGAAGGGCACATGGCCTCACCCCTCTCTGATCTTCCCACCCCCCAGGGAAGCACCCCTGGGTGTGGCCCCTTTACCTCAGTCACGGGGGGGGGATCACTGGCCGGCACATCACATCCAGTGTGTACCTGCTGAGCTTCACTCTGACATTTAAGCAAATCCTTTAATCTATGGTGCAACAGATGGTCTATGAAACCCTGAAATTTGTCCTTGTTTTATGCCAGGTATGTAAACTCCTCAAAACAGAGAGCATGTCAGGAGTCTTCCTATCCATAAAAATGTCCTACAAGACTTTATTACAACAGAAACAGCAACAACAACAACAACAACAACAACAACAATAAAATATACCTGCAATAGGCAACAATGTGGCTAAGCACACTACCAGGGCATGGTTGCCATAGAAACAACTTTACGCACTCACAGTAAATTTCATGTCAAATGACCAAAGATTGGCCAGGATATCAACTAACTTATTGCTAGGCAGCTACAATGCCGAATTTGACAGGCTGTAACGGACAAATGGTTCTGAAAATAAAAAACCCATCTGATTGGAAAGGTTCATAAAGGTTGTTTGATGCTGAATGTGACTGGGGAGAGTGACAGGTTAGAGACTGGCCGATCGCTGTTTATATCAACTGGTCTAACTACAGCGATTTTAAGATCTATTGGAATGATACCCAGCACTAGAGATCTATTTATCAAATAAGATATGGGCAGAGAAATCAGGCAGACAGGTCTTTAGCAAACATGTGGGAATTGGATCTTTTAAGTAACTCCATGACATAGGAAGCAGTAATAAGAAAATGGAGGGATTGAATATTGAGGAGGTAAGCCTGGTACAGTAGCAGGGGTAGGGTTGGGGAAATTCTTATAAAGGGAGGCAACTTTACTTTGGAAGAAGTTAAGAAAAGTGTCACATTGCTGCGGAGTGGCAATACATGAGCATTAACAAGCCTTTTTATAGTAGAAAAAAGGATTCAGGACCTAAAGTTCGAACTATTGATGACTGAGACATAACAGGAAGTGTGAGCACCTTCTAGAGACCTGTATTTCAGCAGATGCCCTCTGTAAGCTGGGGAATGTACAGCGAGGCCCTGTCATGAAGCATAAAGCATTCTAGGTGGCGACCAGTCACCTTGAGGACTCGAAGCTCTGGAGTAAAGCATGGAGAGAAATGGGAGAAGGGGACAGACCAGTGCTTAATGGGAGTGTGGAGATCAAGAGCATGAGACATAACCTGGGTATAGGGGGAGAGAATCTCGGTAGGAGAGGATACACAGAAAAGGAGTGGAGAGACAGCACTAATGGAGACCAACCCTATTATATATACAGTATATTGGGTAAATTCTAACAATTACAATAGGTGCTCACATCTTCAGTGCTTGGCCCTTAATAATAATAAAGTACGTACTGGATAAGTGGTTAAAGAAAAAGTATATTAATAATTATATTATTATTAATTGTTGTTATCATGGTTAAACGGTAATCTGGATTCCAAAGCATTGATCACTGAAGATGTGATGACTGGAGGAGTTCTGCGCCTGACCATGGCCTTGGTGCCCTCATATCATTGCAGCAGAAATGAGATGCTTACTGAGTGAAAGGGACACAAGTATATGAAGGTAAAATGCTACTTTTTTTAGTTAAGAAGAACCAGACCACACTCAATTGAAAGGCATTGCGATGAATCGCATTGTGTTGAAGCTAATCGTGTCGAATCGCACTATATCGCAATAGGGCCGAATCGAATAATTTTGCAATAGTAGTTGCTTTACTGTATTGGATCAGCAATTCGTTGAGATGTGCATAGGACCAGCCTCGGTGATGGAGATGCACATCCCTATACTGTAATAATACATAAAATGCTGTTTTTTATACATTAAAACATCCATTTTTGATAAACAGCAATACAGTGATCCTGGAGCCTGGGAACAACGCAGGGGAACATCCAAAATGGGCTGCCAGTGCATTACAGGGCACACAGGAAATTTAGAGATACCCATATTTTTTGAGAGAAAATCCATACGAACACAAGAGAACATGCAAAGTTGACGTACAGAGCTGGGACTGGAAAGAAAAAAAATAATAGAACAACCCTAGAGGTGTGAGGCTACGGTGCCCCCCATGTATTCTCCCTTATTCATAATTAAAGGGACTCGGAGTGCACTGATACACTGTATGACTAGCATCTGTAAATCCTTTAGGCTCAACCAACCGTCGTTATCCGCGTGAGCGAGGTCACCGCTGTCACCTTCCCGTTTCTCGGGATCACCACGGCTCACTGAACTGGGAGTCAACAGGTCTGGCATAAAAGCTGAAGCTGCTCCACTCACTTCTCACCAGCTGGCTGGAAGACGGGAGGATCCATACTTTATAAGGTTCTTGTCGGACCCACGGCCCGAGGAGGCGGTGTGGCGCTGGGAGGGGGCGGGAGTGGAGGCCTCAGGGTGCGGCATGCAAGCCCGCATTCTCTCATGAAAGCTGCTCTTTCAGAGTGTAAAGCCACACACGACGCCCAGGATGGCAGATACCTCCCGCCCTTCCTCGACAGTG
This sequence comes from Paramormyrops kingsleyae, assembly GCF_048594095.1. Classification (NCBI taxonomy): domain Eukaryota; kingdom Metazoa; phylum Chordata; class Actinopteri; order Osteoglossiformes; family Mormyridae; genus Paramormyrops; species Paramormyrops kingsleyae. The sequence goes on along the minus strand of NC_132809.1, from coordinate 21,790,618 downwards.
CAGGCCACCAACACACAGGAAGAGCTGCAGTCCTGGCGGCTTGCAGGATGAAGCACACAAGCAGCGCAGGGAACAGCAGCATAATTCATGAGGTGAGGAGTCGGGGAGCATGACCATCAATCATTCACAGTCCTCTTAAACAGATTAGCTGCAGATCACGCACATCAATGCTAAGACAATCCCGCGTGTGTGTGCATGTGTGTGTGTCCGCTGCAGGTGGATGGGGTCAGGCCGAACATAAGATAACACAGTCTGGGCATGCTCGGGATGGGGTGGGGGGAGGGGGACAGAATCCTCTAATGATCCTCTGGGAACGGCAACAGGATTCCGACTGGCAGCCCTGTGGACCAGAGACGCTTCCCATGGTAGACGGGAATTGTGGCTTGAAAGACTTTATTTGGAAATACTGTACCAAACACGTATTATCATCACTCCTAGCCACTGCATTATACATCATGACCTCGTCAACACTGAAATTAAAAACCACAAAGAACACTTTATTTAGGGGTTTTGGCATGAAGTTCTGAAAAATCCACGAGTTATAAATGCTGCCGATTACAATCTAAAATGGTCTGAAGAGAAAGACCTTATCATGATGCGGATGGCTGGCCGTCTGCTCACACAGATGAATGTGGTGCCCCAAATAACAGCTCAATTTGCTCCTAAAGCACAGCCAATACTGAGCAGGACTGGGACAGGTGCTGTTTTCCAATAAACATACTGCGCCCAATCACAGATAAGCAGTGGGAACATTGGCAGGTGATTAAAAAAGGGATTTATTATTCAAAAAGTGGGAAGTCAAAGAGAGGTGTGTAAATGCAGCTGTATTGTGAGCATCATCCACGAATCACCACTACACTACTATCAGTCAGCTGATTCATAAAACCAGCAATTAGCAAAACTTAAAATGAGCAGCCGTCAAGGGCTATAGTCCGCTGCTGACACTGCATCATTAACGTGGGATTCAAGTAAACAACAAAGACATTGTAAATGAAAGTGCTTTTTCCCTATCATACAGGAGCACAAATAAATTAATTCATATATGTAACAGCATGTCCTCAAAATGATTTAGGCCAAGTAAATCAGACAAAAGTCAGTGTTTAAAACAGGTAACGATACAAGCAAAAAATGAACATATTGTTATACACTGTACAGCAGGCTGAGGACTGGTCAAAACAAACAAACAAAACAAATAAGCAAATAAACAAACAAACAAAACAAATAAGCAAACAAACAAACAAACAAACCAAAGCATCCTAATAGGGCAACATGCAGCACAGGAGATATGGATTCACTGGTGCCAGAGCTTGTGTAGGGCTTTCTTCAGCTCAGTCAGCAGATTCAACCCAAAACATCCTTGTGCTTTACCCCCCACGCCAGGTGTGGGATGAGTGTCAGGCACACTTACCCCCCACCATGCACCCCCTGGGCTGGCCGGTTAATGAGTCACTGGGTGACCCCCAACCTTGACGCTGCCACATGCACAAGAAGAGGCAATTTCTAAATAGACAGCCCCAAATTATGCACACCATTTACAAATTACAACATAAAAATCAACTACTGCTAGCACGGCTCACCTAAAACCAAAATACTACACAGTACATCATATGAAAGCCAGCATCTCAACTCCTAAAGGACACTTGCAATGTTTCTTTTCATAATGGCCATTGAGAGCTGTATGCTCTATGCATAACTCTATGCTCTATTACCCTTTCATAATAGGCTACTTCAAATTTGCAATTTTAAAATGTTAATGATTTAGCTGTTTGTTGCTATTAATGCCTAAAATGTTATATTTTCCAAACAGCTTTAAATTATCCATCATTCATTCATTCAGCCATGCAAACATTCCAGTTTCCATGGCTACTCACTCAGTACGGGGTCACAGTGAGCCTGGAGCTCTTTCTACGGTCACCCAGGACAAGAAGCCACTGTACCCCAGGGAATTATGGGGAATTTAGAGACACAAATGAACCCAACTGCATGTTGTAGGACCAAGGGAGAAACACGCAAATTCCACCCACAGCATATCACATATTTCATTATAGTACAGCTCTGGAAAAAATGAAGAGACCACAGCAAAATTTGATATTTCTCAAGGTACCACTTTACAATAAGGTTCCCTTTTGCCACTTGTAAATGGTAGCAACTCATTAATAAAAAGAAAACTGTGTTATAACTTGTTTAAAATTGTCCATTAATAATTTACAAAGTGTTACAACCTAATTAATAACCAGATTATAAACCATTCATAAACCCTTTATAGGGGTAGCCTTATTGTTTAACCCTTATTGTTTAAGCCTTATTGCACTTTTCTTAATTTATGGGTATGCACCTTTGTAAAATATACATTTTTTTTCCAAACTCAGCCTGGCTTTTCCCTACTTCCCTGCTTGATGAAGGACTTCTTCCTTACTTTATGTCTTCAGTCTTGCTTCTAGGAACCTGTTATGAACTGTCCTAGCAATGCACTCCACACCAATTAATGTTTCCTCTTCTTTTTGAGGGTCACTTGATGTCATCCTCCAATTCATGAGGCACTGCCGGATAAGTTGACGGTCATCTCTGGCATTAGAAGTCACTTCCTTCCTCTACCTGGCTGGTTTTTGGTCATTGCCAGTGTCTCCTGCTTCACCTTGTTCATGTGTGGTGCTGTCTTGGACACTTTGAGCCTGGAAGCAGGCTGTTGTGCAGTGTTGTGTTCTACCAGCAAACCAGAGTTAAACCAGGGTCTAAAAATGTAGATTTTAAAAATATGTAGTCTGTTAATTTTTTCCAGAGTTGTATAATAAGACGGCAGACATTAAACGAGATTAAGCAAGCATATTCATCAGAGCACGGTTATAGGATGCCGCTCACTGGGGCACACTGCCTGTCCCTGCCCCTCCAAGTCCCGTACCACTGTCCGGCTCTCATTACTCACTGTCTGCCCGGGCAATGGGGGATGGTAAAGGGTGCAAAGCAAGGAGACGGATGATCTCTAGCATGCAGAAAAAGTCAATGTGAGCAGCACACTGGCAACAACGCGGGCAGTTTCCTAAGGGGAGACATCAAGAGGCTATACAGATCCTGGCAGTAGTGCTCTGGTAAAACTGGTTTTACTAGTTTCTGCACCAGGACTGCTTTGGATCACCCAGTAACTTACAAGCCCAGAACCAGGTTTGCTGACTGACTCCATAGAAAAGTGAACAAACTTAACTGCACTGGCATATTTAATATATAAGCATGCTTTTTTACACCTTAAACTTAATTTTTGGAGATCATTTTTGATAGTATTTAAAAACACAAACCAGTGACGATATAATTATATGTTTCCTAATGATCTGCCAAAAAGAAACAGTGAGACACAAGCACATGTGGATCATAACAGCTGGACAACTGGATCAGTTTTGAAATTTCACTCTTGATGCTGAGAAACCTTTGGCCCAGTGGCCAGTGATAAATTATCAGGCACTAATCATGCCAGCTTAAGACCAATTTAAGACCAAAGCTTAAAGTTAACATAAATCAAACTTTTCATTGTTATTTTTTGACTTACTGGTCCGTAAACAAGCAGTCACCGTAAGTAATGCTACTCAGCAACACAGATGAAGTATGAGATCTTTTGCAAAAAGTAACTATGTAAATTAAAAAAAAAAAACACCAGCTGCTCTCTTTAGATCACTGTCTCTGATTCTAGCATGTCTTTACGAGGCTGACAAAAAAATCATTGTCTTTACAAAGCCTCAAACATCATTGCTTCAGATGTCCTTATTGTTTAACATGGAATCATTGTCTTCAACAATGAGATCATTTCTTTGTAGATATAAAAATACTAATTCCTGCTGACAATCAGGAATACATACATTTGTATCAGCATATATCCTATCAAAACAAATGACATATCTATTTGTATAGTTTTGTATATAATAATGAGGCCCAATTGCTGCTTCAAATTGAATTGAATTGATGTCTGGGGGATGGCAGTTCCCCTGCTTCCCCACCATTTGCTCCTCATCTGTATGAACAGTTCCATGTCACCTTCTGAGAGTAACCAGTTTTGTAGTACAATCATAAGGCATATTAGCTGCAATGTAGAAATGTGAAACAGACTTGTCAAAATCAGATTCTGCTCTGAGCAAATCCCCTCTCGAGATCAGTATTAGTTAGCATATCTGTCTCAGGCTCAGCCATTGCTGTCAAAGTTGTAGCTCTCTCTCTATCAACGGGCCGAGAAATGCTGACATAACAAGTCCTTCTAACCTTCAGAGGCAACACGTCTCTATCCTAACAGTGACCCCAATTACAGCGCACAAGATGTCTCCTGGGCCTGAGGATGTCGGGCAGGGCGTAGCAGCACAAGACCACTGCCTCCTTCATCCCCAAGTGGCTTGCTGGGGGAGCCGTTTAAGTTGGGAAATGGCGGGCCTTGGATTCCTCATGGGCAGCAATGAACGTACGTCCGTCCATCTATCAATCTATCTACATGCTGTTTGACCCAGAGTAACACTGCATGTTCTGTGTTCATCTTAGACACTCTCTACTCATTCCATCACCACTGCTATTGCTCTCATTGGTGTCACCAACTACAGATATCACTTATTGACGCTGCCCTCAAATGCACTGTGTCTTTACTTGGTTCTTCCTGTACATGTTCCCACTGCTTATCTGGCAGTACACTACATAAACATTCTGCGGCCTGCTACAATGGAAGTCATCCTGTAGCTGCTACAACGGAAGTCATCCTGTAGCTGGTCGCAGCCATTTGCAGATTCGGAGCCCCTGCTGCACACTTGAAGATGGCTGAAAATCACCATGTTCTTCATACTAACTAACTGAAGCCTAATACACTAACTGAAGCCTAATACACTAACTGAAGCCTAATACACTAACTGAAGCCTGCCGTGCTGTGCCCACCTTCCCATGATGCTGTGTCCCTTGTCCCTCACCTCCCGCTACCATCACACACTGGTGTCAGAAGACTTCCCTGCAGAAGTGGCTGCCAACTTCGTCACTTGCTGTCCCCTTTCTCTATTCACCTCTGCCACCGAGGTAAATTGGGTCCATTTCTTTCTTGCATAGCGTCAAGCCTCATGTCGATGGCATATAATTCTGATTTCATAACACCCAAGACATCCAAAACGCGAGTCTGTGAAATGTAATTGGCCCAATTATCCTGACCAATTGTTATGGTACATATTTCTGTTCCTATGCTGAAAAGCGAGACAATGGAAAGGCACGAAAAGGAAGCCCAGCACAGGGGGCCTGGCAATTTCTCACTCATTCCAGAAATACATTGCATTGACCTTGGCGTTACTGTCTGGCCTCAGCCAGCGTCTTTGCTCCTTGGGTTGATGCAGCCAAATCCATCCGGCTCATTGGTGACGGTGATGCCCAACCGAGACTAATGTCTCAAAATCAACACATCATTTGAATGAAAAGACCACAGCGTCATCGAATTAAGCTACGGCTCAGTGGGAAAAGAGGAAAAGAAACAGAGAAAACTAATTCAACTTACACACACTGACATTTTCCAAAGCTGCTCTCTTTATGGAAAACGTACTTTAGCACTCTGCCTGGAATCTTGTCAATTCTGACTCTGATTCCTTATTCAGTCTATCACCAGTCCCAAGTGCTCACTGCCTGGCAGAGCTGAGAGGGAAGCGCGAATATTGTCCCACTTTTCCAAAGATATTTGCATCCCCAGGCTAATTGGTGACATTTGCTCAATGCGGTTCCTCAGGTTTCCCAGATGCCTTCTGCCATTGGTCTTAATTATCGGGCTCAAAAAATGAATGTAACGTCTCCTTAAAAAAACACAGCGCATTAAGATGGACTGAGCCATGTGATATGAAAACAGAAGTAGCCATAGGTCCAGGCACTAAGAAGTACCGCACACTGGATGGATACCAATTCATCTATCTTCTATTGATCAAGTACAGGTGTCAATGAATACCTTAGATCCTTTTAAGGTTTTTAAGTCTTTTCATTTTAAGTGTAGAAATTGTTGCTGAAAGTTGACATGCAGAGGGAGATTGACATACAAAGAAGGAAAAGAGTTTTTTTTTTTTTTTTGTGAAGTATATGCATTTTTGCATTTACCCTAGATAACAACAAAATTGCCAGAACTCACAGCTGAAGCTTTTACTCTTTAGACTTGAATTGCTCTGATTTTTCTTGTGAATAAACGTCTTTGAGCATCTCCTGAGCATAAAGAATTGATCTCTACAGGGTCTTGGAAAGGGCTCAGTGTATCGCAATCCAAGAATCTTAAAACATCCTTGATATGAGATAAAAAATAGACCTGCTTTTTCACTTGACTTCCATCGATTAAATATTAATGTCTAAAAAGCCATCCATTGCTCTTTCTAGCGCTTACCCTGGTTAGGGATGCGGGGGGCCTGGACTGACCCCATGAAATCCAGGGAGCATGGCTGCAGTACAGTCTGGATGGGATGCCAGTCTGTCGCAAGGCATGCTGGGAAGACAGACAAAGACACAGACACACACACACACAGACACACACACAATCACCCCTCCTGCCCTATCCCTGAGAACCTACTTGCTCCTTGGCAATCCCATATTCCTCTTAAGCATACCTCACACTTAATTATTCCAATTAATTTACTCCAAGTACTTTTTTTTTTTCTTGGACCTCACTCTGTCATTTGGCTCTATGTAGATGAAGAGAAAAATGACCAAGCAGAGGCTGGAAAGGCCCCAATGCACAGTGACGGAGCCCCCCCCCCCCCCCCCCAAGCTCGGGGGCGCGCCTCTAACAGGCATTACTCACACTAATTACTGTACAGTTATTTATTTATAAGATGAATGACTGATGTGTTTTGTTTGGCCAGTACCTCTGGTACAGGGAAAACCAGACTGGAATTAGAAGTGAATCGCTTTTGTCTTTAATAAGAAAGGGAGAATCATGGAGCTTATTTGCTTGAAACTCCTGGAGCTCCGTGTGTGATTGGGGGTGATGATGGGGGGCTGGCAGAGGCGTCCGTGAGGCATGCAGAGACGACTGGTTTTGTTATCCCCATGCCCTGCTTGAAAGTGTTCGGCTTGGTAGCCTGAAAGCAGCCGACGGACCTGTCGGTGTGGATGACGATCAGAGCGCTCGCCGTGTCCTCCATACTATACTCGTCTGTTTCTGCCATACCGTACATGCATGTGCATGTATTTATGTACAGTATACTCACACAGCATGTCAGTATGAGCATGCGAGACTGTGAACTGGTAACGTGTGTGAATTGGCTGCTATTGCAGTGACTTTAAACATAATTTCATCACTTTCTACAATCTTCAGGGAGGAATGTAAGCCATATTTCTGCCTAAAGTTAATACTTAATTTTAATAAAAAAAAACCCTAAACCTTCGCAAATGACAAGGAGTGCATGCTGCCACTAGGGGCAAGTAGCAGATCCAGCAGAGGTCTCCTCACCCACCGAGCTCTTCATGGTACGTTTTCCCGAAAGGCTCTGCCATTGACGTGAAGTACTCTGGTAATGGTGCTCAACCAGCAGGGGGTGCTCAACCAATGACACACAAGACCTCTGGGGATGCCTGGGGACCCCGATTCCACAGCCCCCGTCCCCAGGGCATCAGTGAATACGACTTGTCCTAGCATAGACAACCCCCCACCCGACCCGATTTCCCTGTCACCCTTATGAGTGGGAGCAGGATGAGAAAGATTCCCCCCTCACAATGGGCAGCCAGTCTCTCAGAAGCCCTTGGCTGGAGGGGGCCACATATTGTGGGCAACCAAGTAACCCCAGCCAATGACTCCTCCCTCCCAGCCTCTAAGCATTCAGGCCGCCGTGAGGCATGCAGCGAGACTCATGACTCACTTCCGAGTTGGCCTACAGGATCACCAGGGCCCAGCTAAACCCCTACACCGCCTGGGCCAGTATGGCCCTCCCCGCAGGCCTTGGGGATCTTCTGCTTTGCATGGATCATCTTCCCAGAGCTCACCACACACAGCTTCCTTGCGCTGGGACAGTGGTGGTCATCATCGGCCCCTACACCTCCGAGTAAGGGTGTAACGATATACTCAGCCCACGAGACGAGGAACGAAATTGGGTTCACGAGAACGAGACGATATTTTAGCAATATTTTAAGGAAAACTTCAAAGAAGAAATATATTACTGGAAAGCAGCCTTTTATTTGATTAATTTCAAAGACAGAAAATGATTCGGTTCTAATGTGTTGAGGAGTCGCCGAAACTCCGGATTTCCTTCTACAGAAAATGGTCTCATGTCGGCTGCAATGAAAACGCTGATATCCTTCGTCATTGAAGTGGCTCTAGCACTTGACTGTGAAAGCTGGGGTGCAAACACATTTGTAAGCGTTTGTCTGGCCTTTTAATGTTTTCTTCACCGGTGCAGTGGATTTAAGTAAAGTGGTGATGGTGCTGGAATTGGCATTATTTTCCTACAATGCTTACAGATGGTTCGTGTTTCGTCTGTCACCCTTTCACCGTTTATATTTCCCAGCCGGGTCCCCAAAATGCTGCCACACAAAAGATTTAAAAGTGTCTGTGGCATCTCACACGCTTACAGCAGCTGATTTGCAGCGCCTTCCCGAGACCGCTTTTCACTTTGACGAGGAATCTCGTCATCTTGCAATATCGCGAGGTCTCGTGACACAAGACCTCGTCGCACCCTTACCTCCGAGTCTCTGACTGCGTACGGAATCTCAAGCTACCTCGGAATGCATTAGCGCTGAGAATTGGCTGGTTATTGTGATTTACAGAGGCAGGCTACCTGTTGCTATCAATGCCGCTGGTCATTAACCAAAGGCCAGGGCCAGAGAGGAGGTGATGTTCTGAGAGACTGGCCATATGAAGGACTGGCGCATCATTTAAAAATCTGCCGCAATTCGATGACGCAGGCGGCTTCTCCCCTTGCGTCTCTGAAGTATGGCCGTAGGGCATATCTTAAGGGTGACGGTTGTGGCATCGCCCCACAGCTGGGTAAAAAAAAGAGGAAGAAGAAGACTCCTTCCTCAGAGGCACTGACTGCGGAAGCAACTTTCTTGTTAGAAATGCCAGCCATCGAGATAAAGTTTCTTTTTTTCCACCACAGACTAAAAGTCAGTGTGACCAGAATCCAGTCAGGGATCAGCGACAGTAAATAAACAAACACGCCTGACACCAGTGAACATCAGAGAAGTCATTTAACACATCTTCCTCTTGGTTCTTCACTTTTAAGGCGGCGCGACTGTGAGTTTGCGAGACAGCCAAGGAGAGAGAGTCATATATAGAGAGAAATTTCCTCTGAACGCCAGACAAGTAATCAGCACAATGTTCTCATAAACCAACTGAAAAAGAATCCTTGCTTTCTCTGAGATTAGTACTTAGATTTCAAATTAGGGTAGATTACAGGACCCCATAAAAAAAAGTACACAAAAGTGAAGCACACGGAAGGATAGAGAAGGAAACTAAATAAACTCACAAACCACTTTGAGCCAGTTATATGAGGTCTGAGGAAGAGATTTCCTAAATGCACACAAAACATTGGTCTAAGCAGCTATGACAGAATACAGTAGCTAGAAAACCAAGCTTCAGATCTATTTAAAGCACCATCCTAAGGTATCTATTGTGGAAAAGTAACACTACGCACAACCAAGAAAGTTTAAGAAAGATATCAGTATATGTCTGCATTCACAATATGTATCACTTGGATGTCCTTCAATTAGACTGGTCATTGAGACTTTGCACTCTGTACAAGTGACTAGGCAAAGATCTATCAAAAGTGTCCTTTAAAACATTAAGTCAGACAGTCAGCAAACTCAGCTGGAATGTCACACGAGGACACGAGCAGAGCGTACACCGCATTCAAAGCCAAGGGGATGGGGATTTTTAAAAGGCTTTTTTGCAAAACAAGTAGAACTATCCACAACTAATGTCATACTGGAGATATGCCAGGAGGCATCAAGCAGAAGTGGAGCACGCCAGAAGGGGCATTGATGCTCCCCCTCTGCTCTGATGCTCTCAGATCTCTGCACATGAGAGGCACGCCCCCACCCCCCGGCGTGCCAAGCAGACCTTTATCTCCCATTCCCTTTTCATTCAGAGTTCTTTTCTGTCAGTGCCGCATTTCTATCAGATTATATACAGCCTGGGCCTCTGTGGAGATGAGGGGGATCGACCCGTAATTGATATATACGTTTACTTAAATCAACGCAACTTTTTTTCCAGCCACTGAGAGCTGTCGTTTCCGAGGGAATGGACAGTGTTGGTGGTGTTTCCCCACAAAATATGATGCAGATACTTTCTGACCGGCAAACGCACTGAGGAAACACGTTTAAAGGGGAGCCTTTTAAAATGTATTAGGCAACAAAGACCTACTACTACAAACAGTAAAAACAACCTTAGAAATTTGACCTAGACAGATTCATGCAAGGTTTGCATGTAACAAAAGCCTCACCAATTATAAAATGTGTTTAATCAGTTTCACTCACAGGAAGCTGCACCTATGTGCAGTGGAATGGTGGGGGCTGCAGGTTCGAATCCCCCCTCATTGTATGTGAATTGCCTTCTGCAGTCTGGTGAACTGGCATTTCTAAATTGCTCGCATTGTGCCATGGTGTTTGGCCTGAATGGACCAGCATCCCAGATCTCTGGGACAGACTCCCTGCAACCCTTTACTGCATCGGCGGTTATAAGATTGATCGTTTCAAAAGAAAACGTTCAGAAACGCATTTACTGTACCCATTTATACATTTGCAAGTGTCTGCATCGTTTAGCACCCACAAAAAAAAACCTCATAAATAGTAAAATAAAAAAAAGGATAAAACCCCTAAATTTCATGGTGGAAAATGACATTTTAGGTAAACCAATAGACCAGCTGCTGTAGTGTGATTCAATGGAAGTGTTTTTGCTGGATGAAGTAGCACAGAGAGCACAAACAGCAAGTCAGCGTGACATGGGTAAATATATATATGTGTGTGTGTGTGTGTGTGTGTGTGTGTGCAGTGCCTGAGTCTGCAGGCCAGAAGCCTCTCACAATCAAGCACATCTGGCTGGTGTTTCCATAACAAGCAGGAGAGGACAATGAGTCAGCGGTGAGCTTGACGTAGGGCCATGCTGGCCTTCAGCTCTGCAAGCGCTCTTGCCAGCCACTGCGACTTTAAATAGCTTTGTTTCTTTAATAGTGCTGTAAGATTTAATAAAGTTACATTTCATATCCGATCGTCTCTCGCATGGTTATAAAAGCCTGAATTACTATTTCAAAAATAAACCAAACAACATTAACAGAGAACATCGTGCAGTCATGCCAAGACAGGGATAAGTACTTTATAATTTGCCCCCTCTTCCAAAAATATATTTTATCTTCCCATTTTTGGTATGCAAAATTCTTACCTGAAGATATTAATAAATGAATGGAGGTAATATCCAACAAATGTGGGCCCATTTTTCTGCAGTTCATCTTAAGTATTATTATTAATAACATAAATTGCTACTAAAGCTGATAGGCTGAGAGGTGGTGAGGTCAGGCACCTGGTAAGGCTGAGGATTGCTGGGATTGCTGTAGAGGCTGCTGGGATTGCTGTACTGATCGGGAGTGGTGTAGTCGCTGTGTGCACTTGTGTTGTGTTGTGTGCCTGTTGAAGCGGTTGATTTGATTTGAATTATCTGTAAAGGTATATTTGAGCGTTTGTGTGCCAGCACGGTTACGTGGGTGGTTGTTGTTGTTTTCATTTTTTACTCTTATTTTTACGTGTGTACTTGTCTGTCCTTGTGAGTGTTACCGACAGCTGCGGGCGCGAGCGGCGTTTCTGTTTGCGTCCTTCGCATCAAACACCCGCGGGTAATATTATCGAACATCGGTAACATTAACTCTAAAAGGTCAGTTGCTCCGGAGCTTTGCTCGGTCGCCGGTCGGGGCCGGGAGGACATTTTCCACTTTTTTTCCCGCTCCGGCAGTAGCCTGCTTTGAGAGGGTTTTTGTGGTTTTTTGGCCTCCCTAGAGCAACTTCGCTTTAGTTTAGCTAAACGTGGTTCAGCAGGAAGTTAATCTCGGGTAAGTAATTGTAAATTTGGTTATTTTAAAAGTAAAATTTAAAGGTTGTTATCGCTGACGCTGCCGGATAATTTATAATAAAGTACCGATTTAACGCAAGTGTTAATTTAGTGCTTTAGTGTACTCGGCACTTTGTTTTAACTATACGTTAATTAGATCAACTAAAAGTTTAAATAATCTCTATTAATATACTGGGCTGGGAGTAAAGGACGGGGACATAGTGAGTTAGGTAATTATGGGGCCAGCTCAGTGTTGTGTTTGCAAGATGTTTGCCCTTCTGGATGCTTGCGTCCAGTCGGACTTCGTCTGCGAGCGATGTGGGTTAGTTGACTCACTCATGGTCCAGGTTCGTGACCTAGAGGAGCGACTGGCTCTCATCCAGCATAGCAATGAGTTAAAGGAGAGAGTTAATACGCCTTCTAGGGAGACTATGTGTACGTCACAAGCGGGGAGGGGGGAGAATGATGAACAGGTAGGTCGAGAGAGCTGGGTGAACGTAGGTCGTAGACGTAGAAAAGGGCGTACACAGTTCACAGAGGCGGCATCACCTGAAGTAACGGTTTCTAACCGCTTTCAGGTGCTTCCAGCTTTAGAGCCGGAAGAGACTGGGGAGGCAGGTGGGCCCTTGGGCACCAAGGAGCCACCTAACCCCAGTAGGAGGGAGGTTGTGGTAGTAGGGGATTCAATTATAAGAGGTGTAGATAGTTATGTGTGCACCCGTGATAGAGGGTCCCGTACGGTGTCTTGCCTGCCTGGTGCCCAGGTAGGGGACCTTCCAGATCGAGTGGACAGGCTTTTGGCCCCAGCCGGGGTGGATCCAGTGGTCGTGGTGCATGTTGGCACCAATGACATAGGAAAGGGCAGAAGGGCTGTTCTGCAAGATAAATTTATAGAAGTCGCGGATAAGCTTAGAAGCAGAACATCCACGGTGGTATTCTCTGGAATACTTCCCGTGCCACGTGCAAGTCAGGCAAAATTAGCGGAGATAAGGGGATTAAATGCGTGGCTAAAATGGTGGTGTAGGAAAGAGGGGTTCAGGTTTATGGGGCACTGGAAGACCTTCTGGAACAGGTGGGACCTGTTCAAGCCGGACGGGTTGCATCTGAACCATAGGGGAACCAGTGTATTGGGGAGGCGTATGTGCAGAATAGTTGAGGAATGTTTAAACTAGGGACTGGGGGGGCAGGGAGATCAGTTATGAATTTATGTGGGGAGAGACGGAAAGCCCAAATAAATATTAAAAGTAGACAATGTAAAAGGCCTACCATTAGTGGTCTGTATTTGAATGCTAGGAGTATTAGAAACAAAATTAATGACTTAGAGGCTTTAATTTCTTCAGACAATTACGACATTATAGGAATAACTGAAACATGGATGAGTGACAATGATGGTGATGAATATAATATGGATGGTTATACGTTGTTCCGTAGAGACCGGATAGGCAAGAAGGGAGGTGGTGTTGCAGTATACGTAAAAGAAAACTTGCAGGCAAGGGAACTCACTGATAAAAATAAAAATTCAGAAGCTGTATGGATCAAACTTGATGCTAAAGATTCAAATGGCCTAATTGTCGGGGTTTGTTATAGGGCACCTAATGTAGCTGTAGAGGAAAGCAGAATATTATATGATGATATCAGGATTATGAGTAATAAAAATGATGTGGTGGTTATGGGTGATTTTAATTTACCTGGGATACAGTGGGACACAGTCTCTGGCTCTTCTGTAAATGAACTTGAGATGGTGGAATTAGTACAGGATTGTTTTTTTACTCAGTTTGTTAATACTCCTACCAGGGGAGAAGCCCTTCTTGATCTCGTTTTTTGTAATAACCAGGATAGGATTGGAAAATTAGAGGTTTTAGACCCATTGTACGGTAGTGATCATAACATGGTTAAATTCGAGGTTAATTTTAGTGTCCGAAGAGCAAAGTCTAAATTAAAAGTATACAATGTTAGGAAGGCTAACTTTAATGGTATGAGACGGAAATTAGAAACTGTAAACTGGACAGAGTTAAATAGCAAAACAGTTGAAGAGGCATGGGAATTTTTCAAAAGCACATTGTTGCAAGTGCAAGAGGACTTCATACCTGTTTCCAGCAAAACTAAATCTAGGAAACGACAACCAAGGTGGTTTACTAAGGAAATTAAGAATAAAGTCAGGAGGAAAAGGGCTCTGTTCCACAACTGGAAAATAACTAATGATTTCAAAATCAAGCAGGAGTATCTAAGTCTACAGGCAGAGTTAAAAAATGACATTAGGCTATCAAAGAGGGATGTAGAAAGAAAAATTGCATTGGAGGCTAAGCATGACAGTAAAGGTTTCTTCCAATATTTTAACTCTAAGAGAGCACTAAAAGCTGAAATCACTAATTTGCAGGATAGTAAGGGCCTTATAATTGATAACGAAATTGATATGGTAAACGAGTTTAATGATTATTTTTCAAGGGTGTTCACAATAGAGAACACAAGTAATTTACCACCAATTAATACGAATACAGCATCGTCTATGACCAATATATGTATAACTGAGGTTGATGTGATACTAAGCCTAGCTAAACTCAAAATAAATAAATCGCAGGGGCCTGATGGCATCTTACCTTTAGTCTTGAAAGAGATGAGGGATATTATTAGCCAACCTTTGACTTTAATATTCCAGAAATCGTTATCTGCGGGTGTGGTACCATCAGATTGGAAGCATGCTAATATAACACCCATATTCAAAAAAGGGGATAGAAGTAATCCAGCAAACTATAGGCCAATCAGTTTAACTAGCATTACTGGAAAAATAATGGAAGCTATAATTCAAGTGAAAATGGTAGATTACCTAGATGCAAATAACATTATAAAGGATAGCCAACATGGATTTAGGAGAGGTAGATCCTGCTTAACGAATCTGCTTGAGTTCTTTGAGGAAGCTACAAGTGAAATTGATCACAAAAAGGCCTATGATGTGATTTACTTAGATTTCCAGAAAGCCTTTGATGTTGTCCCCCACAAACGGCTCTTGTTAAAGCTTAAAGCTGCAGGAATTTTAGGAACTGTGGCAGCTTGGATCAAAAACTGGCTAACTGATAGGAAGCAGCGAGTAGTTATTAGAGGCACTATGTCACAGTGGGCCTCCGTTTATAGTGGGGTACCGCAGGGTTCAATTTTAGGACCACTATTGTTCCTAATTTACATTAATGATATTGACACGAATACATACAGTAAACTGGTTAAATTTGCAGACGACACTAAGGTGGGCGGGGTAGCAGATACTATTCAAGCAGCAGAGAGGCTTCAACGGGATCTGGATTTAATTAGCGAATGGGCTGATACTTGGCAGATGAAATTTAACACAGATAAATGTAAGGTAATCCATGCAGGGAGCAGAAATATACAGTACAGATATTTTATGGGTTCCACTGAAATAAAGGTAGCTGATTACGAGAAAGATCTCGGTATGTATGTTGATGCTTCCATGTCCCACTCTCGCCAATGTGGGGAAGCAATAAAAAAGGCGAACAGAATGTTGGGTTATATCTCTAGATGTGTGGAGTTTAAGTCAAGGGAGGTGATGTTACACTTATATAATTCCTTGGTAAGACCCCACCTAGAATACTGTGTGCAGGTTTGGTCACCATACCTCAAGAAGGACATTGCTGCCTTAGAAAAGGTGCAACGAAGAGCTACGAGAATGATTCCTGGTCTTAGAGGAATGTCTTACGAGGAGAGGTTAGCGGAACTGAATCTGTTCAGCCTTGAGCAAAGGAGACTAAGGGGGGATATGATTCAGGTCTATAAGATTCTAACGGGTCTGGATGCTGTTCAGCCAAATGACTATTTCAATATTAGTCTAAATACTAGAACTCGTGGCCATAAGTGGAAATTAGCGGGAGAACATTTTAAAACAAATTTGAGGAAGCACTTCTTTACACAGCGTGTAGTCAGAGTATGGAATAGTCTTCCTGCTATTGTAGTGGAAGCTAAAACCATGGGTTCCTTTAAATCAGAGCTAGATAAGATTTTAACAACTCTGAGATATTAGCTAAGTTCTCCCCAAACGAGCTTGATGGGCCGAATGGCCTCCTCTCGTTTGTAAATTTCTTATGTTCTTATGTTCTTACCACTAACAAGACAGGGGCCAATAAGGGTCATTTTAATTAAGGTCAATTCTAATGTTTTTTAGGGGTTTTTTTTTTGCAATTATGGAATTACTGCTCTATTTCAAGGACAATAAAGCAAAACAATGTGCCTCCAAGGGTCTTTCCCATGTGCGGATTAATCAGAAAGCCTTCCGATTCATTCAGGCAGCAGGCAGATGCTACAGATCCCCGAGCGGCTGGGTGTGGCGGATGTCATATGCTTGTCTACACAGACCCCTCATGGACAAGGCGCTTCACCCGAGACGCAGCACTGCTGCGTGGCTAAATGGAGAACAAAGGGCTTCACCATCGGTAGGGTATATATGCGCTGTGGCTCTACCTGCCAGCCACTGTACATATCAGATGCATTACAGTGCTGTGTTACTACATTTCAATAAACAGCAGCCTCTTTGAGAATTAAATTCCCAAAGAATTAAAAAAATACACTGCAAAAAAATAGACTACGGATACAGTACTCCCAGAGCATTAAGATGCAATATTGCCAGAGCCTTAACAAGAAGTACACATACATTACTCCCTGAGCATTAGGATGCTATGCCACCAAAGCCATAACAGACAGTACATACAGTACTCCCAGAACATTAGGATGGAATACTTCCAGAGCCTTAACAAACAGTACAGATACAGTACTCCCAGAGCATTAAGATGCCAAAACCTTAACAAACCACACAGATACAGTACTTCCAGAGCATTATAATGCAATACTGCCAGAGCATTAACAGTACAGATAAAGTACTTCCAGAGAATTAAGATGCAATGCCACCAAAGCCAGGACAAACAGTACAGATACAGTACTCTCAGACAGCTAACAACATAGATATTGTACTTCTTTAAAACTAAGATGCAGTATTGCCAGTAACATGAGCAAATTACTTGGGTAAGCATTTACTTCTTCAGAAATCGAAGAGCATTAGGGTGAAAACAGTGTCCTTGGGGGCAATAACTGCATTCACATGAAAATGATCCCTCTCGTCTGACAGAACTGGACCTGAGACATTAGCATTCACAAATGTACTCAGAAATGACACTCTCCGCACCAGCAGCTCGTGGCAGTCACATGGATGATAACAGAGATGGTTAGGGTTAGGGTTTGCCTCTGGAACCCGTGTTAATCGGCTTCCCTATGTGCCAGGCTCAACGGGTGCCTGACAGAGCCATTTTCTGCATGAGCTGGACATTGGAGAACAAGACGTGGAATGAGAAATCGAGGCCTTAAACGCTGCTACTCCACTGTTCCTCAGTCAAGCTCAACAGAACTCTGCCTTCCCTTTAAACAATCCTTGTTTTTGCCATTCAAAATTTATAGGCCATGAAACTTACATCTTTTTTACTTCGGAGCAATAATCTTAGAGGTGCGGCGTGAGTTTCTTGAAAGGAGCAAGGCCCCAGTGTGTCAGTGAAGCAGCGGAGTTGTGGACAAGCGTGATAGCCTGGCTTCGAAAATAATGAGAGGATTTAGATAAGCAGTGCTTTTCCATGGAAATCCGCTTCTCTGGGCAGAGACTAAACCATCCCATGGCTCTGCAACGAAAAAAAAAAAACTTTGCTATTTCATAATAATCATATAATGATAATAGGATTACGCAATGGGTTGAAGTCAGACATGACATAAAAGGGCTTTAGGTATCCAATGAGATTTCATTTAGATAGCGGGCCGATTCTTAAGACAAAAAAACAGACTTTTATTCAATTTTCCTTTCGGCAGAAAATCTGTAGCAGAAAACAGGACCCACCCCCCAGATGCCTAATGCAGTTATATAGTCGCCTTCATCTTTTCTTCCATCATCCAAAAGGTCCCCTAGTCCTACATGTTCATTCGTCAACTTGTCACCAGTGGGATGTATCCATACCCGAGACGCAGAGATGACGCAGATGAGGACCCGCCTGGCGCTGGCTTAGCTCCCCACCCTCACGGCCTGGCTCATCCCAAAACCACACATCTGTCAGCTGCCAATCAGGACAGAAGCGATGGGCCTCCAATCCGGGCCGAAGCCCCTAAAGACAAGAGAGCCACGTTGCTCACGGAGACTCGGTCCGGCGACCCTGTGCGCCTGATTGGACGAGGTGCCCCTACAGGCCGGTGCTCCACAATTGATCACACGTTACCCCTCTGTCAATGAAACGAATGAGGCTGCTCAAGGCCCCCCATCCCTCTACCCACGTGCCAGCAGCCCGCAACCCTTGGAAAGGCTGTAATTATTAGCAAACACCCAAGCGAGGGAATGAATCAGACGTCGTCGTGGAGACGGCCGCGCGGCGGCCTGAGAGGTGAGTAAATCAGCCGAACGCGGTTGGAGTGGCTGCCGGCACCGTGGTTCCGGTGCTAATTGGAATTCAAAAGTGCTAACGGGGAGAACGTTGCAGTTTTATTGGGATTGCTGGAGAACACACAGAGACCCGGAATGATTTAGGGGAGCAAAAATCCAATACACCTCATCGGAGTTAATGGCTGCATCGACCACCTCCCCCCACCCCCAGTGGATGGGGGAGATAAACGAGATGGCTCGGCTGATTCACCATACCGGTGGGGGGAAGGACATAGAGGGGGGAGGGAGACAAGGAATGCCACTGCTGTGTAATGTGTTTGGGTTTAGGGACTTCTGTCTGTCTGATGAGCATGTCAGCACAGTCTTTCAGAGACCACCCCTTCCCCCCCAGTCTTTCAGAGACCACCCCTTCCCCCCCAGTCTTTCAGAGACCACCCCTTCCCCCCCAGTCTTTCAGAGACCACCCCTTCCCCCCAACCTGAGAGTGTGCACTTGTGGGTCCTGCCTCACGTCTGTCCTGCTAGAATGGCAACACCAAGGAGTCAAGTCCAGAAAATTGTAATAGCTGAAACATTTGACCTGTGGCGTTATGGAAGCAGATTTTTACACAAAGAAAAACATACGTAAAATCATGAAAAAAAAGCATGGAATTTCAATATAGCAATGCATTAGAGCTAATCTGGTGAAGCACAAGATAATTAGAGCATGGAATTTTCAAGAAATTTCCAGTGTAACAAAAGAAAATGAAACACCATTAAAAGCCGTGGGGAAAATCAAAAAGCAAAGAACATTCAGAAAAAGACAATCTGTGCATTCAGAACACATTTCCAGGTATGGAGGAAGGGTGTACAGTAGTACAGTTTTACGTCGTAATTATCTGAAAGAACAAAGTGGGGGACAGGCAAGGAGATTTTGCACATCTCAAAGGAAAATGACTATGACACCTCCAAACACCTCATAGGCTGTTGAACCCCAGGAGTTGGGCGATAATGATCTCGGTGTTAGTCCTTCCAGGCAGTTTAACGCTGATGGAAGTAGGTAGTGGAATTGGCAGTAAGTAAGGTGGATTTCTGTTCAGAAAGTGCCCTGAGATGCCGGAGATGTCTGGGCCGAGACTGACAGCATTAATGAAACGCAAAGCCAAACTCTTAATAGTCACTCGTACCCACTAGAGCTCACTGTGATCTCCTAACGAGATCCACCAAATCCACCATATGAACCTACCGGAATGTAGAAGAGGCTTCTTGAATACAATTCAACTGGTCCCCCAGAACCAGACCAGAACAATAAAATAAAGTCTCACAGAATTATAGAAGCTCCAAAAGGCCAAATACTGTCTGGAAGCAATTTAAAACCCTCATGGAAGAAGCAAACTTTAATGTTCTGATTTTGTGGGTTTTTTTTTTTTTTCGTGTCGTTTGTATAAGAATGTTCTCACATTGTTACACACAGACTTTTACTGCTGCAAGTAAACATCTGAGCCCATCTGTGGGAGCTCCCTGCTGGCTCTATCTGGCCACCTGTCACACGCTAGTCAGCCTGCTTCCATGGCCACCGCCATACATTGTGTGCAGAATTATTAGGCAACCATGTATTTTGCTTGCATCCTCTCTTCCTACCGATAATTTCAGTCCAGACCAATCTCCAATTACAACTGGACAGTAATTACCTATTCAGAATAATTAAGCAACATATTATTACTATTAAAATGGACCAAAAAGGACCTTATAGAGTGTGGAAACAAACAAAACAGTGCAGTTCTAACAGAGGGATGCAAAACAATCAAAATTACCAACCTTTATAATATGATCACCATAGAATTTACTGTTTCATGGTCAACTGCCAAAGTAGTACGACATGAGTAGGGAGAATAAGACACAAATGAACTGGCATGTGTCAAATTAAAGGGGAGACTATGAGAAACTCTTTAGCATCAAATGCCACCATTTTTCAAACCTGCAATCTGAACGGAGTCTCCGGAAGTATTTGGTGCAGTGAGCTAGGGTTTAGACAGGCTGGCATTCAGGGCAGAGGAGGGCAGGTGGTGTGGTTTTCAGAGAGCTGCAGGACGGTGCTTCTCAAAAAGAGACTCGCATGTTGGCAGGCTAATGCTGCAGTGAGGCTATTCCCAGCATCCTCCGCTCATCACCTCAGTCAGGAACACGCCATATTATGGCGGGCCTGCTTTGAAGGTATAAGACAATGGCTGCTGACCCATGGGAAATGGGAGTCTGGGAGGAGGGCAATGGTCCTACATGTCCTCTCATTTCCATCAACCCCCCCCCCCCACCACCCCTAATCAGCACTTCCCAACAACACAACAGTATCGACTCAATCTGCTTTTAATTAACTTCATTAAAAGGCCTTCGGAGCTGCTGTCATAAGGGGGTGTTTTCTTTCCATACTGGCGATGGTGAAGAAAAGAAGCACCCCGTGGGAACTGGAGCGAAATGGAGAAAGTCGATGAATGGGGCAGAGTGCCAAGACAAAGAGAGGCAGGCGGCTTGGTACGCAGCCGCTCGTGTAGGAGGCAGCGGGAGGCCCGAGGCGCCTTAAGCCCCGATAGTATCAAACTCATCAGCACCTTCGACTGTCTCACGGCCACGGGCAGGCGACTGGGAGAGCTGATGCCCCCCACCTGCCGAGGGCACATCCTCCTGGCCAGCGTTGGCACTCACAGACACGCATCATGTTATTTTTCGCACATTTTTTGTTTATAAACGAACAAGACTATAAGTATAACAAACCCCAAATAGGGCTTCGGCAAAAGAATATAAACCACTGATTTCCTTTTTCAGTTTCGGCTCCGGAGTGTCGGCAAGGACAGGAAGTGACGTAAAAACACAATGATGTAGCAAAGGAAAAGATGACAGGATCATGGTCCTGTTCTCTTGACTTGACGCTGCTCAACTTCACTCTTCTGCTTTATCTGCCGTTACGTTCAACCGGCAGCCTGAGCCCTTTTCCTCAGCCAGGGTAGAGAGCGAGCATACCCTGTCTGCGCATTGCCGGAATGTTCTGGGGATCCGCCGGGTTTCAGCCGGAACTGATAGCGGCGATTAAACGTTCCGCGCGGAAGCGCACTGCAGGATAGCTGCCAGGCGCTTGTGTTGCTGGCGGCCAGCAGCCCGAAGGAGCCCCCCGCTCTCGCCACGGCCAGACGAAGGACCCGCAGCGCTCACAGAATCACGCTATCAGATGGAGCTGAATACAGATGAGCCACTCTGGACGGGAACCAGCATCTCGAGCAGCAGAAGGATGAGCGCAGTCAGCCGTATTAATCCCCCCTTCCAATTCTCTGCTATGATTGACACCCCGCTGCCCCGCGCCTCTCAGATCGCATCTCCAGCACGTTGGCGCGGGGCAAGATCGCTGCCTGTCCCATGGGTCCCCTCTACGTGACTCTGGCATCATTTCAAGCAGGCATAAAGAGAGGCGTTTTTGGGAAAAGGCTACCCCAGAAAACAGCAAAACAAGAATGACCGGGAAAGTAGTAGCTCAGAACACAATCTTTAAGCGCTGAAGATCCCACGTCTGCCTTACCCTGCACTTTGTTTTTGGGGCATAAGCCATCCTTCCTATCTTGAGCAGAGATTTGTTTGCTCGAGAAAGGCTAATTCAGATTAGCATCACGCTAAAGGGCAGAATGGTTACAACTGAGCTCTTCAGACATCTCTACATCTACGCCGTTCCGTCGCGTTAGGCACAGAGCTGCAATTCTGTGGGAAATGTAAACTTCACCTACCTTTCATGCCAAATTTGGAGCGTGGGCCATATTTGTTGATGAGGACGTAGAGAAGGACCAGAACCACACAGGCGAAGCCAGCGAGGCCAACCGCTATGGACACCTAGAGGCCAAGGAAAGAAGGGCTCTGTTAGCCGACCGGCCAGCAGATCTCTGTGTGATAAGAGGGGCCAGTCGCCTGGGCTCAGCTCGCAAGGCCACACAGCTGCACAGGCAGCAACCTGCTGAAAGTACCTGTGATGTACAGTGGCTCTGATAGCTTAGGCTCCCCATATACCAAATCTGCACCTACGGCCCACAAGACGGCCTACCCGCACTCCTCGACCAGAACGGCACAGGCTAAGGTTGCAGGTTATGGGGAAGGGGTACACCAGTAAGTCGGAGCTGGTGCTTAAAATACAAGGCCATGACAAGGAAAGGCGACTCCTCGGCTCATGCTTCCAGACATATGCCTCCGGTGCTTTTACCAGTTTTGATACAAGCTTCTCTTTCTGAGATTTTAAAACCTCGGAACATAAAATCTGCTCCAGGACGCCATTTCATTGACAACTCTACCCAAAAGTCTCCTCTTTCAGTACACCGTGAATCAACATTTGTTTATTCACATGGATAATATTGTGGGTAATGATGCAACCTTAGTAATAAAATTCGGTGGCTTTTTAATGTTTCTCTCTTTTGGCTCTTGCTATATATTCATGAGTCGAGAGAGTTACACAAAAAGCCTTTTCATTAAGCCACTGAGGAGTGGAAAAGGCAGAGAAAGGTTTAAATTTGAGTTTGAAAGGCAGAACGGAGCCCAAATCAGGTTTTCGCCACAAAACCAGGGGAAAAAAATCACTGCAGCATCTGAATTCTATGTCTTTGTTTCGCTCATAAATTAAAACAGAAGCAGCCCCAAATACCATTATTTCAGGATGAAACTTTCATGTAATTAAGATCGGGGAGCAACAGAAAGGTTGCAGTCCCCAACCAAACACTTGCTTCACCACTAAAACCATAAAACGAGGCAATAATCTCTATATGGACAATTACTGCGCACACAGCTGGGTGAAATTACATTTTTAAGAGCCCGCTGAATGCAGAGGCCATAAGGGAGGGGACAGCAAGTGGGTATTAGAAGGTGACTTAAAGCCCAAAAAGAGAGAGATAATGATGCAGAGTGTGGCAGAGAGGCCACCAACGTCCCAACTCACCCCGAACGTGCCCTCGTCCGGCCGGTGCGTGACGCTGGTCGGCGTGGGAGGCTCTGAAACAACACATCGGAAGAGAAGCCTCCTTTGAGCAGGGCAAAGAGCCCGCTGAACAGGACTGAGAATAGCTGTGCCAGCACAGGGAGCTGGTGACATAGCAGAGGCTAAGCGTTAGCTAACAGGGAGTGATAATTACATCTGGCCAGGACACAAGCTGTAAACATGCATGGACATGCACACATACAGAGATCAGTAGGAGGAATACTGAGTCCATGCTCAGAAGCATGAAAGACATGGAGATCAGAGGGCAACTGCAGACTGACTAATGTGCCCCGAGCAGAGGATAAGTGACAGGGGTGAAGTTGCAAACAGAGAGTGGCCTGGTCCTTCCCTGCCCTGCCTGCCCTCCCCTGCCCTACAGGTGTATTTTTGCTTTTCCTTACATACTTACTGTCCTGTGTGCCTTCATTCCCAGCCTCTCCCACACGCTTCCATTCCCAGCCTCTCCCACACGCTTCCATTCCCAGTCTCTCCCACACGCTTCCATTCCCAGTCTCTCCCACATGCTTCCATTCCCAGCATCTCCCACATGCTCCCATTCCCAGCATCTCCAACACGCTTCCATTCCCAGTCTCTCCCACAGGCTTCCATTCCCAGCATCTCCAACATGCTTCCATTCCCAGCATCTCACACACGCTTCCATTCCCAGCTTCTTCCACACGCTTCCATTCCCAGCATCTCACACACGCTTCCATTCCCAGCTTCTTCCACACGCTTCCATTCCCAGCTTCTCCCACACGCTTCCATTCCCAGTCTCTCCCACACGCTTCCATTCCCAGCTTCTCCCACACGCTTCCATTCCCAGTCTCTCCCACACGCTTACATTCCCAGTCTGCCCTATACACATTCATCCTTTCTGCACATCACCTCTCTTCTGATAACAATCTAACTGTCTAAAAAGACCAAGCTACTTCCATGTATTAAAAATCACACAAGGCTCTAACAGATTCTTCTAGACCATTATCTAACAGGTCATTCTGCCCACACATTCAGTTTTTACCCTTTAATATAGCTGAAGAGGTCCAGGTCAAGTACCTTACTTAAGGGTCCAAGAGCAGAGAGCCACTTACCATCTTGCACTGTGAGTGACTGTCTGATGGGCTCGCGCTAACGGTCCTGCTGCTTTGGCCCGTAAGGCGGCTGTGCTCTGACACTAACCCTAACCCTGACACTAATCCCGCAATGCAACACAACATGAGCCTCATAGAACTAATAGATTTACCAGCATTTCTTTCTCAGTTATCTCTCAGAATTCACTTATTTTAGTATCTTGATTAAGAATATTCCCAAGCGGGGCTTAAACTGAAAAAGAAAAAAATCATTTTGCACATCCCCTGCCTTCAATCAGCACTCAGAGAGATCACGCCTCATGCAAATTCTGGAGACACTTGCAGCCCATATCACGGGTTGCGCTCGCTCCTTGCCGAGTTGCACAAAAACTTTCAGTATTCAGTATCCGTATTATCCTGGGCCCTGGGTACCTGCCCCTTCTGCACGTTTTTTCCTGGATCACTTCTGTTCTGAATCTCGGTTCATTAAACCACAACCCTGCACTTGGATCCTCATCCTCATCATTGAACTTCTTCACCATATAATCCCTCTTATTATTACTATGCATAAGAAGATCAGTAAAGCTTACCTTCATAATCTGAAAATAAAAGGACAGAGAGACAGATGAAATATATTAAATGTGACCTCCTGTCACATTCAGTGCAGCAGGGGAGCAGGAAAGCAGACAAGCTGACCAGGAAGTCGAATAACACAGGGGTTTATTCGGAGGACAGGACTGGGGAAAGCACAACGAACACACGTCAATGACCGATCTGGGGTACACCGACTGAGACACGGACTAAATACACAAGACTAGGCAAACGGAACAGGCAACAGCTGGGCACAATCAGGAAAGCACACATGGATAATGAGGGGGCGTGGCACACACTAGGAGTGGACGGAGCGGGGCATGACACCTCCAATGGAACAAACTCAGCATAAAACAGCATGATCCAGAAATAAAAGTATATACGAAACAAACTGCACATTTTCTCATTAATGTTCTCTTTTCTATTACCTGCTTTTCCGTGATGCTGGCACTTAGACCATGTGAATGTCACTTAGGTGTCATGACAGCTCTTACGGTGATGTCACCTGGCACTCCACAGTACGTACCTTCTGAAAAGGGCGGGGTCAGGAAGTGCCCATACACTGTCTTGGTGGCTGTGCCCAGGAAGTTGGAGGCCTCCAGGGTGTAGTTGCCGTTGTTGTGGTGTGTGGGGTTCTTGAAGGTCAGGCAGCCCTCCAGGTAGTCCTGGAAGATGTCCATCTCCGTGCGCACATAGTCGCTCTGCGAGATCTCCTTGCCCTTGTAGAGCCAGCGCAGGGTGGGGTGGGGGAAGCCACGCACCGTGAACTCGATGCAGGTGTCATGTCGCCGCTCGGGCTCATCCAGCTTCAGGATGGTGGGAGGGACTGTCGGGGGGAGGGCAATGAGCCTCAGCAGTGGAATCTCTCATAAGCGCAGCAGGCACAATGGCATTTGGGGTTTGCAGATTTAACCGCGGAGGCAGAAATCAACAACAAAAAAAGCTCTACTGGTCCGAGCATTTAATCATTTAATTACCCAGAATGTTGAAATGCTTACTGCAATAACAGCTTCCTGTTCGCCCTTTCAAAAGGCACCTTCAGGATTTACATTTATTCTTTTTAGTCCTTCCCTTA
This sequence comes from Paramormyrops kingsleyae, assembly GCF_048594095.1. NCBI lineage: Eukaryota > Metazoa > Chordata > Actinopteri > Osteoglossiformes > Mormyridae > Paramormyrops > Paramormyrops kingsleyae. The sequence goes on along the minus strand of NC_132809.1, from coordinate 21,764,492 downwards.
CTTTACCTCACCAATCAAACTGGTCTACTCACCCATGGAGGTTAAAATAATTGCATCACACAGTCTAGTCAGGACACGTTACGCTTCAAAACAGTGACCATGTGTACGGAAAGCTGAAATCTTCCAGACAGCAATCAGACACGAGGACACAGAGACGCAAACATGCAGCGGATGCTTTCGCTGACGCCCGAGGGATGAGAGTGGCAAGCAAACCTCGCAACTTACACAACAGGTTATTCTCTCCAGCTAGCAAGGTGTAAACCTATGAGAGGGTAATCTCTCTAACTCACAACAAACTCACTTTTTGTGAGTCTGTGGCAGGATCGAATGAGCACACAGTGACATCAGGGTACTCCGAACTGCACTGGGAAAGTCCATCTCGACTAAATCACACTAGAAGCAGATGTATCAGTCTGCTACTCAGGACACTTCATTCAACTTTGATGATTTAAGAGGTGCAAAAACTGAGCAGTAAACCAATTTTCACCCAGTTTTACATTCATAATGACCACTAGAGGAAAATATGCTGATTAATTCATCCCTACATAGCAGAATATATTTCATTTGCTCTTATATTTCAACATATTAATGTCAGATTTCCATCTTATTGGAATTTAATGAAGCACTCATGCAAACTGATGTCTTTCAGTCATTCTACTTTGCAATCTGTAAAAAAAAAAATAGACAATTCACCTCACGCTGCACTCATTTTCCAAACCACGCCTCCCTTCCACACTAAGTAGGTATAAGGTTAATCTATTTTGCTCATGCATTTACATAAAGTAATTAAACACCTCAGTGAATCAGACGGTAGCCAGTCACAGAGAAAAGGCAGACATCATTTCACACGTGTGCATCCACAGCACCGGGAACGGTGTGTTTACATACATGGACATTCCTGTCAGGATCCGGCACAGGTGCCACTAAGAGAGGGTCTAGGGATCAATAGCCAGGGAGTGAGAGACACTGTCAGTGGCTGCAGCTGTTTCTTATTTACCTACAATCAGGTGAAGAGTTCGGGTCCAGAAAGTAAAAATTCAGGCCAAGATTTTGTTTCAACCAAGAATATTCTGTCACTCTTTATACTAAACTGGTTTGCTGAAACAAAATCTTAGTCAGGATTTTTATTTTCTGGACCTGAACTTTCCACCTCTGCCTACAATATATCTGCTGTGTGTTTGTTTCGTTTGCAAGTGCACTATGGACAGCAGCGCTGCCATGATAATATCATCCAGTACCATTGCACTTATTTGGCAGATTTTGTCCAAAGTGATGCACAAGTAAGGATCAACCTGGAGCAGTTATGCTTAAGGGTCTTGCTCAAAGGCCTAATTGTGACATGATTATTACGGATTATGCCACAGGACGTGAACCAGCAACCTTCAGATCGTAACCCACAGAGCCGCACAGCAGCCATCCCCACTCAGGGATGGGAACTGCTCAGCCCTCGGCGTAAAGCTAAGCGGACGCTCTCTGTGTGTTATCAGCATCACCGGAGGAGGCTGCGCCCCATCCTGCAGCTCCGTGTCTTCCTGACATTTCCAGAAGCCTAGGGATACCATCTTTGGTGAAACGAAAAAGAGAACATGTCCAGGGATCAGAATATTAATGAATTCTCGCGTTCAGTAACCAATCAGGTAGTGCTTCTCTCATGAATAGTAATGAAGTTCCCATTCATTGGCCAATCAGGTAGCACTTCTGTTATGAATATTACAGAGTTTTTTCCTAAATGCCCTGTAAAATGAAAATCCGTGTCCGGGGAAACAGTTAACTCTCGTTTTACAATCTATACACAAATTACTTTTTCAAGTCTTTTTCAGCAAAAGTTACAAAGTGATAAGCTAAAGTTCATTAAATTTCAAGCAAACAGTGTCGTTCACTGTTTCTACGAAAAGAAAAATAAAGTGTCAAAGTGCCAGTTTTTCCGGAAGTTCACTGAAGCAGCGTGACACGTGGGGACGTGCATATCGCTTATCAAGCCTTGCAATCACTGTGTGACGATACTGAGTGGCTGCCGTATATTGAAAATTGGTGCCTTTTCCTTCACTTGGTACAGAACTGTAACTTGTAACACTGGGTCATACAGGCTGCAGAGCTAAACCTGGACAAACCGCCGATTTCTGAAAAAGTGCCTGGACGCCCGGACAGGGGGCCAAAAAGAGGACGTGTCCCAGTCACAGACACAGGCTAACACCATCTCCATGACACAGGCTAACACCATCTCCATGACACAGGCTAACACCATCTCCATGATACAAGCTAACACCATCTCCATGACGCAGGCTAACACCATCTCCATGATACAAGCTAACACCATCTCCATGATACAAGCTAACACCATCTCCATGACACAGGCTAACACCATCTCTATGATACAAGCTAACACCATCTCCATGATACAGGCTAACACCATCTCCATGATACAAGCTAACACCATCTCCATGATACAAGCTAACACCATCTCCATGATACAGGCTAACACCATCTCCATGATACAAGCTAACACCATCTCCATGACGCAGGCTAACACCATCTCCATGATACAAGCTAACACCATCTCCATGACGCAGGCTAACACCATCTCCATGATACAAGCTAACACCATCTCCATGACACAGGCTAACACCATCTCCATGACACAGGCTAACACCATCTCCATGATACAAGCTAACACCATCTCCATGACACAGGCTAACACCATCTCCATGATACAAGCTAACACCATCTCCATGATACAGGCTAACACCATCTCCATGATACAGGCTAACACCATCTCCATGACACAGGCTAACACCATCTCCATGATACAAGCTAACACCATCTCCATGACACAGGCTAACACCATCTCCATGACACAGGCTAACACCATCTCCATGACACAGGCTAACACCATCTCCATGATACAAGCTAACACCATCTCCATGATACAAGCTAACACCATCTCCATGATACAGGCTAACACCATCTCCATGACACAGGCTAACACCATCTCCATGACGCAGGCTAACACCATCTCCATGATACAAGCTAACACCATCTCCATGACACAGGCTAACACCATCTCCATGATACAGGCTAACACCATCTCCATGACACAGGCTAACACCATCTCCATGATACAAGCTAACACCATCTCCATGACACAGGCTAACACCATCTCCATGACACAGGCTAACACCATCTCCATGATACAAGCTAACACCATCTCCATGATACAGGCTAACACCATCTCCATGACACAGGCTAACACCATCTCCATGATACAAGCTAACACCATCTCCATGACACAGGCTAACACCATCTCCATGATACAGGCTAACACCATCTCCATGACACAGGCTAACACCATCTCCATGACACAGGCTAACACCATCTCCAAGACGCAGGCTAACACCATCTCCATGACACAGGCTAACACCATCTCCATGACACAGGCTAACACCATCTCCATGCCTGCTGGAGTCATAATTGTCATTGTAGCACCACATGGCGTCAATATATATTGGATATGGGGAGTATTACATTTCACTTCTGTTGGACAACACAGTTCCCCATAAATATAAAGATCTCCAGAGCGATTACACTGGTATTATCCTGTAATTTTATCCAATCGACAGCAGAGCTGCAGACTAATGACTGTGTATTTGAAGGTCCCTTAAACACTGTCTAACATTCACGTCACGCCACCCCACAGTAACATCACATCACAGCAACATGTCACATATGCTGTAGTTTATATTTTTCATAAACTTATTAATTAGGTTTCGTTTTATCATGTCACCCACTGGACGTTTGCCATGGCTTTGATGCTTTAGGCCTCTTGGCGCAGGATTCATCTCCTCGCGAGGCTTTGTCACATCACACGTCACCCCAGACGATCTGACAAAAGAACAGTGCCAGTCTAGCACGTTATTTCCCCAATAAGGCCCTTCAGGACGTGCTCTGACACCCAGGCAAAGCTAAAGCAGGAGGCCTTCACCTATCTGATTTGTGGATCTTCAGCAGTTGAAAGGTGTTTCTGATGAAGGAGGCGTAATTATTGATTTTGTCTGCATAGAAACGGGACCTACCAAGGTTATCTTATGGGGGGGGGGGGACATGTTACAATAAAACCAGTAAAACCATCAGAATTACAGCTGACTGAAACTACTGAGGTACGTTACCTTATGTGGTCAATAATGAACTCAAGATTTACAATCCGACTGGAGGAATGACATATTAAACTATGGACAAACGACAGCAACCGTGTACCGTCGTGTATGATTATTCCTCTTTTCATGAACAAATTAAATTAATAACGCACAACACAAGCCTACACTTCCTCCATGAATGTATACCGTCGGGCTAGTTAGCACACAGGCTGTAATGAGCCTCAGCGACACTCACGCACTGCATCACGCCAAAGCAGTGCAGCTACACCTCTACCGCCCCCCCGCACGGCGGCGCCTTCCTGCCAGTGGGCTGCGGCTCTCACTCCTGGGAGAAGGCCTCACTTATTAGTGACTTCACTCCGTCTTCCTCCATTAGATGCACGCCTTGACCTATTTAATAAACCAATCAAATTGCTCCTGCCGTTTGAGCCAAAAAAAAATAAAAATCCCTCCCTCAGCAAAATGGTGCCATTGTCATATACAGCGGAAGTTCCCTGAACAGCGAGGCGCGGGGGAGACACACCCAGAAGAATGATCGGTGTTTCGCACCGTCCACTTGTACCTCCCACTCCTGCCAAGCCAACCCACAGTGGCCGGGAGGGACGTAAGCTCAGTCGTGAGTGAGGGAGACACGGCAGCTGCACTGGGAATGCATCCAGCCACTGGGCCACACAGACATGTGGCCACGCCTCCCTGAGACGAGCTCTCTCCGGCACAAAACAGCCGTCACTCCGTGGAAATAATCACCGCAGTCTTTTACAGTGTGGTGTTTCACCCACGCGCAATGTCATCCAGTGGGAAGGTTCAGAACCCAAAGGGCAGGTTTCCCGCGCCACAGAAAGTCCTCACAGGATCAACCCTGCGTACTGAGCCAAAGCAGACTGCCCTAACCAGCACGCTGATACTTATCTGCTATCACGGCTGATCCGGCACTGGATATCTGCTGGCCTGCACCCTGTTCCAGGCAGCACAGGGCACAGGGGGCACCCAGAATGCCAGCATGACTATCCGTAAAACATGATGAAATAAGTCAGATCTGGATATCATATACAAGGAGGCTGCATCGATAGCATCGCAGCCTGGCAGGTGGACATGTGACCAGACATCAGCAGTCAGCACTTACATCTGAGGGAACCGCCCGCTACAGCTCACGAGCGCAGTGCGTGGCGTGCACTGCGAGAACACTACCCCCCACTCCGGCTCCAGCTGTACGTGACACCCTGCTGTAAACGTGTGAACATGCTGGGTGGTATATGCTTGTGTTTCTGTGAGCTCCAAATTTGGAATCAGTTTTCACATCTCCTGGCTGCAGCATATATGAAGGGAGGATGTGTTCTCATGGGCTCAGAGGTGCCGGCCTGTTAATTAGCTGAGTCAACACAGGTACCTCTTTTTCAGCCACGTTAACCTTTGAGGAGAGTTGGCTTGTGATTGCCCTTTAAGACGGTTTCCGGGAGTTTCCCGTGGACCTACACTGCACGGCCAGCTGCACCGAGGCGTTGGTCATCCCCACCATGTTCTCCGCGATGCACGTCAGCACGAAACTGTTGTCGTCCCGGCTGATGTTGACCAGGGTCAGGTTGATGGAGTGAACGTTGGGCAAATAGACGAACGACTGCAGGGACAGGGAAGCAGGATCACAGGTTAGCGGCCAATCAGGCAGCCAGAACATCTGCATGCAAATTATCAGACAAACTAACCTTCTGCAATATTCCTAGTCCATTAAGAATGCACATTAGGTTCATCTATATACCGGGCACAAACTCCATGCTCACAGAGCTGGGGTCGGCTGCAGACATAGTGCTGGATGACAGACCTCCTGGTGTGGACTCACCTGGTGTGTGTTTATGGAGTGCAGCTCCCTGACCATCCAGTCCACCTCTGGCAGAGGAGCACCCGAGCCATTACAGGTGAATGTCACGTTGTCCCCCTCGATCACAGTCAGGTTGCTGTGAGTCATGCTAATTTCAGGCAAGTCTGGGCAGAAACATCAAGCGAGAAAAGGGCGGAGTTTAGGACCTGAGCAAGGTGGAGCAGACAGACCATAGTGGCAGCGGTGGCCTCCTACCACACTGGGAGATGTTCATGAGCTGCAGAGGGGTCTTCGAGCCATTGCTGTTGCAGTAGAGCTGCTGATTCTGCAAGCCGGCCTCCCCCCTCTGCTGCCACAGCTGGATCCAGCGGATGCGGCAGTCACAGTCAAACACCACCTCCTCCAGCCGCCTGGTGCACAAAACACCAGAAGCCGTTAACAAAACGGGCCTGTTGTCATGCGAAGCGGCCCCCGCCATCGCTCTCATCGTGCCCGGAGTCCCATGGGCATCGCACTCAGTGTGCCCAAAGTCCCATGGGCATCACCCTCATTGTGCCCGAAGCACCATGGGCATCGCCCTCTTTGTCCCCAAAGTCCCATTGACATCGCCCTCATTGTGCCCAAAGTCCCATTGGCATCGCCCTCATTGTGCCCAAAGTCCCATGGGCATCACCCTCATTGTGCCCAAAGCACCATGGGCATCACCCTCATTGTGCCCGAAGCACCATGGGCATCGCCCTCTTTGTCCCCAAAGTCCCATTGGCATCGCCCTCATTGTGCCCAAAGTCCCATGGCCTTCACCCTCAGTGTGCCCAGACCCCCGTGGGCATCACCTTCAGCATGGCTGGAGCCCCATAGTCATTGCCCTCATTGTCCCTGGAGCTGCATGGGCATTGCCCACATCATGCCTAGTGTGGGCAACACCCTCATTGTGCCAGGAGCCCTGTGGGCATCAGTGTTAATTTTGGCAGCAAATTTTCATTTAGTTTTAGTCATAGTCTTTTGACTAAAATGTAATTTAGTTTCAGTCATAATTAGTCATCTAAATTATTTTAGTTTTAATCTAGTTTTAGTTGACTAAATATCATAATATTACAGTCGACTAAAACTACAGTCGATTTAGTCGACTAAAATTAAAAGTGCAAAGTATGATGTTTAAAGTTTCCCTTCGATTTCTGAAAGTCATTATGTTCACCAAGATGAAATGAAACCAATGTTAAGGAATGGTGTTAAGGTCTGACTGTGCAGTACACAAAGACACACATTTCCCTCTTATTTGAAACACAAACATGTGTTTATTTACCCAGAAACTGAGTACTGTAAAATCAGTAGTGCCATTAGTGCAAAAATAACATCACTTCAAAGAAAAAGTGCATAGGCTATAATGCCACCAGGCCTGCTCTCTCTGAATATTAAAATAGAAATATTAAAATAAATATTTGTAGAGGTAGTTTATTGGTGATTTCATGTTCGTTGAAGTTTCCACTTTTTAACAACTGTATAAAGTAATGTTATTTTGTTATATAAATCAACTCAGGGGAAAGAAAAATGTACGTTTTCAGGGCTGCCAAAGCTCAAGAATCTGGCGTGACACTCACACTTTCAGACTCACGCAGGAATTCTTACGACAAATCTATATTATACCATTATAAACCTAAAATTAGATAAGTCAAAAGTGTATTTCCACGGTTAAACACAAAAGTAGACTATTTACAAGGTAAGATCTGTAACATATGTGTGCAGACATCTCGAACTGACCATCTCACTCCAGCCTGCTGGCCGAAGTTGGCAACCCCGCGTTTTATTTGAAATGAAAAGTAAAATGCACTGTTTTCGCCTGAAACGGCTTGTCATTCCATTTGCGTTTGACAAATACTGTATGAGAAAAACACAAAATCACATTTTATATCTTTTCAAAATAATATGACCACCCATATTCTGCTCTAATAGCGAATAAAGTTTGTATGTATTCATATTAATACGAGACTTTAATTTTATTACCGGTGTGGGATTACAGAAACGAATACTTAAATCCATGAACACTAAAATATATGACACAAACATGGCTGTATTAGGGTTTTACGGCTTAAGTTAAGCACTTTATTTCAACGCACAATTTTGACATTTTATTTTTTCTTATTTTGAAATGCAGCCATAATTTTATTTAGTAAAAGAGAAAACATTATACATATCGGCAGTCAAACATATATGCTCAGTTCTATGTCACGTAACAATAAATATTGTCAAAAAGTTTTTGAATTGTCCTGAATTAATTTGATTTGACAGTGAGGTATTATATGCAATGTTGATACAACTAATAGGCGATTTAAATATACATCACACTAAACAGACATTATGATCTTCCGGACCTTTGCTTCAAGAAATTCTCTCTAACTGGACCTCTTTAAACTTTAGTTGAATACACCTGTCTTACGCGAACTACATTAGTTCTGACTGGATCTCGTCTCAGGCAAACATTTTTGTCTCATTTTTATTCGTTTTATTCGTTTAAACATTTTATTATTGAAATTGTCGGTACAGTTCGTCATAGTCTTAGGCCTCGCGAAATAATTTTTATTTAGTTATCGTCTCGTTTTAGTCTGAAAATAAAGGTTGTTGACGATAACTATGACGAAAACACTGGTGGGCATTGACCTCATTGTGCCCGAAGTTTTGTCGGCATCAACCTCATTGTGCCCGGAGCCCTGTGGGCATCGGGCTCATTGTGCCCGTAGCCCTCTGGGCATCGCCTTCATTGTGCCTGGAGCCCTGTGGGCATCACCCTCATTGTGCCCGTAGCCCTCTGGGCATCGCCCTCATTGTGCCCGTAGCCCTCTGAGCATCGCCCTCATTGTGCCCGGAGCCCTGTGGGCATCGCCCTCATTGTGCCCGTAGCCCTCTAAGCATCGCCCTCATTGTGCCCGTAGCCCTCTGGGCATCGCCTTCATTGTGCCCGGAGCCTTGTGGGCATTGTCCTTGTCATGCCTGGCATTGCCCTCATCATGCCCAGGGCCCCATGGACACCATCCTCATCGTGCCCATGGTGTGGCGCTGCCCACACTGACAAGCCTGTACTGGGTGGGTGGATGGATGGATGGATGGAGCAAAGGTCAAATGTGAAAGATTTGATCAGGATGTAGAACCTGGTAGGTTAGCAAGAGGATACGCAGGTATCTGGCTACACACGGTGCGTGGCAAGCGGTCCCCAGAATGACATGTGGGACGGGCCACAGCTACCTCGATATCCCCTGCAGGCCAAGATCCACACCTTCATCTACATGTGTGGTAGAGTCTACTGAGCACTCCAACTATCATCCTCTCTCATCCGACAGAACCGTTGATGTGTGGGTTAAAGGGATCAGGGGTTGGTTGGCCCAGACGCTCCATAACATGAACAAATTAACTAGTAAATTAATAGCTAAATCAATGAGAAATCTATTGAAATAAGTGTCATTGTTTAAACACAAATCTGGCTGCATTGCAATAAGCCTAAAATGCAGATGAGCCGTACGTGTCATGGAACGCATGTGGGCACCCTACTGCAGGAGGGGTCCTCCAGAGAGGACCGTCCCTTTAAGGCTGAATTTGCATGGGTTTAGGAATGCAGCAATGCGAACAGGGAGCACTCGGTCAGAAGCGAAGGGCCGCCCTGTGCTGAGCCACAGTCACGCTTTATGCCAATAAACGGCTTATGCGCCGTGCCAGACAGGCGCCCTGTGGAGTAATAGAACACATTACCAGACAAACAGCTGAACAAGCCCGTTTGGAAACGTGAAGGATACTGTTAAGTTCGGGTGCTGGCCCTTCCCACAGTCCTGGGGGCTTTTTTCATTTGTCTGCTATCGCACTGCATTGTACAGTGAATTGTTTTCAGATGCCGTTCTGATAACAGGCAGTGGGGGGTGGTGGTGGGGATTAGTCATCACCACTAATCTGACAGACAGACTCCCATTTTCACACTCTGATGTTTTTATTGTCTACAATATAAGCTTGGCTCCATCTCCACCTGGCCCACGCCGGGAAATCAATCAGAACGTCCCATTCCCATTCCAAGCTCAAGACAAACACAAGAACACAGAGCTTTCAGAATGGAGGGGCTATTTCCGGAGCCTGGGGGTGGGCAGACAGCACATGGGTGACTGCCCGCAGTAATGATCCCAGAGAGAGGGCTGGGCCAAGCTGAATCTCAAGGGGCCAGCGTCACCAGGAAAAGCCCCCCCAAGGAAACGATGCCTCACAACGCTGGGTTCCACCCTGGTGTTCCACAAGTGGGAAAGACCGCCTGCTGATCTGTTCATTCGTCAGGGAACCAGTGACCTTCCCCATCTGTAAGACCCAGCCAAAGATACGGACAATGAATACATAAGGAATGGGCTCCACAGCAGAGGAGAAGCTGGGATTAGGCAGGCTTTGCATGTGCAGGGGAAGACAGCCACCCTGCTTCTGTCCTGTTACCCACACCTCCTTCAGAACATGGACATCCACAGAGGGAAAGCAAATCCAGATAAACACGAGAGGGAAAACAGAACAGTAAAAGGGATTTGAAAAGGGAAAATATGGATACCCATGTCAAACACAGCAGGCTCAATGTAAATCAGAGGTAAAACTGTCAACTGGAAAGATGACGACTCAGCCCGTGCTGTGAACATAAGAAGAGACATGCAGAATATACACACATATATTACATCCTTTAGCTGGGAAACTATAACCAAAATATGTTCAAATCTGTTTATTTAGCGGAAGTGCATATCTGGAGGGTGGAAAAGGCATCCCGAGAACTTCAGACGTGGGACCGTTTTGAGGGCCTCAGACAGCGACCCTGTCCCGATGTGAGAGATGTGAGCGGACGCACTCTTATAGCAGCAGATAAGGAGGGGCGGAGCCTGTGCCACCCCATGGCCTGTGTCACCTTGACGGCCAGGAGGTCGCGGTGATTCAGAGAAGCTGGAAGGTAGCTTCAGTGCTCTGCCCTCTCTGAGCAATGAGCTGATAAGCATCCTGGCTGGACCAGGTAGGCCGGGGCATGCGAGCTGCCTGAAGGGCACAGGCCGGCCCAAACGGGCATCAGGGATGGCAATAAAGACTCGATGTGGGAGGCAGAGAGCTGCCGTGCTCATGACCTTCCCTTCTGAAATGCTTCTAGGGACAGGGAGGCATCAGTGGCCAGAGCTTGTGCCCATTCTTGGTGGGGAACCAAGCAGAACACCGCAAGAACACCGCAGGTGGGGCAGGGGGGACAACGGCTGACAGGACGGGACACAGCTTCACATGTATAAAACTCAAAGGTGACTGGAAACCTAGTGCCTTGGCAGACATGCGCTTGAGTATGTGAACTCTATGCTGACGAGAGAAGCGGACTGCCAGAGCTGCCCTGCCCAACAAATTAAAGAGCCCTGACCCTGGGGGGTGCACTGCCCCAACCCTACACCCAACCCTACAACCCTACATCTACAACCCTACATCTACAACCCTACATCTAATCCCCAGCCTTAAACTGGACCCCTCTCTCACCTGTGCTTGCCAGCTGTATCTTGCGTAATCTTGGATTCCTCCTTGCGTTTCTTGTCCCAATGTGCAGCTGATATTGTATTTCTGCGTGTTACTCATGTCTGTGTGCTAATTTGGTTTTTGATTGAGTTGTAATCATGAGCCGTGTTCTGCTCTTAAAAGGCAATTACACTAGACCAATTGTTTGAAAAAAGCAGGAGCCTCATATGTATGTAAATGAATACTGCCCCAAATATTCATAAACCCCCAAAAATAAAGCACATTTGTTTGACTCACTATAAGGAGACTCTGCTCGTTAATGAGGCAACCTCATGAAAGACGCCTATGCCCCTCCCCACTACATGCACGCTATTCCTTTGATCTGCCGCGTCTCCTGTGTAGCTCGAGTCCCTGGTGCTATTGGCCCCTGAGGAGCGAGGCTGCTACGGTCCCCTGAGTTTGATCAGATTTACTTTTCATCTCACCCCACGTATGGAGAAAGCCTCCCCTTGTGGGGGATGCCGGGGCAGGGTCTGGCCACCGGGGCAGGTGGGACACAGCAGTGACAGTTCCCATGAGCCCCTCAGCACCAGGACCTCACACACACACACACACTAAGTTTAACCGCAGTCGGTTTTGTATGATGAGGGAATGCAGTGTCAGACTCATTAACAAATGATTCATATGTGACAATCTGTTTGACTGGGTCATACTGTGACCTCACACCTGCAGAGCTGGGGGTTCGAATGTGGCCCTCGGTGGTAAGTTCGCACGGCCTCCCTGTGCTGTGTGGCTCTCCTCCAGGTCCTCCAGTTTCCTCCCGCAGTCCAAAGACATGCAGCAATAAATTAGTGTCTATAAATTCCCTGTAGTGTGTCTGTATGTCTGTGTCTCAGTGTTTGTGGTCTGAGTGTCTCTGTTTTTGTAATAATTACATTGTTGGATCAGATTTCCGCACAATGTAATAAAAACCTCTAACTATTTACCTTGTGTAAAATGGTCCCCGCAAAGGGAAGCTCAATTGTGTAAAATTGTATAAAAAATCTATGAGCACCGTATTTTGTTTGGTTACTAATGATTAAGGTTGGGGGGGGGGGTTAAATTTGTCATTGTTGGGATTAGAGTTATGTCCATAGAAATGAAAGGAAAGTCATCACAAAGATATGAGTACAGGTCTCTGTGTCTGTGGGGGTGGGGGGGGGCATGACAGAGGGTACCTGCAGTGTTTTAAGAGCCACTATGGCAGAATAAATGTTTATGTCATTAGCTGTTTCAAATACAGAAATGACAGCTGTTTAGCAGGTAACCTGGCTGGTGATCAGACCTGCTGACCAGTGTCTGACCTCAGCTATTCTAGTCTCCATGACTGCTTCAGCATCGACACCCAGAATCCTGAGCTGATTCACAGCCCCGCCATAGCCCATTTTGGCTACACAGTGTGTGCGTGCCCTGCTCCCAGAGAGCAGTACCCCATCCCGAGTCAACCCTGGGATAAGCGGCTGACCCAATACTGGAGAAGCGGCTGCACAGAATGGGTGGACGATCGTGAGCAGGAGGGCTGCATGCTGGCTGGGTATGCAGATCTCCAGAGCCTATGTCTTTTACAGCTGATCCTTGAACCCGCTCGCGAGTGATGAATGATTTAATTTCATGTTTCCATTGATGCACATCATTGTTCTAGGCCTGTAATTAAGAAGCTTATCAATTCAGATTCCATTCTGTGACTAATGACTTTAACTTGCAAGGCTCTGGTATCTCCCCTGCATCTCATTACCCCGCCTCTGTAATGGATCCTATTTGCCCCCCCCCCCCTCGGCCTCAGTACTCGCTTCTTCTGCTCAGACTCCTGACACTGCTTCCCATCCCACCTGCTTTTATTGGCTGTTCCAGTCTCAGACATGTCACCTCCTCTCTGCTCGCAAACGTAATAAACTCCAGATGAGCAGTTAAGTTATATAATTAATATGGGAAGCGCAGCGTTTAGCCTTGTCCCAGCATCCGCCCGAGTGAATGGAAATCGATCTGGGACTGGGAGTCCGAACGTCCTCCATCCTCCAGCATCTTCTGCCCGTGTTCCTGCAAGGGCAGCGCCCCGCATATTCTCCTGCTAACCAAGTGAAATCCAGTCAGTGCTCTGATCATTCTCGCAGCGCCAGTCTTCTGACTGATCTCATGGTGAGCAGAATAAGTGAAGAAACAAAGGCAGTTAATATCCTTATGAGCTAAAACATTGAGACCAGCCTCATATGCGTATGGGGTTACATAGATGTGGGTTGGACTTGTCAGTCCAATGCACTGCCCAGATGCTGGCTGTCCCCATGATGCTGCAGAAGATGGTATTCATCAGACCAGGCGCCCTGTTTTCCATGGCTCCAAGGTTCCGGACTAACGCTTCGGGTCAGCATGGACACTCCGAATGACCTGCAGCTCCGTAGCCCCATACGCAGCAGGGCTCGATGCACTATGTGCCGTGACACGTCACTCCTGTGATCACCATCAAAATGATCTGTGCCACAGAGGCCCTTGCATTGGTTTGTAGCAGACAGGACAGCCGACATTTTACATCCTGCATCAACAGCTCCTGGCTACCCAACACCCTGTCGGCGGTTCATGGCTTTTCCCTCCGCAGACCAAGCACTCACCATAGCAGACTATGAGCTCCCCACAAGTCTTGCTCTGGCCCATGTCAAAGTCACTCAGATCTTTATTCCCGCCCATTTATTCTGCATTCAACATGCCGTCTACAAGTAACCATATGGGGTTGGTCGTACTTTTGCTCACTGGTGTGTGTGGAGTGAGGCGCAGGTGAGTTCCTGTGCCTCTGTAGTGAGTGACCTCGTATCACACCCTTCCTGAGAGGCTAAAGCTGATTGTCCGTTTACAGTCCTCTGTTCAGATATCCTGCACAGATCAGCTGCCAGGGCGCTCTGTGCATCACTGAGCCCAGTGCCAGGGCTGCCCATCCGGCTGACCAGACATCGTAAGTGCCGTGCCCGGGTTTACAACACGGCACTCCGCTGCCATCTCCAGAACAATAGAATGGACTCGGGCATCTTGGTAACAGTCCACCCGAGTCACACTATGACAAAGACCCGCTCACTCCATATGAAGGCACAACCTTTTCATTGCAAGCATATTTATCTCACTAAGAGAGGCTAAACATCGCTAATTATGCAAACAAACAAGTCATAAAAAAGCTCCCAGAAAGCAAGTGATGATTCATCCTGTTCATACGTTTTGGTTGAGCACTAACTAGCAACTTGTAAAACGAGGTAAACTGACAATCCCGAAAATGGCGATGGTAAGAGTCTCAGAGCAGCTGCCATGAGGCAGCAGAGGGTCGACGGAATCCACATGAACTGAGAAACGTCTCCGAACTGCCAGTGGATGGAAATCAGGGCTATTCACTTTCCAGATTTGCCGCTCTTTATTCCAGCGCCAGCGAGGGGCTTTAAAGAGGTGAGGTCAGCCTCTATAAGGCTTGGCATTAAAGTGCTTCTTTAATGAATTCGGCGCAAGCAACGGCCCTCATGACGTCTCATTGGGGCAGAGGCTGGGCAGACAGCACCTCCTCTGAGCACAGGAGCCAATCAGCTGAAGCCATTTCCCCCTCACCTCAGCCTCCATGTTTATGCACACAGCTGTTCATATAATAGTTTATACAAATAACCGTGCTAATTATCTGTCTTAATATAGCATTGGGGCCACACACCTCTGCTGTCGCACTCTTCTCGCTAAGAGGCGGTTGACTTATTTTTAAACTTGATCTTCCCAGTTGTGAGACATTTTTGCAGAAATTTCTCCTGCCGTGAGGGAGATACTAGCGCGGCAGTGTTACAGGCGTAATGTCTCTGTCAACAGGAATCCATTTAGCAGCATCTCCAGACTCGCGTCATGTCGCATGACATTACCTTAAGATCATATTCAGGAATGAGCAGACGAACAAGGCGGCTGCAGGTGGAGATTCAGCGGCGCTTCAGAGAGACGCGACAGTGATCTACAGGCGCCACGATGTTACGGTTCAATAAACAACGTTATTCACAGACAGTCGTCATGATTCTGGGTGGGGGCGCGTAGAAACCTGAGATGATGCTGTCTCCAGCGGGGGCAAAATGAAAATCAATTGTAATACATCTTCAATTGACTGGGCCGGTTGCAGACGTACACAGACCCACAAAAGTCTACACACATTCACACAAACACATACATATACATATATAAAGACCCCCGCAAGTCTACAAACACACACAGACACGTTAACTCACACACATACACACACAAACCTATGAAAAACCATACACACATAGACAAATACAGAACTGAGAGACAAACACAAACATATTTACATGACTTGCACAGTTCCGTAAGCCTACACACACACACACACGCATACAAACACGTTCTTACACACACGCACACACACACACACACACACACAAACACACACACACACAGGCTTGTAATTATATCTTTGTGGGGACTCTCTATTTATTTCTATTGGGAAAACGCTACAGGTGGCTGCCCTTCGCGGACAACTTACTCTACAAAGAGCAAGTTGAGGGAGGCGTAAAAAGAATTTCCCCACGGGATTAATAAAAGTGTCAAGTGTCAATTATATTCACAGAACTTTGTGGGGACCTGAAAAATGGTTCCCAAAAAGTAAAAAAATATATATTTTTATTTTATTGGGGGGGGGGGGGGGCATTTTGTCCCCACACTGTACTATAAACCGAATCCACACACACACACACACACACAGTGTGTTTCCAGGGATGTCTCTCCACTCGTGTCAGTCTCCCTATCGATCTTCACTTGAGTGCAGTGCATTCTGCACCACAGACACCAGATTAATGACTGACACCAAACAAGTTGTTTTACTGTCTTGTTCCTTGAAAAAAGCGTTTCCCTGGTACTTGCAGGTCAGACGACAGATGGGAGCCCTCTGGCAGGTCCTGGATCAGCCCTGCTGGTACCGACCCAGTGGGACATGGCCATCCAGGGCAAGGCTTATCAGAAAGATGAAATTATAACAAAACAAGCTCATTTTTTTTTACTTGCTTTCGATCTTATATAAATTCACAGTTTCAAATTTATTTCACTTCAACTTGCAGGTCTGTTAGTTCCTGTCTCGCATGCAGTATGATTTTCCGGAAAGCTCTTTAAGCTCCCCTCACAGTGTCCCCTGTCCTCATCCCCTCCCTCCAAGGTTTTCCAGTCCCCACCATGTTCCATTAACATCAAATGGGTGGGGCTCCCTTGCAATGGGACACGCGATTACCTCCCATCACACCTCAAGCCATCCTCCTCCCCAAAGAAATAAGACAAAGAAAGAAATGGGAAGGCTGTGCAATGCAATCAGTTAACTATGGGGGGGGGGGGGGGGCATCTGCCTCTCAGACACACGGCTTTCGGGCTCATCCCGGGTGGGGCAGGGACTACAAGAGTCAGCTGAGGCTTGCAAATTTCACTGTGCTCAAAAATGGCTGCCACGCATTCAGAACCACAAATGCGAGTCTTCAAGAATGGCAGGCCCGTACTTTCCATAACTTACAAACAGGAGGCAATCCCTGGGGCTTGGCTGTCCAGTCGCAGGCAACAGGAGAGCGGCTTGCACAGAAGGTGCCCGTAACACCAGCCACAACAAAACCGCCATGCTCACGTTATCCGGGGGTCCGCAAAGTCAATTATTTCTTGAGACATTAATCGCAGTGCCCAGGAAGCGTGCTTTGTCAGGCTGGATTTCCATCATAAAGGAGGACGGATGACAAGGCGCGGGGCAGCTTTGTTCCAAAAGGTCGCGCGTTCTTATTAGTAAAGCGAGAAGGCATTCATTTCTGCCAGTTTGATCTTCCTTTACCCATTAATGTATTCCTTGGGAGCACTGGAGGGGGCCTGCCTGTTTCATAATCACGCGTTAAACTTGGTAAGCGGGCGCTAAGGGCCGCTCTGTGCGTGACTGGCGCGTCTGGCATATCACACGGAGAAATGCCGCAGATTTCTCTGTCCTAACAAGCCGCCGGCTCGCTGGTGCCTCCTGTTTGTGGCCTGATTTGCTATGCTTAAGGAAATGCTGATTTTTCACCTCTGATTTCCAGGTGCCCTCTCTGATTTCATAGATCTTACCACGGGATTTTCATATTTTAGGTCTGATTTCAGAGATGTTGCCCCCCTGCTTCTGAAAAGCTCCTTCACAAAAACACCAAAGCTTACATAACCATGACAGCTAACACCACAGACTTCACCAGGAGAAGCAGTGTAAAGATGGATGGATGGATGGATGGATGGAAGAAAACAGCCACTTACACCTGTTCTTCAGTACGTGATCCTGAAGTGAACAGAATTATAACTGAGCATGTGACTGTTTTGCTGTGGCTGACGAGCATCAGGCTCACTTACAGCAAAGGCCAGACCCTGGATATCACTTTTTCTCCCTTCTAATGAAGGAGGCCCCAGAATACAGTTAGTTATCTTTTTATCACGGATTTCCAAATGTACTTGGGAGGGCTATGCTTTATCATGCCGGTGTTATTGACCCATTAAGGATAATGGGGTCCTGAGCCCCTCCAGGACAATATGAAAGCACACGTTCCCGCTCCCTTCTTGGGATGGGACAACCCTATAAAGAGGATGACTCCTCTCCAAGGAGGTGTCCTGCTTCAGAGCTTAAAATAACATATCTGAGGGAGCTGCTGGAGCAACAAGACATGCTCTCGCTCCTCGTGGTGCCAGCGGGATGAAGGAATCTCGCCCACGGTGGGGAGACGCGTCAACCGACGGCACAACGAAGGCCTGCCTGCGGAAAGCCCCGCCCAGGAGAAGGCGGAGCTTGACTCGCATGCCGTATCTGGGTAATATAAGGTGGGTCGAGGTAGGAGTTGGGATTGAGAAGCAGGTCAATCCGTCTGTGTCGCAGGGCCCCCCAGCCCATGTACGTTAATCTTGTAAGGAGAGTGGGGGGCAATTACCTGCTCACACCAGGCTCAAAAAAAGCTTTTCATTTGACTCTCGCCATCGGATTACAAAGAATCACAGTTATATGTAGAAAAACAATTTTGAGACGATAAATTAAGAGGCCAAACTTACAGCTCGAAGATCTGGAGGTTCTGGAATAGCTGCCAGGAAAGCGTGACGAGTGGGTTTTTCGACAGGTTTCTGCGAAGAGAAAGAGAGGGAGGAGAAATTAAATAGTCCAGGCCTCAGCCTGACAGGAGGACGATGTGGAAACCAGCAAGAACAAGTGCGGCTGCATAGCTGCAGGGGAGCGAAAGGGAGCACAAACTCAATAAGGAAACTCTGTAATCTTCAGGACAAAACAAATTTAATACAAAGACCCAAAGCCTAAGGTCTTAAAAGCTGCTAAATTTAATACAGACAGACCTTTAGGGTCAGAAACCAAAATAACAGCTCAAGAGTGTCCATCACTCTTAAAGCAGATGCTAATCGCGATCAGTCCCTTCCAGAAGGAGAAGTCCATCCTCAGCTGCTTCTCATACTGTTTTTGCTGCATCGGGGCGAGGTAGCCTGCATGGAGACGCAGTTTAGGGTAAGCATGCTGCGAGCTTGCCATCATATGTGAATGCGTCTCTGCCAACGAGCGCATTACGCACACGGGGTCAGGGACCTGAGCTCGCCGGGGGCCGAAACATGAAACTGGGGGGCCGACCAACAGCACTCCTTATCGACATTTACTGAATCCTCCAGATCACTTAATACCGCGACACCCAGCCCTGTTAGATTCTATCAGTGTCGCCTGACAGATAATCAATGGCTTCCATTATCTTTTATTATGCTTCATTCCGCCCTGGGGATGACTGGCTTCTGGTGCCTACGACCCACCCTGCTGTCGGCCGCGGTGCCAGGCCTGACCAGCGCATACGCCGTCCTGGAACCCGAGCCTCTGAGGGCGCACTTAATAGTGCCGGGCTCCTGTGCTCGGGGCTCCGATTTCAGACTTTTAGACGGGGACAGAGATTAGGCAGATTATAGATGAGTCTGCGCAGGCAGCAGATGGACCTGCCTCACCTCCACACCTCCCCAGGATGGCTATCACCTCTCACTGCGCTTTGCTATTATCCATCGTCGGGTCTGAGTGCCACACACTCCAGGACCCCACCAAGGCAGTGGCCGCATCCCTTGAGGCTGACACACCCCTTAGCCAGGCTACCTCAAGCCCCCATCCCTACACAGTCACCCCTTCAGCAGCTGCTCTAACGAAGGGCCCGAGTCGTAAGCCCCTGCCTACACACCCCTTAGCGCTGGCCAAGCAGTGACCCTGTTGCATCACCGTCAAGCCATCGGTCCCTCAGAGGCCACCAGGATCACTGCAGTGAGCTATAAGAACGTTCACTCACAGGCCTACGGAGATCTCTGGCCTTTTTTGGGCCCAAGCTGATTGGTCAGAGTATGCCCATTCCAGGCTGAGCTTTGCCATCTAGCCCTCTGTTTACGCGTGACGTGGCAAATGTGGGCGTGGCGGGTCTGTTTCCATGGCAACCGGGGTCTGAGGTCACGTGAACTTTAGTCTGTCCTGTGACATGGGTGCTGGTGGAGGCATCGCTGTGGAGCTCCAGCTGAGGTCATGGCACAGGAGAACGTGAGCCTCACAAAAGGCTGCAAAACCAGGCCCGCAAACTCAGCAGAGTGACAGACAGCATTGCGGCAAACGTGATCCATTCGGGGGTGTCCCCACCCCGGCTGCCAGTGCCAACACACAAACAGCACTTCCAGCTGTAAATTTATTCTCCCAAGCTGTCCTAGAACTAATCCTATCACGTCACGAAAAGTAGCTGGGAGAGACACTGTTCAACAAGAGAAAGAGAAAAACATCAATCTTTTCAAATGGAAGTTTAATGTCTATGGAAAATCTTTAGCTATAACTATGCTAATTAACTAGGGTCACCTCACACCTCTTGGATCCAGGGTTTGAGGCTCAACTAGGCTGTGGAGTTTGCATGTTCTCCTCCCAGGACTCTGGTTTCCCCCACAGTCCAAAAACATGATGAAGCCAACTGGAGTTACATAATTACCCATAGGTGTGTGTGTGAGAGTGAATGGTGTGTGTACAGAAAATGGATGGATGGATGGATGGTTAGGTAGATGGATGGTTAACTGAACCCTGTAATGTCTTCTCATCAGTGTCAGATAAACTAGTGACGAATCCTGTTAAAAAAAACACAAAAACAAACCTTCTGCTGAAGCACAGAATTCTTAACAGAAGCGTAAACCACACTCTCCTGATGATGAGGGAATGAGGGAATTACAATATCCGAGCATTACTGGAAAGTCAGCTGGAACGGCACATCAGTTACACCAGCAGGAGATACAGGGTGGGGGGGGGGGATAACCGGGGTGGGAGGATGAGAGGATGGAGGGGGGTGGGGAGATGGCGAAGGAATGGCGGGGGATGGGGCATGGTGACGGGATGGGGGGGATGAGGAGATGGCGAGGGGATGGGGAGGGGATGGATGGGGATGGGGCATGATGAGGGGATGGCGGGAGATGGGGAGGGGATGGGGCATGATGAGGGGATAGTAAGAGGATGGCGGGGGAGGGCGGGGGATGAGGAGATGGCGAAGGAATGACGGGGGATGGGGCATGGTGACGGGATGGGGGGGATGAGGAGATGGTGAGGGGATAGCAAGGGAAGTGGCCGGGGGGAATGGAAGGGGATATAGTGGTGACGGAGGGATGTGGCATTGCACGGACTTGCAGGAAGTGTCCTTTCCAAAGGTCACCCACCACCATCACAGCTGGGAGAAATGTCAGCTAAAATTGGGCCGAGGGTAAAAGGCAAAGCAAACAAATAAACAGGGAAAAAGGAAAGCCGTCCATCAAGCAGAAGAGTGGCCTTAAGACGAGGGGGCATGCCATTAATAAACAGAGAGGAGGGCGGCAAGCAGGTGGTAATCATGGAGAGCGTGGGGGCTTGCAGACATTGCGTCATCACGCCTCCAGTGAACTTTAACATCGCTTAGTTCTGTGCTCACTGTTTATTTTAAGCAAAAACAGAGACAGATCCTCAGGTGCTCACTGCCCTGATCTGGTTCTGTCATATCGGACCCGCCAGTCAAATATATATTAGTCGTGCCATCCCAAGTCAGTTTGAAAACCTCACGCCCTGTTTACAGCTTACAAGGACACCTGCAGCATAGAGCTGCATGAGGCTTTGCGGCTAAGGGGTAGATCATAACTTATAAGACGTGGGCGGAAGCAGGACAGAATATGATAAGCTACTGCGGGAGCCTGACAGAGTCTTGCAGGTGCAGACGGGAGAGGGATTTAAAATTCTGTCCCATGCAGACCTCTACCTGGACAATGGGGGATAAAGGCCTAACTAGGGGCCAATGGTGGAATCACTCTGACGACAGAGGTATCTGAACCGATAACCTTGCGGTCATAGGAACGGCACCCTAACCTACTGAGCCACACAAAACCCCTCCACAGATAATCTGTACATGCATATTATACTGAATATTATTTAGATATTATTATTTAGACTTCTACCCATCAGTGTAAATGCGAGTTAAAAACTAAAAGGCTGATGGCTAAGGATGCACACCAAGCATGGAGATTGCGCCCACAGCCAAAGGTACGTCGGCTCACACCAACTGGGAAGCCCAGGTCCGCCCACTTGAGCCCCGCCCACCTGCGCCTATCCACCCAAGCCCTACCTGCCCGGGCCTCGCCCCTTGATGCCAATCCCTTAACGCTGGCATGTTTGCTCGTTGACAGCTTTCCCTGAGATGCATGCTGGCACGGACACGCGGCGAGCATTTGGCACCTCCAGGGGGGATCATCCTTTGTATTGGAACGCCTGAAGCACGCTAATTTGTAATGGCACAGTTGGCGCAGTGGCGTCGTCTGCGCAAATCTGAGCGGCAGACAGGCTGCTGTGGGCCAAAGCCAAATGATGGCTCCAGGCCCCAGTGGCCATCCACAACAGACCAGCACTGCCGACCCCAACAGCCCCCACACATGGGTGCAACATGGGGGCCTCGGGGGGCACAAGCCACTCCCACAGTCCCTCGCCTTGCCTCCTAAGGGGCGATGCTGTTCATCAGTGAACGGCGGTAGGGGTCACTCCTCGCGAACGGCGGTAGGGGTCACTCCTCGCGAACGGCGGTAGGGGTCACTCCTCGCGAACGGCGGTAGGGGTCACTCCTCGCTAAGACTTGGAAGACTCAAACTCAGGCGTCCAAATGCATAGTCAGCGGGATCTGGATGAACAGGTCTAATCTGAAGCCCAAGATCCGCAGGTCAAAACCAGCTCCATAGTGCAGCAGGGGGCTTTAGAGCACAGAGGCCCAGAAATCACCCTCAGACTGATCAGGGGACATACAAGGGGTGTGTCCAAAATTCAAGAGAGGCCGGGCGTGATCTGGATGGGCGTGGCTGGATGGGCGTGGCTGGATGGGCATGGCTGGATGGGCGTGGCTGGATGGAGTGCTGACTGGCTGCTGACAGAAAATTCAAACAGGCCTCAGTATGGTCCCCATGTCACATGCACCAGGTGGTGGACTGGTAAGAGGTACAGAGCAGCTTAAGCTTCATAAGCAGCCCCATTGTCGAATTCTTAAGCACATAACCTGGACTGGCCCGGGAAAATATTTACACAGCAAATGGATCAAACAGTAAAGCACTTTAGGAAAGCATGTGACAGTGATACACCACTATAAGAATTCATTCCAAAAACAGTCACTCCCAAACAAATTCATAGCATTTTTTTTCATGCAACATTGTACTAAGCAGATGAGAATAATCCCTCACAATATGCAGGGGCCCCATATGGAGGAAATTAGGACAATTTGAATGACAGGGGCCCTAAAAACTTTGGAAAATAACTGGATTGGTCTGGACTGGGGGACCCAATATGATGTTCTTTCATGGGGCACAAAATCTTTAGCAACGCCCTTGACAGAATTCTCACATTATTTTCACATAAAAGCCATGGTCACGTTATGCAGTGCAACCTGGAAGGTCACCCTGTATACAGCCCGGCAGGCCGCCTTCTCATTCCCCAGGCCCTAGGGGAGTAAATCAGCCTGGCAGGCCACCTCCTCATTCCGCAGGGACTAGGGAATCAGTCCGACAGGCCGCCTCCTCATTCCCTAGGGCCTATGGGAGTAAATCGGCCTGGCAGGCCGCCTCCTCATTCCCTAGGGCCTAGGGGAGTAAATAAGCCCGGCAGGCCGCCTCCTCATTCCCTAGGGCCTGGGGGAGTAAATAAGCCCGGCAGGCCGCCTCCTCATTCCCTAGGGCCTAGGGGAGTAAATAAGCCCGGCAGGCCGCCTCCTCATTCCCTAGGGCCTGGGGGAGTAAATAAGCCCGGCAGGCCGCCTCCTCATTCCCTAGGGCCTGGGGGAGTAAATCGGCCCGGCAGGCCACCTCCTCATTCCCTAGGGCCTGGGGGAGTAAATCGGCCCGGCAGGCCGCCTCCTCATTCCCTAGGGCCTGGGGGAGTAAATCAGCCCGGCAGGCCGCCTCCTCATTCCCCAGGGCCTGGGGGAGTAAATCAGCCCGGCAGGCCGCCTTGTCACCATGTTTGTTTATACTGTAAGTAGTGCCTCACTTTATTCTTCAGTCTTTCTCGACGTTGCTGTGCTCCCTGCACTCCTGTCAGTTACTGCTCAGGGTGCACATCACACAGATGCTTCCTCAGAGCCTGAACATGCCATCAGAGGATACACAGGCCTCCTTAGCACGTGGGAGTTCTGTATTGGGGTGTTTGCACGTTCACTTGCAGGACAGCAGTCAACAGCAGTCAAGAAAATGGCAGGTCCCGCCCAAATGGAGGGAACAT
Source organism: Paramormyrops kingsleyae (assembly GCF_048594095.1). Taxonomy (NCBI): domain Eukaryota; kingdom Metazoa; phylum Chordata; class Actinopteri; order Osteoglossiformes; family Mormyridae; genus Paramormyrops; species Paramormyrops kingsleyae. The sequence continues at coordinate 21,740,242 of NC_132809.1, read as the reverse complement.
TAGCTCGGATGTGGCATGGCCTGAAAATGTGCCACTAATGGAGCCCTGGCTAGGCAGCCAAAGTCACTCAGCTGAGGGTCAGGGTGACACTTAGAGTAATGGTTAGGGTTAGTTCTCCCCATGTCACGTAGGGTGTGAATTAGTGACTTTAAGTTGGCAGTAGTGTGTGACTGTGTGCATTACAATTACCCGGCACCCCAGCCTTGGGTTCTGTGCTGCCTGGGTTAGGCTCCAGGCCCCCCGATGGATAAGTGGTTCAAAATCAGATGAAAGCAGGTGGCCAAAACAAGAGGATCCACTTTGGCTGAGTAGGTAGGGCCTTTGGAATGGATGGATGGATGCTCGCTTATTTCCAGTTCAGTTCCTATGACAAACACTTCTTTCTCCCTCCCCATCCCTTTTAACTTCAGACTCTCCTGCCCAAATAGTGTCAGAACTTTCATAAGAACAACAACAAAAAGGTCCCATTATCATCAAAAACATTTGCATCTAACTCCGCACAAACGAGGGTAAAACTGAAACTGACTACTGGGACCAGCTCGGAATAAGCGTCTGACATCTGAGAAATTTTAATATTAATGAGACTTGATGTTGAAGTTTTTAATGTCTTACAGCATCTAATCTAGTAATTAAATCTACAGACAAAACTTCAAACATACATCTTGAAAAGGAAATGGGCCTGTTCCTGGAAGCAAGCGAACGCAGGTGGTGCACCAAGCAACACAAGGTGTTTAAATGGATGATTCCCTGTGAGCAGTTAGGGAAGAATGTCAGCATGCTCATAGTACAGGGACTGCGCTTAAGCCAGCAGCAGCATTCCGCTCGTCCCTCTGAGACACAGGGGGCGTGGCCTCCAGCCTGGGCTCTGCTCTGCACTTCATGTGCTCTTCTGGGTCCCCAGAACAGCAGGTCCTAAGGTGGCTGATTCGAAGCTGATCTCCCGTTTGACAGCGTGTTTCTGTGTGTGCCTGTGTATGTGGGAATGCCAATGCCCCTCCTTACCCGCCCCCACCCTATCAGACTGCCTTGGGACACATGCCCCCCCCCCCCACACCCCCCAACCATGGAAATGGAGAGAAGGACAATGTTCCACCCAGTCCAAGGCACCCCCCTCCCCCAGCCCACAGGGTAGTGCTGGGAGATGAAGGGCCAGCTGCCCAGTCTGATGTGGCCGTTCCCTGTGCAGCCCCCCCCCCCCCCCCCAGAGAGAGGGTGCCCCTCGCTGGGTGGCCTCGCCGTGCCCCCAGGGCACCGCACTGAAGGTCACCTCATGGGCAGGACACCCCCTCACTCAAACACAATGGCTCCTTGATTTCTCCTTGCGTGGAAAATCTCTGGAGACAGATGGTACCGACTGCCCTTCCAGGCCGCTCCATAGCCTCTCCCCCCACCCCCCGCCTCCCACACCAGTTCCCACCCTCCCTCAAGCTCTCGCTCCCTGTCTCCCTCCCTCTCCCAATCCCTCCCTCTCTCCCTCGCACCCTGCCTCTCCTCCTCCCCTCACTCCCTCTTTCCCTGTACCCTCTCTCTATCGCTCTCTCTCCTGCTCTCTCTCATACCTTCCCTTTCTCTGCCTTGCTTCCCATCCTTCCTCCCCAGTGATGGGCATTATTTATAGGGAATACGCATTAGCACTCCCCCACCCCCCTTCATTATTCCTCCAGTCACCCCAATGTGGCTCGGAGGATACACAATAGCGCGGACCCGGCTCCGCTTGTCCAGCTCCGGAACCTGCCGCGCTCTGCTGGCTAATTGTCTCATTAACAATCCAAGCCACTGCTTCTGCTTATGGAGACAGATCTATTCTCCAGGAGCAAAAAAAAAAACACTAAAAAAAAAAAACAAAAAAAATAAAATCCATCCCCCATTTCAAGTACAATGGTCATATGAATTTTAATACCCTGTAATGTCGCCTCTGTAGCATGACAGTGAGCTAAAAGGTCTAATGCAAGCCGATTGTGTCTCAATTAACAGCGTGTCTGTATTCACAGAGGACTGGCCAAACGGCCCTTCTGGGGACCCAGCTTACCGAGGAGCATGGGCGATATTGGGAGGTCTGGGACTTTCAGATGGCCCCTAGCTCTCTGTCCTTGGCACGGGGTTCCAAACGAGGCAGAGACTTATGGACTTACACCATTAAAGACGCCGGACAACGTTAGCGGAATGGGGGGGCATAGGGCACTCGGATGTGGGCACTCGGGGGTCAGCCGTCTGGATGGCACCAAACACAGCTGCTGCATCTCCAGAGGGGCACGTGCTACACCCAATAGGCACTCAGCATGCAGAAGGAGCCTTAAAGGGGCAACCCTTACAATTCCTGCTGCATCTCTATGGCCCAGACTGAGGGTGACAGAAATCGAAGGGCTGCTGAGGGAGTCAGCTGAGACGAGCAGATCAGTCATGTGACACTTTAAACACTTCCTACTTTATAAAATCACAGGCAAGTGACACTGGAACTGTAGTCAGGTTTATATCCTGGCTGTAATGGCAATTTGCTTTAGGAAATCCTTCCCCCCACTGTCCACCTGAACAACAGCACAGCAGGGAGAATGACAACTACATCCTGGACGACCAGAGGATGGACCCGCCGTTACAGGACAGGCCAATGGGCACAAAGATCTTATACCAAGATTCTGCAGTTTCGGTTCTGGAAAGCCAGTCTGCAACACAGTTATCAGATTTCCCTGCTCAGACACACCTTATTCAACTCACTAGCCAATTACCAGGTTTATTAGGTGTCTCTGAGCAGAGAAACCTGCAAACTGTGTGGCAGACTGGCCCTCCAGGACCAGAATTAGGGAACCCTGTCCTGTATAATGCCAAGCTCCTGTTCTGACTGTCAGAACTGCATCCTGGCTCCATCCTCTTTCCCAGCAGCCTGAAATCATGGTGAGACAGAGCACGTTGTGCAGATGGTAGCCCCGCAGCCTCTGCCGCTTTCCGCGTGTGCCCTTCACTGGTTAGGGTGCTCAGTTGCCATGCGACAGGCTCCAGTGGAATCCATGTTGGCCAATGAAACATGTTTAATTGCAGCTTAATCAAATCACTGAAGTGGCAAATTCATCAGCTGAAAACAAAAATACAGTCTCTGCCTCTGCTTGGATTTGTGCCGACACTGGATGCCGGATTGCGGGACGTAGCGGAACACGGAGATCCCACATTGTTCCGGAGTACGGACTGCTAGGAACGGGGGTAAATTTCGATTTATGCAAACTGAAACTTATTAATCCTGCTCTGGGTGCAGGGACATGCATAATTAATGCTCAATGGGGGCTAATGCTAATGCTAATGCCCCAATGTGGCGTAAACAGAAAAAAGGTGCTGAACTGATGCAGGTGGAATCAAGCCCTCGCTAGCAGCCTCTGGCTGACGCAGCCACCTGTGATCACTGGAGCTTCTGATCAGGACTTTCAGCTAGATAGAGTGGGGCCCAAGCTGAGTGCTGATTACTTCATTTCTAAAATATGGTTAGTGTAGTTTTCTGTGTGTTCTTCCGGAATGCCACTCGGTTTTAGCCATTTATTAAGAGACTTTGAGAAAGAGTTTGTAATGTTAACATTTACTGTAGATCCGCCTCAGTGTTTTGGCAGCAATTGTTGCTTATATTGAGTTGATTTTTTGCCAGGATGAGCTACCAAGAGTCAAAATTTATTAATTTAAAACGATACATTTTGCAGTCTGTACTGAAATTTAGCTTTGACGGACTGACTGTGAAGAGGAAAAGAGTTCTGTAGCATGATCCCAGCCCATCCCTAAAGAGCCCCACCCTGAAAAGCCAATATGGGGAGCCTGGTGATCATACGATGCAGGGAATCAAACGCATTAGAGGGAAGCTGCTTGATGGCTAGCGCAAGAAGGAACCGCCAGTGAAATCCAACAGACAGGAGGCGCTAAAAGGCACCTAGATCCGACAAACTGAGAACCAAATACATACTGCTCCTAAAGCCAAGTCCAACCACATGAAACAAAAGATAATTTTGGTATTCTCTGTATTTAAAAAAAAAAGAATCCCAAAAGTCATGTACAGTGGTACCTCGGTTCTCAAACTCACTAGAACTCTAATTTCTTGAAAGTCGAACAAACCAATTTGACCTAGAACCCGATCTGAATATCAGAAGCCGAACCGTGAACGCTGACCTAATATAAATTGTACGCGCCAGGAAATGAGTCATACTACAATGCAATTCTTACTTGAATGCCTTCTTCACAGACTGGACGATTAACCAAATAAAGCAGCGCAACATTACAGTAACTAACAATAAATAAACCACTAACTTACGTGTACTGTTAGAGCATTTATGTCATTTATTTAAACTTTATTTTACCAGGTAAATTAACTGAAAACCAGATCTCACTGCTTTACGTGATATTCGGGAGAAATAGCAGATTACGCATCGGAACTGTCAGGGATACAAACATCATGCGTGTAACTAAACTCTTCAGCCAATAAGGGCAAAGGTGTGTCGTCACAGAGGCGGTTCCAGTTTGTGCAGCCGGGTGAGAGGTCGCAATGCATCTAACCATAATGCATTGCGTCAGGATCAGAATGAGTTGCTTTAAGCCAGCGCTGTAAGCAAGTCGAACGCACCCAATGATCGGACTGGGGAAACAAACTGAAACGCGGACTTAATACAGAGAACTAATGACAACAACCAGAAACAGCTGATCACATGGGGATCCCACACGAGGTTAACGAGGGGGCGTGGCACACGGAAGGAGCGGACGATCGGGGCAGGACAGGGGAAATGTTGGGATAAGATCTTTATCGTTTTGGGAGCCATTAAGAACAAAATGCTCTTCTTGTTTTATCCTGCTCATTTTAGCATTCATTAAATGCTCAAAAAAAATAAACATATTTAGGTGTAATTTTGGGGGTCCGGGAACCAATTAATTGGTTTTCCATCATTTCTTATGGGAAAAATTCGATCAGAACTCGAAATTTTTAGGATTCGATCCGTAGTCCGGAACGGGTTAAGTTCGAGAACCGAGGTACCACTCGGCAATTTTTTTTTGTTGGTCATTTCTTTTTTGACCATGATACATGGAAACCCTGTGATTTGAACTGTCCTGTAAACTGCATTTTCACGCTGCCCGCAAACCCCGCCAGAGCAGCCCCCTGGGGGCACTCACCCCAACGCCTGCTCACGCATCGACATCTGACGCACACGAAAAACCACACACCTGCACCAACAAAGACCCCCCCACTCTGCTTCCCCATTACAGATCAGAGGTTGCAATGTCTGCCAGGAATGACTTATGAGCACAACTTCTTGATTCATACAAAGCATACTAACTGGTCTGACAGCAACTTAAGTGTCACAACATATGAGTTACTACTAATATGTATAATGCTTACAGGTCAGAGGCATTTATTAATGTTTGTCCGTTGCTTAGAGGCTTTTGCTTCATGGATTAGGCTCCACACTGCCCTGTGCTAGATGCAGGGATACGGATGACGGATGGATGGATTTCATTGATATATCCCAGAAAACCATTTTTGATCCCGATTAGGTCCTGAAAGGTTAATTGTGAAAAGTGGATCCCGGAGGCCACGGACCGCAGCATCGATGCAGCTGGCCGTCTCGAGCCGCCAGTCTGAGGTCCGGAAAGGGCCGCCGGTGCATGGATGTCCCTTCAAGGACACGCGGTGCTGATGAACGTCCACGCTGGGCACCCGGGCTGGGGGCTTGGTAACTGGGTGCTGGCTGGAATTACCTACACAGACCCCATCGTTCCATATGAGTAGCCAATGAGAAACTGTCTAACACGATTACATGGCATCTCCGCTCACCACGGCGCGGCCCCGCCTTCCCACTCCTATTTTTAGAGATTCAGGAATCATCTTTCTCTCTTCATATTAAAAACGACAGAATGAGCCGGCAAACCGGGGCGGAATTAGGAATTAAGGCATTTTGTAAATATCAGTGATGTATCGCTGTCCGCATTTAAATAAATTATAGTGAGAGCACAGTGCTGAAGCAGCCGGACGATGAGCCGAGAGCCCGGATAGCGTGCATCTGCCAGACAACTTAATGCTTTATTTATAACCTTCTGTATTTTAAGGCCACGTCTTTTCTGGAGAAATTCAGGCCGATACAAGTGCAGCTCGTCTCGTGGGATCTGAACGAGCAAACTGGCGGTCAAACTCCCAGCCTCCAAAGCAGTGACCTGCATACAAAGCCTTCCTCACGGCACTCTGATCGGGCCAGCGGGGGGGAGGGGTGGTTTCCGGTCTCTCTTTGCCTCCCTTATTGTGACCCCCCCCTCCCCACCCCCGGCTCCCTGATTCAAATGCAAAGTAAGCTTCACTGGCCACTGCTCCTTTAATTGGCATACACGTAATAATAAAAATAATAATGCAACTGATGGGTATTCTGCCCACAACATACGGTAATGTATGGATCATGTGACTAGCATGCATTGGCTTGTCCTAAATGCATGATAAACAAGCAGACAGTCAGAAACAGGAGCAGCAGAGGAAAGGAAATGGTTAACGGCCCAGCGCTCCCCCCCCCACCCCCCCTCCCGCCACCATCCCCTCTCCGCTGGCCCTTTAAATCCCCCATGTCCCCCTGCACCTGCGAGCCACACGCTCAACAGGCTAATTAGCAAATAAAAAGCCTTCCCACTTTCTGCATCGCTGCTTTTTTTGTGGAGGCAATGGTGCCGTTTCTTACGGGGAAATCGCTTTACATATGTGCTCTGAATATTTATTGGATGGGCGAGGAGCAGCGCGGCGAGGATTAAGGGTGGCATGCTGTACGATCTGGGTCCAGCGGCTACATAAACACTGCTTGTTTTCTGCTCACTGGTGTTCCAGCATATGACGTTACTGCACACTCATTCTGCTAATGACGTCTCGTAAAGGAACTCTACCCAGAGCGGCAACCAAGACACTCAAAGATACGCTGAGGCGTGACATTTTCAGAAGGCCTGCTTTTGTTCGACCCCCAAAAGATCCATATTTTCTATTTTAAAAGCCCAGAGCTGACACTTTGCTAGCAGTTTCCTTGATTTTCCCCTGTACCTGAAATTCTCATCCCTGATTGACTGAATGCAAACGAAATGATGATAATCGGCGGCCATGGCAGGGATTGCCTTCCAACTTGAATTAGAATGGGAGATGTCCGAGCCACTGTTTCTTTCCCAAAGGATGATAAAAAAAAAAAACAGCCAAGACTAGGCACATCAGCAAAGTCTGGCCAGCGAGGACAGGACCTGCCTGATGATTCACGCAGCGTGGGGTGTGGCTTTTTTCTTTCACAAAACAACAGCTGAATCACTTGGCTGAAGCGTGTTCCATGCCGGGGTCGGTCACATGACCAAGCACGTCTAGCCGCCCGCTTTTCTGGCAGGTCGTTGACGAGCGAGGTGGAGGTCTCACAGATCACAGGGCCTGGCGGTGAGCCGCAGTAACCCCCCCCCTGCCCACAGCCCCATCGCTGAGCCCCCCTCCCACTGCCGACGCTCTTGGGCCGTTTCGAGAACATTTCCTGAGCGACAGGACTGGGACAGATGGTTGGGAAGGCGGCGGGGCGACGGGGGTTTGGCGTGAGGAGCGCCGACAGGTCCCGCCAGCCCGCCCCCGTCCCACCGTCTCCGGAAACGGGTGGCTGACGGCTCGTCCCCACCAACTGCTGCGTCCGAACGGAGGCTCCCGGAAATCCTGTCGACACGCGACGGCAGTGACTCGCTCCATAATCACCCTCAAAATGTTCCCATTCTCACTTCACGGCCCCCATAATTGCAGGGGGAGCTTTCTGAAGCCATACGTCACAGCGTTTAAGGGGGGTGATGAAGGCTGGATCCAGGCGAAAGCCTTGGCGCTTCTGCTGGATATTAGCATTAGCCGTTCCGGCTCAGTGGAGGCGCCTGCTCGGGAGTTACCAGCCTGCCCGGGAATAAGCGCTAGCAGGCCGGGTTTATAACTCCTCCACGAAGCTGGCGGGAGCCTGCGGATTGCAAACACAGAGGCCGACCGCAGGCAGTGACCCTGTGCTTCACTTTACATGCCACGCCTCCATTTCTGGAGCCTCTTTGGATCGTCCGAGGCAAGATTAGAGCGCGAGGAAACAAGCCTCAGCGGACGGTCGAAAAAAACAAGCAGAAGCCGCACTGGTGCCCTCGTCCTGTGTGCTCTCAGATACCGAGACCAAGCTGCTCAGGCCATGTCCACCCAGACCTCCTCTCCCAGAGACAAGTCTCACTCTCTCATTGCATAACAAAAATGGCCACCTCCCCCATTCTCTGGCATTCCGGGGTTCTAATTAGATCGTTAGCAGAGCAGATTTAATTATAGCATGAGTCGATCCGCCTGCATTAAACGAGCACCTGGCAAATGGAGTCGATTATCGAAATCCCAGCACGTAGGAGTCCATTTTGCAAGGACGGCCAGCACATTAGGATTGTGCCCCTGCCTTGCCCCACCCCGGGATGGAATGGCTGGAGTCTAAGGATGCAGCTTCACACACGGCACCAAAATAGCATCTGCATTTCCCCTGCATAGAACACAAAAGATGGAAAATGTCAAATATGTGACTGAATGCTACACAGTGCACACAGCAGGCTGTATTGCCTCACGTCTGGCCGTCGCACGGAGGTCTGCGTTTCCTCCGCAGCTCCCAGCTCACATCATCCTTCAGCTGCGGTGCCTCGTCCCCTCTGTCTGCCCATCCCAGCCAAATATACATCCTCAATTAGCCGCATTTATTTCAGATCTTGTCCTTGGCCATTAATTTGATCATTGCGACTGATTCAATTAAAATTTGAAAGCCAATGTAAAAATGTCAGGGAATTTCGATGAGTTGCGCTTCTTTGAAATTCAAATCACACCATGGGGACTCTGACATTAACCGTGAGTTATCCGAGAACGCTGGAGAAGCTTTGTTAATCCATTGTGGTGCCTGCCTGTGTACAAGCATTTATGTAGCACTGTAAAATAATCAGTAGACAGAGCTATCCAGGCCTCAGTGAAAGATTACAGCCTTCTCTCGTGCTCTTTGGTCCTGCCTGAGTCCTCTACAGATGTCACATCCAGATGTAGGTCATATTTTTGACAAGCGACGGCATGACTCACCGGGCTGACCTGGTGTCTGGGACTTCCTGTCAAAACAGCCAATGGCGCTCCGGAATTCAATCCCGAGGCGAAACACTGCTGCCCCGATACTGTCCTGGAGAAGCAACCCCTGTTTAACAAGGGCTGGCCTCTCTGCGCAGTGGCACTAATCAGGGCTCCCTATTTAGGCCGCTGATTCATCGAGGAGTTCTGCGGGGCCAGCAGGGATTGGCGCCCAGGCCATGTTACGGAATACGGATGCTGCCTTCGTGGTCCTGCTGGAATTCTTTGGCCATTGACTGGCCGCCAACCGCAGGGTGTGCAAACTATTTTTGAATTAGGAGCTGATTACAAATGATGATGGGTATTCAGCCCCTGCAGGTTTTATTTTTTTGCTTCTATTTCTTGCAGATAAACAATATTCATATTTAATATGACAAATATTATGGCTTCTATTTTTAAAAGATATGCAAATAGATTAAACAACTAATTAGTTGTGGGGACCTTTGGCAACATGGAATGCTAATATTTTGATGATTATATTCACCTGGCTCCGTAAACATATGCATTTGACGGTTCAGTCATGTGAAATTATAAATGTTCTTAGGATAATTGCAGGATGAAAGTTCTGGGTTAAAGTATTAACTTTGCCACAATAGACAGCCCTGGGACTGAAGAACTCCTTTAGTTAATCAGATGAATACTGCCCTCAAAGGGAGCACATGGTGGGGAGACTCCCTGGCTAAAGGTTCGAATCCTACGTTTGTGGTGTGGGTGTCCCCCATTTAAGGGGCGCTGCAACCCTGTACTAAAGCAGGCAGAATGTGTAGTCAGATACTTTGCAGCATATACTGGGCAACACTAATTCATATGTTTCATCACGATTTATCCACCCTATGAATTATGGTAATTCTCCTGTCGGAGGTTTGACGACCAGCTGGGGAGACCCACAATATGGCGCCCCCTATGGCAGATACACGCCTTTTGTCTGTCATGCCATAATGGAACCAAAAGTGAAGGTCCAGCCGCCAATCCATCCGTCTGCTTGGAGCCCCACAAATAACTCAGTCCCAGAAGAGCAGGGCCGGAGGTGCCCTGACACCTGAAGGACACTCCTGAATTAGATGTGGCTGGGGGAGGGAGCACCATCAGACGGCCTGCACCCCCATCCCCCTCGCCGAGGGGGGTGGCCGGCCGTCACAGCGCCTGATGAATCGCGGCTGGGGGAACCGGGCCTGGGTCAGCGCGGCGCGGCGCCGGCTAGGCCATGCGGGTCAGCCTCCACCAGCCGCTCCATCTGCTGTTGTCAGCACCGGCCCTCAGCCACAAGTCCTGGGACCCCCCCAACGCGTTGGGGCGGAGCGCTTGATGTCGAGTTCTTTAATGACACAGTAACACCAGGATGTCCAGGCCAGGGGCGACAGATATCACGCTGGCCAGCTAAGCCTGGGGGGGTGTGAAGCCAAGAACTGGGGGGGCTATCGATCAGTGTCAGGCCGGCTGACGCAGTTTTCCGGGGGGAGGGGGGTGAGCATTTGCGTTCTGCCGCATGCAGGGGGAGGGGATTTCGCAGGGGGGCACTAACACGCGAGGATGACTTGCCCGGACCCCGATGCACTCTGCACTGAAGACCCTGAGGAGTGACGTCATGCCGATGTTCGACTCGCCCCCTCGGCATGGAGAAAGCATCAGCGTCTGCCGGGAATGAATACACAGAGTGTCCGGGGTGCTCTGTAAGGACAGCAGGCCAAACAGCCGGAAATCCTAAAGGCAGAGCAGCTTCCCGCCTTGAAGTATCAGGTCAAAGTGTCTGTGCAGCTCTGATCAATCAAGGGAAATGGCACTGTATCCCGCAGCCTGCTATCCCGCTACCCTACACTCCTGCAGCCCCAAAAACCGTTACTCCACACCTCACCTATTGCCCCACAGACTGCTACCCCACACCCCCTGCCCCACACCCTGTTACCCCACTGCCACACAGCTGGCTCCCCTCCTGCCCCACACCCCACTACTCAATACCCTGATACCCTGCTACCCCACACACCACTACCCCACTCCCTCACACCCTGTTACCCCACTGCCACACACCTGGCTGCTCTCCTGCCCCACACCCCACAGCCTTCTTTCCCCACACTCGGCTGCCTGGCTGCCTTCCTGCCCCATGCCCAATTGCCCCGCTGCCCTATATCCGACTGCCCCGCTGCCCTCCTGCCCCATATCCGACTGCCCCGCTGCCCCATATCCGACTACCCTGCTGCCTCAATGCCCCACCCCTGGCTGCCCGGCAGCACCATCCTTTCCGGCACCTTCCGCTCATGTTCTCACCAAACTCAGCACATGCTACTAGTGCCTGAAGCTTGGGGGCTCAAGCCCCTTCCAAAGTCGGCCTATCCTCTCACACACAGCAGGTTGGCCTATCCTCTCACACACAGCAGGTTGGCCTATCCTCTCACACACAGCAGGTTTCAGCCACTCCAAAGCCCACCCCTGGCTGCATCCTTTGTTCTCTAGCTGTCTAGCCTCCTGCCACTGAAGACACGGAGCTCCGAATGTCATGGCATGTTATTTTTTCCCTTTAGCTTTTTGGAGCTTGTATCTTTTTACAAGGGAATTTCTCTGAAAAACACAGGGGACAGTTAAACGCTCCTCCAAGCTCCTCCTGCAGAAGGTCCAGCAAGGGGTCATGCCGCTGAAGGAGGTCCATCCACAACAGATTGGTATCAGCAGTACTATCCTGTGAGCTCACGCCAAGCTCATGAAAAAACCCTCCAGATCACATTTGGACCCCCCCCATTGGGCTCCTCTTGGACTGTGCCAGTGGTTTGCATGACTAGGGGGTGTTTGGGAGCTCGTTATCGTGCGCTCGGGGGAAGGGGGTACTTTCCCTGCATGCTTTTCCGCTTACGGGTGTTTCCCGTTCTGGGCTGTCTTTGGGCTCATGCCAGGTATCCCACTGCTCACATCAGGTAGCCCCCCCCCCCCATTAGTGCCACTGTTCACACGCAGCTCCTTGATACCCCATGTCCTTCTGGAGAGCTGTCCTTGGACTGACCCCCCCCCTTCCAAACCACTGCTGACATAACGTGGAAGTAGGGTATATGTTCTCATCCTTTTGTAGCCATTTTACCGAGAGTCAGGCTTAGAAAGAGAGCCTGCGTCCCCAAGGATCCAGCCACACGTCGCCACGTCACCGTGTCATCGCTCCCCACACAGTCACCGTGTCATCGCTCCCCACACAGTCACCGTGTCATCGCTCCCCACACAGTCACCGTGTCATCGCTCCCCACACAGTCACCGTGTCATCGCTCCCCACAGTCACCACGTCATCGCTCCACACACAGTCACCACGTCACCGTGTCATCGCTCCCCACACAGTCACCACATCATCGCTCCCCACACAGTCACCACATCATCGCTCCCCACACAGTCACCACATCATCGCTCCCCACACAGTCACCACGTCATCGCTCCCCACACAGTCACCACGTCACCGTGTCATCGCTCCCCACACAGTCACCACATCATCGCTCCCCACACAGTCACCACGTCATCGCTCCCCACACAGTCACCACATCATCGCTCCCCACACAGTCACCGTGTCATCGCTCCCCACACAGTCACCGTGTCATCGCTCCCCACACAGTCACCGTGTCATCGCTCCCCACACAGTCACCGTGTCATCGCTCCCCACACAGTCACCACGTCATCGCTCCCCACACAGTCACCGTGTCATCGCTCCCCACACAGTCACCACGTCATCGCTCCCCACACAGTCACCACATCATCGCTCCCCACACAGTCACCACATCATCGCTCCCCACACAGTCACCGTGTCATCGCTCCCCACACAGTCACCGTGTCATCGCTCCCCACACAGCCGCACATCGCCACGTCAGTAGTGACTCCTGAAAGGAGCAACCTGTAAAATCCAGAGGGTGAGCCAGCCAGCAATGTTTCCAGAACTAGAAAGCAGCCCCTCCTGGCAGGGGGAGTTTTGTGCTCAAAAAAGTGGAGAACATGGTCCCTCTCTCCAGAGCAGAAGGAAAAGCGCACTCCTTTATAGACGGCCGCATTAGCAGTGCTACGACTGCTCCGTTACCAGTGGTCATCTACAGGAATGTGCACATCAGCAGCTACAAGAACCCATCAGTGAACAAAGCAGAGTGGAAATGCGGGCCGCCTTCGCTTCCTCAGCTCGGGAGGGCATGGCCACATTTATGATATGCCCTAACCTGCCAGGCCCGGCAAACGGCGTTCCACACGGACTCTCATCTTACTCGCACAGCAGTGTAGTCAAATACCATTTCTAGAACCTGCCACCCCCATTGGGGCTTTCCGTACCCAGGGCACCCGGGAGAAAGCCCAGCAGGTCCCAGCTTCAAGTGGCGATCTCAGATGCTGCCCTGTGGTTCAGGTTTGGGGAGTCTGGCCTGCAGCTGGACCCCAGAACCACTTTCAGCAACATGACGTCCTGGTGGTCAGTGCTGGTAGCTCTCCTGTTTTTTCTACTATATCTTTATTGTTTTTTTCATTGCAGAGGCAGAGATAAAAATTTACGCCAACTCTTCGTCTTTTTATGGAAAAGGCATAAGGACTTGAAGCCACTGATATATCGCTGATACATCTTTGAGGGAAACTCATAACGAGAACTGTAAGGCTAGATTTATAATATCTCCCCGAGAGCCACGGCTGGGTTTTGGTTGGCCTTCTGTGTTACTATGGTGATGCATCATATGTCCCATGTTTGCAAATGCGTCAGGTAATGAAACCCAGCCAGCCCTGATTGCACTGCTAGGGAAAACAGGGCCAGCTGGGTAGATTTCGCAGGAAAGGATGCGCTCCTGCTGAGGTGCCTATTTCTTACTTTAAGGTTATGTTTGCTTTGCTCTTTTGAGCTTTTGCATTAGGTATTCTCCCCTTTTACTTAGGCTGAAAAAAGGGACTTAAAACCCTGTTTACGGTAGGTATCGTTTTAATGTCTGTCTTGTTTTAACTCTGTTCTATGCCACTTCTTACACAGACATAAAGTGAAGCTGAGCAAACTGGTGAATTGCAATCTGCAGGCTGCTTACAGATGTGCAAATAGACTGCTAGAAAGCGATAAATCGCCACATGCTAGCTGTTTCTTACAGCCTTTGTTTCTTTCTATTAAAAATAATTCATGTTATCTTACTAGTCGAGCTGGTTCCATTACAAAGCATAAGAGAAACCCATCAATGGAAGCACATTGCAGCTCATGGTCTCCTAACCCTACACAAGGAATGAAGGGAATCACATCTGTCACAACCAATCACGTGGTTCTGTTCACCATCCCAACCAGATCTTCTTTTGCTATTTCTCTAAAACACTAATAAGCTTGATATTGCTGAAGGTGTCCTGGCATAATTTGAGTAATCAAATGCACTGTTTATTCCGAGTCTTAGATGACAAAATCAATTAATTGTCTTTTGGTGTATATATCTTTTGGTGTATATATCTTTTGGTGTATATATCTTTTGGTGTATATATCTACTGACAGCATTCATAAGTGCGATCAGTGGCGTCCCTGGGAGACCGACTTTAAAACAATGCGATTTCTGCACTGCCCCCGGGAGCCAGACCTTTGATGGAGTGACTGCGAATCATCTTGGACACAAACACTCAGTCAAAGCTCCAGGGGCCAAAGATCACCTCGAAGGAATCAGGCCGGGAGGCGAGGGAGGGGCCGGCCCTGCAGGCCGGCGTCAGAGCAGCACTCTGAAGCGGGGACACGTCACCGCGGATGAAAGGCTTAACGACAATGACATTCACTCACCCCTAGGGGGGAGTGACCTTTACGGCTCCATGGCGACGGCGGCTCCTTGAGATTTATCGGCCCCCCCACCCCCGTATGAGGATTAAAACAAAAGAAAATCTGTCGTTCACAACAGTAACCTTGCCTTCACCACACTCGGAAAATGACACATCAAAGCCTTGGCGGACGGCAAAGATCAAAAAATGCGTAGTCGAGAGACTGAAAGCTGCCCTTTATCTGTTCGTTCCCTTGCCTTTTATCAAAAGCATTTAAAAACAAATTTCCATTGGTGCAAAGAAGAAAAGTGGCACATGAGCACAGCGCTGGCGGGGCTCGCGAGCTGTGCCTGCCAGCCGGCGTCGAGGGACACGCGGGATCCTTACAGGCAGCGGCTGCCTCTGCTACTGCGAGACCAGTCGGAATTAATTAAAAAGCCGTCGCTGAAAGCCGGCGTCTGGAGAAACGGTTACCGAAACAGATAACACGGGATCCAAGTGCAATCGCTCGCTAAGCCGAGCGCGTGTAATGCAAAGAGACTCTTACAGGAAGAATCACGGCTGTAATCGGATTTTCAGTAGGGGTACAGTATATGTGGGCAACAGCAGGGTGGAGCACATGTGACACACAGTACTGTAGGGTATAGTACATTTAAGGTAGTATGGGGTTTATGTAGAATACAGTACAGTATGGTACACTACAGGTAAGTTACAGTACATGTAAGGTAGTATGAGGTTTATGTAGAATACAGTACAGTATGGTACACTACAGGTAAGTTACAGTACATGTAGGGTTGTATGGGGTTTATGTAGAATACAGTACAGTATGGTACACTACAGGTAAGTTGCAGTACATAGCAAGAGGAGTCTGAACCAGATCTGGCCAAATGTTGTTCAGAAATTGCCGCAGATACGTAAACCAGATCTGGCCCAGTGTCTTTATGCACCAATACTGGTCTGAATCCGCTTTACGGATTTGAAACAGATAAGGGCCACATGTCGACCAGAGTTACATTGAATGTTACCAAATCTGGCCCATATCGGCACCAGAGTCAAAAGTTAAATTCAGAGCAACTGGGCCAGATCCGGTTTACGGATCTGCGGCAATTTCTGAACAACATTTGACCTAGACCCGGTTCAGACTCATCTCGCTATGTGGGGCGATCGTCCTTCAGATTCTTAATGCATCAGCTGCGCATCTGGTAAGTGAGTGATCATACATATACGGCGAGGCGAATGCCTGCCGGATTTGCAGATTGCATACAGACCAACAGTATCATTTAGAACTCTGGACAGATTCTGGTGCAGACTCTCCTACCCGGATGTCACCGGTGCCCGAAATTAAGGGGACGCAGGCGGATCTGGCCCAGAATCACTTGCTATGTGGGTATGGTACACTGCAGGTAAGTTGCAGTACATGTAGGGTAGCATGGGGTTTATGTAGAATCCAGTAGAGTATGGTGCACTGCAGGTAAGTTGCAGTACATGTAGGGTAGCATGGGGTTTATGTAGAATCCAGTAGAGTATGGTGCACTGCAGGTAAGTTGCAGTACATGTAGGGTAGCATGGGGTTTATGTAGAATCCAGTAGAGTATGGTGCACTGCAGGTAAGTTGCAGTACATGTAGGGTAGCATGGGGTTTATGTAGAATCCAGTAGAGTATGGTGCACTGCAGGTAAGTTGCAGTACATGTAGGGTAGTATGGGGTTTATGTAGAATCCAGTAGAGTATGGTGCACTGCAGGTAAGTTACAGTACATGTAGGGTACAATGGGGTTTATGTAAAGTAGAGTACAGTTCAGTGCAATTAAGATTGTACATGTAGGGAATATGGGGTGATTGTAGAGTACAGTACTTTACAGTGCAGTACAGTGATGTACAGTGCATACTAAACAGAGCGTAGTGTGGTATAATAGGATACAGAACACGTGCAGTATGGATTGATAACAGTAAATACAGGATATAGGGGAATTTTGGACAATACAGAAATAGATGGACGTCTGCACCAGGCTGACACATGCTGTAGGATGGCTCACTGAGGGTCCTTTCCAGTACCCTTCCAGCCCAAGAGCAAGGTGTGCTGGTCTGGCGCCTGAACTCTCTGAGGGGGCAGCAGACTGCGCCCATGTACCCCTATGAATTGCCCAGCACCCAGAAAGGAAACTTTACGCATGTGTCCCCCAACAAGCACTCCACCCCATCCACAACACAGGGAAGGAGGGTCTTAAAGTTTGCTAAATACCAGCATTGACACCTTCACAACACTGTCAGAAATACTCCAAATCTGCGTGTCATAACAGGTCACGAAAGATTATGCCACCGGTCACAATACCTTGTCAGCTTCTGAAACTCGTCAGACAGCAAAACGCCACACCCTCGTTACACTTTGGGCCGTGTAAGTAGATATGGTAGCTTCCACATTCTGAGTAGTTTCCCCAATTATTCTTATTATAATATTATTTCCCAGTACAGCTTCCCATTTGTTGACTCAACGATTCTGCGTCCATCAAACGTGGACAAAAACACGCGGACAAAAACACAATGAGACAGCTTGAGCGATTTTGCCACATGATGGACAGTTAAGATTGCCGATATTACCTCTCAGGTAACGGTGTGCAATTCATTCTCCTGCAGTATTTATCCTGGTAGAATTGGGAAATAGCTGACTGTCACATGACAAGACGGCATTTTGGCTGCCATATGGGTTTTAAAAGCAAGCACCCATTTTATTCCGAACACAAACGGTGGAGTTGTCTGCATCGTCAGATGAGTCGGTATAGGGCTGAGCCAATTTATTAAGATAAATAACTCCGTTCAGGAGGATCACATCCATCACAGAACTCTCAAGATTACTCACTTGACTGCCAATGCATGTAGGGACAGGAGAATGCTGAGGAGGGGGGCTGTGCTGATTTATATGAAGGTCAGTCCACCCCCGGGCCCCAAGCCAACCAAGACTACACTTCCTCTTGTACTTCCTAACTACCAGAGCTACTCTCCTTCCGAATCTGTCCGTTGAAGCACCTGCTTTAGTAGAGTCTCCCGAGAGCTGGTTGAATGGCGGTATCACCAGTCCCATCGATACCTCACAGCTCCCTCAAGATTTCTCACAGGCTCAGGAGGGGAACAGAGACGTCTGCGGAAGGGAAGTAGAGCGCGGTACCAGCCTCATTCTTCCTGGGTCACATACTTACATGTAACGCAAGTGGGGGTTCTGGGCGAAGGCGCGCGACTGGATCACCTGCAGGTTCGATCTCATGATCGTCCTGAAAGACACAGCAGCACACACCAATGTCAAGTTACACCACACAGTGTTAAGCCATAGTGAATTCACCCAAACAAACCTTTACGAAGTAAGGAGGTAAGGTTAAGATTATAACACTGGCTGAATTTATAGTTTGAGTAGTTAAACGTATTGGTCTGAGTTGCCTTTATGTGGACATGATCTGTGATGATGGTCTATTAGTTCCTGGAGATCTTTAGAGTGGAGCACATTGACATGCTACGCTAACTTTATCCTCAGTTCTGTAATGTCTGTATTTTCAAGGAGATCTTTATGGTGCAGAACACTGTCATACTACATGGTAACTGCTCACTGCTCAGTTACATTTCAGTTACTGCCAACAGGGAGATCTGGACAGAACAAGCGGTAGGGTTGAGGTACAGGTCAATTCTGTTTCATCTACAGAAATCTGTAAAGGACGTTTATATATATATATATATATATTTCCTGAAAAATCTAACCGAGCATTCCTAAAAAAGAGCAGAAGTCCCACCCGACCAGAACTGAATGCTAATGATAAGGGGTGGAGAGGTGAAGCCCCAGATCACTGTCACAGAAGAGGGGGGTGCTGACAATGTGAGCAGGCCTTAAGCTCCCCATTCAGTTTGAAGAGAGACATGGGGCGAACACTTAAAGTGGCTGCTGGCAGGGGGGGGCAGCTGACAGCCTGACCGGTGGCCTCCATTGGAGACAGGCTTGAGCAACAGGGGAACGTGCGATTCCAGAAAGACAAAGCCGCAGCGAGGAGACTTTTGGGTGAAGGGTGACCGCGGCATATGCAGGCAGCAACTCCCAGCAAGATTTTAGGTGGGATCTCGCAGGCAGGCTGGCGTATTAGGGCCAGGTGGGGAGGTACAGTGCTGATGCTCATACTCACAGCCTCTGGAGTCCTGTGTACAGCTCCATGTCAACGTCCCGCAGTGTCGGCAGGCTCGTCCAGTTCTCTATGTGTCTGAGGAAGAGACGGAGAGATGCGGTGAGGGACAGGCCATGCAGCACGTGACACCCTGCCTCGGCCTGACCTTTAAACACACACTAGGCTGACACATCTGCTGTCCCCACCTTACCACGTGCTTCTTATACATACATTGAGATTGATAACATCTCACTAAACATCTCACTCACTTGCACTTTGCTGCAAGATGATTTTTCAAGAAATATTTTAAAGGCAAAACCACGCATGTTAAAAACGCTAAATAAAAGGTGCAGTCCGTGTGTGTTCTGTCTCATGCTCTGCAAGTTTGTACCATTAAATAATTTGGTACAAATACAAGCTGCCTAGACCTGGTTTCCAGAATGTTCCACCCTGTTTTGCGAGCAGATGATGCACACTGCCAATTAATGATAGATAGCAGCAAGACTCATTTAAGATTACATGTTTCTTAACGATTCCTTAATCAACAACCTGAAGTGGAGGAGCATACTGAACACAACAGCTGGGTTTGAACAAGGACACTCTGTTATAAACAGCCACCAATTTTACACCCCCAACTCTGATACTAATAAACATTCTGGAGCCCCTGCCTTTGCTGCCTATGAGCAATACAGTAACACGCCAGTTTACACAAACCTTTTAATACTGCCTTGGATTATGTAGGTGGAAATGAACTGATTTACATACAATCTGCAGCTGAAAATGTTCTCCTTATTGCCTTAATTAACTGTGATCTGGAAGTCCTCTCTGGTTGTTCTGGTACACAATCTGGCATGTTTACAGGGGGAAAGGCGACCCGCTGTGCTCCTCCAAACGCAGCCACTCCTCAACATGCGACATCTGAGCTCCAGCGAAACTACTCTATTCTCGCTGCATTTTTGCTAATTAGCAAATTGTATTTGCGAATGAAAATGATTGGCTGGAACTGTGATTGTTGAATTAATAGAGTGCAGTGAGGAGTCGGCAGAACACGCCTCACACCTCCTCCCCCCACCGCTCGGTGTCCCCATGGGCTTCCATTGCGCGCGTGTCGCCTTCCCCCCTCGTGCCGTGTGCTTCCCGGGATACACCCGGGCTAACATGACACCCGTGTGTCAGAGGAGCAGCTATAGGAGGCATCTGCATGGTCTGAGCGAACACCAAGCATCTGTGTTCATCATTACAATCACTTGTGTTCTTCCTCCAAATCCTAAAAACACCACATTAAGGTTTGACGACGGCTGCCTAACCGGCATAACACAATGTCAACAGTCAAAACACTGCAATAGACGATAAGATGGGGGGTGGGGAGTGGGTTGTCTTGTAAAGGTGCCGTCATTTTATAAGGCACTTTTACACTTTTTAATTATCATTCATAAATTCATAAAGTGCTTAATTACTATTAATTTATTACTGTTTGCACATTTGAGCCCATTCACAGCCCATCTTTGCCTACTCATCCGCTCATTTTTTACTTTTCCTCCAAATGCACTTATGGAAAATGTTGGGTATTTCAAGTCCAGAAGCTACAAATCCAGACCAAGTCACAGAGTGCTCAGCTGGTTGGTAGAAAAAAAATCTGGACCAGAGTCTGGATCTGTAGCTTCTGGACCTAAAATGCCCAAGACTGCTTAGTCACTCAAAACAGCAAGTTTAAATACTGAAGTGCGCGATTTGGGACTCATGGTTATGTTCACTCTGCTAGAGATGTTTTAATGTCGTTGACAGACCCAGTCACTAGAAAACGTGGGGGGGAAGGCGACACAGGCGCAATGGAAGCCCATGGGGACACCGAGCGGTGGGGGGAGGAGGTGTGAGGTGTGAGGCGTGGTCTGCCGACTCCTCACTGCACTCTATTAATTCAACAATCACAGTTCCAGCTAATCATTTTCATTCGCAAATACAATTTGCTAATTAGCAAAAATGCAGCCTAAAAAGTATGGAAGGTGTGGTCAGGAACAACTTCATTGCTTTCTTTCAACTTATAGTATATATTTTTTTGGTCTTTTATGGTTATTATTAACAAATCAGACAAAAGTAAGCAAGTCCAGCCAGGCAATTAGCCTAAACAAGAGCTACTCAAATGCAATATGGAAAATCAGGATCATAAAGCCAGGATGTCACAATAAATCAGCAGGAGTTTCCTCTAGTCATTACAATATTAATAATTTATTGATTATAGTTTTAACATGAAATATTGTCAGTTAAATGTGCAGGGTGAGGAAGGGTGAAAAAGGGCTAATAACAATATAATGATTAGGAATTATTTGATAAGACACAGCAGAGAATGGGAGAGTTCGCCCTTAGGTGAGATTAAATCCTCAGTTACACCGCAATACAACTAAATCTCGATGCTGGCTCGACCTCAGGATGTCTGTCAGCCATTGGTGATGGAATCGTCCCTCAGCCCAAGCCTTACACCGGATGATCAGCCTTACACCGGATGATCAGCCTTACACCGGATGATCAGGCCTGGCCCGGCTAACAGCCTGAAGCCCACCCCTGGGTCAGTGCTTGCACAGGGGGCACCGCTCTCCTCCCGGCGATGGTCCCCCAGCAGATGGTGCAGCGTCCGTCTCTCGGCTGCATTATGACGGAGTAGCGCAGCAGTTCATGTGTAGTAATGAAAAACGAGAAGCCAAGCTCCGCGCTACATTAGCAGGGCCTTAATTTCCCATGAGGGGCGCCGTACCTCCCTCAATCACACACGGGGTGGGAAGGCAGAGGACCAGGGGAACGTGTCCTAACCTGCCCTAGCATCAGACAGCGATCACGCAGAAACGGCACCATAGAGAGAAGCAAAATGGCCGCCTTTTAGACACACGTCTCCTGGGAAAAGCTGGGCACTCTGGTCCGGTCTACCTTGGTAGGTGTGTCAGTGAAGCACGTCATTATTCCACGAGGCCCGCCTCCCTCTCCATCCCACCATTTCTGGATGATTTACAGCTTTGTTTAAATCGTCTCCAATGCAATTAGACCCATCTCAATGGGACGGTGGTTAATGAAAGAGAGCAGCTCAGGACATCCCCGAAGTGCCCTCGAGAGGGGTGCATAAAGCCCCTTTTTTGGCTATGTTTTTTTGTTGATCTTGTCGGAAATCCAGCCACTGGTTGGGGAATCTCCATGGGGAGGAATGTGGAAGCACATGGCAGAGAATCCCGGCCACTGCAAGAGATCCACCCTCTCCAGCTGGCAGGGGGCGCCCCATCTGGCAACTGTATGGGTACGGATACAGTCACGTGACCTCAGACTTCACTGTCCAAGAGGCATCCTGCTAATGTACCACGCCGTAAAAGCTCCAAGTGAGAAATCTGCCAGGGCAACAAAACAATGAGCGGGCCTCAATGGGCAGAGCTTGCCCTGTGAATTCTTCCAGCCACCAGTGATCACAAACCTCATAGATTCAGCTGGGGTCCTCTGCCTTTTGATGCCAATTGTCCCCACTCTGGGCACACGCATGCAGGGAGACACACACACGCGCACACACACCTCCAGACATAGGCATAGCACACGGCCGGCTGCCATCTGTTAATGGGGCCGGGTTTTTAACACCATCCTCAAATATTGACAGCACAGCATAAATCCGAGCAGACCCCGTTTACGTGCCCCTTCTGTTCCCCATTAGGCCTCTGAGGCTCCTGATTCAGGGATGGAGGCCTTAATCTCTTCACGCCGTTATGCAGAATCCCAAGCGCCTGCTAACTAAGCTCCCACCTATCATCCTGAACATGTCCGATACCAAATCGCAGTAGGAAAATCAAGGAAAGCCAACTGCTGACGACATCTGGTCAGATGACTGGCAAAAAGAGCATCCTCACACACAGAGTAACAAGGTGCCCACATGCTCGGCGATGAAGAAATACAAATGGCACCAACAGACTGGAGCGAGAACACACCATATATGCCATTAGGGAAGACAGATGAACCAGAAGCTGGGTCCAAACCTCCAACAACCGTCATTTAAATACGTAAAGATACATGCGGTCAATTCAAATCAGATTTACGGCAAATGAAAACATATCCTCTCTCCTGGGAGTACTGCAATCATTTTCTTGGCTCATATAGCTGATGAGGACGAACACATCCACTGTACTGCAGCTTCACAAAGCGAACACATGGCAGTTACAGACCATTTAAAGATTGTGGGCTTCACAGATGCAAGAAAAAGAGTTAAGATGCTCAGGAGCAGAAGAATGATGACTTGAGGTGGAAAAGCAGCACATGTGAGAGCTGAGGGAACTCAGGATCCTCCACATCCTCCAATCAAACCCTCAGTGAATAAAAAAGGAAACAGAAAAGTTTACCTGACCGCTGCAGTCACTTATGACTTCCTCTCCACTACTAGCCTAATTGACCAATTGACAAATTGACCATGTGATCGATTGATCAATCGACCTTCTAAGTAGCTTATTCGAGCAGGAGAGTCTCTGCAGTGTGAAAAGGGCCCCCACCCCCACTACTCCCAGGAACGCTGTCTGCAGTGTCTATTCCAGATGTAATACCTAAAGCAGTGGTCACCAACACTGCTCCTGGAGATCTACCATCCTGCAGATCTTAGGTGCAGCCCTTTATTTAACACACCTGATACTGATTATCTTGCCCTTCAATAGCATCTCACTATTAGAGACTAATTTTAGCTTCGACATAACATGTCAGGTGTGCTAATTCTGGGCTGCACCTAAGCTCTCTAGGGTGGCAGATCACCAGTAGCAAGGTTGGTGACCACTGGCCTAAAGCATTGTCCCATGTCCAATGCCCCCCCCCAACACACACACTGTTCCTTCAAAGCTTCTCGGTGCTACTGAGATGTGATTCCCAGCAGGTTCAAAGGGGTCCATGGGTTTAGCGCGCCCCGAGAAGGGTGCTTTTGTGTGCTCACAGCCATGCCAGACATAGGTCGTACATAGGAGCGGGGTGCCAGCGGAAAGGTGCCCGTCCCTCATGCATGTGATGCACTGGCATGCAGTGACTACTGTAACCCTGCAGAGTGACAGAGTATTAGCTCAATGCTAACATAAGATACAGCACAGACAGCTCTGCCTGTGCTCCCAAGCCACTGCAGGATATCATTCCAAGAACATGGAGAACCTCAAAAATAGAGTAAGGCACAGCAGGCTCCACCCAACGCAAGCAATAAAGACTAAATGATCCTCTTATCTCCGGAAGAAGCATCTAGTTGTAGTCATGTCTTTGTTCAGGTCTGATGTAGCTTTTTCTGTCCGTCACCACATTCTCATAAGAAGCAGATCAGAGGTGGAACAAAAATCTTTTAAGAACCAGCTTTGTTCCCGTAATCTGCAGATGACCTCTCACAGCATTATGCATTAATGGGTATCTATGATCTTACGATGGCCTCTCTGCGCGATGCAGAATAAAGAGTGTGTATGTGTCAAGGATAAATGTATGTCCTACCTATACAGCCACACCATACAGCAAGTTATTTTATAAATATACTGCAGGCTTTTATCTAAAGTATGCAAGTACTCGTGTCTTTTTTATCATTTATATTATTAACATTAATACTACTGACAGTTTTATTCTCAGCAGTCTTTTGTCAACCAGGCACTTTTTATGACTTGAATTTGCATCTGTGTTATTATGAAGACAATTTAATATAGAGATGTAGGAGCATAAGTTAGTAACACTTCTCACTTTTCTTACTCTACCGAGCAGAACTCGATTTTTGCATTTCTGTGCATATATACACACAGTGTGGCTTCACAGCTCCTTATCATTTCCATCATGTCCGTAAAGGACTATGCATACACGTTTTTATAGTGGACAGGAAGCACTATTTTGACTATATGTCCACCGTGAACCCGCTGCTGCGGAGACGAAGAACCGCCGGCCAACGTGAAAATTTACCCTGCTGCTAAACCTACCGGCGAGCCTGGAGGTACGTATGTGTGTACTGACTGTGGTATAAGCAGGTTAATGCACTCGAAGCCATATATTCCGCTTTTAATACCTTGTACATATTGCTCTCGAACACCCTGGGGGATGAGATAATTTAAAAAATGATTTAGTTTAATGTATCTCAGGGTATTCAGCTACATTATGGGTAAAACCCCGACTTATTTAATGCGTACCCATTATTTAAAAGTGGACTTTGTTTAGGCAGGTTAAACAGGACGGTGAAGTATGACTGGACTACAAGTGCATTACTTCTATAAGTAATTTCGATATTTACTCACTGACCACAAGTCCTGGTCCTCAGCCTGATGCACTGTTGCTGTCTAAGGGATTTGTGTCGATTTCTTTGTTTTTATACTTTCCGTTAAGTAACGTTTGTTAGAATTAAGGAACGTAATTGTGCATTGATTTCCTGCTGTGATTCGCCTGGCTGGTACTACTTGTTAGGTTACAGAAAATTAATCAATTCCCTTCAGATTCGGGAGTTACGTAATGCCGTGATATCAATGTATACAGTACGTATACACGTACATTGTAAGTGATATATATCTACAAAAAAAACTGCATGTTTGCCAGCATCTTCATGACAGTTGAAGCTGCTGCTTGCATTTGTGTAATAATATCACTCACATTCCTGTTGAATTGTAGTTTATGTTAATGTGTAGGCAATGCAGCAAGATGTGCATAAATGTTCATAAAGTGATCTCCCGTGTTTCAGCATGGGTTTGGCCCGGGAATTACCCCTTTCAGATCCACGCAACGTGCCCAAGAAAATGCCACGAACACAAAAGAATGTGAAAATGCACCACCACAGAAAGCCTTCAAATGACCATCCGTAATGTCCCACTGTGCACTCACACTCCATCTCAGTGCTTTAAAATGATGTTCCTCTGATCAGAAGGTTGCCCGTCCAAATCCCATGGCTGACAAAGTAATTTTGCTGTTAGGCAAGGTCCTTAACCCCCTCGCTCTAGGAACACTGGCTATCCCTGTTTTCTCAACAGTATGTCGGTTTGGGTAAAAGTGCCTGTTAAATAAACTAAGTGAAAATGTAGTCTCACTATTACTGCAAAAATTTGATATATAAAAACTAGGAATTGAAATCTGTGTTGTTATAAGTAAATGTAAACAGAGTCAGAATAGCTAAGGGCAGTATTAGGAGTGCTACCAATGTTATATCTCATGATGTGCGTGCTGTAAAATAAATATTTGATACTAACTTACTGTAACGGATTTATTATTATAATTGTTTCAGTTGCAAACAATAACATACATTTCATTGCCTGTCTTTATGATTCACACTCCCTATTCACTATGATAAACAATAGCTGGATGTAACCGCACCCCCAAACTGTGCATTCCCCCTGCAGGGATGACTCTCAGCAGAGTGATCACACTTTCCATGCAGTCGGCAGGCGTGTCGCTCTGAAATAAAAGAGAGTCACACCTTAACAGAGAGTGACACGCTTACCCAGCCGTCATCTCCGGCAGCGTGTCATTAGAAACACATTTCTGTTGCCAGCCCTTCAGAAGAATGCGTGCACACATGCACCATTAGGCGGCTGTTACGTGCGGCAGAGAGAAGGGGCCGAGCGTGTTCGTTCACTGCGTGAAATGGCCACACGGCGAGATGAGTAATATTAAGAATATTAGCTGCCACTGGAGCCCCTGCCAAGTTTACAGCAAAATCAATACGCAAGATGTCTCTTCTGATTCTATTTAGGCTCATTGTACAGTGACTGCACTACAGTGTGAGACCAATTCATCTGAAATTGCTCTGTATTATTTGAGTCTGATCATTGCATTTTATTAGTGTTTATACAGAGACGAAAATGAAAAACAAGGCTTTTGGCGCTTGACAGCCTCTTATAAGAGAATGATATACCTTGCATTCTGTAACACTGTGGTTCAGTCAGCAGCACTAAAGCCTCACACCTCCAGGCTTGGGGGCTTGACTCCCACGTCCATCCTGTGCGTGTGGAGGTTGCATGCTCTATCCATTTCCACCCACCATCTGATGATATATACTTAACTGGCTCCTCTGAATTGCCTGAGGTGCAACTGGGTGAGCATGTCTTGCAATGGACTGGCATTCCAGTCGGTCCTGTGTCCTGTGCTTCCTGGGAGAAGCTCCAGGGTCCTCTGTGACCCTGATATGGATAAGCAGATAGAACATGGCTGTTTGCAGCCGTAATCTGCTGTACCTTTTGGCACCATGGAAACGGGTCTTTGGAGAGAAAAGTCCTGCATTCCATCTGTATCATAAACACAGCGTTGTAATGCGATTAATCTGGTCCCGCTGCCAGATAAAATAGCTTATCACGCCTCCCATCTTAAAGCCATGATAAAGCTGTACCCACTTTGGGCTTTTGTACTTGACTGACTTTATTCCCACCCAGAGACTCTATGGACCAGTTATGCTAATCTTCCCACTAGCCACAGATGCTTGATTGGCAAAGGGAGGGATAAGGGTGGGGTTTCAGCAAACCGCCTCCCCCGCCCATATAAGGAGAGGAGGAAGTCCCTTCATCTTCAGTGCGACGATGGCGGTTAGACAATGCATTTACTTCCGCTGCTGCACCAGGGCGTCCACTTTAGGTTTCATGTCTTTGTGTCCCACAGCGGCGTGAACAACAATGCCCTGCCGTAAGATGTTTCGTGTTCATGCACGCAGTAGGTTGCAGTTTTGTAAGTGGAATGTCCCCGAGAGCCTAGAAAATCTTTGCCCAGCTGTGCAGTTCCTGCTCTATGTATTTTTCAGGTATTTTCAGACTTCCGCCCTGGGGGTATAAGGTGTAACACAGAGAATTTTGTAGCTCAAAAGCAGATGCTTTAAGTTACTCCCAAATAAGGGAAAATTACTTAAATCTGTCTTTGTGATGGTTTAGCTTTACTGCCAGAAGTGTTTCTGTTAGAGTATCTCTATATAACCATGACTCGTGAGTAATGTACATTTTCAGTGACATTGAAAATATATCAGAATCTTCATGTGATGATGGAGTGGGATGACGGACCGTGCTGTGCATGTGGAGGGCACACATTCTCCCTCTGGTGCTTCATTTTCCTCCCACAGTCCGATTACATGCAGATAGGCTAACTGCTGTCTCTAAATTGCCCACAGTGTATGAGTGTGTCTGTTTGCCCTGAGACGGACAGGCATCCATCCAAGCTTCTGCCCCGTGCTGCCTGCAATGGACCATGATAAATGTTTGAAAGATGGATAGATCTGAAAAGGATCATGCATCATGCATCATCTCAGATTTTGTCTGTAGTGCTCCATCCCATTTGGTGCACGGACATTACGGGTGCACTCTGGGGCCAGTCCAATTGGATCACCTGTGCGGCAGTGAAATGGCCCATTTTAATGTCAGACAAATCAGACCCCCCCCCATTACCACCTTTGGACTTTGGTTCAAACAAAGCACAGAATTCTGCTTATGTATGAAATCAAAATCGATTTAGGCAAGAACATGCCAGATTAAAAAAAAATGTGTCTCCTTCTAGGAAGGAGGCCAGAACTTAAAAGATTACTGTGTAACACTTCATATTCCATCGATTTTGTTTTTGGGATGGTGTCATGTGACCACATGGCCTGATTGCTGAGTGCGAGTCTGCCAAACAGGCTCACAGCAACCACTGGAAAGCTGCAAACTCCCTCGAACCTTATGATGGAGCCACTATTTTTCACTCTGTAAAAGCCACAGGACATTTTCTTAGCTGAGTAAAGCCAGCACAGAACAACCTGCAGAATTGTCTGGGGGGTGGCTGAGAGCTCTGATCTTCTCAAGCAGCTGCAGCTGAGCTAGGCTTGTTTTACCAATGGTGTAGTTATGGAGTAAGAGCCAAAGCCTGAAAAATGGGATAGGAACAAGAGCTGCTGATCTGCGGGTTTGTGTCATGGGATAAACGGTGGAGGTGGCACCTTCCGCAAACGCCGCTACTCTTGTAAGTCGCCTGGCTATTCCCATAAGTGAAACTTTTCCGTTTGTACTGGATTGAGGTGTCAGCTAAATACCTACATGTAACATAGCTCTGTTCGGCTGACTGATTTATGGAACAGGCCGGCAGCAGAAGCCCGAAAGCACCCGCTTGCTTACCAACATGTGCAGTCAGACAGCTCAATAGCTCAGTCAGAGCCTCTGTACGTCCCTGCAGAAGGCTGCCAAGTGCAGCGCTCTGCATTATAATGATGATTATTATTATTATTATGATCTTTAGCCCTGTGATGGACTGGCATCCCTTCCAAGATGCCTCCCCAGACTCGTCCCTACGCCGCCTGGGATAGGCTCCAGCCAATTCCACCCCAACAGCCCAGGATAAGCAACTGGGGAAGATGGCGCAGTATTAAGCTTGTTGGCTGGCATGGTGGCTCAGCAGGTAGCAGTGCTGCTTCACACCGGTGGGGAAGGAGATCTGAATCGTACCCCACCTTGCATGTTTTTCCCTGGTGGCATAAGTGGAGGTGGAAAGTTCAGATCCAGAAAGTAAAAATCCAGGTCAAAGTTTTGTTCCAACCAGCCAGTTGACTGTGCTCTTCATACTTAACAGGTTGGTTAAAACAAAATCTTGATTTGGGATTTTTACTTTTTGAATTGAGCTGTCCACCTCTGTGGATAGGTTTCCATGTGGACATATGATTGGGTAAATGGGGGTTCTCCATGTGGACATATGATTGGGTAAATGGGGGTTCTACACTGCTCATAGTTCACCCATACAGGCTGCACCCCTGCCCATGTTTCCTGGGATAGGCTCCAGGTGCCTGCATCCCCACACAGGATAAACTGTTGGAAAATGGATGGACTGTTCTGTTTTCCCAACTGAATATGTCCACACCATGCTCATACATGTACTGCAGCCCTTCCGAAGAGCTGGAATGTGTAATATCCATAGAAGACCCCATTGCTGGATTCCGGTCCCGGCCAGAGTTTTAGAGGTGTTAAGCCTAATTACGCGCTAGGTCACTCGCAATCACAGAATTTTGTAAATGTACTCATTAGCGAAACATCTCACAACAATTAATCCTCGTTAGAGTGCTCCTACGAGAGATCTCGTAAACAAACTGGCCCGGCGACAGAGCGGAGCTGGGCCCCAAACAGCATGTGACTATCCATCACAGTCACAGGCGGACATTTCCTGAATCACAAGTGATAACATCTTTACTCAGGTGCAGTGCCTTGTCTTAAAACAAAGGGGTGGATGTAAAAATGTGGTGGCTCTCAATAAATATTAACTGAGAACTCATTAATAATGTGCTATATTAAGTATTATATTCCACTTTGTTATGTAGTGGACACATATCCAAACACATCAAGGGTCAGTGTGACTCCTAACTCCTACCCATCCATCCATAACAGAACAGCTGTTCTTGAACCAGGCCCTTTTTGGACCCAGACCCGCTTTCTTGTATCTTATGCCATCCAGCGCCCTGATCCATTAGACAGGGACTGGCGCCAGTCAGGACCTGGGAGGTCGCTCAGCTCACTGAAGGACTTATTAAATCAAGCTTGCGTAAAAATAAGGCCACTATATTTAATGGGTCCGGTTTAACACCCCCTGTGACAAAAGGCTCCCTGCTTGACACACACCTCCATGAATCACCACCTTAAAAAAAAAAACCAAACATGTACAATTACAGCTTCTGTAAAAACCACCACCTTAAATTGGAAGGTGGGATTCTTCAGTGATGGTAAAAAAAATATGACACCTCGTCTCGCTTAAGACGGATCATTTCAATAGCTGAAGGGGAGCGAAACGACAGAGAAGTGAGCGCCGACATATTAACATCTTAAAAATAACTCCTGGCCGCGTGAGCCAAGCCGGTATATTACTCTGTGCTGAAATGCACCATTAACTTCTTCCTGAGCCTCCTGCCCAGACCCAAATGAAGCCATTAATTCCAGATCAGACTATTTACAGCCCAGGAAGGTCCTGGCAAGCATGGTTAGTTATAGCTAGTTAAGCCATCCACCCGAACGCAAATGGAGCACACGTACGGGGGAAGAAGGATGTCCCCAGGCACTCTGCCTGATCACATGTGTCATATGTCACCCATAGCTGCAAGGACAGGATCTTTCAACCTGCAGGTGTCACGTGACAAAGGGTTCCTGCCAACGAGTTTGTGACCCATTACAGAATCAGACAGCTTGGTGTCAAATCAAGAAAGCCGGTGCATGATTGATTATGGGCCTAATGGGGGGGGGGCATCATATCTCTGAGCACTTCCAGCATGGGTGCTGATATCTAGGCAGGATAGATGACATGTGAACAACCAGAATCATGACCCAAATGCACACCTAACTGCACACTGACAGAGCGGTTTAGGTTTGCTTCCCACACCCCAATCCAATGTCCAATGTGATGTATATATTACATTGTGGGGACCAACAATAAGATCCTATTATTTAGACGCTGTGGGGACCATTTTTTTCGGTCCTCACAAGGGGAAACTCAGATTTATAAATATCTGTGACTGCAATCAAAAAACTAAAACAGTTAAAAGTCTTGTGTTTTGGTTGGTTACTTGGGGTTAAGGTTGTCATTGTTGGGATTTGGGTTTTTCCCCAATAGAAATTAATGGATGGTCCCCACCAAAATATGAGTACAAACATGTGTATGTCTGTGTGTGTGTGTGTGTGTATGTCTGTGTGTGTGTGTGTGTGACATTCTGTCCAAGATGTGTGTGTAAGTGCAATATCCATCAACTTACGTCCTTTCAAGAAAGTATAATCGTGTTTTTGTCTCAGGCCAAGAGTAAATAACTTACAATGACTGAGAGACCCCTGAAAGTGGAGGCAGTAGGATGTTAGGGGGTGTATCGCTTAGAGTAACAGGTGCATGAGAACGGGCAGCGCTGCCAGCTGTATAACGACCCACCGACCATGTCTAACTATACAGTACGCAAACAGTGATGTGCACATGATGGACAGCTACAATAAGCAGATATGATGCAGATACAGTACCAGTTCTGTGCTGTTTCATTTCATAAAAGAAACTTACTGCACTGTACAGTGAAATATTATGCCTTACCATCAACTGCCATCTTCTTTCTCA
Source organism: Paramormyrops kingsleyae (assembly GCF_048594095.1). Classification (NCBI taxonomy): domain Eukaryota; kingdom Metazoa; phylum Chordata; class Actinopteri; order Osteoglossiformes; family Mormyridae; genus Paramormyrops; species Paramormyrops kingsleyae. The sequence continues at coordinate 21,708,260 of NC_132809.1, read as the reverse complement.
GCAACCGTGCACATCTTTCGATTTCATAGGGCAATTTGTGCCTTATTTTTTATTTAAGTGCAATCTCTTCTTATTATAAAATGTTGTGATTTTATATGTACATTATTTGCAGTCCCAGTCACAAATGTAAGTTGACAAATACCTTTATATGTTTTAGTTCCTGTTTACATTAAATTAAATTAAATTTCATTCACTTCCAACAACAGCAACACAGTGCTACAGAATGCCTGTATTAATTTCCCGTGATGCTTTGCAGAAAATCCAGGTGAATACTATAACACAATCTACTATCATTTGTTTATTCCTTAGCGGTATAGTAACACTGATTAGTGGCCTACTAATTAAAAAGCACGTTTGGTAATCCTGCTCAATGGGAATCAACTGGAAAAGGTATAATTAATTTGGAAGTTCATCAGCATACATATCAGTGAACACAATACTGTCCTGGGAGCAGGGTTAAGAAACATTATATTACACCATGTCAGGCCTTAATGGCATTACTTTAATTGCACACCTAGTAAACCACATCTGTAATTAAACCGATTGCCATAACTGCCTATCTGTGATCTTTTATAACCTGGCTTTGAACTACACCAAAACACATGCAACCCCACAGACAGATTTTCACACTCTCACCTCCAGGGCTAGGGCTTTTGAGTTGTATGCAGTTTGCATGTCTTTCTCAGCATCCACCAGTCCCCCCCACACTGCAGTGACATGCAATGAGGTCAACTGGTGTCTCCAAATGATTCATAGTATTGGCATGTGAGTGTCTGCCCTACACTGGCAGTGTGTGCAAGGTGCAGTGATCCTGTACTGGATGAGCAGTAATGGACGAGAGATGTTTCTTTCTGTATCTGCATTGTTCAATAAAAAACAACCAGCTCTATGTTATTAATGTATGTTAAGTGTATCCTCAATTTCATTGCACCACAGCTCAGTAATTACAAACGTAAGAATTAACAATATTCTGAATTTTCTGGATAAGCAATAAATCCCTAGAAAAATATCACCTGATTTGAGAGAAATTGTAGGATGTATAAGAAGAAGTAAGACAGCATTTGCTGATATTATGCCAAAGTATCTCTATGACACAATACATTTTACAGAAAGAAGTGCCCCCCCCCCCACCCCCGCCAGCCTGTGCCATTTTAAAGAGATCGTACTCTCAAGATTGATGGACTGGCATTGCATCCAGGACGTCCCCTGCTTTGTGTCCTGAGCTTCCTGGGATAAGTTCCAGGCTCACTGTGACCTTGTACTAGATTAAGTTGTATGTGCTATATAGGCTCAATGTTGTAGGGATCTGTGCCCATGTCCAAAAGGTTGTAGTTCACATCCCAAAGCTAATATTCAGATGGCTATTACATCCTTGAGCAGGACCCCTAACCCTAGCTGGCAGACCATGCTCTCTGACCCAGACCTCCGTGACTCCTAAAATACCCGCTAAGTCAGTGTAAAATGGATTGAAGGATCTCTTAAAAATAAACGAGATTGCTTCACCAATTTCCTGTTTTAGGCTCCAGGCTGCCGTCCCTGAGGGCTCATATTTGATACATGGTTGGAAGATAGATGGACATCCCTGAGTACACTATGTCCCTCAAAAGACCCAGCAGAGTAGACATCTAGGCATGAAAGACAAAAGCCAGACAATCTGGCAACGTACAGTATGCACAGGGTAAAGACCTACAGTAGCCACTGAGTATCTCTATCGCAAGTGGTGATGAGCAGAACAGCAGCATTCGGTTGCCTCTTGCTCCATATCAGGACCCACCCCATGCAGCTCCTTCCTCCTCCATGCCTGTTCACTTCTTACAAAATCCCAAAGGTAATGGAGGCTAACGATAAAGGCAAATGCTATTATTTAAACAAAGGGATGGGTGAACAATGCATTTATTGTTCTGGGATAATTTTCTCTAAGAGAAGGTCCCCTGGCACTTGAACCTACACACCTTCTGGTCCTTCTGGACACTGCAGCGGTTCCTTCATGCCATCCAGTGGACAGTCCAGAGCAGATAGCTAAGGTCCATCTGCAGGCTGTCATGCTTTTTCCGAGCAGCTGGCCAAATGGCATGGAGGGAGACTGGGAACGCATGTCTGCTGGACACTGGATGGGGAAAGCTGCGTGAATGCTAGAGCAACCCAGTGGCCCCGCTAGACCCTAAGACAAGCATACAGGTGAAGCTGGGGCGACGCTTCATCCATCAGGTGCTTTACGACTCAGCAAAGACAAAGGGAAAGGTATTCATTCCTCTTGCTAATGGATTATTTCATTCAGACATGTAATTACAGAGTGAACTAGAGATTTCTCCCTGCTCCAGCGACGGAGAACCCTGCCAGTGTCATTGCTCAGATCTAAATGTATGAGGCACATGGTGACTGCACTCATTATTTAAAGCTATTTACTATGCAGGATGCCTTTCCCCATAGCATCCTTTGGGGACTGTGGGCACCCCAAGTTAGCCGTCTTGGCATGCGCTCGTCCCTCACTTTTCTGTCACTGGGTGATCCCTGTGCAGAAGACACGGGGAGTCATGCATTTATCACTTTAGACGCCAATGCAAACAACAGGGGTCCACCCAGCGCTGTCATCGATGCTCTCCGCCTGCTGGGACCAACACTGCTACAGGCTGGCGGGCTGCGGTTACTCTGGGTCCTCAAAATTGGTCATGGTTTAGCAGCTCCTTGTATATAAACACACCATGATGTTAGACTTCAACTCAACAAGAGAACTCAATTAGTCCCCTGCAGAAAACTTGTTTTTCTTTGGAGAACAATAATTACTTTTGTCTCCATGGGACCTTTTACCAAAGTTGGCTTATCATTTATGTATGAACGACACATAGCTTATGATGAAAAATATATAAGTTAGTATTAATTTATAATTTAACAAAAGTATAATTACTTCAAGAAGAAAGGAGTAACCATTTCCAAATTCAATAGCAAATGTGTGTGTTTTTTTTTTTTTAAGAGTAATTTAAATCAGAATCCAATTACCAATCTTTCAAATCCTTCCCATAGGGTGACACACTTTTAATTATTTGGGAAATGGCAACACTACAGAGCACTTTGACTTTCCAGAGCAATTATGAATCAATTAAAACAAGATTTTCCAATGAATTTATGATGAATTAATATGAGTCATCGAGGACTGTTAATGTTTGGCACCCATTACAATTTCAATTTATGCTTAACTAGCACGGATTTAACCAGCCAGGTTTACTGAGAGCCCGTAAGGATAACATCGCAGGTGAGACATCTGAGGACAGTGTCCAGCAAACAGACACCCTCATCAACACATAAACACGCAGACCGAAACTACAGGTAAAATTCCCTGAGTAAACAGCCCCCATTACCCCTGTTTCTGACCTTCTGGAAGGAGTCTGTGTTCATCGATAAGTCAACGTGTTCAGGTTCAGTACGGAAAAAGGATGGCCCACAGGCACCTGGGGGGACGTGGTGTTTCAGAATATCTGTCAACACATTGATTGGAACAAAGCACAATGGAGAGGTCAGCTCATTAGGTTTCATTGAGCCATTGTATAGGGCAGTGTTTCCCAGTCCGGTCCGACGGGACCCACAGACAGTCCACATTTTTGCTCCCTCCCAGCTCCCAGGCAGGCAGCTGCATAGGAGCAAAAATGTGGACTGTCTGGCAGGGAACTCAGAGGGAGCAAAAACATGGACTGACTGTGTGTCCCCGAGGACTGGATTTGGAAACACTGGTACTGGGTATAGAGCAGCCTGTGCTCAGATAGAATGCTCTCCCTCACTGAGGTTTCGGCGGTTTTGGGAGGGCAGGGCTGGGGGGCTTGGCCTCCCACTGTTCCGGTAAGGAGTCAGAGTTCATTTGCATACAGAGCTTACAGGTCCCACCTGTCCTTCCTCCTTCCTGCCAACCCTACCCCCTAATTTGATGTTTACTTGAATGCCATGTTGGGCTTGATCCCACCTGCTCTAAATAATTACTTTGAATAAATCTGTTCCTTGCCACTAAAACCCCACATCAAGTTCATCTGTTCTCCATCTCAACTGATGAACATCTCCCAGCTTGTGTCAGCCCACACAGCCCCCCCACCCATCCATCCAAACTAGACGGGGGGTGGGGGGTTTAGGGGGGGGGTAACACATCTTCTCAAGAACAACTCCAGTCATGGGGGGGCGGTTGTTTGCTTCTGCCATCGGGCGGCGCATTGGGCTCAAAAGTATTATATTGGAGGACTGGCACCTCAGACGGTTCAGCCTGTAAATGCACACCATCTGACTCTCATTTATAGTGTAATTTTCATAAATAGATCATCTGGACACCATGATCCAGACAGACTTTAGGGAAATTGAAGTGAAAGGTTGCAAAAACCTCCACTGCAGTAGTCAGGCACCTGAGCTCTCTGTCCTCATTAAATGCAATAATGAAATTAGCATATTTATGTCAACTGGAGGAACAAGACAGAGACAATTTGCACCTGGCCAACAGTGAAACTTTGTGCTCCTGATTTACTTTCAATTCTGCAGCTTTTACCAGATGTTTATTTCAGAGAGTCATTAACACCCCCCCCCCCCACACACACACACACACAAACCCGTTACTTGGGGAGGGGTGAAAAGGCGATTGTTCAGTATGCGGAGGCCAACGCGTTCCCAGCCTAATTAAAACCCTCCTCGCGTCGTTCGGGAACGCTTCCTCCGCCTCCTGTGAGGCCTTTGCTCTCGGCATCTACGTCTCAGCTGAAAGAATCACGCAGTCATCCCCCCTCCTCCCGGCTGGTGGAGCGGGGGGAGCCGGAAAAGCCAGCAGGGAAGGGGGGGCGTGACCCTCCCCCGACTTTAACCTTCAGCAGATTCTCACACGACAGCAGGCTTTTTGCGAACACACTGACGGACCAGCATGCGTCGATAGCCAGGGCTTGGGATGATTTAGCTGCCAGACGCGTAACGTCTCTCCAGTAGCGGAGGGGGGTCCTGTTCCACTGCTACACAACAGCCCGGAAACTGCCGCATTGCCCAAGAGCGAGAGCTTTCAGTCTGCCAACACCTTTGCAGAAAAGATCATTGACGGCTGAGATGAGATATCTGCTGCTGTCCATACTTCCCTACTGGAGCCCCAAAATGAACACCTCACCACGGAGAGTTTTCCATTTACTTATGTGGCACACATGTTTGTCCAACAAGATGTACAAGTATGACTTGGGGTCAGAACTCAGGGTTATCCAGCATGCAGATGGGATTAAGGACCTTGCTCAAGGGCCGAACAGTGATATGATTACTCTGCAGGCCATGGCATTAAAACCCACAACCTTCCGGACACGGGCACAGATTACTACCCTGCTGAGTTACTCAGCCCTTTCGGAAACTTCTGGGTGCCAAGTGACGGTTCAGGCTGAGGTACACATACTGTGTCACAATACTTTCCGGTATATGTACTGTGTCACAATACTAGATTGTCCCGTCACGCAGGAGGAAACGAAAGAGGGACAGATCAAATGCCTTCAACATAAATTCTGCGGTCAAGGTTCTATCTGCTCACCACAACAGCATCTTACCTCCACGGGGCCCTACGGTTTAGTGTAGACCAACAAAAGCGTAACCCCATTCCCTGTAATCCTTACCGTTTAACTCTGACAAATGAGTTGGGATAATGTCCAGGGCCCCTGGGAACAGGCACTGGGTCGGCTCGCCCGCCACATGCATCTAGGGGTTGGCGGGGTGCCTTTGGAGATACCCGCCATCGGCAGGTGCCATGTGGGCCCTTGTCATCTCGCCACATGAGCTCCTTTATATTGCTTCGGCTATCATAGAGGTTTCCGCGGGCTGTCCTGGACTCACTGCTGGTGAGCCATTGGCCAGAACCAGCCCTGGTCGCCACACAGTGCCTCTCTGGACCCTGTACTGTCCTCCCTTACTTTCATAATTCTACATGGATGAGTAGTAAGTGGATGAAAAGAAAGCAGATTAAGTTAGCAATGATCTACATTGTCACACAGGAGGTTTGCTGTACTCGTGAATAAAGCGACAACAAGGACTTTACTACCTAGTGAAAATAATCAAGACAAGGAAGTTGTACTGAACTACTCATCACCAGTATACTGAATAAAATGGGACGTGCACTGTGGTCAAGTGTGGAATTGAACTCTCTTGATACAGTATGTGCTCAGTATGAGTTGGGGTCTTGTTTTGTACATTTGCAGGGTGGTTTGCCGTCTCGTCTCTTCGTTTCTGTCTGTTCCGCCAAGACTCATGTCAGCTCTGTCGTTATGCTTGCACCCAGGTTTGCAGTCTTGGTTAGCCAACATCTTGCTTCTGATTTCATGCTTTTGTTTAGCCACCATCTTGGTTCATGGTTTCAGTGTTTAGTTATCCGGAGTCTAGTTTCTAATCTAATGGTTTTGGGTATCTGCCACCTTGTTTTGGTCTTGGTTAGTCAGAATTCCACAGCTGGAGTACTAAGTGGCCAGAGTCTTGTTTTAGGTCTCTTAGTGTTGCTGATTCTGTATTACAGCCTGATTTCCTGGTTCCAAAATCTGGATGTTTGTCCCTGGTTTCCCCAGTGCTCCACAGTCTTGGAGGCACCTGCTCAGTCAGCAGGCCCCAGCCCAGACAGTCACCTGCCTCCACAGTCTCAGTGAGCATCAGACAGGAAGCCTGGAACTGTAGGCCGACAGTCCATTTCAGGATGCCCTCTCTCAGTCTCCAGTAGTCATGGGAAAGAATAAATGCATTCCGAGTGTTACAAACTCAACATAAAATATAAACAACTACCTGATCGAAAAACAATAGTTTGGAACAAAATAAGTCTCCTAAACACTGGAGGTGGACTTCAGGCGAAATCCCCCACCCTGAATCCCACCCATAACCATACAAATCACAACTGTCATCACTGTCAAATCCTTTAAATTCCTAGGGACCACAATTTCTGAAGAACTGAAATGGGGGCTTAACATCACCTCCATCACAACGAGAGCCCAGCAGAGGATTTACTTTCTCAGGCAGTTCAAATTGCACCATCTCTCTCAGTCTACGGTGGTCCAGTTTTACACTGCAATCATTAAGTCCATCCTCATGTCCTCCATCACAGTCTGGTTTGGATCAGCCACTGAAAAAGACAAGGCCAGACTGCAACGCATCACCCACTCAGCAGAGCGAATAATCAGCTGTAACCTGCCCTGCCTCCAGACACTGTACATCAGCAGAACCAGGAAAAGAGCATGCAAAGTCACTGAGGACCCATCTCACCCAGTTCTTTCAAACCATACCCTCCAGGAAAAGACTCAGGACAATCAGAAACAAGACCACAAGACACACTAAGTGGTTCTTCCCTGAATGGACGTTCAATTAGCCGCCACCTGCAGTGAACTTTTGACCAGCGTAACCAGTGAACCACTGATAAACTAAAATTATAAAATTATATTCTGCACTCTTGCACGTTATACACATAATGCAAACACTCTGTATACATATCGCACTCTTGCACGTGTAGTGTTGACTTGGCAGCTACTTAATAACCGTACAATATAAGAACCCTTTAAATTATTATATTGTTGTATATAGTGTACTGTATATAGTTTATATCATGTAGTTTATATTTATACTTAAATGATTACTATGTATATACATATAAACATATAAAATTACATATATAATTATATTATCATCATTACTACTATTATGATAATTAATTATCATATAATTATTATATTACCCAAATACTAATGTAGTGTTTTTTTTTACTTTTCTGTATATGCCTTGCTAAACGTTGAATGTTCTTTGACTTGTGTTTGTCTTGTAACAGTACCACCAAGCAGGACCGTAATGCAGACAGTTCTCAGCCTGGGACCTTCATGCCTATGACCAGCCCACTTTTTTCCAGGATGGTGAAAACTGGATAAATAAAGCAATGCTTCAATTCTTATTATTCACTGGTTTTTATATGCTTTTTTCAAATATGAACGAAACACAAGTCAAATGAATGAATAAAATAATATCAAAATTAATCTTGCAGTTCTTCAGTACCATGAGGCATGTTGCACTACTATGCAGATTTTTACCTGAAAATGGCTTAAACAACAATAACATAATATCAATAACAGTAACAGCTGCCTGAGTTGTGTACTGGTCTCTGTAACTTTGTTTATTACCGTCTCATTATCTACCAACATAAGGATTTCCTTCTCTGTGCACATTAGCACAAAGGCCTCCAAGTCCTCCTGAGTCAGTGAGCTTCGTAACCTTTTCTTAACAAATTTAAGGGTAGAGAAGCTTTTCTCACAGGCAACCTGAGTGATTGAAAGTGTCAAAATGTCTTTTCATATACAACACAATACATTTATGCCTGAAATATGCTGTACAAAAACATATATAGTAGTCTGTTAATTTCAGTAATACACATCTTTGTAGTTTACCTTTGAATGTAAAATGTAAATCTCATCAACGTCTGAATATCTGGGTTTCATATGGAATGCATCTATCACTTGTGTGTATATATGAGTATATTAAGTAACTTTAATTCATATATAATGCCTGACCCCTCAGCCGTCCTGGCGTCCTCACTGCTAATCAGTAGTCGCTCATTCTTGGCAGAACACCGACTGACAGGGCACTACTGGTCAGAAACTACAAAATGGTTAAATGGTCGTTTTACTGGATATTCAGATCGTACTTTAGTTTTTTATATACAGTGATCCCCCGCTATATCGCGGTTCAGGTATCGCACCTCCACTATACTGCGGATTTTTCATCTATGGCTTTTAAAGCGTGTGGGATGGGTATTTTAAGGCTTAAACTATAAAAAAAAAAATTATTTATATGGTCTTTCCATATCTCGGATTTTCACCTATCGCTGATGGGTCTGGAACGTAAGTTCCGCGATAGGCGGGGGAATCACTGTACATTTTTTTTTCTTAAAATTACATTTGCGCACACATTGATTCGTCATGATAAGCTACAGAAATACGCTAATATTTGAACTGGTTCCAACGCTCTTTTTTTTTCTTAGCCTGGCCTTTTCAGCCACCCTGGTCTCTTCTTTTCCATACTGTTACACTAACTGCAATTTTACCAAGTTAAACAATTTGTGGGATCAAAGTCGGACTCTTGGGCGTAACCAACTTGAGCGATTGGGAAGGGGAGACCTCCCTCAGGTGGTAGCACCCATGTCATCTATCGTTATAGAAAGGCCGCGATGTCAGCTGGTAAATGTGGATCTTACGTGCTACTGTTTCAGATTCACCAAAGCCAGGACTGTCAAATTGGATTATTTTATTTCCGACAGGCCCAAAAGTCAAGCGGTCCACCGGGAAATCTCCCGAATCTGCCGATTAGTCACTCTGGGCCTGCCACCAAGGCAAATTTCTTGTATGGAAACATACTTGGATAATAAAAAAGGATTCTGATTCTGATTAATAAAAAAAAATGTGCAACTCCACCAAAAAGCAAACCCTATGATCACTGCCCTGTGCTGTTTTTCCAGGAAGTAAAAGCAGGAGTGTCCAGCCACGAAAACCCAAAAAGGTCTACCATGGGCAGTGAAGGTGTTTGCAAGGAAAGGCCATCCTCCGGGGGAAGATCAATGAATAAATACATCTGCGTACTGATGGAATGGGCAGAAAATGCCGCATTCTCATCTCCCATTGATGCAGGCCAGAGAGGCTAGCCTCAACAGACTAGCAAACACACCCGCCAGTAAAAGAGACCCATACACCTTAATTAGGATCTCCTGCACATCGCCAATTGACCCCAATGTCCATAGTCACAGAACAGAATAGGCAGAGATGTGGTACCCTTGAACTCGGCTACCCGTCTGCCCAGCCACGAACTTCCAGAAAGTCAGCAGTAGAGAGGATACAAGAAGAACAACGTAAGGCGCATGTAGAGCATGCGTTGCACTCGGAGGTGACTGCTGAACAGCAGTGCTAACATGCTCTGGCTCTCTGTCGTGTCCCCGGGCTGAGCGGCAGAAAGCTGGAAAAATAAAGGGATGGTTCTGCATCATGCTTATTTGCCAGGGCTTCCCAAGGAGCACTTTTAGCAGGACGAGGGGATAGTATTAAGGCATCTCTGTGGGATGAGGGGAGCGGGCATTTACCTGATGTGCAGCCATTTCGAATTACAGAATAATCTATTGCAGTGGAAACCCGCTTATAGTGCTCATATAGTGATCAACCACTTACAGTATATGGATCAAGAAGCTAGGGACAGAATCGCTTATAATAATTCGCTTTTAGTTATCAAGAAGTCCGTCTTGAGTGTTGAGCATGACAACATACGGAAAAAAATAAAACCGCGCTAATTCATTATTTTTTTTTGTTTACTTTGATAAGCCTACTTCACCTTGCAGTAACCAGTCTGCTTCTGGCTAGCTACCTGAGGCTACTGCTGCGTGCACAGAAAACATGATGAGAAAAAGAAAGTCATTTTCTCTCAATGACAAATGCAGGCCCATCGAAGTTTATGATAAACCGCCAAAAACCAGCCACCGAGATGCATCGGTGAAACCACAATAAGCTATATTTTGTGTACAATATTGTACTGTATTGAAGCGCCGAACACACCGAGGAATCGCGGCGGCGGCGAATGAAACCGACGAGAGGCGGAATGACACGTTGTTCTTTATGTGACTCCTTACACACCAAGCAACAATAACACAAAAGCCATGAATAAGACAGAAACACGGGGAAGTTACACTAAGGATGGTAAGGTACACACACGGCGGGTAATTATACAATGGCTAAGACACGCGAGGATCAGGCAAGAAGCGAGTACGACCACAGTTAAAGGCACAGGCGACAACCGGATACATAGTACAAGAAGTATCTACACTAAAAAAATACAAACAGGCTATATACTGTACAAGACATACACGGGGCTATACACGCTCTCGCGAGGCATGCCGGGACATGCAGATGTCGCTGGCACCACAGTATTATATCGTATCTGAATTAAACATAGTTCACTAATTTAATTTACACAGTACTGTAATTTGAAACAGTTGTGCCGTATTTTGAGAGTCAATAAAATTCTGTAAATAGTGTAAATTCTGTAAATGTCCGTTTTATTACCTTATATTCATGTAATATACAAATGTGAATTAGGTAATCTGCCTAGGACATAAAGAAAAAGGGGAAGAAATCTAATATAATAATCGTCTGCTTATAGTGATCAATTTCACCCAGACTTGATCATTAGAAGTGGATTCCACTGTTCTCTTATTAGTATTGCAGCCAGTATTGAATCCACACCCAGCTAAACTTTGTTCAATTGACTTTAATAGAGGTCTAGCCCCACCCCTTTTTCTCTCACTGGCCAAGCCCTCTTAAATGGTGACCACTGTGACAGTGATTGGGCCCCACCATTGACCCCCCCAAACAAACCACAGCTTATTTGCTCTGACAAACACATTGACCCCCACCATTTTTCCTCACTGACTTAGGGCCCAAAAATAAATCCATAATTCTTACAGTAGGGGAAAGGCATCAATATGATGTATATTTTTTATTATTTTAAAATGGGACAATCTATAATGGTATAGAAAATTATAATGCATTATGTACAGAGATCAATCTGGTATGATGCCAAACCAGCAAAATGATAAACAAAGAGCTTTTTATCATTCAAGGTCACTGCAGAGACACTTGGGGGGGGGAGGGGGGGCTGTCTTTAACAATGCTGTCTGCCATTCGAGTGCCTCTAATAAACCCCTTCGTGTGTCAGTGGTCAGGAAGAAGGGTTATTATATCTGTCTAAGTCTGAAGACCTTTGCACTTTTATTAAAGGGTATTTTATGCTACTTGAATGCAATAATCATTGAATTCATTAAATGCAATAACCTTTGCCTGCCAGACATTCTCTGATGACTACACTAGCTATTATTGCTGCCTGATAATTTCAGTCCATTCAGGTTTAGCAAAAGAACAAGCACTGTCAGAATTTATGTCATTTCTGAGAAGTCATTTAAGGCCATAGTTTGCCCAAACACAGTATTTAACCCCTGCTTTTATATTATGTGTTGCACTTGATTTATCACTAACCATGACAACCAAGAATTGCTGTTACGTTGCTTGGTTTGATATTGGTTTCACGTTTCCTGTTGTAGTAACTTACTGTTTTCGATTACACACTTTCTGTCACAGAGTAAGCAAGATGCAGGTGCTCAGGTAGTGTATAGACTATGTGCACAAATGTGCAATATGCTCACTTCCAGTTGTGAAGTAGACATGTGTACACTTCTTTTTGTGAAATGTACATTATATCCTGTTATGGAGTACACATTGTGTGCACTTATTATGTGCGGTACAACCACAATAATAAGATCATACACTCTATATTTCATGTTGCAGCACGCATTTTCTTTTATAGAGTGTACGTTATGCTTCTTATTGCAGAACAGTGTTTCTCACCCAAGTCCTCAGTACCCGTTTTTGCTTCTACCGGGAGCTGGGAGGGAGCAAAAACATGGACCGTCTGGGGTTCCCTGAGGACCGAGTTGAGAAACACTGTTGTAGAGTAAGTGCTCTGTATATAACCTAATGTATATATTCCTCATATTTACTATCCTCTGGGTTACAGAGCAGAAAACCCAGTTAAGATCTAGAGCTCTAAATCTAAATCCTTTTAGTATAAGTTTTCCAGCTGTACAACTTGAACTTATATATTTTAGCTGGATGTTCAATGAAGCAATTTATGCCAAGTACTGGCTCAGAGGCACCCCCGCAGGCCGGATTCCGGAACTACATGTTCAAGCTTGACCACCAGATGCTTTTGTACCCAACGGCCAATTTTACATTTTCATCTGAGGTCTGTGCCTGGTGGGCAGGGTGTCACCCCCACCCACAGAAATATACAGTGCAGCAAAAATTATTTATACACTGTGAAAAAATGGTTAAAAATGGAAATTAAATTAAGGATATTGATGAGCAAACTGTAAAAACTGTCTAAAATGTTACAATTATGTGTGCTATGTAAAGAAACAAGAACAACTATTATTCAAAACTTATTCTGGAATTGTTTTCAAGTGATTTATTGCATTCAAACAATTATTTGTATACCTGGCCATTCATAGAGTTGGATGAATATGTTACATATTCCCAGTCATAATAGAGATCATTTAACACAACCCAGAACAGCAGGGGCTCCAGATAGGCAGGTGATTGGCTGCCTTTAGTTTCTACAAGTAGCCCTGGTGGTCATTCTCCACACAAGCATTTATAGGGTTAGTTCAGTTTCCCAACATGGATAAAACTGCTGAAATACCCAATGCATTGAGGAAAAAAGTCATAAAATTTCACAATCAATATCCTCAATTTCATTTCCATTTTTGACCATTTTTTCACAATAAACAAATCATTTCTGGCTTCATTGTAAATGGCAATGAAGATACAGGATGCTGCAGACTATATCTGGAGATTATACCCCATTTTTGCAAGCTCAGATCTCCATGTCTCGTGAGGCACTTTGCTGACACTCAGTTCATACCGACAATACCACACGCTCTGGCACTGACCTCACCGCACGCCATCAGGATAAGGTCAAGACAGTCCCAGGGTTGGGGGCTCTGCCCTACCTCACACACAAAGGTCACCTTTCAAAGGCACGGTGGTGGGAGGTGGGGGGTGGGATAAAGGATGCAGCCTGTGACCGGACCCTTTATCTCTCGTATTCCTGTGCAGGCCAGGCGGGTCACGTCCCCTCGCGGGTCACGTCCCCTCGCTCACGCATCCGGTCACGCTGCCGCCTGCCCTCCTGACGGGAAGCGTACCGTCTATGGCACTCCTGCCGTCTCAACGCCACACTTGGTCATGTAGTTTCCTCCCATAACAGTAAACATCTAACACATTATTTCATACCAGTAATGAAAGTATTCTTTCATGTATCAATGCACAACATTAAGAAAAAAATCTGTTAAACATGAAAAAATCACAGTCAAACAAGGATGAAAGGATTAGTGCTGCTTTGTATTTGCCCGACACAACTTCTCTAAAGGAAAACCAAGACTATCAGGAGGTTTCCCCTAATCACTCTCGATCAGGCTGTCCATGCCCCTCTATCAGCCCTTCAATGCACATCTACACGTGTAAGCCCTTACTGTCCGCATGAAAGGAGCCTCTTCATTCATATTCACCCTTCAGACCGTGCACAGCCCCCTCCCCCCGAAAGCCACCCCGGAGCCCGGAGCCTACCCTAGGATGCACAGAGGAGAGGCAGGGCAACATTCTGAAAGGGTCATTATTATTATTGTTATTATTAATAATAATAATAATAATAATAATAATGATTATGTTGGTGGTGATGATGATGATGGTGGTGGGGGTGATGATGATGGTGATGATGGTGGTGATGATGATGATGGTGATGATGGTGGTGGCAGTGTGTTTATAACCTGGTGCTCCCACTGGTGAGCCCCTCGTAATGTCATACAAACCGTTGGTGCATCTTTCCCAAAAGCCCAGTCTATTATCAACAAGATGCTTTCCCATGCACAAAATGTAATAGGGCTGGATCCTCTGCACAGAGGGACATAACACCTAAAGATCTTCATCCCCTTCTTCCGCTGACAGGCCTTCTCTCTCCCCAGGGTGACCCAGAGACACACCCAGGTACACTGACACGCACACACACACCCCAAAGTGGCAGCATTACATAAAGCCTGCACACATGCTGATGTGTGAATGTCAACGTATCTCTTAAGCTTACCAATATTCCCAGAGACATGCTGTCAGTAGCTATGATTCTCAACATCTGCAGGCAATATGGCGATACCTCACCGGCCCCAAGCTCTTGTAACATACCACCTCTCACACTTCAGTTACAATTTATACATTCATCCAAAACATACTGACCTCATTCACTACAGATAGGAGACAATTTAAACCACTTAGTTTAATAATGAGTTTGTAATTGCCAGGATTAAAAACAAAAACATAAATCTCTTCAGGATAATGTTCTTAAACATTGCACAATATCAGATTAACATATTGACCTTGCCTATATTTTATACCCAGCTGGCTAATTTGGCACACACAGCTTTAGTTTTATGTTTCATAATGAAAAATCACTTTCTTCACACATATTGCAGAGTAATTTGTTATTGTGCAGAATGAATGTCACAGAGACCAATATTCATTTTGATGTTTTTTTTTTCTATAATTGGTATTTATACATCCTGACCATAAACAATATGCATTAATACAAGGGAATAAAGCAGCCATTATATCCCATTGAAGATGCTCTCTTTGTGATAAATGTGACTTTCATAATTGCGACACATTATGCTATACAATCATTCCCACACATAACCATTTTTAAACTGACCACATCTTTAAGCTACCTAAACATAGGCCAACTGGAACTCAGTGATATTTTCTAACATTGTTTGCTTTTTATATGGGTCTATTGAGGATGTTGATTTTAAAGACAGATGTACTATTCAAATACAAAGCCCAAACATTTTCAAAAATCAATAATATATATATATATATATATATATATATATATATATATATATATATATATATATATATATAAGCTGTAGAAACAGACAGACACAGAGGTAAGGTAAGAGATACAGATATACACTGATGTCAAGGATTCATTAGGGACATAAAAGATTGCAGTGCTTAATACAAAACTGCCTTACTAAGTACAGAAAAGGCAATTAGCCTAATGGAAAGTCTTGATGAAAACAGATGAGCTACGCTCAAGGTACTCAATTAGGCAGACATATAATATGCGGAAGACAAATAACATATGGATGCCAACTGATAATTGGAACAGCAGTTACACCTAAGGAAGGCTGTAGGGCAATGAAGACTGACCCACATTCCAGGCTCTGACAATAGGATCAGCTCCATCTCTCGACGCATCAAACATTTTCACTCATGCTTTGTCACCAATATATTCACCATTGCTGCCAAAATATTATCATCTTTATTTTGATATTAGACAGGTATTCACGGGAACATTGATGACCTAAGTCTAAATACATTTCCATTTACCTCATAAACAATATAGCAAAATTTGATATATTTGCCTACTACCTTCAGTTATCTAGCCTAGATTTGCATTTATATTATACAAAACAGGTGACCTCAGAGGGATCCCCAATAAGCCACAAGGTACCCCAGAAAAAAAGAGCATTCATGCCAAGCTAGTTTATCATTATTACCAGAAGAGTACCACCCGCCCCCAAGAATCTTTGGTCACTTCGAATACTGCAGTTTGTCACAGATAGCTATTAAATAGCAGTCCCTACATTGCAAGGGAGTCTACTTTTACTAATTTGATTTTTTTAAATCTGCAAAATTGCATTGGGTGAAACTAGTTAAAAAAAAAAAAATATTTAAATGATAAAATTACAACAGAGGTTTCTCTTTAAAAGAAATCAAATAAATACATCTTTAATTTAATATCTGATGCTTTATTCTTATATCTGTTATCAGTTGTTTATATCAGGTAATGTATCTTCTTTAAAAGCAATAAGATACTAAGATGCACAATCTGGGACTTAAACTAGCATCAGCTTTCCTTCAACCACTAAACAAGCTAGTTTATTATTATTATTATAATTATTATTGTTGTTGTTGTTGTTGTTGTTATCATCATCAGTATTTTAATATTTAATTGATGAGTGCAGACCCAGAGATAAGTCCGTATCCAAGTCTGCATTATTCAATAATTTGGAAGAGCAGTACATCAAGCTGTCAAACATTCCAGATATCTGCCATTTATTATCCTGCATGTACAGGAGCAGCAGTTGATCCCCATAATAATCATCATCGTGGCCATAATATTATAGATGCAAGGCAGCAACTAAATGGGTCCAGCAGTTTTTTTTTCTTTTCTTTTTTTATGAGAAGGCTATAATTATATTTCTTCTGTTTTGGACGTGATGCGGACTTCAACGTTTGTCACGTGACAGGGATTGTGACATTTGCAGCTAATTTACCATGAAATCACACAGGAGCTCAGGCTTCAAATGTAACATATTTGCGATTGGAAAAAAAAGATATGTGTTATTACAAAACATTTGCATCAACATTAATTCGATTAAAGTGTTTAAAGTTACGGCTTTAATATTGTTTGACGTTGCTCTGTATGGCTAAAGTTACTGTAATGCCAAAGTAAATCAGAAATAGGGCTGTGGCTTCGCTAGAGGATAAGAGATGCATTCAGATCCGTGAGGGACGTTATATTATAGCTTAAAAATGTCCTCTGTAAATGTGGGTGTGTTACATATATAGGCCTACACTGGAAACTGCAGGACCTTTAAGCTTAACAAAAATATCTAAAAGGAATCAATACACAACATGGCACAAGTGCAAAGAAATCGATAGGCGAACACCACAAAAGTCAATTAAATTGGTTATTACAAAAGCATAATAACGGAATCTGAAAGATCCCGATCATCGGTTAATATCACAGTTAACATATGTAAAACGGACCGCATTCGCTGTCTCAAATGTCTTTAATGGGGTAAATATTGAATTAGCTCAAAGTTTAATTAGAAAATCCCGACGAGAAGTCAAACGAAGATTGATGCAGCTCCATGTGGCATGCGGGCCATGCTTTATACCTACCATTCCGAACAAAAAGCACACAAAGTGTAATTATCCGTATTGAGTGTAAATAAATACACAATTCGGCAGGTGGTGGTTCGGCTGGGGGGAGCCGGGGGTACATTATTATTCCCGTCTCATAATGCAAGAGGAAAAATCTTATCTTCCTACACTTGCGCAACGGTGCAACGCAAAGATTTTGCACGCACTAACCGAAAGTTGGAAACACCAACAGCAAATGTCCCCTAGAAGGCTGATATTCATGGCTTATAAGTTATATTAAAACGATGCGGCACATCGGGGTCGGTAATTGCGCTAACCTGGCGCCATCGCTGGAAACGCAATCCCTCCAATTAACACATCTACTTCATTAAGGCTTTATTGATCCCGGAGCCTCCAACGGATGTCGGACTTGCCATTAGGAGGACGTCAGGCGGATCGCTTGGCTGCAGAGCAATCCGCTGCCTAGCTGAACCCCATGAACAGGCGAAACATCACCCCCCCCCCCCTCCGGCAGCCTGGCTGGCTCGTTCGTAACTTTCTCCAGGTGCGGTATGGTTATTTATGCATACGACAACTTAGCTGGAGATATCTGCATACATAACAAATCGGGCAAATATATCAGGGGTGGTCGGATAAGCTTCGTTTCTGTTACACGGCCTCCGTGGCCCGGTGTCCCCAATTATTCTGCTCACTTCCCGGCACGCTGAAGAGGGAGCTGTCCATTATGCGGGGTGCTGATACACCAGTCCCACCTCTCCAAAAAAAACTGCAGGTGCACACACGTAAATTTAAGCTACGATCCTAGTTTACACGCAAAGAGCTGCACCTTGTGCAAAACTGTGTTGCAAAGGAGGTTATCCGGCAGCGAGGACAATTATTCTTTTAATTTCGATTTTTTTTATTGCTCATGGTCACATACTAGTCGTTGATTTCGAATGCACTCTTTTTTTTATATATCCGGCCTTTCTGTAAAAAGCCCCGAACATCCCCTCTAGTGGCCTAAACAAGCGAGAGAAGAAATGCGCACAAAACCAGCATTTTCTGCGATCCAAATGCAACAGCACAGTGCTTACCCTCAAAATCGCGTATCAAAAATGAATAATTAATAAGGTGCAAATAAAGACAGCATTTAATGCAAAAGTAAACTTGTATAAATATCAGCACTGTTAGTTGCCCGTAGATTAAATGGGCAAAAGCTCACGGTTTAGACTATATGGAAATTGGGTGAATTCAGTGCAAAGCGGAGGGGTTGTCATGGTATCCTAGTTCTTGGCTATCCCCAGCAAAGAATAAATAATGAATCTGTTTTTGTTCCTCTAGAACTGACTTTTCGCATTGCCCCTCGGACCACAAACACGCTTTAAAATGCACTGTGTATGTGCAGCAATATTTTACATTATATACCTCATTTGCATACATCTAGACACCAACACATGTAAAAATCACAGTTTCACAACCGGAAAATTCACTGTAGACGCTTAAGATTTGAAGACCAAGCTGGGGAGACAGTGATCCTGAACTTCAGAGACCTCTTAGAGGAAAAGCCTTTGTGAAAAAGTATGTCATGAGAATCCGTGTTCTATTTTTAAGGAACTGCTATGTAGAGTTTACAAAAAGAAAAAAGAAAAAAACCTTCTTTCAGAAAATTCTATGCCTTTGTTCTCAGGATTCGTCCACGACGAAGCAATATTTAACGCCTTTTCGATCATGAATACCTTTAAAAAGTATTTTTAAATGAATGAAACAAAAAGCATTTCTATTGATAAAAATAGTTATGAGAGAAATATATAATTTAAATTTAAATGCTGCAGTATAGTAGTAATTTCCATTGTAGACACCTTGCCACAATGCTTTTGGCAGGACATCGTCTAATCCAATGTTAGAAAATATCGCTTGGGCAAATGTTGCCAGAGTCTACATTTAAGAGGACTTTAAGAGCTGAAACGGTGTTTAGAGCACAAGACGTATCTATGTCACCACCTGCTGTCCCTTTGATCCAAAAAGAAGACCTTTAATATATATATATATATACTATAGCTAGCGCCAAAATTACTTAGAAGCCCCCTCTAGAAAAGGCATCCACTATTAATAGCCACTAGTAATTAACATGCAGAAATGTAGTGACTGGATGCACCTTTTTTTCTGGGGTTTATTTTGAATTATCTCTTGGTCAAATGGGAAGATGCGTTATTTACTTTTTTCCAGTTAAGTTCGGTGGGAAAGGGTTTTCCTCTATTGTATTGTATACTCTCCATTTCAAGAAGGGATACGCGACCATTATTTACTCATTCGAAAATGCCATGTACACGAAGCCATTTACACAACAGGTATATTCGCCCACACATATATTTATACATATTTATATGAATGTGTGCGTGTGTGTGTGTGTTTATGAATATATACATTAACTGTCTCGCTGTAGTGAAGCACAGACTATTCGGTCTCGAGGTACCATACTAAAATAGCAGAGTGATCGTAGATGTTGTGCTACTTTACATTAATAAAGGAAAACCAGAGATCCAATTTAACGCTTTGAAAGCATTAAGGCAAGTTTAAAGGCGGTAAGATGAAAAAACAATCATTGCGGTGAAACGCATGCGAATTTAAGGAGCTGAATTAAAATCTATGCACCTACAGATTGAATGCAGCACTGGCATTTACTTTATGAAGACTTACATGGACGTGATGTTCTTGAACAGGTCTTGGATGCTGTTGCTGTTATTGCCATTGCCCACGGTGTCTTGCAGAGCGAGCAAAGGGAAGAATTTCCCATTGTCGGACTTATTGCAATAGATCTCGGTAGGAGAACAAATGCAGGTCGGCGGGCAGTCCAGCATGGAGCTCAGATAGTCCTGGAAGATGCTCAAGAGAAATAATACCTTCCACCAACAGATTCGGAGTGTAAAGAACGATACATCCATGTTTCCCGAGCTAAAAGGGGGGTCTGATGTCCTGCGTTAGTAAAGAATTAGGGATGTTAGTGTCGAGTTTGGATATGTGTGTGCGTGCCTGTGCGTGTGATTATGTGAGCATTAATCAGTGTGGAGGTATGTCAGATTAATACCAATGCCGTTAATGTCCGATTTCAGAAGCCGACAAGTTGAACAATACTCCGTCACAACAGAAAGGCTTGCAAAATCAATACTCCCGCTCCGTCCTCCTCTCCCGACCTCATGGTATAGGTTTACCCCCGTCGTCTTTTGCCGTTAGTCGCCTGGCACTTGGCTGTTCACACACAGCTGTAGGACTCGCAGGAACAGCGGCGGGGGGAGGGAAAAAACGAGGGGAAAAAAAGACGCGGAAAGGAGAAGTGCGAGCTCCTGGCTTCAAGTCCCACCTACTGGGCAGAATGGAAAGTGACACACCTGCAAAACAGCAAAGAGAGCAAATCGTAGTGAGCGTCAGCAGGCACTAAAAAGGCAAAGAAAATGCGCTAAAACATATATGTACGTCCTATATGCAAACCGTCCTATAATACCGGTTATGAAATGTAATGCCTTTGAATCAGCGGCTGCACCTGCCAGCGCTCCTGTTCCCCGCAAACGACTCTTTTTAGCGATCAAAGGCGAGACGCTCCGCCGGTGGAAGTTGGAGATTTCCGGGGAGACTGGAGGCAGCGCGGGTTTGATTTTTCTCAGTATTTGCATTGACGTTTGCATTTCAGAGGGTGTGGCGTTTGGACAGTGACTAGTTTAGGCAGCTTCAAGTCGCAACGATCAACAAGGGGAGATGTACTGGATGAATTAATTTAATTTTTGAATCGTGGTTATGCATTGATTTACTTTGTCTTTTTTAACACCAATCTATGAAAGCCGGGTTGAATTTGTTGCGTGTAAGGAGAGTAAACAACGATCGTGAATGAATCAGGGACCCATTGTATTACTGCCTTTTTCAGTAATATTACCCATACATTAAGTTTTCCTTGTAGGCTTAACATCAATTTTCCATACATCATAAATGTGCGACTGTGTGCGTGTCTGCGCGCGCGCTTAGGCTATACGTTCTATTAAATTCTCTTACTGATATTGCATGACAGCGTGAACTTGTAAGCGGCTCCAAGCATCGAATCATATTAAGTGGCGAGTCATCGCTGATCTTCTGGGACAAATGGGTGGCGAATATAGACAATACTATTAAAAAAAAAATCAATGTCACCTTCATCTGGAGTGTCGCGGTAATAAACGATCTACAGGTTTTTGTGAGCGTTGAGCTGCCAGGGAGCGTCAGTGACTGGACGAGTGACAGTATCATCTATACGATATCCATTGAATTGCGCTCCTATCTGAACACTCTTAAATACTAGGTTTGTGATTAGGTCCATTTAAACAGATTTGACACTGAGCAGCATAACTGACACGAGAAGAACAAAGATTTCATTTACGTTAGGTGTGCTGAATAACTCGCAGTACACGATATGGGACGAAAAACCATAACTTAGTGAATTAATCCGATTTTAGAAGATTGTAAATCGGTGAAGATTGTTATTAGCATATCCATATTCTATTTATGACACTAAAGCTAGCTATAGTTTTTAGATTCGTTCCGGGATAATTAGGCTATAGATGCATTGTAATCAATTCAATAACTTAGTGGTTTGTAAAACATCTTAACATTTGGAGCGCCTCACTTCACATTCCCTTCATGTATTTAATTGGTTTAACAGGAAATAATAAAACTGCAATGAATTACGTGATTAATTAAACAAATAAAAGCAAATCAAACTACAAATAAATTCTCTAGACAAAGGGGGAAAGGAATAAAATAACCCGAGTGGGAATACAACCCATAAAATGAGCAAGAAAATGTAGGACAACGAAACACGATGTACGGAAATTAACTATAATGCACATATTTCTGTTCGCAGATTCAGAAATGCTGGATCATTTTCCATTCATTATATGAAGACAGAGCTTATTCAGTTCTAGATGTTGTGCTGACGTTGCAAGAATGTGCATTTATAATAGTATTTTCTTTTTCATCAACAAAGCCCCGTTTTCTTCTCAACTACACGATTTGTTCGTTTTTTTTCCATTAACTGCATATCTGATTATTATTTTTAAGATTGTAGGTGTGAAATACAGTTGCTGTTAAATAGTTTGTAGGCCTCAAATAATTGTTTTACAATAGTAAAATTGCACTAAATAATTAAAGCTGTTCACCTCAATGTGCAGTTATGAGCCAATAAAGATTTAGAAATAGAACCTGAACCCGTGTTATGTGTTTAAAATAAAAAGTTAAGAAAATCCTTTCAGATGCTAAAAGTGTGTAATTTGACCTTGAGAGCATTTTACCTTATCTTGAGAAAGATAAATGTTTCAACTGTAATTACAAGCACAGTTGCTTTCAAGGTTTTCAGAATCAAAATCAAGGAGCAGAAATGACCACCCTGTGAGCTGAATTCGCGGCTAAACCATCAACAGGATATTTCCAGGCAAGTTTGACCATCTTAGCCTGTATCGATGAGCTTCGTAAGAATCTAGGCTTCTAGACATTTTGGGCCCCATGGAAGCGTATTGTTCTGGGCACACTTAGCAGTACACCTCCGAATGTGACCACACCGACTGACAGACCTCTCCCCTGTGACTGTCTGCTGCTGGGCATTGGTGGGAGGGCGATGACCTTTTAGCAGGGACTCCCTCAGCTGGACCTCCCCAGATTCCCTGGGACAAATTGTCCTTTGAAGTGGTTAACAAGCTTTGTCTGCTTCCAGAACATAATGCACACATAAGGAATGTTGCATGTCAATGTCAGAGGTCTACAATGTGTGCTTCTTGACAAAATCCAGTGCAGCCTATACAGTGTATACCCATTGCACTGAAATATTTGCTTAGATGCAATCTTCTGAAAGCCTAGCACCAATTGTGTAGTTTGAAATGGTGCAAAAATAGAAATAAATGAAAATCTGAACAAAGAGAACAGTTGAAAACCATGTCATAATGGTTAATTTCCTATATAACTTCTGTGGTGTAATGTTACAGCTGAGGTAATTTGAATGTACTGTACGCTGCAAGTGTCTGATACGCTTGGATGAATTTGTCATATTACCCTGGCTGAGAAAGCACAAAATAGAAAAAGAAAAATTACAAAGAAAGTTCCAATGAGATACTACATGCATTGGTCGGTTTGCAGGAAGTAAATCATTTTTTTTTAACCAGGCATCAAAGAGTTTTCCTCTTAATTTTCAATTTGTGGGTTTCCAAAATGTCGGAAATACTAAGGAAATCTGTCAGTTGTATACGGTGGGGCTCGCTGCCTGAAGTGGGCTGGGCTGGTGCTCATCTGCCGAAGGGAGAAGCGGGCAGGGATCGAGGGGGCAGGAGGCACAGAAGGGGCTGCACCCGGGAGGCTCTGGAGCCACAATAATTGTTGTTTGAGATTATCCTGGGTGGAGGCCTGAAATGTGTTATTTAGTATGTGGACTGGCAGGATTTTCAGAGGCTGGCCCCCATCGTTTGACCGGTTCATAGGTCATTAGTTTAAAGTAAAGAAGAAATGCAAAAATAGATCAATATAGTTTCTCCAGCTAAGAGGCTGAAATAGTGAGCTTCTTGACTTTAGCAAAACATTTTCATACTCTGTTCTATACGTTTAAATCTAGATATCTTTTTAGTAAATCATTATACATTAATAATCGCCCTACCTGGTGGATAATTACAGGAAATTAGACAAAACCACCCCACATTTTTTCATGTCTATAATAAAGTACCAGGAATAAGGCAGCCTTACCTAATACTTTTTGTACAGGTGCAGTGCATACAATTAATGGCAATTTACGAAAAAATCCATATTATATGGAAGAATTCTCCCTCATTGTCATTCATAATAAAGATGAACTGTACAAAAAATAAAAAAACACTTTCACAAAGGTGTCTGTACACCAGGCAACTTTCAGCACGTCAAACCAAATATTTAAATTAAGAATATCATTGAGCTAATTCAAATATTATGATGTAATAACACTGCACATAAAGAAGTCAGGTTTATATATTAATGTGTATGAGGCTTATCAGTGCTGTATGTTCCTGATGCAGCACAATCAAGATGAATCCTTAACTAAAATAGATCTTCTCAGGCTCAGAACATATGCATGGCAAACCTGTGCATTGTTTTCTGATAATTGATGTGTGTCTGTGTGTGTGTGTGTGTGGGGGGGGGGGGGGGTATTTTTAAAACCTGTTATTTTGACATTGTGTGGACTATTTCATAAAAATCTGTGACTGCAATCAAAAAACTAGAAATGCCAAAAGTCTTGCATGTTGTATGATTATTTATGATAAGGATTAGAGCTGGGTAGGGATTAATGTTGTCATTGTTGGGATTATGGTTTTGACTATAGAAATGAATAGACGGCCCCACAAAGATATGAGAACAGGTCTGTGTGTGTGTGTGTGTGTGTGTGTGTGTGGATTATGTTTATATCACATTACATGGACCAAATGTCCCCCTCAATGTAACAAAAACCGGTTGTTTTGATGTTGTGGGTACCATTTTTCAGGTCCCCACAAAGATCTGTAAATGCAATCAAAAAACTAATAATGCCAAAAGTCTCGTATTGGTTGCTTATGGTTAAGGTTAGGGCTGGGTAGCGGTTAAGGTTGTCATATTCTAATTACAGTTTTCCTAATACAAATGAATGGATAGTGCCTACAAAGATATACCAACCAGTGTGTGTGTGTGTGTGTGTGTGTGTGGGGTTAGGGTTAGGGTTAGGGGTTAGGGTTAGGGTATATATATTGAGTGTGATAAAAACCTTTTTTTTTTTACCTTGTGAGGACCATTTTTATAATTCAATTTTATAAAAATCTGTGATTGCAATCAAAAAACTAAAAATGCCAAATGTATTTTGTTTGATTACTTATGGTTAAAGTTAGGGCTGGTAGATGTCTGGCAATAAGATGAGTGGCTCTTCCACAGCCCTATATGGTGGGAAAAGCACAGGACAATACTAATGAAAAAATATTTTATAGTAATAAATTTAAAGAAAGCAGAAAAAAGCAGCTCCAAAACAGCACAGTACATGTTATAGCAGAAAAACATTACACAATACAATATACTGTCATATATAAATATATACTATACAATAAAAACAATCTTTCTTAATGTCTGCTGTCATGTTCACAGCAGTGAAATATAAAACTAATAATTGAAGTGGTTTAAAAAAAGGAATTTACATCACGTCACTGATAATAGTCAGGATATCCCCCTTGGCTCAAATTAAGTTAAAAACATCAACGTGTGCTGCACTGTATCATACAGTAAGCCTTTAATGCTTCTTGACCACAAAGTAAGCCACAGTCACATCATGAATAAATTATGTGCAATTTAGTGCAATTTATATTGTCAATTAAGTGCAATCCGTCCAGTCTCATGCCAGCTTAACACTATCAAAACAACTTAACGTAATGGGGATGATCACCTCTTGTCTTTTTCGTAATTTGCATGGCGCCTTTTCCCATATCCGAGTTCCCGTGTTTGGAATGTTTCTTCCAAAACTTGTGCATTTCCCAAAAGCCACAGAACTGTAATTTCCCTGTGAGGGGAAATCAGTCAATATTGTGTTACACAGATATTATTTGTTAATATAACAACAATACGCCTGGTTTACAGGACAGAGACTACCTCAGCGATGCCAAATTTATCTGTGTTTGGCTAAATTGGGTGTCTTTGTCTTACCTAACCTGTACTTATGTTCTTGGCAACGAAGTAACAGTGATCAGCGGCTGGGTACACAAACACAGACTCTCACGTGCCTGTAGTGAGTGAGTGTCTAATGTAACCCCCGCCTCTGCCCGCATCTCCAGAGCACTGACCTGCCCGCTGTTGCTCGCTGCCCATCCTCCAGGCGAAAAGATCAGCTTCCAGACCCGTGGGGCTCGAGGTCTGTTTGACAGTGCAGGGGTTCGCGGCCATCTGTCAGCCGCCGCTCTGCCAATGACACGAACAGAGGTTCGCTTTTAACAAGCGCTACATTAAGAGCGCCGACCCGAGCGCACGCTCCGCTGACGCGCTGCCAAGCGGAGCCGCGGGGAGCAGCCCACACCATCGGAATCCCCCACCTTCTGCCATATTTTTACAGTTTCAGCAGAGAGTGCGCCTCCATGCCATAGGAAGAAAAAACGGATTAAATAAGGTTTTACCTGCATTCAAAAACATTATTTAAAGAAATTTAAATAGGCTGATCATTATTTTAACAATAAATGATGTTCTTATTCATTTACAGACATGTTCTGTCAGACATAGTCAAAAAGTTTGCCAGCACGATGGACAGAGCATGGGTCTTCAGGGTGGGGCAAAGTCACATGTCAAGCTATTTCAACCGACATCACCTGTTTCCGATCATATAAGATCAGCTTCTGTTTTTTTTTCTCTCTCTTTCATCGTTGTAACTTACTACCATTTCAATAAACCCATGTCCATACCCAAACACCCAAAGTTTCGTTTTCTTTCTTCCATACCTGTGTCACATGACTATATTCACTGTCCCACTCAAAGCAAGTCTTACAATTTCCTATATAACTTTGGATACAGCATTTCTAACTTTTTGGATACAACGTTTATAACTTTCCTATATAACTTTGGGTACAGCATTATTTTCTGTATCTGTTCTTAGAAATTGAAGTCAGATTGGTCCTTTGATACTTGGGTGATGATAAGTGAAGTTGGTTTGGGAGATTTAATGCATGAGAGTGTATCACAAATTCAGACTGAGGAAAAGGTAAATGTAGCATTCAGCTTGCTTGTTGCTGCAGAGTCACATGGCTTTATTCACTTGAGTTCAGGTGAGTTTGACAAAGAACTGTCCTTGCAAAGGCAACTCTTTTTTTGCCTCCCTACAGCACAGGCAGCAAGTACAGAAAGGCACAGAGAGCTATAAAGAGATTTGCATGAGCCTGCCTGTTATTCATGGCTGCCCCCTTATATAAAAAAGTGCCCACTCATAAAACCCTACTGACCCAAACAGACCCCAACCCTCTTTATAGTAGTGAGGACCAAGTTGCCTGGCAACCTGTGTGCAGAAGTGTTTATCAGTGTTCCCACTGAGTGCTGTGGTTTGTTATTCCATGCAAGTCACAGTTTCATTGCATTTCATGCCAATTTGCCCGGTCTGCATGGAAAGCTGTGTCTTCTGATGCAGAATCTGAGGCGTGAGACTCTGCTGCTGCTGGCTGTTTGTCAGACGAACCCGAACCGATCCGAGCTCAAACTGATCCGAGCTCGTACCGAGGCTTTATAGTCTGCGGTACAGATTATGATCCTTTGTAACACTTCTGAGATGACGGGATATGACCTGAACTAAAATGAACATAATCATTTAGGCAAGCACACCACTCAGATATCTGAGAATATTGTCACCATATTTTTTATGCTGGGAAACATATATATATATGGTTCCTCTGAAATTATGGACTAAATAGTAAGTGACGTCCAATATCGTACTATGCACGACTCCCCGTAAAATCATGTACTAAAAGAATTTAGGTTCATTTTATTGTATGTAAAATAGTAGAAGCATGAAACTTGAAATTCCTCCCAATTTCCATCTAATGACTGCAATAAAATCTTCCAGTTTTAAATAAGCATTTTTGGTCGTTATGTGCAAAACTATTAATGCAATAAACCAAAGTACTCAAACCTGGAGTAAAAAAATAATAACACTGGATTCAGTAAGATGAATGAAATGAAACGAATAAATAAAAATAATTCTACAAATAAACATTTAAGTTTTTATGTTTTACACATAAAAATAAAAAAAGCATGTTCACATCTAAAATGTTTTGGTTGTATAATTTTGTCAATAGTCCAGGACTTCACCACTACAGTAATAAATGCAAGGGCCAAAATAAAGATGGGAATTATAGCATAATCACATAAATCAAAAGAAGCTAATCTCACAAATCAATTAGGCGGCATAATGCCAATTAGCTTTCATTTGGATGTTCATTTGCATATAGCTGAAGATTCTAATGTGCGTCGCATTTGAAGGCTGCTTCTACATAGACTTTTGGGAGGCGTCATCTGGCCCTGTGTTGCCATGTCACAGCTGTTTAACGCGTGCTTTGGTGGGGGGGGGGAGGGGCTGATGAGGGAAGTTGACAGCTGGCACCTGCCTCATGGACACCCCAGCGAGCCTCCTGTGTGGAGCACTCTTTGGTGTGAGCGGATGACACTCCGAGTCATGTGACGCATGGCAGACTGTCATGGGCAGACTGTCTGAGGAAAATAAACTGCAGCTGCACATTCCTGTACAGTCACATGACAAAATTATCTTATACAGGTATTTTTGTTTTGTTTTAAATGTACCTCCATGTACCTACGGCAGAATTCAGTCCTCAGAGTATTTTATCATCCTTCATAACCATTTCCATAATTTTTAATGTTCCTTTGTTAATATCGTAACCGTTTCCCATTTGTCTGCATTTACACAGTGGACTCCCCGGGAAGCATAAATGATGGTTTGTGTTCAGCATCAGTTTTAGTGGATTCTGGGGTGTAAAACGCCTGTTCATAGATTTTATTGGAACCTTAAATTTCATAACAAGCCACAGAGAAATACAGTCACAATTGCCTAAGGTGACAGTCATGAAGGAAAGAGATTGGGTGTTTCTGATTCTGTCTTGGGCGCTTCTACAGGACACAGTTGCAGGGCCCCCACCTGCAGGGCCCCCCGCCCGCAGGGCCCCCCGCCCACAGGGGCCCCCACCCGCAGCTTCCTCTATGTTCAGAGTTTGAAGTTATGGTGGTAAAATCCCGGCGTGTTTCCTATCGTCCGGAGTGGTAATCCCTGCAAAGATAGCAAGCCCAGAAGAACAGGCATGAGGACATCCTGATAAAATGCCCCTTTTCTCTACACATTTTACAATTTCATGAACTTTAATAAAATAGCAAAAATGGGACAATGTGGATATCAGTGTTTATTTATGTTTTGTGAAAATGGGGTTAGGGATCGTTATCAGTATTAGTCAATGAGAAACACATACCTGAATATAAATGTGTGTGTGTATGTGTGTGTGTGTGTGTGTGCGAGCGGGTTTACCTATCCTTATGGGGACACAATGTCCCCATAACGTGATAAATATCAGTTTTTTTTTCCACTTATGGGGACCGGTTTCCTGAGATACAGAACAGGAAAAAGGAAGGAAAGAAATTAAATAAAGAAAGCCAGAAGACAACAGAGGAGAGGAACCAAAAACTCCCAAGTAAGGAAAAAAAAAACCTCTGGGGGTCCAAGGTCAACTGGCTGCGCCCCCCCCCCCCCCCCCACATACTGACATTACTGAAAACAGAAAAGAGTGGACATGCTTCGTAAAAGCTAGGTGTAAGCTGTGATTAAGGATCAAGACAAGCCAATGAATCTCTTATCCACGCTGGCCTGTGTTGGGTGGCACTGAAGGCTGCACCCACGATGAGGTTCGTAGGTCCTATTCGCTATGTCAGTCCTCCATGGGACTGAACCAAGACTCCAGCTGAGATGGTGCCCAACCCAGGCACCATCCAGACATGTGGGAAGGCAGAGAGCATGGATGGTCAGAACATGCATTGATACATTAATGGACAAGCATAGTAGATAAAAATGACATGTAAAGCAGCACCAGCAGCCATAGTTACGGTGTGTTGTTGCAGGTAAGCTAAACTGAATAAATATGTCTTCAGTTGAGATTTACAGACTGAGACCGAATCGGCATCCCGAACATAAACTGGTAAACAATTCCACAATATTGGAGCCCTGTAGCAGAATGCTTTACTGCCCACTCTCACTTTATTTATATGTGGAACGACAAGGAAACCTGCATTCTGTCACCTAAGTGGACGATACGGCTTGTAAACTTGAAGTAATTCTGCCAGGTAGGCGGGAGCTAGACCTTTAAGTGACTCATATATAATTAGGAGAACTTTGAAGTCAGTCCTCAACCTAACAGGAAGCCAATAGAGGAAACTAAGAAAAGGGGTTATGTGTTCAAACTTCCTGCTCCCGGTGACAATTCGAGCTGCTGCATTTTGAATACGCTGCAAGGTATTTAGTGTTCAGTGTGTGCACCCAGATAACAGAGCATTACAGTAGTCTAACCAACTGGATACAAAGGCATGTATCAATTTCTCTGTGTCTTGAATAGTAAGAAATCGTTGCAGTTTGGCGATGTGGCGTAGCTGAAGGAAGCACGGCTTCGATACTGCAAATATAATTACAAAACTCTGTGTGTGTGTCTGTGCATGTGCATGTGTATGTGTGTGTGGTCCAGATATACCTTACCTTGTGGGGACCGAATATCTCCAGAACATAACGAATACCTGCTTTTTGACTTGATGAGGACCAGCTTCCTCTCTGTCTATAGCCTGGCCAGCAAGCAGCTTTTGTCTTGACTCTCAGTAGTTTTTTTGATATAATTAGGGGTTTTTTTTGCACCTGCTTGGCAGTAAATGAAAACCGTTCACACACTTTGCACCCTTGCTGGCCTCGTCCTCTTTACACTGCTGGCAGAAGGAGATTCAGGACACGCAGGGAAACCGGAGCTGTTTCAGCAGACGGATGGAGACACAGGCAGCCTGGACATGCTGACCTCTGCACGCAGACATATTACTCCCACAAAACACATCTCTAATAGCTAGAAATATAGTAAAAAAAAAAAAAAAACTGCATTACACCAAGTACATTTAATGTAATAATCTTTACAACTCAAGACACTGAGTAACATAAATACTAGTCAATAACAAGAGCTGTCTGCCTCTATATCATCTACTTCGAGTGCTGACTTTGAGTTCTTTGCACCTTTTCCCATCTTTGCGGTTGCATCTCTGTGATGGCTCCCATTTTCCGGTCCTTTGTTACACTGCATGACTGAGCTGCCAGTCTCTTTGGCACAGTTATGTACAAAACATCTACAACCAAATCATGCCAAAAGCACAGCACAATTACGTCAATTATGTCAATAATGAGATTATAATTTTAGAAATGTGTTAACAAGTCAGTTTACCCATAAGCTATTGCAAAGCTATGTTTACTTTGAATATCAATAAGATCTGTGGCCTGTATTACAAAGCGGGGTTACTGGCTTATCGGGGTAACTTGTCGGATTTAAGGTAGTCTGGGCAAAATGTAAGTGAATGAATGCGAAGTCCATTTAAACTGTGGTACCTTAAATTCGACAAGTTACCCCGATAAGCGAGTAACCCCGCTTCGTAGTACAGGCCACTTGTGGAGGGAAAATTGACTTATTTAAAACTGTGCATGAGAGGGAAAGCCAAGTCACCAGGATGGTGTCTGTGGCACCGATCACCTGCCACTGTAACCCTTTGTCCTTTGTCTCAGAACCTGAAGCAGGGGCCTGAATCTATTCCCTTGTCAGACGGCTCTGCCTACCTGCCAGCTCAGCTTCTGTTCAGAAGGACTAGAGGGAGACCGTTTCAGCAAGGCCCGACTCTCCAGCAGTCTGGACCTGCCATTCCACTTCCTACAAGCGTGGTACTGCTCTTGTTAAGTCACACCGCTTCCAGTCCAAGTCAAGTATCATGTCACTAGTGACCAAGTCACATGTGATTAGATCCAAGTCATTAAATATAAAACCAACAAATTTCAGTGATTTTCAGAATTACATGATCATACTGTCCAGATATAGCAGACTTTATTAGCTGTTTTCATAAGTACACTATCAGGTGAACCAGTTTTCTCATCACTCTTTTTCCTTCGTTAATGTTTTCACAGTATACCTTGTGAATTATGACAAATTTTAAGCTTGCCGTGGGTGTCTGTAGTCACATTTGGCTCTTTGTGAATAAAATAGCTAATCACCATCTGATTACTTGGAGTTGCAGGAATGCCCAAAGCCGGATGCGCCGTGCCATTTGGGAAAGCAAAAAAAGCAATAAAAAATACTCCTGCATCAACTGGGAAACCATGAAATAATTCATTTTAGACAAAAGATTTGCTGGCTTTTTAGGGGTGACAACCAATCAAAATTCATGAGCAAAGAACCAATGTGGAAAAAAACAAGGTTGTGCCAAAAAAAAAAAAACTCTCAGCGCTCATGTGGCTAATAAGGCTCATTGTTAGTCAGCGTCATTAATGGCGCACATCAGCATGCCGTAAAGTGGCACTGTTCATTGCACAAGATGCCAGTCATGCAGCAGGAATACATATTGAGAGAAGATGAAGCACTCGCCCTATCTGGGCTCAAGGCAGGGAATAACCCAGGACAGGGTGCCAGCCCATCACAGGGCACAAGGCAGGGAATAACCCAGGACTGGGCGCCAACCCATCGCAGGGCACAAGGCAGGGAATAACCCAGGACAGGGTGCCAGCCCATCGCAGGGCACAAGGCAGGGAATAACCCAGGACAGGGCGCCAGCCCATCGCAGGGCACAAGGCAGGGAATAACCCAGGACAGGGCGCCAGCCCATCGCAGGGCACAAGGCAGGGAATAACCCAGGACAGGGTGCCAGCCCATCGCAGGGCACAAGGCAGGGAATAACCCAGGACAGGGTGCACACACCGGTCTCACCTATGGACAATTTGGTTACTCTGGTTCACCTTAGCATGTTTAGAGGGGAAACCTGAGAACCTGGAAGAAGCCATGGGGAGACCATGCAAACTCCACACAGGGAGCCCTGGTCCGTTAGGTGTGAGACAAGAGGGCTAACGACTGTATTACCCCAACAGCATCTCCTATCTAAATTAAGTCCATTTTAGCAAGATACCTAGCCATCCGAACTCCAACATGAATGGTAAATCTTTAATAATTTGTCTCTGCTGATGAGTGTAGCCCACAAATTCTAATCACATTAAAAATGGGGTGTAATCTATGGTAAGTCATAAATTAGCCAGTCAGAAAATGGTTAGTTAGAAGTGGCTGACTTTTGGGCATTCTATGCTAACAGCATGCGATGGAAAGTGCTAATGCACACTGTAGCTTGATAGCTGTTACAAACTTCCAGGGTGAACTCGAGAGAGGCACTGGATGTAGTTTGATGCTGTTCCAAGTTTCTCCTCTATCTTCTTTTTGCAGGTATTATTGTAGGAGGTTGACGTCCGAATATTAAATCTTGTTAGCCCTGAGAGCCACATAATGATTATGTACACAGAAATTTCTTGGCGAAATAACAACAGCACAGGAAGCATTGTGAGCAAGTATAGGTGAGACCCAGCAAATGTGCCCGTCTCCTTCCATTTACTCAACAAGTATTTTTGCAATTTCTCTCATTCCGGTGGGATTTGTCCTCCATTGCTCCGTCTGTGGATGTTTACCTGGGCTGTTGCTGTTGCCATGACGATGCCACAATCCAATAACTGCTCAGAGGGCACGTCTAAGCAAAGCAGACACGAATTTGTGACAGGGTAATTTGTTTGCAATCACTAAACAAGGTATTTAACGAAAGGTATATATATATATATATATAATTGTTCAGTTGTACAAAGTCATAGTTATATTAATACATAATATTTATATAAATATAGAAAACAGAAACAGTAAGCATTCAGCTAAGCATAAACATTCAATTCATCCTGCATCAGCTTTGAAGGTTTGTACGTTTGAAGGACTGATGACGTCCCAGCAAAGTATCCTGTCCTTTCACACTCGGATCAGACATGGCTTCCCTAAGCAAAGCCAGGGATCCAGCATCACGTGCAGTCTGGAGAGAAACATCCCACACAGAGCGCGCCTCCCCATCGCGGCTCCAGAAGCAGACGACGGTTCACGGCGCGGTGTTTTTAAGCGGCAGTGAAACAAATATGTATGTGAGAGGTCACATCATCCAACAAGCTATCTTTAGTCACGGTCTCTGATTATACGATTTTATATTGAACGTTTCGAAAGCGATTGAGTGTGGTGAACTCTGAGAGCAGCCCTCTTATTTAACGTCGGTAGAGCTGCAGAACACGGGATCTCCTCCGCATGAGGGAGGCTGGATATGCGAGTCTGGGGGGCACAGTGACCGTCGCATGAGCGGAAGTCACGTATCAGGCAAGACCGCAGTGTTTGTACCCGTCACCGAGCGCCAGCCGCATTGATCCCCGCCCACACCCCCCCCCCCAGAACGCGGTGCCGTGCTACGCCTTGAAAATGCTTGTCCGGGGCCACGGCCCTGGGGTCCCTCTTATCTACCCAACCTTGGTAATCAATTACAAATGCCGGATTGCCTATTGTGTTCTCAGGAGGCGGTGAGTAATCTACTGAGCCTCCTCTCTTATAGATATAGCATTCAGGTGCACAGGGTATATGGGAGAAAGCCCTATTAAAACTGATACACTCCTTTTGAGACTCAGCTTTGGATGCATCGTTCTAACCCCAAAATAGTCAAGGGCCACATATTCAAAAGAACATCAATCCATCTTCTTACCAGTTCAGGGAGCACAGAAGGCTGGGCAGGATGCAAATCTGTATCAGGTCATAAACATACAGTCATACACTACGGGCAATCTAGAGATGCCTATTAGCCAAGAAGGAGGAACCTGGACCACCCAAGGGGAAACTACCACAGCAAAGGGGAGAGTCTGCATACGGACACAACCCACAGCCCCATAGCCCAGCCTAGTCATGAATTTACAATCAGTGGAACTTACATAGTGTTTAGATCATTATTGAAGCTCACTGGAACTTAGTCTAGCGTTACATAATCTTACACTCAGCAGAAGTCAGTGTAGTCTAGTGTAGCGCTTCAGTGGTCTTACACCCAGCGGCATTCAGTGTAATATAGCATAGCCTTACGGTAGTTGTATATTTAACGGAGTTGAGTACAATTTAATGGAGCACTGGAATAACCTTCCATCCAGTGGATTTCAGTGAAGCTGGAGCACCATGAGGCCCTCTTGGGAATCAGACCCCAGTGTCGTTAAAATTCAGTACCCAACTGAAGTAGCCTAGACACTCAACAGGACTCGAGAAAAAAAAAAACAACATCTATCATCAATATGCGAGTGAGGTCAGGATTGTGAAAGCCACAGTATTATTTTTATTATAAGAGAAAGTGCGGAAGTCAGGGAAATGATTAAAGATTCCAAATATGGAGTCTGTTTATTGTAAAAGTCACCAAGCTTCTCCCGCGTATCTCCCATCACTGCATTCCTGAATCCCGCCTATAGCAGCAGACAGAGCACATCAGCCATGCATTAGAGGACTCCCATCCCACATCTCCACCTTTATCAAATGGCTCCGTTGCTTAAACTTTATCAAAGTGCACTCAAATTCCTTCATATATATTCTGCCCGTTCCAGCATACTCTCCCCAAAACAATCCTGCTGTGCTTAAAGTCCTCTGCCCCTGGGTGCTAAGCGTAAGCTAGTTTGTTATCCTCTGAGATGAATCTCATTTCTCTGTTGTCCCCTGGAGTACAAGCTTTCAGATTTAGGCAAATGATAGGTCATTCGCTCCGCTTGTCACAGGCAGGCTGACAAATC
The DNA here is from genome assembly GCF_048594095.1 of Paramormyrops kingsleyae. NCBI lineage: Eukaryota > Metazoa > Chordata > Actinopteri > Osteoglossiformes > Mormyridae > Paramormyrops > Paramormyrops kingsleyae. The sequence continues at coordinate 21,672,326 of NC_132809.1, read as the reverse complement.
GGCTGGTTATTGAAACTACACTCTACCTCCAGTGCTTCCTGAAGTATTACTGGTCTGTATTAGGTGACCTTCGGTGGTGAATTTTTTTCTTGCTGTTCTTCTCAGGCCTGCGGGAACCAGGGCCAATCGGGGGTGCCGCTGCCCCCCCCAGCATAGCGGTACCTAAGGCCCCTCTCCCGTCACCATTGATTAGAAATTGATTAATCAGCGCTTGATTAGAGGCACAAGAGAGGGGGGATTTAATTTATCTTTGGAGTCTATTTAAGATTTAATTAAGTAACAGTAGATTCAGAGATTTTAACAAGACAAACAGGAAAAGACTGTAGGTGTTCCAAATTAACGCTGCACAAAAAAATCTATCACCTGTTTATTATTTTCTCTCTTTTTTCAGTTGCGGTGTTGCACTTTCCCCTGCCTCTCCCTGCCTCTCCCTGCCCTCCGAATGAAGGACTTGATGAAACTTTGCCATCAGGCCACATGAATTAAAACTTCAATGGGAGGAGGCAGAATACAGCAGCAGGATCAATAAGGCCAGTGAATATTTTTTACAGCACCGCTCCATCCCAAACAGACCCTTTGTAATACCGCGCTAGGGTGACGTGTCAACAAGACAAATGAGCGTGAAGAGGTACGGCGTTGATCCTGTGTTCGTTATGCCGCCGCTCTGTGACCCGTGGGGACAAGCGGGAGCCATGGAGATGGCTGTGCTTTCTCAGTCTCACCAAGAGAATGTTAGCATGTTAGCATGTTAGCGTGGGCTATAGCTGCCCAAGCAGGTGAGAATGCAGGGAGTGTCACAGTATGTGACAGACACAGATAAAGCAGACAGCTGTCTAGACAGAAGCCGTTTCATTTGCAAAACACACACATTTGGATTTATATCTTTGTGGGCTCTATCCATTTATTTCTATGGGGAAAAACCCTAATCCCAACAACAACAACCTTAGGCCCTACCCAGCCCTAACCCTAACCATAAGTAACCAAACAACTTTTGGAGTTCTTGGTTTTTTGATTGCAGTCACAAATTTTTATAAAATTGAATTTCTTCATGTGGGGACTGAAAAAATGCTTCTCACAACATGAAAATAACAGGTTTTTATTAAGTCGTTTGGACATTTGGTCCCAACAATTTAATACATACATAACCCACACACACACACACACACACACACACAATCTGATCAATGATGAGGTCTCTGTCCTTCACCCTGGATACTTCATTTATTTTTATCAACATATGAAAGTGGCACTTTTTATTTAAAGAAAAAGCTGACTAACTAAAAATGCAAGTTTAGTACCTTGTGGGAAAATCCCCATAAGGGTGGCTTTTTCGGGTTTACTGTCCTTATGGGAATATTTTGCCCTAAAATGTTCCAATAAGGACAGGAAAAGGCACAGAAAATGCATACACACAGATACGGGCATACCTTTATTTCTGGGAAGTAAAAATGTTGTTCTCAGAAGACAGCTAAACATGTCTGAATACACACACATACTCTTTCTCACACACAGTCACCTCTAACTGCTGTCAGTGTCCCCTGGGTACTTAGGACTGTTTCCACCCACACGCATCCTCAGTGCAAACATCCTCACAAAATCAATACTTTTGTTTGGAAAATCACTTCACTCGCCCCAAACATTGAAACGAGAGAGGCAGCTGAGGCGACAGTGGACAGGACTTGAAGTCGTCTGATGACATACAGAAGATGGGGCTGATTGAGTTGAAGGGTTTCCAGCAGCTCTGAGCCAACGCTTTCTTTTCAGATCAGGGTGATCTTGCTAACAACCTTTAGGTGGGAGAATCGAGCTGTGGGATTAGCTGGTGAACAGGAGGAAGTAGTTAGCAGGAATACCCTTTGTTAAGGCCAAGGAGTATCCCAGCGTGAGCACTTGCTGTAATTCTGTTATTTTCTGACGAGCCCTGCCTGCAAACTACACTACAGTGGGAAGTCCGCCATTCATCGCCGCGACAGTCAAAGGCACGGTGTCCCAGACATCTGGGGCGATGGCCCCAACGATACTGCCTTGTGTTCCCACTCTAGTGCCAACACAAGAGGGAGGTGTGGGGGTCAGCATCTCAGCCCTTTCAAAGCGAGCACTGAAAAGCACAAATAAAGAAGGCTGCCTGTTTGTTCTCTGGCTCTCTTGTCCACTCTAGGGGAAGAGCTCCAGGCTAAAGAATCTGCCGCTCTTTATTTCCTGCTGCCGATTGAGATGTGAGGCCCAGCTCTGGACAGTCAGGGCTGCTGATTGGAGGCCCTTCCGGAGATCGAGGAGAGTAGCTAGGGGAGGAGTGGGTTAGCGTTCGTTAGCGACGCCAGAGCCCACATCGCAGAGGCAGCATTTCCTGTCCAGATGAAAGGTATCATTACCCAGGTTTCCCGAACGGGAGCCAAAAGTCAGTCTTTTAGTGTCTACACTTATCACAGGTTTTGGTTGATGGGAGCGGGAAGCGCATTTTAATGTGTGTTGATAAAGCAGAAATCTGAGTGGCCTAAATATCATTAAGAGAATGTGGAGGGCGGAGGTTAGAAAAATGCCGCTTTTACGGGCCTGGCCCTCAGTGCTGCCCCAAAGCGCGCTCACTGCATATAGAATTTCCAGGAGACCTTCAACAGGTGTTTGTGTGAATACTGAGCATTACCCTCTGAGGCCCTTTGAAGCCCTAAGGGCCCCTGTCATTCGGAGAAGAAACCGTAGATACAGTGATACAGCAGAGCAAGCCGTAGGTCTGGCAGAGTGTGGGAACTCGCTGCGTGATTCAGGGCCCTTTATGACTACCGATACACGGCATCATATTACCTCAGGCTGAGAACGACGATTAGAATGTCATCACGGCAGCTGGGGATAAGTGGATCGCTATGGTCATGGGGGGAATCTGTAGCCCCCCGTGGTTTACCTGTGAGGATGGCTCCTCTGTTTGCCACAATGGCACGCATCGGTGTCAGCGAATCACATCATAGCAACGTGAAAACGCGTCGTTCGGAAAAGGGCTGCGCGACTCAAAGCGGGCTGAGCTGTCACGGGGAACTAGAACAAAGCCGCAGGAATGGTCATGAGCGGCCATCCTGCCCACAGCAGTGTTTCGGTAATGAGACCTCGGAGGCGAGAACCTTCTGGCCTGGGAGAGGACAAGCTGCCCAGTGTGTAGGAGGCACTGTGCTGGCCCAGACTTATGGTCTTATTCTCAGGTTTGCCGCATAGATTCAGTGTATTTTTTTTTTATCAGTGTGTAACGCAAAAGTTCAGCCTTTAGTTTGCTGTTGTTAGGTGATTCTTATAGGATTAGTGTGTCAGCTTACACATAAACATTATGGATTTGTTGCACAGGTTATAGGGTTATATATTTAGTGTACAGGTTCTGTAAGTGTCTACCAGAAAATCAATATATATGTAAAAGTGCAGCGGTCATACTCCTGCTGCTACTTTCCAGCCACCTGCCCGTCAAATATGCCCTGCAGTTTCATAAACATTTTATCACAAGGTAAAATGACCTCTACGTTATAAAAAACATACCTTCCACATTTATACTCAGAACACATGAAACACTCTTTTTGTTGCCATTTTTAAAAAGGATTTGGATGTGTTTTGAATGTTTTCCTCCATTTCGTCATATTTGGCCCCAGGGGACAGGGCTTGGGTAGGCCTAAATAATCAGCTGCGCTGCCCCCAGAGGTCCATTCTGGCGCAACATGAATGGAAACTGACCAGTACGGCTTTTAACTGTACGTACCCTTCTGTGCTATTTTGTGTTTTTTCTCTGTATTGTGCACCAATCCTTTTTAAACCAGTTTGTTGATGGCTGCAGCCACAGAGTTTGTTCGACAGCGTCTGTGAGACGTCTGACTTTATTGGCCGTACCAACATGTAGGCTATAGGGGAAGGAACTGAGACTTACGTCTGGCGAGCAGGGCCTCTGTCTTCCCGGGCCCAAGGCTCTCAGCATCTGCTGTACCCACCAGCGACTGGGAAGTGATACGTGTACCGTCAGCTGCATCCCTTCATCTCAGCCGCGTTTCCTTCCTTCCCCCTGCCACTTTTGTCATGGTGTTATTGTCGTTGTTATGTTTTGACAGGCGATGTCATTTCGATAATGGCCCGTCCGACAACAATGTCAATCTGAAACGTCAGAGGTACATCAAGAGTGCGTGTGTGTGTATGTCAGTGTGTGTGTGTGTGTGTGTGAGAGAGAGAGAGACTCTGTGTGTCTTGTGGTCATTTGTGCATTATCTTGCCCCCCTGATGGGGACTTTCTGGTGTCCGATCAGCCCCAGACACCCCAGCAAATAAGAAGCCAGCCTGGGATCACATTTTGAAGCATATTGAAAGGTAAATAAGCTTCAGATGGATTCACTGCCACGCCTTTACTGAATTTCACCAGTAAATGGATGTGTGTGTGTGTGTGGGGAGGGGGGGGGGGTTTGCTGGTGTGTTAGGTCAAATACCTGATACACATTATTTGAACGGTTCAGTGTCTCATGACTGCAAAATGACTTTCTCAGAGATTTGTGAGAGAGTCCAGTAATAATATAGAACTTCATATTAAGGGTTTTCATGCTTGTCACGAATCTTGTACCCGTTTTACAAGAAATGGCTGTGCGATCACCTCCTGCTGAGAAATTTATATGGCCACCCTTCTCCCCCACACCTTTCTGAAACTCCATGACTTTTAAAGGCCTCACCCTGGAGACCTCCAGGATGAGCTCGTGATTCTCTTGTCACCCTCCAACACTGTGTATCTCCCAGCCGTGTACCCCAATATCGGCCACCCTCAGCTGTCAGTTACACATTGTAGGAAGCATCACCCTGCAGGGCTCCAGGCGCAGTTGCATCATCGTTTCAGGCAGCATTAATGCAGAATCCATACTGAGAAAGTGAGCTCTTTGTAACCCAAGCAACTAGTTTAAATCTGCTCAAAATAAGCCAACATATACAGGTAGTCCCAGGTTACAAATGAGATCTGTTGCCTATGTCTGTTTTTAGTCAAATTTGTAAGTCAGAACAGGTACATAAGGTTCTTATTTAGCATCAGTTAGTCAAATGTTTGTCTTGGTATATACAGTGGTACCTTGGAACACAAACTTAGATTGTTTAAGAAGGCCGAATTTTCCGATAATAAATAATGTAAATGAATTTTATCCCCCAAATGATTGCCTATTTAAACCCTATCTACCTACAGGTTTTAGCAGGTCTGTTTTGTTTTGTCGTGCTTCGAGTTTTTGGTAGAGTTCTGGATAGATGTTTCTAGACCAACCCCTTCAAGGTAGAGTTGAATCCATCTCAACCCATACAAGCTTTAGCAGGAACGGACGAGTTCCAAGATTTCGGTTGAGGTGCTAGTCGGAAAAAATTCACCAGACCAGTTGGTTGTGAGTTGGTTAAGGGGCTTTCGAGTTCCAAGGTTATACTGTAGTATATAGTTTACCTTTCTATGCATATAAACGCTTAAAATCCACTTGCAATTATACAAAAACATCTTATACTTCTTAAACATCTTAAACACAATACATTATAGTAATACAGTAATAATAAAAGTAACTACACACGGTACTGTACTATACCTCGAGTGGACAAACAGCTGAAGCCGTGCAGCGTTTTTCCCAGCGTCACAAAGTAGCATGTGTGTCCATTATTACAAACCATTGCATTTACCCAGAATTTCTAATATAATAGGCTTCACGGCAGTTTGTTCGTAAGTACAAGTTGTGCTAAGTCGAAAGTTCTTCATAACCTGGGGGTTGCCTGTATAAGCACTTTCGCATCATTCATGGGATACATCTGATCACCACATCACATATGATACTGTGTCGCTGGTAAATACCATGACACAAAACCATCACCAAGAGAGTCACCCAGTATCTCTGAGAGCAATTTGATAATTGTTTTAGAGCTGTAATAGGCAGGACTGAGGGAGGACATGTAATTGGCCCCAATTACATGCCTTGTTTGACAAAGTAGAAACTAAATTGTGCTCATTTTCAAAAGAACAAACTGAATTTGGAGATCTACTGAATACAACTCTATGTTTACCTGGAGGGGTCTGAAAAATATTCTGTTTGTATTTGATGAAATCGTTGAACATTTCATGCAAAAACCTGCTAATATGAGAATATTCTGATATGTCTGACCCTCTTTGATGTTTCAGGTCAGTTTGACCAACTTCAGGCATTAAACTTGACACCATTACCGTGTTTTTCAGTAAGATCAAATACCTTTCTTCAATTTTGGGAGTGCTCAGAATTGCCGTGATTTCGAATACCTGTGCATTATTAGTGTACAAAATGCTGTGGATAAGAAGTTCTAAAGCATCCAAAATAAGTCTGTAATAACCCTTTGCTGTTGTTTCTATTTTGCATTTTGAGTAGTAGTAATCGCAGTTCTATAAATATCTGAGTGTCTAAAAAGAATGTTCCGGAGCTTTGTCCTCATCATTTTCGCCCTGGCATATGGTTCAGAGAGACACTCAGAAATGAGTTACAGACGATATACAGTCAATGAAGTGTTATTCTGGGTGCTGATAGTGACAAAGAGAAGGAGCTTTCATGTGCCCAGAATGTTTCATTGATACAAGACACTGACAATTCTGACAGTGTGTCTCTGCTCTGACGGTGATTCACTGGATATGGTGAATCTGCCTCCACTGTGCCTGCATCAGTTGAAAACAATGGGACGACATCGGCACACAGGGATATGGTGACATGAGGATGGAAAAACAGAATGATCTTTGTCATCACAAGCAGGCCAAGGCAGCTTGTTAGCTTCCAGTGAAATCAAGACGCTATCAGGGCCGACTAGATTTGCAGCTACTCGGAACCGTAACACCCAATCAACATTTGAAGCTCATACCTCAAACATGAAATAACATCACACTGGGCATTGCCAAAAAGTGGGGGGGGGCAGGTGGTTCAGTCACCTGATCACACTGATTTACACGCAATCATACGGTTGATAAAATTAGCTGGAGTCCACAAATCACTGGGCACCAGCTGCTTGTCTATAGAATGCAAATGGAAGGGCGATTTCTCACACAGACATGACACTGCAATCATTTCACATTATCTTTATGATGATTCATTGTGATCACTGTGTCATAACAGAGCCCTTGAATGTGGTCGGGCCCATCCTACACTGTTATGGACAGTGCTGGGCTCCTCACCCTTACAGTTGGCAGAAGCCTCATCCCACTCCTACGGCGCTGTCCTGTGACCCACCAGCCAACACCAGACTAACCAGGAAGTTGGCTACCAAATCTGGGCAGCCTGTGTCGTGCACGGAATATGTATTTACTGGAGGACCGTCTCAAGGGTCGTTTAAATCTGAAGCAAAAGGGCTAGGAGATGGAAGCACGACGGGAGGCTGCTCCTTCACGCATGACCGATCCGGAGGTCGGCCGGCTTGCCTGGGAGCAGAGCAGAAGCAAAAAAGCTGAAGGCAGGTACTGAGCATGTGCAGATGCGGTGATGCCATGTGGCGACGCCCACCTGCTCCGAAGCTGGTGCTGCTCTACTGTACTTCCCCAATAATGATGGGAATGTCCTCGTTAGGGGCGCAGTGTACAGAACTGCATCAAGGAGCCACAAATCACCCCTGGATGAAGCTTCCACAAAGAGAGCAACAAACAACCTTGATGAGGTGACCTCAGTGTGCAGTCCTCATGAGGTGACCTCAGTGTGCAGTCCTCAGCTTGTAAGTGCCCACTGGTAACTCAAATGGATATAGGTGCCAGCATGTCAAACTTGTTTTCCCCCCGCCATCACAGAAAGGCCAAGATCACGCACACCAAATGCAGAAACGACACAAAGAAACTGAGAACACGCACAAACATTCACACATTCTGTGTGGAGTGTAGAACAAGCAGAATGTGGAAAGAAAAGGGTCTAGTGTCAAAGGAGATTAAGCAAATGTGTTCAATTACAACTACTAGTACTTAATACTAATGTTTAAGGTGGGAGCATACTTCAAACAAAACCAACATTATTTTAGCAATTCAATGTCATATGAGCCATAATCACTGCAGGGATCACCGTTTCAGCACAGTGCAGGGCCCCCAAGGCAAACTTGTTGTTTGTTCTGATTCCACACACTGTCCACAATTGGCTGACATACACTCAGTGACAAAAAAAAAGTTAAGCACCCAGAAGTAATGGTCCGTTTTGAATGTAATTCGGTACACATGCAGACCAGCAATGGGTGTGTAAATTATTTGATTAGCAAGAAGCTGGCATGTCCAGTCACCAGACACAGAGGATGCCTCCTAGACACATTAGACAGCATTACCATTATATATACTTGACGGAGTTTGATAGGGTCGCATTGTAGGTTTGCATGAGGCTGGGTGGTTGTATCGTGCAATTGCTTGGTATGTGGGGCATGCAGATGTCACAGTTGACTATGTTGGAACCAATGGGCACGTGAGCGCACCCACACACGTCGTGAAGGTTGTGGTCCCCCAAGACAGACCTCACCAAGGGAGGATCGTCGTATTATGTGCCAAGCATTACAGAACCCCTTGACATCTGCGCCTGCCATCCAGACACAGGTATTGGACTCTCTACAACACCCACGTCATCCCGCACTGTGTCTCGATGACTGGCAGCAGCCGAACTACAAGTTCATCATCCCATGCGTAGGCTGCCGTTAACACCAGCTTAGAGATGGCTGCATTTGGAGTGGCGTCCATAGACAAGCTGGAGGTATGGACTGATGACAAGTGGCGTCGTACCATGTTCAGTGATGAATCTCAGTTCTAACTTACCACGGATGACCGTCATGTGTGTGCATGGCGGCGTCGAAAGGAAAGGACCAATCCCGCCAATGTTGTGGAGAGTCACACTGGCGTCACTCCTGGCATCATGGTGTGGGGAGCCATAAGGGATGACTTCAGGTCATCTCTGGTAGTGATTCGGGGGACCCTGACGGCACAGCGCTACTTCAGTGACATCCTGCATCTGCATGTCTGCATCTGCATGGGGGGGGGGGGTGCCACACCCTACTGACAATGGATCAGTAGTGTGCCCATACTGCCAACTGTTGTCAGTTTTATCTGATACTATAATCATTGCGATACAGTCACATGACCTTTCACCACATGCAGATTCATTTCATTTGTATTTGTGTATTTATATTAATAGTAAATGTTGTAGTTGTGTTACCTTGGGATTGAGGCAAGTCTGTGATGAGGAAATGTACGAGGCTAGCAGGCTTACAGCACTTGGCCTCTTGAATGGTGACATTGAGGTCCCAGAAAACTGGGCCCAGGAAACAGGTAGGTGGCAGGATTGGAACCGGGTCCTCTTTCATCATGGGGGGGTGGTCGAACTGTCGAGATAAGGCATCAGCATAGGGCTTCTCCCCAGGGATGCAGGACACCGAACCCCACCAAGCAAGCCCGAGGCGACAGTGGCAAGGAAAAACTCCCTCTAGCAGGAAGAAACCTTGAGAGGAACCTAGACTCGGAAAGGGACCCCATCCTCCTCTGGGCAACCGGGGTGCATGAAAATGTATTCACATTGACATTAGTTCAAAAGTTCAAGTCCATATAATTTAAAAGTCCTACTGTAGTTGGTTCCAGATAATGGTCTCCAAGGAGCTCAGATGAGGGTTGAAGCGGTGAAGTGTCAGCTCGGTGTTCAGCTCGGAAAAGAGAAGAAAGAGAAGAGAGTTAGTGCCCTAACCCAAACCCCCTGCAGTACTAAAGTAACTATGGCAGCCTGGCTAAAAGGGAGACCTGGTAGGAAGCACAGACATGAGGGTTTGCAGGGGTCTTGGCGTCAAGTCAAACTACCATCAACAACATAAGTGATCAGCGAGAGTGACAGGGTGACAGCACCAATCCCCCCCTTTCACCTTTAATCTCAAATGACCATGGACCCCCAGTTCTCACATTCACCTTAAGAAAAAGGAATTTTAGTATCCAAAAGACTGACTAAAGAGGTAAGTCTTAAGCCTTGAATTAAAAGCAGAAATTGTTTCTGAATTCCGAACGCTAATAAGAAGTTTGTTCCATAACTGTGGTGCTTTATGAGCAAATGCTATTCCCCCAAAAGTAACATTCTTTATTCTGGGTATTAATAGATGTTAGAGCCATAGCTGATACTTGCATTTCATTGCATGCAATGACTAAAAATTTGATATTTATTTTATTTTGTATATTTAATGATGAATATGTATTTCTTAGATTTTGTTATAGTGATTTAGTTAACATTTATGTTTAAATTAAGACCCCTATTTTGATCATTTTGGTATGACCTTTTTTTTTTGTACGTAGTCACGTGCAGTATTGATTTGTTTTTTGAAGAGAAGTAAGTGAACGGAAGGAAAGGAATTAGCCACTGCGGAGCAAAACAGTTTCTTGACCGTGCAAATAAAGCCGGTGAATCCTTTGGTTTTATTTGTTTAGGAAATACTGTCAACTAGATTTTATTTACGTTTATAGATAAAAAGTTTTGTTGAATTACGACTTTTTTGTTTGCTCGTACCGTTTAAGGAATGACGCAGGTATTGGATCTGTTGCCATAACAATAGAAGACCTGCATCTTGTGATCGAAGCGTACAAGTCGGAATGTAGTTGCAAATGAGGTTACTCACATACTGTGGTGCTAGACCATTTAGAGCTTTCTAAGTTAAGAGTAGTATTTTGCAGTCAACAGAAATTAAACTGGCAGCCAGTGGAGTGAAGATAAAATTGAGCTGATATGAACATATTTTTTAATTTTGGTGATTTTTTAGTCACAGTGAGTCACTGGATTCGTTTAATGTCATGTTAACAGAGTTAGCGGCTCAAATACAGCTGATTGGTTCCAGTCAAACGACCACTATTGGACTTGTTGTTCGTTCCTGTCTCAATGTTCCCTGATTTTCAGCCTGCAACCTTCAGCCTTCTCTTCGGATCGTAATAAGGTGGCTTACATAATGACTCATGATCTCCCGATCGAGAATAGGCAGCCGCTGCATGGGAAGCCGGGCGTCTTTTTGTGCCGGTTTTTTCGATTTCACTGCTGAAATGAGGCGACCGATCAACCCACGGCAGAGAAACAGCCCGCGAATTGTTCCAGCTTAGACAAGATGACCTCTCTGTTTCTGATTTTGCCATATCTTTTCAGACCCTAGCATTATCTACTGGCTGGGATTGGCAGGCTCAATATGATGCCTTTTATAATGGGCGTTCTGATGGAATAAAGGATGAATTATCCATCAGAGAGTTGCCCATTACCTTCAAGGAATTAGTCAATCTTACTGTACGAGTGGACAACCGCCTCCGTCAGCGTCAACAGGAATGTCACAGAGGGTCTGCCTTTTGAGAGTCTTTGACTCAGCTGGAAGGCAGTCTGTACCATAGCCGGTTGAACCTATGCAGGTGGACCAGACCCGGTTATCCCCCACCAAACAGCAACGTTGATGGGCTACCAAGGCGTGTTTGTACTGTGGACAGTTGAGACATTACATCAGGAACTGTCCAGTAAAAGGACGTGCCCACCAGTGAGGAGGAGGGCACTGGTGGGTGTAGCTCCAATTTTCCCCTCCTCAATTCAGAGGGTCTTTCTGCCCATGCTACTTATGGAGATATCCAGCAGCCCTTAGCCGCCCCATCAACTCAGGAGCCAATGACAGTTTCATGGATACCACTTCTCCACCAGTGGGGACTGCCCACCGCACCCGTGCAGACACAGCTGGACACCCATGCTCTGGATGGGCATCGTATGACCACCATCACCCGTGCTACACTTCCAGTGAGTCTCGCTGTAGGGGGAAATTACATGGAAGAGATGTTTTTTGTCATTGACTCCCCTCAAGCACCTATAGTGTTGGGTCACTCTTGGCTCGTTAAACATAACCCCTACCTAGATTGGAAGACAGGTTCAGTCATGGGTTGGAGCCCATTTTGCCATGCTCAGTGTCTCCTCACAGCTCCCCCTTCAGTTGTTCCGGAGGAGAGGGAGGAGTTTCCTGACCTGTCTGCAGTTCCTGCAGACTACCAGGATTTAAAACAGGTATTCAGTAAGTCACGGGCTTCCTCTCTTCCTCCACATCGTCCTTTAGATTGCGCCATAGACCTCCTACCTGGCACCTAGCCTCCTAGCGGTCATCTGTACTACCTGTCTGTCCCAGAAAGAAAGGCTATGGAGGACTATATCAGCAGTGCTTTAGCATCGGGAATAATTCAACCGTCATCATCTCCAGCAGGTGCCAGTTTCTTTTTTGTGGAGAAAATGCATGGGTCCCCGCGGCCCTGTATTGATTAACATGATCTGAACCAGATCATGGTCAAGAACCGCTACCCTCTACCTCTGTTGCCAATGGTCCTTGATTTACTCCAGGGGGCTAGGTGGTTCAATAAACTAGACTTACGGAGTGCCTATCATTTGGTTAGAATCCGTGAGGGGGATGAGTGGAAGACTGCCCTTCATATGCCCTCTGGTCATTATGAGTACCTGGTTATGCCTTTCGGGTTAACCAATGCACCAGCCATATTCCAAGGACTGATAACGTCCTTCGGGACATGTTGGACAAATTCGCCTTCGTATACTTACAGTAGATGACATTTAGTTTTTTTCCCAATCCAAACAGGATCACGTCCTACACATTTGTTAGGTACTCCAACGACTGCTAGTTAATAAGTTGTATGTCAAGGTGGAGAAATGTTTCACTGACAGTCAATATCCTTCCACGGGTTCATTCTTGGGGAGGGGTCGGTCTGAATGGATCCAGAGGAGATCCGAGCTGTTGCGGAGTGGCCCCAACCTCACAACCAGAGGGAGGTACTGCGTTTCCTGTGTTTTGCAAACTTTTACTGGCGTTTTTTTCGGGGTTATAGTACCATTGTTGCTCCTCCCACAGCACTCACCTCCACCAAGGTCTGTTTTCAGTGGTCCCAGGCAGGCATTTCAGAAACTTCGCAGTAGTTTCACCTAGGCTCCTATTCTGCAGATCCCTGATCCCTCTCAACAGTTTATAGTGGAGGTGGATGCTTTGGGTACTGGAGTGGGGGCTGTTCTTTCCCAGAGGCATGTTACGGACAATAAGTTGTGTCCGTGTGTTTTTTTCCCCATAAGTTAAGCCCAGCCGAAAGGAACTACGATACTGGCAATCATGAGTTGCTGGCGGTCCGTCTGGATTTGGAGGAGTGGCGGCAGTGGCTTGAAGGCACTAAGGATCCATTTCTGATTCTAACAGACCACAAGAATCTGCAGTATGTACAGTCGACGAAGCGACTCAATGCCCGCCAGGCTAGACTTTTTTTTTGTTGTTTCAATTTCCTCATCTCTTTCAGACCAGGCTCCAAGAACCACAAACCAGACGCTCTGTCGTGCCAGTTCGGAAAGGAGGATCAAGAGGAATGCCTTGGACCAATCCTGCCTAAGAGTCGTTTCATTGAGGCGGTGACCTGGGGTGTTGAGGAGGCAGTTCAGGCCATGCAACAGTTTGTCCAGGCTCCAGGTGGCTGCACGCCTAATAGACTGTTCGTCTCAGATTTTTTACGCTCACGGGTCCTCCAGTGGGGACATGACTCTCTTTTAGCTTGTCATCCAGGGGTACATCGCACCTGAGCACTCCTACGACAGCGCTTCTGGTGGCCTACTATGCTATAGGACATCAGGGGATATGTCACTGCATGCCCAACTTGTGCTCGAGACAAGAACCTTTCCCGCACTCCAGCAGGCCTGTTGCAGCCTCTTCAGATTCCCCGACACCCCTGGTCTCACGTACTGTATCGTTATTTTGTGACTGTTCTTCCTCTCTCCAGAGGATTCACTGGGGTCCTAACTGTTGTTGACCGCTTCTCTAAAGCCATGTATTTTGTCCTTGTTCCCAAGCTCCCCTCAGCTAAGGACATGGCACTATTACTGGTGGACCATGTCTTCAAGTTGCATGGTCTGCCATCTGACATTGTGTAGGACAGGGGTCCACAATTTGTGTCCAGGTTCTGGAGGGAGTTTTGTAAACTGTTTGGTGCCACCGTAAGCCTTTCTTCTGGTCTTTACCCACAGTCCAATGGGCAGACGGAGAGGGCCAACCAGGACCTGGAGTGGATGCTTCGTTGTATGGCCTCCCACTCCCCTGAATCCTGGAGTGTCTTCCTCCCTTGGGTGAAATACGCCCCTAACTCCCTCCCTGTATCCTCCACAGGTATGTCCCCATTTCAGTGCTGTCTCGGGTATCAGCGCCCTTTGTTTCCAGCGTCAGAGAAGGAGATTTTGGTTCCATCAGTCCATCATTTTCTTCGTCGCTGTCAGCAGACCTGGAAACTGGCTAGGACCATCCTGCTGCGTTCCCGTAGTTGCATGGAGAAATACGCGAACTGATGCAGATCCCAAGCTCCCAGGTTCTGCATAGGACAGAAGGTTTGGTTGAATGCCAGGGACATCTACAGGTTCAGTCTTATAAGTTAGCGCCCTGATTTGTTGGACCATTTCCCATTGCCAAGGTGATTAGCCCCTTTGCGGTCCGTCTTCTGTCAACCATGCAAAGCATCCATCCCACATTCCACATGTCCCTCCTGAAACCCCTTGTGGTCAGTCCCCTGGCTTCCCCTGCATTGCCTCGTTTGCCTCCCAGGTTGGTCGACGGTGGAGAAGTATACACCGTCCGGCGCTTGCAGGATGTTTGTCGTCGGGGTCTCCAGTATTTAGTAGACTGGGAGGGGTATGGTCCAGAGGAACGTTCCTGGGTTCCTGCACGGCATGTTCTGGATCCGTCTCTCATCTCTGACTTCGACCGCAGGCGTGCCGAGGTCAGCGATCTTCTGCCAGGTGGCAGTCATGGGGGGGGGGGGGGGGGGGGTCCAGATTTAGCACCCTCCGGTATCTGCAGGCACAAAGGCAGCCAGTCCAGTCCTGCAGCAATCATCCTAAATTCCAGGCTGAATTCAGTGGCCAGCTGGCTCCCCTGCTGAAGATCGAGGAGGCAGTCCCCCAGGCATCAGTCGACAGACAGCGGGATGGTCGAACGCCATCCTGAATGCTTGCTCAAAAGTGGCCACCAAATCCAGAGCTGAGCCCTTTTCCGTCCACAGCGAGGTTGCCCAAGCCTGGGTTGACCAGTTAGTAGGGAGATAAAGTGGGAACATCTCCGAGTGATGGTCTATATACAGACCACACTACATAAGGAAGGTATGGTACTGGAGGAGGTTGGTACCGTACCACTCAGGGATCACAATCGGTATGGCCCCTGCAGAGCATAGGGGAGACGATGTAAGGGAGTGTCTGCCATGACCCCCTGCTGTAGCTGCCTGACAAGAGCAGTAAGCTGATCTATCTGGGCACGAGTCTCCTGCAGCTGGGCTTGGATCTCTGTCGGATCCATGTTGTCAGCAAGGTATTCTGTCACAGAACCCTTGCAAAGGCACAAATTGCAAGATGCCTTGCGCTTTATTGAACAATGGGGCAAACACTGGCACAGTCTGAACGCTAGAGCTTGGTCGGGGTCACAGAGCTCAGGGTCTGGGAAGCCGGGGAGATCTAGCCAACACGAATGACACACAATGGAGGGCAGCACACAGCAGGGGTCCAAGGAGTCAGGGTACAGACTGGAACAAGGCAGGCAAGTTGGGATCAGGGCTAGACAATCGACAAGAAAGATTTGCTTGGTAAGTCACATTAGAATCAACAATACCTGGCACCGGGTATGAGTTTGCAGAGTTCTTTTAAGCAGTTACTCACAGGAGCAGCTGATTCCTGCCGATCAGCTGTTCAGCTCGCAGGGTGGACATTACAAGAGACATATGCAGTATTACAAAAATTTGAGTGAACACATTTACCATTACAAAACAAACAGTATTGACACACTTTACTCCAGTATCACCTTTGTGGTCATGTTTTATTTAGTCAAGACCACAAATAACCAAAACATTACATTTAATTCAATATAAAATGAATTCAAGAGCACAAAAAAACTAATCATAGGCACATTTTAGGGATTATGTGAGTTTGATTTCGTATTTCATGAGAACATTAAACTAAATTGCACAATATTTCATACATTGCACTTTCAGAAAAAAAAAACTGCTCCATGGCCCCTCCCGGACTTTGTATATGCCAGCAGTATCAATTTCAGTCACTGAAAGAGCCATACTACAAACCACCAATGAATTTGCAGGCTGACCAAAACGTATTTAATAATACATTTAGTTCACAAAGCACTTTCCATTAGAATAAAATCTCAAAGTGCAAACAAGATTAATGATAAACACAAAACATACCGAATATGTAAAAAAATAATAAAATCAGATGGTGGTTCCAAGCAACGAGAGGAGACAAAAACAATACATCTGCTTGGTTGGTCCTGCCTCCTGTAGTTGCTTGGACCCACCTCTTCTCCAGTCTGATTGGTTATCTCTCTGAACCAATCGTGTATTTTTCTGCCCGCAGAAAATTTTTGTGTAAGTAAAACTCCAATGAGCTTCCTAAATGTGTTTGTAGTTGCAGTTTTAGTAATGAATTATTTCGAAACAAATTCAGTTTTCCCTGCTGTACCAAAAATTGCATTTAACTGTGAACTCAAAACTGAGGTTTGTTCCAAACTGTAAATTTTGTGTACCATTACAGCCCTATCCCTGAGCCATTTTAACAGGGTATCAAAATCATTTTTCAAGGTGTAAAGAATTGCACTGTGGGCCAGATGTGGCCTGCAGGCCTTGAGTTTGACATGCATTATATGGACAAAAGTATTGGGACACACCTCTGAATCACTGAATTCAGGTGTTTCATTCAGACCCATTGCCACAGGTGTATAAAGTCAAGCATCTAGTCATGCAGTCAGGTTTACAAATATCTGTGAAAGAATGGGTTGTTCGGAATAGCTTGGTGAATTTAAGCGAGCTACTGTCATAGGATGCTACCTTTGCAATAATATTATTTGTGAAATTTCTTCCTTGCTGGATATTCCACAGTCAGTTGTAAGTGGTATTGTAAAGTGGAAGCATTTAGCAACAATAGAAACTCAGCCATGAAGTGGGCTTGCAGAGTGCTGAGGTGCATAGTGAGTATAAGTCACCAAAGCTTTGTTGACTCAATAACTGCAGGCTTCCAAAATTCCTCTGGCATTAACCCCAGCAGAAAAACACCAGGAGCTACATGGAACTGGCTTCCATGGCTGGGAATCTGCATACAAGCCTCACATCACCTAGTGCAATGCCAAGCATCAGATGGAGTGATATAAAGCAGCCGCCATTGGCCTCTGGAGCAGTAGAAACGTCCTGTGGAGTGACGAATCATCTCTGTCAGGCAGTCTGATGGACAAGTCAGAGTGTGGCAGATGCCAGGAGAATGTTAGCTGCCTGACTATATTGTGCAAACTGTAAAGTTTGGTGGAGGAGGGATAATGGTATAGGGTTTTTTTCAAGGGTTGGGCTAGGGCCCTTATTGTTGTCCATATAGTGCATGTCTTCAAATCCGCTAGCATATCTGTTACAGTTTTTACTGTCATGTCATGGGAAATTTGTATCAGAGTGCAAATGAGAAATACATATAAATATTTAGACATCTCAAATTGAGTAATATTAATGACACTTTAAGACATGTACACTAAGAATACACAAAGCAGTACAAGCAAACTGTCTTGGGGAAATTGTCTACATTGGTGGGGAAAGATTCTACAATTTAACATGCAAATGTAATGTGCAATTAATGAGTAGGTGTAGTTTCAGAGTTACATGTCACAACTAGGACTCACAGCAATCAGGTAAAAACAAATATATTACCTTTCATATTTTCTGCTGATCCATCCACTATTTCTAGAAATTGTGCAGGTTGGTGATGATGGTGATGTCTGGGGAATACAATGCTGTCATTTCAAAACCATATTTTCTAGTTATTTGACTGTTGTTGAATTATACCATGTGGGTCACTTTGACCCAAAACATGATACAGTCATCTGTCAGTCGAGAAGTAAAATATCATATGCAACGTAAGTAATATTTAGTAAAAGCAGCCAAAAAGTAACAAAAGTATTGGGCCAAAAATCATTTTTGTATCCAAGTACTTTTTCAATGATCCATTTTATTCCAAACCATTAAGAGATATGTCATTTATTTGAAAAGTAAAACCTTAATGATGCCATCATAGAGTAGTTAATGTCCAGCTGGCATTAACATTCGGAATAAAATTGCAATTCTATATTAATTCTGGTAAAATTATGTGTAAATGAGAGAATGAGGAACCAGGAGGTCACACTTAGATACTCAAATGCCTTACAGGTGTTAAATAAATACAAGACAAATAATAAACTAGAGAAATTGAATTAAGCTGGAGAGGAAATAAAATCCACAGGCTCTACTTATCAAGAAAGTCCTTTAAAGGGTTTGAAAATGTCCCATTCTCATAAGATCAAAGGAAGCAGACAGAGGCTATTTAGAGTGTCGCTGGGATTGGTTTTCCATGCAGCCCTGCACACGAAGATACTGTAGCCTGCATCTGTGGCTTATTTGTATGAATATGAAGAGTGAGAGCAACTAGCTGCTTTTAGCTTTTACTCAGAATGTGACAGAGTGAGAGAGAGAGAGAGTGAGAGTGGCTAGCTGTTTTTAGTTTGCACTCCAATCCTGACAGAGTGAGAGTGACTGTTTTTAGTTTTTACTTAGATCCAGTCAGAGTAAGAGTGAGCCTGACTAATTGCTTTTAGCTTTTACTCAGATCCTAAGAGAGTGAGAGAGAGTGGCTGATTTCAGTTTGCACTCTGACTCTCACAGTGAAGGAGAGTCAGAGAGACTACCGGTTTTTGCTTTCACCCAGATCGTGACAGAGTGAGAAAGAGTGAGAGCGGCTAGCTGCTTTTAGCTTGCACTCCCATCCCGGCAGAGAGTGAGAGCGGCTAGCTGCTTTTAGCTTGCACTCCCATCCCGGCAGAGAGTGAGAGCGGCTAGCTGCTTTTAGCTTGCACTCCCATCCCGGCAGAGAGTGAGAGCGGCTAGCTGCTTTTAGCTTGCACTCCCATCCCGGCAGAGAGTGAGAGCGGCTAGCTGCTTTTAGCTTGCACTCCCATCCCGGCAGAGAGTGAGAGCGGCTAGCTGCTTTTAGCTTGCACTCCAATGCTGACAGAACTACACATAGCTCCATGCCATGGATAAACTACACTTGCTCATTCATGTACAGAGGAATTAGCTTGGCAGGCAGTTATGATGCAATGTCGCTGTTGGGAGGCTGCCATGCAGCAGTAGGGGGTGATTAGTCCCACACAGGCCAGCCATAACCGTGGGTCCCTCACTGTGAGCCTTTGAGGAGAACACGTGATACACGGCTGGAAGCTGATGATGACCCCAGTCAGGGAGCCGACAGTCT
The DNA here is from genome assembly GCF_048594095.1 of Paramormyrops kingsleyae. NCBI lineage: Eukaryota > Metazoa > Chordata > Actinopteri > Osteoglossiformes > Mormyridae > Paramormyrops > Paramormyrops kingsleyae. The sequence goes on along the minus strand of NC_132809.1, from coordinate 21,653,052 downwards.
TCCCTTGGGTGATTTAAGACCCATGTGTAAAAATATTTTCTTTGAGAAAAATAATTGATAGTTCTTTGCAAGGGAGGCATGGTGTTGCATTGGTTATCACAACTGCCTCACACCTCTGGGCCTGGGGTTTGTGTCTCCATGGTTTGCATGTTGTCTCTGTTGGGTTTCCTGCAGGTAGTCTGGTCTCCCCCCACAGTCCAAAAACATACTAAGGTGTACTGGAGTTATCAAATTTTCTGTATGGGGTGAATGGTGTGTGTGAATGTGCCCTGTGATGGGTTGTGCCCCCATCCTGGGTTATTCCCTGCCTTGTGCTCATAGATCCTGGGATAGACTCCGGACCCCCGCGACCCTGAACAGGTCAAGTGGGTATAGATGGTGGATGGATGGAAAATTTGTTACAACAATTGCACAGCAGGGAGATGTCCATTCTTTTATGCATCCATCCATCCATCCTTTTCCAGTACAGCTTTGCTATGTTACTCTGTTTTCATTAATAAATGCCCCCTTTTTTGCATGAGTCATGGTTCCTTTGTATGTCAGTCTGTCGACAGGCTGAAATCCGCAGGGGATGAAAATGGGCGTCCAGTCGGCCTCTGACCTTTACCTGCCCCCCTGACTGAGAAGACCGCCATCGAGCAAGGGGCCACTGTGATTAACACCTGCTAACGAAGGCTTCGCAGCCAACCTCACAATGTGTCCCGCAGGCACACTAGTCAACAACCAGAAATGTGAAGGAAATGCTGGTTTGTGTGCCCAGCCAGTTTGTTAATTCTGCAAGGGCATATATGCCATACCCTCACATTTACTCTCATTAACTGTCATTAAGTGCTATTACCTAGTATTTTTATCTATCCTCTTTCTAACTGCATATCCAGGTAAGGGGGCACGGGGACCTCAAGACTATTTGCTTAACTACATGTCTGTGGACTGCTGGAAGAAACATTATTATTATTATTATTATTATTATTATTATTATTATTATTATTATCTGTGACCCTATACTGAATAAGCTTTTGGGAGGATGGATGGATGGATCTATATATCCTTTCAATACTGTACTATGTATAGGATCCATGGTAGTGTTTACTAATGCAGGAATGTCCAATCAATATGTGCTTCTTATAATTCGAATAAATGAGCAATACCTAATTTATGCTGTGTATAAATTACAGGCTGATCCTGAATAAATAATGCCTGTCTAACTGTATACTGGGCTTATTTGTGCATACAGATCGACTGCGACTCGGGCTTCTCTTCTTCAAAACGTGCGGCTATAGCAGAGGGGGAGGAGCTCTGTTTGTTTGTCCCTTACAATGTTAATAATAGAAGATACAGAGTTGTCCTAGTATTGCATCATCATAAAGACCAGAATTAGTCTAACCACCCCCCCCCCCCCCCACCACCACCACCACCAGAGAGATGGCTCTGACACGAACTAGACTGAGGCATAACCACACCAACAATCACCCCCCCCCCCCCCCAGCCATAAATGAAGATTAATATGAACTGATTCCGAAACTTTTTAGTGGAAGGTAATCTCTGCCTGAGATCCAGTGGAGGCCACGCCCCCAGTTAATGGGGTCGTCTGGCGTTTCCATGGGGCAGGGGGTGTCCGACAGCTCGGTGACAGGAGCGGGTTCCCGTGGCAACTGCAGGTCACTCCGCCTGAACAATCCACAGGTCCAATTAGTTCCGCCTGCGAGGCGAGCGGGAGCGGGCCCCTCTGAAAAAGGGGCCGTTCCGGACCTTTTGCAGCATGATGCCCCCCATTTTCCGACGATTCCTTATGGAAATTTACCATCACAAATGCAGAAGCAGTTTCTGTTAGCAATCCACAGCGGTCAGGCCAGGGCAAGCTGTATTCAGCTCTAGTATCACTCTGAAGTAGTGAGAGGAAGAGGACGTCACGCCAAAAATGTGAGACATTAAAGTACACTCGAAAAAACGCTGGGTTGTTTTTTCAACCCAAATGCTGGGTTGAGACTGCTGGGTAACAAAGTTGGGTTGATTTAACCCAATTTGGTCTTGATCTATAACCCAGCATGCTGAGTTAAACGTGTAACCCAACTTGTTGGGTCAAAATAACCCAGCGTTGGGTTAGTCCCTTTTTTACCAAAATAACCCAAATTGGGTTGTTTTTAACCCAGCATTTTTTAGAGTGTATATGTACTGCATTATGATTTATGACAATGGAATTGTCACGCCCGGCTCCGTACGATCCTAGTGTGTGCCACGCCCCCTCATTATCCACGTGTACTTCCCCGATTGTGCCCAGCTGTTTCCTGTTTCTTTTGCCTTGTCCTGTATATATGAGTTCGCGTCTCCCTCAGGTCCCCAGACTTGTCATTGTATTGTCCGTGGATGTCTCTGTCCGTCTGTCCTATGAGCAATAAAACCCCGTTTTCCCGAAGTTCCGGCTCCATTCGCCTGCTTCCCTGCTCGCCTGATCCCAAACGTGACAGGAATGAATGTAGAACTTAAATTAAAGTGGTACAGAATGTTTAGCAGCTTAACTGTGCTGAGGAGCACAATATCTCTGTGATGCTCAGGGATGGGCAGTATTTGTTATACATGTTTTTAAAATACGTATCTTAAATACAAAATTTTATTTTGTAATTTGTAATTTGACTTGGACACTTGTGTTGAACCAAAACACTTGCAAGCTGCATTTAGGCCAATTCGTATTTAAGGTTTTTAAGATGCGGCCGAGTTAAATGCTCAAATTGTGTTGGTTATTTGATTTTAAGTTTTGTTTTTTTTGAGTTATTTGCATCCGTGGTGCCAAAAAAGGAAGCAGTTTAGTCAAGTAAATTACAAAAAAATGTAGAAGTTTGTTATTTTTTCCATTGATTGACTTAACATTTTCTGAGTACAGTGGTACCTCAGAACCCGAAATTAATCCATTCAGAACTCCGGACCGAATCCTAAAAAGTTCGAATTTTCCCCATAAGAAATAATGGAAAACCAATTAATTGGTTCCCGGCCCCAAAAAATTACACCGAAATATGCTTTTTTTTTAGCATTTAAACACAAAATGAACCGGACAAAACAAGAAAAGCATATACTATACTAAAGACATCTAAGCACATTTATCAAAACAGTAATTTTTAAAGTAGGAAAATAAATGTATCCAAACAAGGTGTAAAGTTAAAAAAAAAACAATGTGTCATGCCCCGATCGTCCGCTCCTTCCGTGTGCCACGCCCCCTCGTTAACCCCGTGTGGAATCCCCGTGTGATCAGCTGTTTCTGGTTGTTGTCATTAGTCTTCAGTGTTTTGTCCGCTTTTCAGTTTGTTGCCCCAGTCCGGTCATTGTATTGTCTGCGTTTTGCCTGCCTTACCTGTAATTAAACTCCCGATACCCTGATGTCTGCGCCTTTGTCTCCATTCCGTCCCCACTCGGCACAACAATATTATTATAATTAAATGTATTAATGGTTTATTATTAATATTAAAATAATGAATAAGAAATCTTTATTTTTAAATGTATTTTATAATATAATAATAATTACTGTTACTGTCTATCATTGTCTAAATGTATTTTTGCTGTCTAAATATATGTATTCAGTTAGTGTAAACATGCAAGATGATATCACAGCGAATGCAAGGCTGAGACTGAAGCTTTACCCTTTGTTTCTGCTGAGAGACGTGCCGCGTGACTCATTTCCTTGCGCGTACAAGTTATCTTAGGTCGGCGTTCAAGGTTTGACTTCTGAGATTCAGATCGAGCTCTAGGTAATTTTTTTTCGAACTGGTTGGTTCGACTTTTAAGAAATTCGAGTTTTAATGAGTTCGAGAACTGAGGTACCACTGTAGTTGGGATATATTTAAGACATTCCAGAATATTTTGTCTGGTTTCACATTTGTATTGTGTCTCATTAAACATTGAAAAAATGTTGCTCTTATGCTTGGCAATTTGAGTCAGTGTGTTTGTGAAGGAAGAGGCTAATATAGAATAGAAGTTTTTGAAATGTATTTTTATATTTTTAAAATACAAAATACTGTACTTTATTTTGATACTTTGCTTGGTAGCTATGTTTTGTAATTTATTTTGATACACTTACAATTGGGGTATTTTGTATCAAAATACGTTTTGATCTGTCTTGTGCCCGTAGCCTCCGGAATCTGCTGTGGACCCCCTGCAACCCTGAATAGGACAAGTGGTTACAGAAAATGGATGGATGGATGGAATACATTTTGGTGTATTTTTGCCCGTCTCTGTGATGCTGAGCAGACGCCTAGTCTAGGACAGAATCTGCACAGAGAGGAGGCTCCGCCCAGAAGATGAGCTAGGGCAACATCTTCTGGGGGGGCGTAAAATTAGCAAACTGCTGACTGCAACAACCCCCCCCTCCGGTATGAGGAGTATGTAGTGCAAGACAAAGCAGAGTTTGCTTACGATACCGCACGGCTTCACCCAGCACTGATGGCAGCCATAATGAGATTGTATTTGTTTTTCTGGCAAGTTTTAGGAGGTGCTGCTTCGCTGTTGTGAGAAGCTTGGCTATTTCGGGCCAGAGTTTCCCACAGTGTGAGTGACGCTGTGTAAAGACGACCAGGGATCTGCTTTGCGGTGCTGAGGCATGAGGCTGGTACTGGCAACCAGCTGTGACCCAAGTGTGCAAATAGCCCAACCAAATCTGAGAAAGAAGCCGGCATCCAATGAGGGAAAAGGGGCGGGGCTTGACACTAGATCAATACAGCACACAGGCTGTTTAATGCAAATCCCACACTAGTTTAGGCTGCTGTGTGGAGTTTTGTAAAATTTTATTTTACATAACCCGTTACCCGTTACATAAAAACCCGTTGATAAATAAGACACACAGCTGCATGTACTTAAATCATAACCTCAAAAATATATTCGACACATTGACATTACAATTAGCAAGCATTGTTTCTTTTAAATGTTTTCGTTGATGAAATTTGAAATAAAAGTCAGAGGCCAATGCATAAAATTATTGAAACTATTAACATGCAACCAATGATAGAATATAAACAGCAAGCTCCCAATCACATTTTTTTTCTTCCATTTGATATTAAACATGTATTTTTCTTGGTACAAGCCTATATAAATGAGGGTTAATTAAACATACAATCTTCAATAATATATTTTATTCTTTAAATTTGAACCTCCATGGAAATGTGTAGGCAAGCATTATCCATGGCCGATTGTTAGATCAGTGCCCCAGTCATCCAGATCCTCTCCTGAGGCACCATCTGCAAATTTTGTCTTACTGGTATTACATATTTATGACACCAAATGTTCCCCTGATCTTCAATTAGAAAGGTAGGAGGTATTGTGTTTAAGGGAACTGCAGTGAATGAATCACACCACATTTTGATGATGACATCATATTTAGCAGAGAAAAACATACCCTGTGTGATAAATCTCCACCTTTATCAGTAATTACTACCAAATAAAAGCTGTAGCAATCTATCGCACTCTGCCAATTATGGTGAAAAACTTTTGATCCACTCTTCCATGCCGAACTGCATTGGCCCAGTGCCTTTTGTGGACTTAGGAGCATAAGCTGCTTGTTTCAGGTCTTGCTGCAGCATCTCAGGGGGGTTTATGTCTGGACGTTGACTAAGCCTTTCTGAAGCCTTTCCAAAACTTACAAAAGTCATTCTGATGCAGGCTGGGTATTTTTTTTTTAGATCGTTGTCATGCTGCCTGACCCAGGAGGCTTGGCGATCTGCAGTGGAATTCTGCAGTTCCGAGTATAATTCCTGGTTTCTTCAGTGCTGCCCAGTTATCCAGGTACAGTGGTTGACCGCTGTTGTAGGATTACTGCTGAGTAAGGTAGCGGATTACTGCTGAGTAAGGTAGCGGATTACTGCTGAGTAAGGTAGCGGATTACTGCTGAGTAAGGTAGCGGATTACTGCTGAGTAAGGTAGCGGATTACTGCTGAGTAAGGTAGCGGATTACTGCTGAGTAAGGTAGCGGATTACTGGTGAGAAAGGTAGCGGATTACTGCTGAGTAAGGTAGCGGATTACTGCTGAGTAAGGTAGCGGATTACTGCTGAGTAAGGTAGCGGATTACTGCTGAGTAAGGTAGCGGATTACTGCTGAGTAAGGTAGCGGATTACTGCTGAGTAAGGTAGCGGTTGTAGCGGCAGCCGGTGCCCCAATCCTGTCATTGGGGACCAACAGTCGTCCATGTTTTTGCTCCTTCTGAGCTCCCTGACAGACAGTTTACATTTTTGCAAAAAATAGAGCAAAAACGTGGATTGTCTGTGGATCCCTGAGGACTGGATTGGGAACACAGCTGTAACCCGCAGACAAATCTGACCAAATTTTAATGTGAAAAATATTATAAAAGGGAGAGGCTAAGTGTGTTTTTTCTCAGTACTGTAGTGGTTAAGGACAACATATACCTGAGTAACAACCATTTGAAAGAAATTCAGGGAGAAAATGCAAAGTCTACACAAACAGAGCAGAGGCTGGATTTTAACCCACAATTCTTGCACCATGCAAAGTCAGCGTTGCCTGCTGAGTGACCCTGCCATCCTTCCAAGCCCCACCAGCCTCTGTTAACTACGGAGGTCGATAATCAACTCTAACTGCAATGGATCAACAACAGTTAATTCTTTGTTATGTCCTGAAATTGGAGGTCCTTCGAAAAAATAATGTAATCATTTCATTTTATCTGAGCTTGCAGAACCCATGAAAGAAGGGATTGATTTCTTTGTGCTTGATTCAATGCCGAAGAAAAGTGAAATGAAGAGTCTGCAGACTTTCTTGAAAACTGCCGGCACTTTTGTTTATTCCTGCCCAACACAGTCAGGTACTTGTCTGTATTTTCAAAGCACCACATTAGTACAAATATCCACTTCTGTTTTTTTCTCCCTCTGTCGCCTCATTGCTTATAAATATGATTTTTCCTGTTACCTGAAACTTTGTGGAAGCGGGATACTAACTTACAAAATGTTTTCTTTTCCAGGAAATGTTTTCAGCTGTAGATATCCAATCCTCTTAGGGCTTGCTGCAATACGTTTTGGGCCGGAGGTTTTCTGCAAAATGTCTTTGTGGAAACACAGATTCGAAAAACCAGTCAGCAGAAGCCTACCCAGAAAAACAGAAGAAGACCGAAAGCAGCGTGAGCTCCAGATCGCCTCTCTGCCCTACTGGGAGCACTAGCTCCTGCTGGGAGCACTGGCATGGACTCCATCTCCTCTGCAAACTCACCTGGCTGACCCCGCTTAAACCCAAAAGCTCTCTTACCGGGGCCGGCTGCATTTCATTACTGGAAGCCGCTGTTGACTGGCCGCTGATCAGTCACCCATGGGTACACAAAGGCTGAGCTGTATCTGGGCCCCACTTGTCATCACCCCGTCACCCCCCAGCAGACATTACAGTCCTTCTCGATCACAGGACCGTATTACATCTGAGACGTGAGATCACCTTCTTTGGGCGGCTTTGTCAGCACCGTTTGAGGGCAGTGAGATTCAATCCTGCCCACGTTGCTGCCCCTGCAGTTCTCGGTGCCAACAGTCCAAAAACCTGCTGTAATGTCAGAGAGAACACCCATATGACCATCCATATCATCCCTATTTATTGTTAATTAACCACCTGATGATATAAAACAGGGGATCTCTACTGCCGGGTTTTGGGGGAGCGGTTAGCTAAATTCCAAAAATACCAATGTACTTTCAAGCCATGCCTTTTGTACAACCCCTGACGTTTGCACATCCTGATTGCATTGAAATAAAATGGAAACAGCTAAAATTTCCTACAGTAGCATTAGTAAACAAAATTTGGCAAAAAGTTAGTAAGCTGTTAGCAAACAAATTATGAAGCTGATGATACTCTCCTAATACTTGCGTGATTCTCCTGGGTGAATGGTGGTAGCTCTGAGGCTAGGGCTCTGTGCTAGTAATCGGAAGGTTGCTGGTTTGAATCTCATGAATGCCAGGAGTGATTTTACTCCATTGGACGTAATTGTACAATGTTAACCTTTATTCAGTCGGGCAAGCAGGTCCTCCAACTTACAGGGAAAATTTGGGGGTTGGTGGCAGGATCGACACTCCAGCCACCGGAAAAAACTCACACTGTCCCATTTATAATATTGAGGTGCTTAGGTTTCACCCACCGCACGGCTGCACTCAGGTTCTCATCCCTGAGGTTGTTTTGTGTGGTGGGTGCAGCAACGTGCTGTAATCAGTATGTTCTCCCTACCTCCTCATGGGTGTTAAGTATAAATTATATTTCAATTAACTAAGTGTGTTAGTTCCTAAAAAAAAGAACAAAACTGGCCATTCAACTCCCGTGTAGCACACCTGCTGGGCTGCGACGCTTGCCGTACTTTGGGTATTTTGAGTTATTCCTCATATATCAGGTAGTGAGTATTGAGTATTAATGCTAATACTGCAGTCCCTGTATGTCTCTGTGGAAATGATGCTCACACTGCTTCAGCAGAAAGACCTCATTTTAACTCAGTTAAGTTTATATGTCTCAGGATAATTTTTACAAAAAGCAACGACAGCAATAAATCGCATGAATAATATATTCAGAAATATCAGTGAGTCGTGTAGGAAATGGCTATAATCTTAAGATATGTGAACTGGGGGGCAGCATGGGGGCTCAGTGAGTAGTGCTGCGGACTCTGCGCGTGCAGACTCTTCATGCGGGATGTGTGCGTGCAGGCTATGTGGGTGCGGACTCTTCATGCGGGATGTGTGCGTGCAGGATGTGTGCGTGCAGGCTGTGTGCGTGGAGACTCTGCGCATGTTTTTTGTGGTTCATTTGGTTCTTCTAGGTCACTGGTTTCTTCCCACAAACCAAACACACTTAGTTACTTAGACTAACTGGCATCTTTCATAGTGCATGTGAGCGTGTGCATGTCTGTGTGTGTGTTTGAGCCCTGTGATGGACTGACTGTCCACCCTTTTGTCCTGAGCTACCTGGGATTGGACCCTCCCCCTTGCTCAGGATAAGCGTTTGGAACATGTATGTAAACAGCTGCTACTTACCTCCTCAGTACTGTCAGTTATTTGGGGCTGAGATAAAGTGACGTTTCTCAAAAAACTCTACAGAGACCTCTTTTTAGATCCAACTGAGCAAAAAGATGATCTGGTACAGAAAAACTTGAGAAATATCAGACTAAGCTGCGAAGCCCGTGTTTGTCTTGTAGCTAACAAATTTTTATCTGCCATAAATAAAACTGAAAAAGCGCCGTCCTTCTGTACAGCTGTTCCTCCTGGGCATGGGAAAGCCATTATTCTGTAACATGGGCATAGATAAGAACATGGTTAGCCTGATGCATGCTCAGGATACAGATAATGCTAAATACCCAAATGGGGTATCCAAACCTTTGCCATACTTCCAAGATTTTTCATAATTAAAAAATTACTGGATATTAATGAACAGAAGCTGGACAGGAGACAGGAAATCAAAGAAGAGATAGGAAACAGAAAGAGGAACTTCTGGGAGACAGGAAACCAAACAGGAGATAGGAAACAGGAAGGAGAAACCTCTAGGAAACAGAAAACCAACATCTAGCATGGGCAAAATAAAATGACAAATCCAGCGTAATCAAGCTGTTTAATTATTCCAATGAACTCTTAGTGGCTGCAAAGAGCAGCCTTGGTTTTGTGTGACCCACAGCCCCTTGATTACCAGTTTACGGTTATGTAACGAGGTGACTCACTGGGCCCATCCTGACATAAAAATACCCGTTTCCTTCAGGCAGCCAGTGAAATGTTTTACTTAAGAATAAGAGGGTCTTTTAAGTATATTGTGTAGCATTAAGTGGGTATATGGTGCTGAGAAGCAGAAATAGCAAAGTGATGTTTCCTGCAAAACAATCTATTTGTATGAGTGTTTTTCTTTGAAACTCTTTTCGTTACATATTAAGTCAGTTTTGTTCAATAGCAACAGCCTTCAGCCTATAGGACAGCAGGGCAACCTTTCATCCTAATGCACAGACAGGACGGGAACAGACAGCATTTATCACGGGTGGGGTGGGACACATCCGCGACAGCCCCGGCAGGGCAAGATAGCAGGCCAGCTATCCCACAGCTTTCCGGCACTCAGCCTAATGTTCTCCACAAGGACGGAAGTGCCGAGATGGTGCCTTGACCGTGCTGAGACGAGAGCCCTTTGGGCATGCTCAGTGTCAACGTGCTGGTGGTCAACACACATCCTGGCTACAGTCGATACCCTCATGTCCTTCTGCAACACTGGCCAAAATTAAAGGTTGTAAAAAAACCTACTGGTTGGGTTGGTGTGTGAGTGGTCAGCTTGGCTCCTGCTCCTCGTTTTGTGTGTGTATGTGTGTGTGTTTCCTCTCAGAGTCAACTGATCAGAGTCACCTAGGAGAGCTGGTGCCTCTACATTGTCCCAGTGAGAGTGTCTGGCCCATGACACCCTGCTTAGGGGGGATGGCTCTGTGTTAGCCTAGGATAGCCTCCAGGTTAACTGTGACCTTGGACTAGATGCTGAATAACGGATTCCGGATGGTAAAATATGGGACTGAGCATTTGAAAAACCACACAGTACCATTTCTTATTTCTTTTGAAATATTCAGGCGACTATAGGAGTTAATATGCCTATATATTATATCAAACTAACATTACACTTGAATTTTCTGTGAATTACTGTGTAAACAGACAGGATAAAAAATAATAATTTCCTTAGGTGACATTTAAATTTTCGTCTGGCTTAAAGGACAGTCCATCAGAGAGTCTTTTCATAATTTCGTCATTTCCAATTCTGTAATGAGATCTGGCCATCCGCGACACTGCCCCCCGCAGGCACTGACCGGGACTCCCAGAAGGCTCTGGGGGCTGCTGACACACTTCCCCTGCAAGCTGACTGCTCTTCTTGCATACAACAGGTGAATGGGAGGCCCACTGGCTGCAGGGACACACCCCCTTCGGTTAACAACCGGAGACCCGCCCAGCAAGCTCCTGGAGGTTGAAAAACTTGGGGAGACAGCGGCTGTATTCGCACGCCCCCCTCGTTGCAGGTGACTGACAATATTGCCTGGAGGTGGCGGCCCCGGCGACAGGGCCTACCCCGGAAGCCTCTGGAATCCTGCTTGTTTATGCTGACTTCCTCCAGTAAACCACAGCATTCCACTAATCATAGCTAATAATGTGACATCAGAGCCCCAGGAAGCCATCTGCGCTCAGACTTTGCCTTAAATTAAACAGACAGCATTTAGTTTGTTTCTCTGCGCACCGGCGTGCTCCTGCAGATCGCACGTTTACCGATCACAAATAAACCAAAATTAAACCAGTTACTCTTTGTCAGTCAAGCATCTTAGCTGAATCCCAAAGAGAGATTTACATGCCGTTTGTGTAATATCCATACTCATGAAAAAAAGCCTACCAATATAATTTCTCCAGAAGGGCATGGGATGAATACATATTTGTAAATGTCACAGTAACACATGAACAGTAAATAACAGTGAATAATAGTACTCTTGTCATTTTTATGTATGTCTATGTGTAGAATGAGTACAGGAAGAGTTTTGACGATGTACTGAATAAGAGTTTAGAAGATGGATGGATGGATGTTTTTTTGATTGTGTGTATTACAAAATGAGTAGGTAGGGGTTAGTTTCCTGGAATCCTGTCGGGTTAACAAGAGACAGAAATGCTTAAAGTTACATAACTGCAATGCCTGTTCCTCGCTGGAGCGTGGTGATTCATCCACTGCAAGGCAAGAAGAGCTCTGTCCCCCGGGTGGACTGACAGGCAGCGGGCGAAATCTCTCCCACTCCGGGTCCCCCCGCCTCCCTGCCCCCCACCCATCTGGGCCGTGGAGAGCTATTCCGAGGCTGGGCGTGACCCACGCTGCTGTCATGAGGGCTTCAGGACCAAGAGGGATGTGCATTAGCGGAGTCCCAGCAACGAGTAAACCACGGCGTGGCTCCAAAGAGCTGCTCGGGGCCCCAGATGGAGGCCTGCTGGGGGGGGAGGTGCCATCTTTAATAACACCAGCCTTTCCTGTTAACCTATTCATCAACGTCAGGGACCCATTTTAGAGTCCCAAGATGAATCATTGCCTTTTTTCAAATGGATGCTTAAATTGTTTTAACTAACCGCAAGATCCTTTTAACCCCCCCACATGCCGCACATATATGCACACAGGCGTACACGTGCCCCACCCAAACACTCGTTATGCAGGATGGGGCCCCCGAGGGCAAATGACTGTGTACTAATGGAGCAGCCCTTCCCTCAATGGTGTGTTGGGGGTGGGCAGGGGGGTTAGGCCATTCCCAGAGATTGCAGTCAGCAGAAAGCAGATGGCAGGGTCTGCGTAGCTGCCCGTGACCCCTGACACCCCCCCCCCCCCCCCACACACACACACACACACACCCCTGCCAGCTCCTGGGATTCCCAGTAGCTCCTGAGGTGTGGAGGTTTACCTGAGAGCAAAGGTGAGAAGCTCTTCTCTCCGAACATGGAGGTGACGCTGTGTGAGGCAGACCCCACACATGCATTTAAAACAGAACACAGTGCAGCAGTATACAATTATACAGTGTGTTATATGAGACCGTGTAGCTCGGTTGTTTTGTAATCATATACGTGGTGCATCCCCAGCAGATTTTAGCTCCAAACGTGTGATAAGGAGGCTGCCCTCATTATTCTAAACAGCAGGAGTTCCCAGACACTAGAATCCAGGCAAAAAACACCCACATCAATCATCCACATTCCAGGCATGCGAGGGCACCAGGCAGGGAAACGCCCTGGACAGGATGGCAGTCCTTTGCAGGGCACATCTCCCAGAGGTTCCTTTTTCGATTGCACATCTCCTTATTTGGTTTCCTGTTATAGGTTCTTATGTTCCTATTGAAGCTTAGCTTGATGCTCTGAAGATTCTCTCGTCCTTATCCACTTAATAAATATTCCAGGAAACATTTTCGTAAATTTTTAACTGTTTACTTAGAATCTTTGAAACAAAATTACAAACATAAAAGAGTTTATCCACAGAATATATAGAAAATTCGAGAGCTATCTTACCAGGAGGTCAAAAAACTATTTCGCTCCAATCTCATGTCTCTCTCCTACCCCCTCTCCCGGCACCCCTTATCATAATAAAAGCACCCCAATAGTGTCCATCAGAACTACATTAAAAGTCTCGTTTTTAAGGGTAGATCAAATAATTCTTAACATTTTTAAATCATGTTTGTCAAACTTATGAACTTGTACCTTGAATCAATATTCAATATTTTTTTCAGTTAATTACTCAAACACATATAAACTACATTTAGGCTCCTACACCTTTCTCCTAGATGTTTCTCCTTCCTGTTTCTCATCTCCTGTTTGGTTTCCTTTCTCCTAGAGGTTTCTCATTCCTGTTTCTCATCTCCTTGTTTGGTTTCCTTTCTCCTAGATGTTTCTCCTTCCTGTTTCTCATCTCCTTGTTTGGTTTCCTTTCTCCTAGATGTTTCTCCTTCCTGTTTCTCATCTCCTGTTTGGTTTCCTTTCTCCTAGAGGTTTCTCATTCCTGTTTCCTATCTCCTGTTTGGTTTCCTGTCTCCCAGAAGTTCCTCTTTCTGTTTCCTATCTCTTCTTTGATTTCCTGTCTCCTGTCCAGCTTCTGTTCATTAATATCCAGTAATTTTTTAATTGTGAAAAATCTTGGAAGTATGGCAAAGGTTTGGATACCACGTTTGGGTATTTAGCATTATCTGTATCCTGGGCATGCATCAGGCTAACCACACACACACTACAGGCAATTTGTGGATGCCAGTATGCCTGACTGCAGGGGAAATTGAGGATTTGCCATTCTGTTGTACTGTTGTACGTCTACATAACATGCAGAAAAAGCATCGGATATAGCGGACTCACATATAACGGAATTTCGCTTATAGCGGACAAACAATTTGGTCCCCAGGGCCGCATTTAGCTGTAGTTTTGTTCGGCTATAACGGACATGCAGCTCCGCCTACAAGGCGTGTGGCGTGCCGGTGAAATCCAGCGCAGATACGTAGTCGGGATTATTAATAGTCACGCATCTGCTCAGGTAAAGTTGTATTACTACATGTACAATATAATAATCTATAGCACAAGTGTGTCTGCTGGAGTGTGGCATGAGTAAATGGTGTCCTGTAGTTGTGTTCTGGGCATACAGCAACTCTGGATATAACGGACTGTTTTGCCAGGTCCCTTGAAGTCCGTTTTAAATGGATTTTACTGTATTGTATTGTATTATCTGTATTATAAAGCGTCCTTTAGTGTGAGAATGGCACTATATAAATAAACCTTATTATTATTATTATTATTATTATAAATATCTGCCTTCTCAACCCAATAACTGTACATGGTCGTTGCAGAAATATAATAATGTTACATGAGCAACTAAAATATGAATATTTATGAATGTACTGTACGTCACTAGAGAAAGCATAAGCAGAAGGAGCTTACACACAGCCTATAATTATGCATCCATTCCATAAAATATGTGAGGAGGGCTGTGGGCGGCAGAGGGATTGCACCCCTTAGCTGGGCCTGATTCCGGGGAGGTGAGAGAGCCACCTGACTTCAGAATCACAGAGATACTATTCAGATCATACTGGATCAGGACCAGCAAGATCACAGACTCATAACCTCATAATCGAATAGATCTTCTTTGGGTCATAGAGGTTCCAACAAGCCTAGTGACCCCTTTCATGTCCTTCCCCCACCCCAGTAAAGCGCAGGCTGGCCTGTCACCTGCCACATCAGCGTAGTGAAGCAGCATGGTTAATGATGAAGAAATGCCACTTGGCCCATCAGGCATCGTCCTGTGAACTAAAAGCTTTGAAAAATGTGACATTACCCAAAGAGAACACAGCCGATTTGGTTATTCTATTTATCCAGCCTAATGTGGGGGCCGATGGGGAAAGGGCTGCATTATGCAGGTAGCACAGCCCCCTCTTTGCCGTCTGTATTACCTCACTGTGCCTCCGATGAATAGCAGAAACACAAAAAGCCTGGGAAGTCGTGTGTTTTTATGACTGTCCAGAACACAATAACCTGCCCACAACCTAGACCCAAATATGCTTACGGCCCAGTCTAATGGCAGGGAATGGAGATGCGCGCCTCTGTACCGCGGAGCCTTATCTTATAACTGACTTAGCTGATGGTAATCTGGGCCCCCCCCACCCCGGCCCGCCCCCTCTTAGTTCAGGGCCAGTGCACAGGTCCCCACGTCTGACGGCAGTGATGCTCTGGGATTGAGGGTGAGTGGCCGCCTTCGCTCTCCGAAGCGAACTCCTTATTGCCTAGTGGCACGGTAAATTGCCCCCCTGTCAAATGGCCAGTCATCTTCATTAACAGCCCAGTCACTTCCTCCCAAGGCAACACCCCCCCCCCCACTGGCATTCAAGGAGGTGTGCAGAGGGTCCGTACTGTCCCCCCCCCAAGAAGGCTGAAGGCTGGATCATACTAACAGATAGTGTGTAAATCTCTGAAATCGAAATAGCATGGCGGAAAATATCAGCATTTATATGACTCCTTGCTATGGGGTTATAAAGACTCCCGATGGCTGCAAACTACAATAAAACACGTCTGTACCAGCGAGTTTGCAGTCCCGTGCTGCCGCCGCGCCCGCCCCCCCTCCTCCCCCCTCCCTCTGCGGTTCTGCGGTGCCTGATCTTCCTCATACCCTGGTCTGCAAGTATGCATCCCCCGTTCCCCTTCTCTGAATGACTGCGTGTCCCGCCGCCCCCGTGGCCGTACGTGCGCCTGCCACACCATGCAACCCCCCCAGATAAATCTCCTGGCTATTTCACCCATGTTTCGGTTTCTGACGACTTCAGCTTAGTGTTCAGGTTCTCTTTCAGCTTGCTGGAACCTGACACTGACCTCCTGTTACAGCCACATCATATACCTCTCCGTGTCTTTGCATACTGTTAAGTATATTATGGTATGGTTAATTTTAGCAAAATAATTATTTTTAAGATAACGTCCATACCACACTTCATAAATGAGTGGTTTTGCTCCATGGCGCCACACCAGGAATAGTCTCAAAGTACAGTTGCCTGATGCATTGGCACAAGAAGTATGGGCATCCAAGAATGCGGCTGGTGTGGCGCTGCATCTGTGGTGCCCACAGTCAGCATGAACTTAGTGACCAGGCTGGCAATGCCAACCTCAGGATCAAACTGACTTCATGCAATAAGGTCTGACTATTGCAAACTGTTCATACCCCGAATTACCCTTAATGATACAATAAAAGTATCCACACTTTAGTTTTACATATTCACACTATTAACAAAAAACACTACTCCCAATGTGTAGTACCTTTTCTGATATTTGAATGACCTTTTACAAAGACCAGAAGGTCTTGCCTTTAAACAGGGTTCTACTGGGATGTCATTGATGTTAAATGTTTAATGTTCTCTTTTATGTTTTTTTTTGCTCATCTGTTTCCTGTTATGCATTTCACTACACACTGTACTGAGTATAACCGACTATATCAGAGTATATACACACTGTACTGAGTATAACCGACTATATCAGAGTATATACACACTGTACTGAGTATAACCGACTATATCAGAGTATATACACACTGTACTGAGTATATAACCGACTATATCAGAGTATATACACACTGTACTGAGTATAACCGACTATATCAGAGTATATACACACTGTACTGAGTATAACCGACTATATCAGAGTATATACACACTGTACTGAGTATAACCGACTATATCAGAGTATATACACACTGTACTGAGTATAACCGACTATATCAGAGTATATACACACTGTACTGAATATAACCGACTATATCAGGGTATATACACACTGTACTGAGTATAACCGACTATATCAGAGTATAACCGACTATATCAGAGTATATTGAGTATGTGAATGTAACAAATAAGATTTCATTTGATTGATGTTTATTTGTAAAACATAGTATTGCACCTGTTTGTTGTAATAATGGGTATATTACAGCATCCCTGACACTTAATGAATCTCCCAGTCCATGTCCTGATCAGACCCCCCTCCCCCCACCCCGGGGCCAGATTAGAACCCCTGCCCCTCACCCCCACCCCCCACAGCCCGATGCTCCAGTTTCTTACTCTGCTCGCCTGCTCACCTGACACCTTGTTAACAGTTTGTGGCCAGCAGGCAAAGGCACAGAGCAATGAGCCCACACTGGGAGGGCATGAAATTAATCAGGGGGCCGGGGGCCCCGAGGCCGCGTGTCTGAGCATCACATGCAGCCTGGGGTGCCCAACACCTCCAGTACTGTATTACCCCAGGTAGGTGAAGCCGGCCGCCCAAGGGGGGGCTGGGCTGGGTTAAAGAGGTGCCAGTGGGCAGCCGTTCCAGGCCCCAGAGCCGGCTGCCAGTCGCCCGGCGGGCAGGCATGTCGAGGCGGGCGGGCGTGTCGAAGCGAGCGGGTGGAGCGGCGAAGCCAAGCGGCAGAGAGCCACCTGGTCCTCAGAGGGCCGGCGAGCACCCAGCTCTGCCAGGAGGCCTACCTTCACTTATTCATGACTGAGTTAGCATGACGCTCATGTCCCACCCCCTCCCCCACACACACAGCTCACTCCCTGAACACCACAGAGAGGCATCTGCTCCCCTCAAGTGTAAGTCAGGGGTGTCAATGGACCCAAAAAGATGCTGCAAAACTTAATTAACTGTTAATGTTTTTATTGAGGACTGCAGAGATTTTAGTAGATGATCCACATGCTTCTAGTTTCTGAAAAAAAGGTTGAAATGAGGTATACAAGCATTTGCACCTAAGCCTAACCCTGCTGCAGGCAGACAGGACGAGACGGTTGGCGTGAGCAGAAGCTCACTGCAAGACAGCTCGCTGTACGGCCGCAGCCTGACCGACAGTTCACAGTACGACCGCAGCCTGACCGACAGCTCACTGTACGACCACAGCATGACCGACAGCTCACTGTACGGCCGTGGCCTGACCAACAGTTCACTGTACGACCACAGCATGACCGACAGCTCACTTTACAGCCGCAGCGTGACCGGCAGCTCAGTGTACGGCCGCGGCCTGACCGACAGTTCACTGTACGACCGCAGCGTGACCAACAGCTCACTGTACAGCCGCAGCGTGACCGGCAGCTCACTGTAAGGCAACTCATTGTATGGCCATGGCCTGACCAACAGCTCACTGTACAGCCACAGCCTAACTGACAGCTCACTGGCAGCTCTTCCACCCCGATCCCAGTCAGCGCTGCCAGCAGGCTTGGAGCCGATATATAAATGTTTGGGGTGCATCCTGGTCACACCCATATATGTCAATACTGTCTGAAGCCAATGTAACACCCTAGGTGAACATGACCCCCTTAGACAGCGCCCCCTTTCTAAGGCAAAATGGAATTGACTTGCAAGTCGACACCCCCTCCGAAGATGGCTTCCAAGGCAACCCAATGTCGCCTATAGGATTCACTGGGCCCTGTAGCAGGTAACAGAGAACACTAACACTAAATGGATGGACAGGGGGCATCAGAACTTCCCTGTGATGTGCAGTTACGCTTTGCCGTGTCAGCAAGCCTTCACATCTTAACATTTCCCCCTTTTACCGTAGGATCTGTCAGCGTTCCTTTCATTACATTACCAAGTGATTGTTTAGAATGCCCAGACCCAGCTTTTGACAGCCCGAGAAGGATTGGACTGCTAAGCACTTGCTTTTAAGTGCAAATTCCATTAGATCGGTACACCTCCTGCCTGTGTTGCTACCTAATGCCGCCTTGATTTCCCGCCACCATTATCGCAGAGAGCTGAAAATCGTCCCAAAATCCCAGACAACCACCTGGGGTGATGAACTCGGTTTCCTCGGGGTAATGGCCACAGGTCAGACACCAAAGTTCCCAGAGTTTTAAAGTCCCGCAGCTGCATAGGCGCTGCAGTTAAGCGATTCCCAGAATGCCAAGGGACACCCCGGTCCAGGCTGCAAACGGGACACGACGTGCTTGCCCACAAATTTCGGAAAAGCTACAAAGAGATATTAACCTGAAAGAAAAACACTGCTCATCAATCATAAAAAATGAACGTCTGGCCCAGCACCCATAGAAGGACGTGGCCTGCAGCCCCAACACTGCACTGGTCTAATGAATCGACCGCCAAAGGGCCATTTATAGTGCCTTACGGAGCGTTCGCCGCTTCTGCGTACCAGCGGAGAAGCAATAAATAAGGCCGCTGCTTTGGAGAGCTGCTGGGGGCTTATTACTATCTGATAGCTCCTCCCATCCCTAAACTGCACCCTGGGAGCTCCCATAACTGAGCTAAAGACACCAGCAGTGTGCAGGTGCCGTTAACATAACAGCAATGCAGCTACACAGTCCTTACCTCCATTTAATTGTAGAAGGACGACATATTGCATTAAATCCGCTTCCGGAGGTAGCCTGGGGCTGTAAGTGTTATGTATGAAAAGGACTTAGCTTCTCTGCTGTGAAAACATGAAGTGTTTCTCTTTGTGCAGAATGACAGGTGACGTTTAACACAGTCGCCCTCGGCAAGTGGTGGTTTAACCGGGAACAGAAGTGCCAGCGTGTGCCCACTCCGGACGGGCCAGTCGCCTGGCACAGTCACGGGCTTAAATTCTCCACACTGTGAGGCCCTCCTGAATTTCCTGCATGAACTCCAGGGATGGCTGACTGGACAGCCCTATCCTGCAGTTATAGTGTCACCAATGACCCCCCCCCCCCGCCCCAAGGCTATATGGGGGGGGGGGGGGTTCCTGATGTACAGCAGGGATCCTGGTGCTTTGAAGCATGATGCAAGAGGCAAACATAAAGGGGTCTCTGTTAGCAAGCTACCACAGGGGCAGGAGGTGCTATAAATTCAAGCCGGCGATTGGCTTGGCTGCCCCCCCCCCATGCTGGACGGTGGCACCGCCATGGCTCTGAGTGCCATTTACCCGCCATGCTGCTGCCCCATTACTCCGTGCTTTTTTCAGCCATGTCCCAGGGGCTGCCTGTTACTCCCCCAAGCCGGGTCTTCCAGATCGATTTGGGAGTCTTTCTGTTTCTGGATCTGCCCCCTCCCCCGCTCTGCTCACGGTACCCGCAAGCCCACTGCCCCTCCAATAAGTGTGCCCATCCGTGACATGGCTCCAACTCCAGCAGAGGTTCAAACCAGAACTCTGAAGTACGAGCAGCCTTATTAAGGCTTTTTATTTTCTATTTGTTCATTGCTATATTTGCTTCGTGTGTGTGTGTGTGTGTGTGTGTGTGGATTATGTTTAAATGTCCCCCATAATGCGATAAATGCCTGTTATTTTTAAAAATGCCAAAAGTCATGTATTTTCTTGGTTACTTATGGTTAAGGTTAGGGCTGGGTAGGGATATTGGTTGCCATAAGTTGTCATGAGCGGTCCCCATAAAGATATGCTTACGCACCATGTGTTTGTGTGTGTGTGTGTGTGTGTGTGTGTGTGTGTGTGTGTGTCTAATTCGCAGTCCGAAAGGCACGGGGGCGTAATCGCAGGATAAACATGGAGTCAGCAAAGCGCACGACAGCAGAGCCGGCTGCACAGCCGAGATGGGGGTACCGATCGACTGCCCCAGCGGCGGTTTCGAGGAAATTGCCAAGCCCTGAGCGTTGCGGCCGCAGGACACGCCCTTAATGCGCCAGTGGCATGCCTCCCTGGTACGCATTGATCCCGCAGCTGCATTATGCCTGCCCACAAATGCCACTTTACACCGAAAAAAACAGGGCGCCCCTTTGACCTCCGGCGGGCTTTTGGGGGGCGTGATGACTTCATGGTGCCGGCGTCACTGGCTGCCATCTTTATTGGATTAGGCTGTCCATAATGCATTTGTGGTGGCGTTACGAGTCTCGGTGGGGCTGCAGGTGTAGGGAGGGACCTGTACCAGGGCCGTAATGGGCTGAGTCCCGTTAAAGAAAGGCGCATATCTCCAGGTCCATGAAACAATTAGGGAGTATTTATAGGGGCCCTCAGTGTGTAATGGGCAGGCTGAGATGTTAAATGGCCGATGTCTCTTTTATCTTTCTGAGCTGGGACACTCAGCGTGAGCCACAGGGACGCCTTCAGAGACCGCTTTGGGGAATGCTTTTGTTCCTGGATGCATTAAGCTCGCAGATCCCACATTGGCCACACCCATCCCCTCTAACCCCTCCCCCCCCCCCCCCCCCCGCCTGACTGGAGCGGGAGAACGGGATTCCACCGGACGGAAACGAAGCAGCACGGACATCCGGTGGTTTATTAGTGGGGGCCGGGAAGACCCCGCGGCGGATCTGCGACCGGAATGTGCAGCGTGAAAGTGAAATGTCGCTCAGGATTAATCTGGCCTGGGCCTGAATATAATGGTGAATGCGGCGAGAGTGCTACGCAGAACGGAACAGCGGTGCAGCTAATCAGCTGTAGGCAGCAACAAGTTCACACTCTGTTGGTGCACAAAATCAAACAGCAGATAGACTGTGCTGGGCCATTCTTTGGGAGCCTGATGGGGTCGCCTCATCATACTGGGTACAGGCCTCACCTAGAGCAGCATCACCTGCTAACCTGTGTTTACCCCTGAGTCCCTGGCTACTCTTGTAGCCCCACAAACCACTTTCCCTCTTTTCGAGCAGCCCCATTCTATCCGCCGTCTTCACCCCCCCCAAAAATGTGCCCCCCTCCCTAACATTTCACACTGAGTGTGCCTGCCTGCCCGGCTGCTCGTGGATGAGCCCATCCGCCGCAATCATGACACTATCTGTTGGGTTGCTAAGAAACCGGGAATCGTGTCAGGTCTTGAAGGAGACTCAATATAATTACAGTTACAAGGGACAGCAAATTTGCGGCACACAGAGGAGTGAGAAGGTGAACATTTTCCCCATTTAACCAATCTTTCACCACACTTGACTGCATCTATTCCATTACATGCCTTCTGACTCCTCAGCTAAGTTCCTGCGATAACCAAGAACCTTAAACCTCCAGTCAGTCCATCCTGTTCCTCGCCTTCCATCCTGTTCCTCGCCTTCCATCCTGTTCCTCGCCTTCCATCCTGCTCCTTTAGTCCTGTCCCTCTCCATCCATCCTGTTCTTCTCCTTCTATCCTGTCCACCTCCTTCAGTCCTGCTCCTCTCCTTCCTTCCTGTCCACCACCTTAGATCCTGTCCCTCTCCTTCCAGCCTGCCCACCTCCTTCCTTCCTGTTCCTCTCCTTTCACCCTGTCCATCTCTTTCAGTCCTCTCTATCCCATCCTTCCATTTTATTCTATTAAAATATTCTTGGTTTGATTAGGCCTTTCATCAAAACAATAGCATCAAACCTAAGAAAATATATTTTTTAAATATACAGTATCCTACAAGTAGTAGAATTATTCATTCAAAAGGCAACCTGACATTTAGAGTTAGTGTTTTTTGTTTTATTTTTGCATTTGAAATAAATCTAAATAAAGTCATGATATGTAAATTCTTCCCACACTGTGGGAGTCAGTGTTGGTTAAACGTCTTTCCCTGCCATTTTTCTATTTCCTGAGCAAGAAAGGCAGTTCTTCCTTTTTAACGGTTTGGTTAATATTTTAAAAGCAGCATTTACTGTACAGCATACCTACTCTGGGTCTGTTAGCTAGCTTCCCAGCTCCAAATTAAGCTACAAATTCTCAGCAACAGCCCTCGGTGATCAAATGGCAGCGTTGTTTTCACTACAGACCACATCAGCGGCCCAGAGCCAGAAAACGTCCAGCTTTGAGCCCTCAGTACTAAGGCGCCCCCCCTGAAGCAACAGCAAGCAAACTTTGATTACCAGAAGATGTCTTGGCATGTGGGGCAAAAATCCTTAAAAGAAACTTACACCATCAGAGATAAAAGTTACAGGGTACAATGACATGGGTTGGCTTGCTGATGTCTTTCTGGAACGAGCAAGCAGAATAGAGGCAATAAAACAAAGCATAACATCAAATGACATGCAAACGGTCGACCCAATAAAACGGTAAGTTCTGTTGACACAGCGGATCGCGAACAGTACAACACGGCCAAGGCAGGCATTGCAAGTGGTCCCGACAACAGAAATCAAATCCATTTTTACTGCTGAGACTAACATTCAGCAAATCAAAAGACAGCCGCAACTCTTTGTTAGAGAAAGATGGAATGAAATCGATGAAAAAAAATCGAATGGAAAGCGGCGGGTCACTGCAGACACTCTGAACAAGTCACAAATGAAGATATGGTTAGAAAATACCATGATTTTTTGGGGGTGGGGGGGCTTTTTATAAGATTGGGGCATACAGGTAGGTCCATATATATTTGGACGCTGACACAAG
The DNA here is from genome assembly GCF_048594095.1 of Paramormyrops kingsleyae. Lineage (NCBI taxonomy): Eukaryota > Metazoa > Chordata > Actinopteri > Osteoglossiformes > Mormyridae > Paramormyrops > Paramormyrops kingsleyae. The sequence goes on along the minus strand of NC_132809.1, from coordinate 21,629,860 downwards.
TTTTACTATTTTACCTGTTTACTGAAAAATATTCCAATTGAAGTTATACAAAAGTTATACACTGAATTAAAGCTGAAAGTCTGCACTTCAACTGCATCTGACTTAAAATTAAAATTTATAATGGTAATGTACAGAACTTAAAAATTGAAAAACTTTGTCTCTGTCCAAATATTTATGGTCCTTACTGTACATTGAAGACACAAAAGACCTGCATTGAGGCCTATTAATTGAAGTAATTGATGTTTTTTTTTCCGGAATCAGGAACACCTGTAGAGCCAGTGCTGCAGAAAAATACTAACATGCACAACCCCCCCACACCCCCACACCCCCATCACCATCTCCGTCCCTCATTTATGATGTCACAACAGGTCTAAAACCTGCCAATGGAGACCCACTTGCTAGAGACAAAGTGCACAGCAGGCAGAACCTTCCAATATGACAATAAAATGAAAGTGACATGTCATGCTTGTCCTTGCACCCTCACACATATTCACGTGAAACCACTGATCCTGTAGTATTTATTAAAGCCGGTAGAGTTTTTAACTCACTTTAATGGCACCTGAGCATGCTGTGTTATCAGCTGCTCCAGTCTGTCACGCAGTCACAGACGTGACGGCGGATTATCTGATAGATCGGGGCGGGAGTGTTTCATCACCGTCTTCCCACAAATAAAGGTTTGGCCGGTTCCTCTCCTCCGAAGCTGCTCCCACAGTTTACAGTTTCACACCTCCCAGCAACTCGATGTCTGCTAAAGCAATTTGGGTTTAGCGCCTCTCTCAAGGGTGCAGTAGCAGACCCCTGCTGCTTCGTTTAAATTAGCCAAGCTGCTTGTTTTATTGGGGCTAACATGGCTTACTAGCTCCAACCTTACAACACATCATTTCACAGAAACATTAAAAGAGTTTAGGTCAATCACCTAAGCAGAAAGCCACAGAGAGCTGTTACTGCAGATCAGGTTATAGGTCAGGAAATATGTAAGCTAGCTTCTACACCATGCCAAAAAAACTCCAAGATATTTCAGCTACAAATTCATTGATATTTTTCATAACAAATTACAATCCACAAACAAGGTAGAGCTTATTTCAATGGTAAGAAACCAAACAGGAAAATACAAGATAGGTGAGTATACCTGTATCAGAATTATTATTATTAGACTGACACCAGATGACAAAAAAAAACAAATAAATCATTGCCTTTCAAGCATGGCAATAACATCCTGTGCTGCCAACAGTTGTGGAAACATTTTTTGTAGCTTATGTCTTTTACAACATTTGATAATTTGAGAGATGCACCATGTAGGAAAGCTATAAGGATATGCAGATAAGACCATCTCTCTCTCTCTCTCTCTCTCTCTCTCTCTCTCTCTAACACACACACACACACAAACACTGCGAGAAACTCCGCACCGCCAAGCCCGATCACACCCAGCACTCTTCTGGACACGGAACGCAATTCCAGTGCCGCCAGTTCCCAGTTACCACACTCTATGCCATTCGTTTCCAGTGCTGGGGAGCCCGGTCCTGTACACAATAACGAGGGATCGTAATCCCTGCATAACGTTTAATTGCCCTGTGAATACAGTATATTAAAGCTGTACACATACATTCATGAGAATGACACAACACAGGAAGCCGGCTGTATGAGAGTCATCACCCTCTTCTGACACGCCTGATGTGGGCAACTGAGATGTTGACCACTCAAACCATATATTCCTGTGAGCCCCGCGAGGTTTGGGGGGTCGCAGACTGTCACTACACTAGAAGGAGCAGGGGGGGGGCCTGGAAACAAATGCCCTGAATGTAGAGGCTCAGACTTTTTTAGGGCTTAGCCGGCTGCTGGTGATAGCTGCCTTCTAAACTATACTGTGACCCAGACTGACAAGCATCTGCACCTACAAACTGTTACAGTTATCGTTTACTGCTGGAGAAAGCCTGCTTCTGACTGAGTGCTTTTACTAGTGCTCTAGTTATACAATACACTGCAGATCAATTCTAAGTTATTATATGTAAATCAAACTGCTGTGTTGAAAAGCTCTCCATTTATAGAACAAATCCATCAGCCCTCTGTGTAGGCCGGCATCTCTGCACACTGAAGGCCGTCGCATCCGTGCGGGGTGTTCAGATCCAATTTAAGATCACGGAAATGTGAGCAAATCAGGTGAAGAGCAGAGCAGAACTGGACGTGTGCAGAGTTTCAAACACGGCCTGTGTGAAACGGGACGTGGCTAAACCGTCCTAAATTCCATGACTTCACTGGGGATCCATGTGAAGGTAAGGGGACAGCGGCGGCTGGGCACAGAGGGCAGGGGGAGATCGCCTCTTCGCTGCTGAATCTGCATAGGGAGCTGAGGAGATGTCCTTTTAATGGCTTTAATAACGCCCCCGGGGGTCCATCCGTCATGTCCCAGTAGCTGCACAGAACCCCTGACACTTTCCATAATGGCCATGTCTTAAGCTGGGCTCCCTGCAGGATGCCTATCAGCTGCCTTGGTAATTACAATCTCCCAAGTGCCCCCCCCCCACCTTCTTCCACAAGGCAATTGCCCCCCTTCTACACCCCCTGTTCCCCTTTCTTATCACCACCAAACTGCTCTTACATCCCTGCCCTGTGTCACCACCTCCACATCCCCACAGCCCCATACCCTGCCCCCTCATCCCCACACCCGGCCCCCTCATCCCCATACCCCCATACCCTGCCCCCTCATTCCCACACCCCCATACCCTGCCCCATCATCCCCATACCCTGCCCCCTCATCCCCACACCCCCATACCCTGCCCCCTCATCCCCATACCCCCATACCCTGCCCCCTCATCCCCACAGCCCCATACCCTGCCCCCTCATCCCCACACCCCCATACCCTGCCCCCTCATCCCCATACCCTGCCCCCTCATCCCCATACCCCCATACCCTGCCCCCTCATCCCCATACCCCCATACCCTGCCCCCTCATCCCCATACCCTGCCCCCTCATCCCCAAACCCCCATACCCTGCCCCCTCATCCCCACACCCCCATACCCTGCCCCCTCACCCCCATACCCTGCGCCCTCATCCCCATACCCCCATACCCTGCCCCCTCATCCCCATACCCCCATACCCTGCCCCCTCATCCCCATACCCTGCCCCCTTATCCCCATACCCCCATACCCTGCCCCCTCATCCCCATACCCCCATACCCTGCCCCCTCATCCCCATACCCCGCCCCCTCATTCCCATACCCCCATACCCTGCCCCACACCCCCCTACTCTGCCCCTTGATCACCACACCTCCCCCCCCCATCCCCACCTCATCATCCACACACCCTCCACATCAGACCTGGCTCTCTTCACCTTGTGCTGTTGAAATAAGGCTTCATCATGTGCATCCATAATTGCTGTTATTACATCGTAATTGTGTTATAGGAATTATGCGCTGTGGCGGGCCGCACTGAGGAACCTGCAGCCGGTTTCCTGCCAGAGATTGACGGTAATAATTACACGGCACAAATGCATCAGACACTTTTCTTAACAGCTCCATAATACAACATAAAATGGTTTGGAACCAAACACCCTCAGCAGACAGTAAAATCTTCTGCGGCGTGTCACAGAAACAGGTCAGACATAATTCACAGTTTTCATACGGATGAGAAACAAGTTCCATTGAAAGGGTAATTCAGCCCTGGCAATTGCAGTCGCATCCGTCGTCATAAACTCTTTGGGAGACTCGCGTCATATGAAAGCAGCAGATCCCAAAATTGCTACTCTTTCACTGTTCGGTCTGGTGTTTCTGGAGAAAACAGTCAGGAACAGAGTTTAAATTTGTGAAGTGTACTCTGGCAGGTTGGCACTTACCCCACGCGCAAGAGGAGCTCAGCCATTGGGGCCGACTCTGACAGACGCCTCAGGTAATCTGTCTTGTCAGGAGCAGCAATTTAATGTTGTTTCATTTGGCCTATAAAAAGAAGGATGTTTTTATGGGTGTGTCCAGCTTTGTGCCAATGGACAGCTTATGTTATACCATAAAGAATGGGACACATTCCCATCCAAAAAAGCCTTTGATTCACAGAGACAGAACTTTCTCTGATGAAGCCACTTTGTAGGGAAGGCACTCAAGAAACTCAGAGGTCGTTTTTGAGGTTCTGCTTCCTCCGGATTTGGGGCTTCTTTGTGAGGTCTGAACACATCCTGAAAATCCCAAACGAGGATTAATTAATGCAGAGCAGCACACATGATGTCTAGTTACCACGTGCCCAATATGTTACAATTACATGGAAACCATTTGTATTATCTCACATTGTCTTTGTTTCCTGAGTTGCTAATTGAAGAAAATCTCCTTTTTCTATGTGCACAGTGGAAATCACGTACCGTGGCTTTAATTACATTTGGTAGTTTGGCTTGGGGAGACGCGACGTCTGCCAGAGGGTGTTTAGCAGTCCGGCGTAACGAGGGAAGCCTGGAGCAGAGCAAGTCGCTGAATTCTGATTCCTACGAGTCACATTCGGGGGGCAGAGAAACGCGACACATGCGCACATGGGAGGAGGCTAATGCTCTCCGGCCAAAGATCAGCTCAGCCAACAGGAGCATTAGAGATGGCTTTCATTTCAATGGCTGTCTCCGAACACTGACAAACACTCCGCATAAATGGCTTTTCTGCGGCGCAGCTTCCCTGTGATCTATTCCTGTCCATAAACCTTAATGTTTCTATAAATACAAGGTACGGGGAGCCATTTTCTCAGCAACGTTTTTAATTATGTAAAAAAGTAAGAACTGAAGAATATTGTTTTAGGTTCAGCTAGACTCATGCAGAGACAGCAATGTGGCTCGTCTGCAATGTGGTTTCCTCAATATTATAGCTAACCATGAATATTTCAAAGTACGTGTTTTACCGGTAAAATAAGGACACTTTATTCCAGGAAAGAGAAATTAACAGAAAAAATGAAAATTCTCCATAAGGTTCACAATACTGTACTTGTGGGGCGGTTACCCATCTTAAACATTGACACAGGCTGATCTTTTATGAGGAGAGTAAAGCAAATCCACAGGCAGTTATTTGAAATAAGCGTCAGTATGACATATTCAAGTGTGAGCAGCCTGGGATGTATGAAATGCTTTAGTACAGTCACTACCGGTCTCATTAGCCATTATTTCCTGAGCGTGTCCTTTCAGATGTGAGGGGGAGGGGGGGGTTTCATTCGGCCATCCATCACAGGGACCTTTTGCACATCATTTGCATGGGGGATGTGGTGGCTCACTGCTCATGTGACCATCCGTCATGTGACAGCAGTGAGCCTGCAGGAAAGGCAGGGGGGGCCTCAGCGTCTCGCCTGCTGGCTCAGTAACGGCCACCAACTTCCTCGCATATTTCCTCTCTTGCCTCCTGATTATTATGGGGTTTTGTAAGATAAATAGTCTTTGCTGGCAGCAGGGATTATGAGGGTGTGTAACAGGGCAGCTGATGAGAGCCAAGCACTGGCACATCACAGTCCATCCATCCATCTTCCATACCACTTATTCAGTAAGGCTGGAGCCTGTCCCAGGATGAACAGGGCAGGGGACGCCCTGGAGGGGACATCAGTGCTTCTCAGGGCACCTCCCCCCCCACCACACACACACACACACACACACACACAGAGTTCATATGTCCCTATCAATTTTAGTTTCTTGATTGCAGTCACAGATTTTTATTAAATTGTGGTTGTGTCCCCACATGCTAAAAAATAACAGGCTTTACCACATTGTGGGAACATTTGGTCCGAATAATGTGGAAAATACAAACCCGGAAACACACACACATGCAATTTAAAGTCAGCAAGTGACCAACTTGACGTAACAGGCGCCTGACTAACAACGTCAGGAGACGAATCAGGTACCTGGGTGACGTCACGAGACTGGGGCAGAGCCGGCAAGCAGGGCGTAGTCAGGACACCTGGAGGCAAGCAGACTCAGGCGAAGTGGCCCTCTGGGGGGTGGGAGCCTGGAGCACGGGTGGAGTGGCCCTCCCTGGACCGGGAGTCTGGCTCGTGGACGGAGCTGTCCTGTCTGGGCCGATAGCCTGGAGCATGACCTCCAGAGGTGCGGTAACTGTGAGACGGGCTTGGAGGAATGCCAGCGGACTCACTAGGGCCGGACACTGGATGCACGGTGGCGGCCAGTCCTAGGCAGGACTCCGGAGGCTCCAGGTCTGGCGAGGAGGCAGCCACAGGCAGAGCTCGCTTCTTCATCCTGTGATTGGGAACGACTGGCGGGGCTGCAGCGAGACGCAGGGAACCAGCAGGCAAATCTATGGCAAGTTGTGGGGTAGGTCCTCAATGCTGTACTGGGGAAAGCCAGGGGGCTGACCGACTTCACCCTCGAGCAGCCACTGCATTTCCCCCATACAGTGTCAAACCTTCTCTGCCTCCTCAGGATCCGAGTCGGGGGTGAGCCCCGCTTGCATCTCTCCTGCCCAGGGGACCTTTCCCATGGTGGGGTTGAGCCTCCACTCCCGGTGGGCAACCAGGAAGGAGATTCCTCAGCTTGCAGACAGGGAAGCTCATCAAACTCCTCATGCTCATTTAGCTCCTCTAAATCGCTTTTGCTAAGTGGGTCAATCAGCAGGTTGTCCACAACTCATCGAGATGAATGGACCAGAGGCTCGGACTGAGGTAGGAAGCTAGGTGCAGGGAAAACCAACGAAGTGGAGATACAGAGCAGAAGAGTCTCCCAGAGTTAGCCACCCACTAGGCTGTTTGTGGAGTCCAGTCATTCTGTCACAGCTGAAGGAGCAAATGACTCAAAAAAAATGTAGGCAAAACAAAAAAGACTTTATTAGAACAAAAGTAAACAAACAGGGACTTCAAATAAACTGGACCATGAGGGATCAAAACAAGAAGGCTAGATATAGGAAGACCATGGTGATAAGCAGACAGGTAGAGCAACATTAATGACTGGACTGGGGAACGCAGCACTGAGAGGCATGTTTATACTAGACTAAGGAGGGAGCAAACAAGAAGCAGCTGGAAATGATTAACACAAGGGTTAAGAATGAGAGGTAAGAAAAATGAGTATCAGGTGTGGCTTGTTGGACTCACACTAGGGAGGAAACAGGAGGGTCGGGTGGATATAGCAGGTAGGACATGATACTAACTTGTACAAAGAAACCACAATTGCTTAATGCACCAATATAATCTGATCAAATCTGTGATTAATTTCATCACAGTTGCACACATTTACATGCCAACAAACCCAAATTTCCAGATGTTCCAGTTACATGGTGTTGCTGAAGTGAGCAAACTCCACTGCACCTGGTACACAAAACACCTTCCGCGACCTTGGTACACAAAACACCTTCCGGGACCTTGGTACACAAAACACCTTCCGGGACCTTGGTACACAAAACAACTTCCGGGACCTTGGTACACAAAACATACTTTTCCCAAAAGGAGCCCCGGAGTCATAGGCAGAGTTTGATGTTTGCAGTTGGGGGGGGGGGGGGGTCGGCAAAGAACCCGCATCCTGCTTATTCTACACTCACCTAAAGGATTATTAGGAACACCTGTTCAATTTCTCATTAATGCAATTATCTAATCAACCAATCACATGGCAGTTGCTTCAATGCATTTAGGGGTGTGGTCCTGGTCAAGACAATCTCCTGAACTCCAAACTGAATGTCAGAATGGGAAAGAAAGGTGATTTAAGCAATTTTGAGCGTGGCATGGTTGTTGGTGCCAGACGGGCCGGTCTGAGTATTTCACAATCTGCTCAGTTACTGGGATTTTCACGCACAATAATTTCTAGGGTTTACAAAGAATGGTCTGCAAAGGGAAAAACATCCAGTATGCGGCAGTCCTGTGGGCGAAAATGCCTTGTTGATGCTAGAGGTCAGAGGAGAATGGGCCAAGCTGATAGAAGAGCAACTTTGACTGAAATAACCACTCGTTACAACCGAGGTATGCAGCAAAGCATTTGTGAAGCCACAACACGCACAACCTTGAGGCAGATGGGCTACAACAGCAGAAGACCCCACCGGGTACCACTCATCTCCACTACAAATAGGAAAAAGAGGCTACAATTTGCACGAGCTCACCAAAATTGGACAGTTGAAGACTGGAAAAATGTTGCCTGGTCTGATGAGTCTCGATTTCTGTTGAGACATTCAAATGGTAGAGTCAGAATTTGGTGTAAACAGAATGAGAACATGGATCCATCATGCCTTGTTACCACTGTGCAGGCTGGTGGTGGTGGTGTAATGGTGTGGGGGATGTTTTCTTGGCATACTTTAGGCCCCGTAGTACCAATTGGGCATCGTTTAAATGCCACGGCCTACCTGAGCATTGTTTCTGACCATGTCCATCCCTTTATGACCACCATGTACCCATCCTCTGATGGCTACTTCCAGCAGGATAATGCACCATGTCACAAAGCTCGAATCATTTCAAATTGGTTTCTTGAACATGACAATGAGTTCACTGTACTAAAATGGCCCCCACAGTCACCAGATCTCAACCCAATAGAGCATCTTTGGGATGTGGTGGAACGGGAGCTTCGTGCCCTGGATGTGCATCCCACAAATCTCCATCAACTGCAAGATGCTATCCTATCAATATGGGCCAACATTTCTAAAGAATGCTTTCAGCACCTTGTTGAATCAATGCCACACAGAATTAAGGCAGTTCTGAAGGCGAAAGGGGGTCAAACACCGTATTAGTATGGTGTTCCTAATAATCCTTTAGGTGAGTGTATGTGTTAATGCACATATCTGATGTACACATAACCTACTGTATTGTCTAGATACCAACAAAGTGCCAGTGCAGAATGTGCAATGTTGCTCTTGCCAATTAATTGCAATTTCAACCCATGCGACTGGGGGGGAGGGGAGGATGCCCCCCCCCCCAAACTCTGCTCCAGTATAAACGAGCCCCACACTGAAACTGAATTAATCTGCACTGAATTGGTTCTCAGAGGGGATTTAGGAGATTTTTTTTAGTTCATGTACTTTACTGCTGTTCAAATAATATAAACTTATATTTTCTATTCATGACCAGTCATGTAAAAGTAGCTGTCTCTGCTGGACATCAGAAGGTGCTTTTTTGAAAAACCAGCAGAAAAAAGCACATTAGTATCAATTGTGAGAAACTAGAAAGAGATGAATAGTGTGTGTTTGGACCTGGAAAGCGTTTTCCATGAACTTCTGGCAATTATTGTTAAATTGCAGCTGTTGCTTAATTAAACGATTGTAATTGTAGTTTTTTAATTTGCTTGAAATGTGCCTTTTGTCGTTCTTGCTATGATCAGAGTGCTCCTCTCCAGCAGGTCTATACCAAAAGACCTGGAGAAGACCAACAGGTTGAGGGGCACACATTCCTCTCACTGTGATTGACTGTTAAGCATTCTGAGGTTTTTGGGACCGCCCAAATGAATATGACACAGAAAAAACAGCTACTATCTATATTACACAGTATTCCATCATTTGGCTTTATAATATACAGGCCTTAGAATCCACAAAATAAACACTCATCCTGTTTGTTTGTTTGTTTGTTTGTTTAAGGCTGTATGTCGCTACTAGAACAAATATGGTGGGAAGGGTCATGCTAATCATAACACATCCTGCGATAGAAAGATGCGTCCTGTGAGAAAGAAGCGTGTGACCTGCGCAGCGCCCGCTGTGGCCCGGTTGGCCCGTCTCGCGTGGAGCCACAGAGCCGTGTCCGCACCCTTATGAGCGGGCCTTCTGCCGCGCCTCACGTCTGTGTTGCCGGGCCTGCCATTCCCAGATGGCTGTTCGGAGTCTTTGTCGTGTTCCTTCCGGAATCAGCGATCCTGATAAGACCGAGGTCGAACACCAGCCTTATGGCCTGAATGCGGCCATGGCTGGAAGGCTGCATGTGAGATGTGCACAAAGCTGTATATGCACGGCTAAAATGAATGCAGCACTGCGTTACTGAGTATGGAAGCACTGAGGCCTTATACCTCCCCGGGGGAGTTTGGGTGCTTCCCTGTGTCACACAGGCTTTCACTGATCATGCTGATTCCTTCCCACAGCTCAACGGCTTGGAGTCAGGCTTATTGGCTCCAAATTGTGTGGTGTGTGTGTGTGTGTGTTCGTGATTTATGTATATATTACACTGTGATTTTTTTGGTCCCCACAATTTTATAAAAATCTGTGATTGCAATCAAAAGTCTTGAATTTTGTTTGGTTAGTTACAGTTAAGGTTAGGGCTGGATTGGGGTTAAGGTGGTTATTGTGGGGATTTGGGTTTTGCCCATAGAAATGAATGGACAGTCCCCACAAAGATATGAATATAAACGTGTGTGTGTTGTTGTTGTTGTTTACATCCCATTCTTGGTTTAGTCTAGCCTTCTACTCTATATTGCCCCAATCCTATGACCTTGACCATAGTAAGTGACTAGAAGATGGATGGATGGATGAATGGATGGATGGATGAAGAGATTAAATATAACATCAAAAACGTTCTTCCAAACTGTACCTGTCTTCACAAAACCATGTGAGTGAACTTCAGGACAATCCATCAAACACACTGGAAAACACCATGCAACCTCAGCTGAAACATATCCAACCTCCCTATGCCCATCATGTTCAAAAGCAACTGCTAAGGTTTCACGTGGTGGAGCCTGATGGAACATGAACATCTACTAATATACTAATATAATGTATAATAATACTCCAGTGGCAATCGAGGTTTCTGTACAATCGTCCTGGTAGCTGCTACTGGCAATCTACGTGCTGTGATTGTTTGAGTCATTAGCAATTGTTGATTGTTTAATTCATTAAGAACTGTTGATTGCCTGTGTACATTGATTGCTTGTGTTTACAACTCCACTTCTAATTCTATTAAAGCTTGTGCAGATTTTGTAACTGACTTTTTAAACCCTAAAATTTGGAGATAGTACATGTGCACACCTACACTTGCCTGAAGGAATAGTTTTTGTCTAAACACCCTGGGTTAGGGAAAGAGTGACAACCCAAGTATTTTAGGTCATGTTAACTTTGTTTCATTGGTTTGGTGCTTGGTTTAGTACAGGTAAAGTTCCAAAACATTTTATCATTTTCCTTCCTTTAGTGCCTCCCGTGCTTCTTTCCTTAGTAGGGAAAAGTACCCATCTTGGACTGCTGTAATACCTTGCAACATTGTATATATTGTATATATTTAATTGTGAAGAGTTCCTTGAGCATCAAAAGAACAGAACCTTATCCAGCTGTGTTTTGGTTACTCCGTTGTGGTCCCCTCTGACCCAGACCACATGTTTATGTCATCTGACCTAGACCAGATGTCATAACATGTGTCATTCAGCAGCCTGCCTGACAGCGGCCCAAATTTTGTCATTCAGCAACATGCCTGACAGCAGCCCCAGTTCCGTCATTCAGCAGCCTGCCTGCCTGCAGCCTGGATTCCGTCATTCAGCAGCCTGCCTGACAGCAGCCCAGGTTCTCTCATTCAACTGCCTGCCATCTCTGTGCCCACTGCTTTCTCCCTCTGCTTGTATTTGGCCCCCAAGATATCGAACTCCAGCTTACAGTCCCTACAAAATGCAAATCGCCAGCCTTTGTGATTCTATTACCGCAGCGAGGGCCTCATTCCATATAAATTATACCACTGCTGCAGCTAATAGGGCCAAAACAAACTATGGTTGTTTATGAATCAGCTTATGTGTTCAGAAGAAATCTACTTAAGGACTTTATTAACAGGCATTTTGCTTATCTAAATTGTTTCACATCGCTCATCGGACCCTTTCGGCTAGCTTGCAGGACCACGCGTTTACAGGTTATTTTAAAGTGTTTAAATCACTTTCTCACAGCCAGATCTCCTATAACAGAATGTTTTAATTTCACGCCCTGTCAGCGAGACAAGACCATATATCGCTCATCGTGGGACAAAGTACAAAGGCCCACAGATGCCTTTAGATGATCGGTCATCATCGTTCATCAGCGTACTGACTTAAAGGAGGAGGACACAGTAACACCTTTCTGATCACACATACATCCATTTATCAGTGGGCGCTTCTCTCTAGAACAGCATTCAATCCAGAAAGGAGGGTCAGGTGACCCTGCAGCAACTGGGGATTAAGGGAATTGTTCAGGGGGCCGACAGAGAAGTCACTCTGCTGACCAAAGGACCAGCAATCTCCTCATCACAGGAGCAGCACCCCAATCTGCTGAAGCCCATGCTTGATTAAGCTTCTGCATTAATGGAGTAAAAATTACACAATGTACCTCATTAAGCAAACCAATGTTACTTTACCAATCTTGTAATATGAGGTTTCTGTCACATTCAAACTTGAAATCTATTCACTGTTAGCTTGATATGGAACAACAGAGAGAATATTGAGATAATACAAGGATAATATACAGAGACTGTGGTAAAACTAGCCATAAGCAGAACCTCACCTAAGCCTGAAACGTCTTAAGGAACCTGGACACTCATTATATTAACATTACCATTGATTCAATTTATTAATTGCATTCAGCTGTGTTTTTTATGGTGATAAAGAATCTTTAGAAAATTGCCTGCCAATTTCAGCTAGATAAATACAGTGTGCTTTAGCATTCATCCACGGTGGCATCTGTGTGGTTCACATACACTTATCTAATTAAGAACAAGGTGTGCTCCTCCTTCCACTTTCAGCTCACACTGGAGGCCCGGCCATCTCCCATGCAGTGTCTTCGGGCCTGAATGGCCTTGCTATGTTCATGCACCGTAATTTTAAATGATCGCTCACATGGTTTTCTTGTTAATGATGAAGCAGCTTCCTTTATAAGCGAGAGCTCCCTTTCCTTCTCCCAGCAGACAATCACCCCCCCCCCCCTCCCGCAGCTCCAGAGCAGTGACCGTTGCCTGTTATTTATGCACATGGGGGTGGACGGGGTCTCAGGGCCCCGTGTTGATAATGTCCTCGCAGTGATAGCTCAGGGAGGCCAAATGGCCCATTTACTGACTCCAAATAGCACGTCGCTAATGCAAATAGCCCCCCTCCTGCTTATTTAGCAAACTTGCGCCGGAATGCACCTCTGAGGTGTGTTTTACATCGAGCCCAATGAAGCGGGAATTGCCAGCAAAGTTGCAGAGGTTAGACGGGAATGAGCTGAGAGTGCCGAGTGAGATCCTACCGGAGGCAGGCCAACTCAATTACGGGCACGAGAGGCGTGTGCAAGCCAGTGGCCAGCTGCAGGTGGGCAGGGTGGGGGCAGCGGCCAGGTGGGCAGCACAGCATTACGCTTGGGCCCTGCGCCATCCTACAGATTTGTACATGGGGGGATTTTATTTAAGCTTAACTAATTTGCACAGGGGTGCCACAAGACACAGAGAGGAGGAAGGTGATGAGCATTGAGCAGGTGCACATTTCACACACCATTTAGCCACCTTTCAACCCCCCCACACACACCTCTCCACCCTTTAACCACTGATAAGAACAGCCACCGCCCCCCCCCCCCCCTCCCTCGTGCAGCCCATGTCAACCAAAGGTGACATGAGGGTGCCACAGATGGCAGCAGTGTCACATGACGGGCTCGGTAACTGGCATCGCAGTCAGCGGTGGCGCTCGCGATTGGCCAGGTGGCTGCTCAGCCTTGGAGAGACCAAAGTGAGAGATACACTGACGTCCAAATGCTCGGGGGAGACGCACAGCCCCCTGTCCGCCATGGGCCCCACAGGAAAACACCATTAAACACACAAGAATCAGATTCTGAGTTGCATAACAGATGCAATGACAAACTCATACACCCTTTGCCGCAGAAACCACAGCACAGAAGAGTCTCTGAGAGAAAAGGCACCACAGCAACGTCCCGGTACTGCATTGGGAGGGGGGGTGGGGGCGTGACAGCCATAACCCTGGGTGTCAGGAAAGCAGGGCCAATGTTTATTTATTTGCATGAAGAGGCAAATGGGATGGGGGCTCAGTTTTGACCACGCCACCCCCACCACTGCCATCACTGCCACCGCCATCAAAGAGGAGCACGAGGCCCTCTCCCGAAACCCCCGTATTAGAACAAATACACCGGCTTTATGACTCACGCGGCAATGTTGCTCACACACCTTCCTGTCGTGTCCTTTAATCGCTCCTAGGCTACCCCGAAGCCATCTGTGTCTTTTTCTATATTTTGTCCTTTGAAAAGATCTGTTAGCAAATAATAATTCATGAAACCAAAAAAAAAAACACTCTTTGCAAAGGCCAAGTGTGTTTAATACAGTGAATGCCTTTGAGTGTAATCGTATGGGCTATATGATCACATGATTTGGTCACATGGGCCAGGGTTGCATCTGTGGAGCATCAGCGCCCCCTCACAGAAGGGCTGGAGACGCATTAGCAGAAAACATTAAAGGCACAAGGACATGGAGCAAAGCATCATGGGACACCAGCCAGTGTATTGGCTTCCATGGGCTTCATGTGTGAATTTACATACTCCATGTCATTGCGGAGAATAATGGGTCTAAGGATTGTGGAGGACTCTGATGATGGGGATGTGTAGGACTTCGTATAGGACCAACCGTTGCCAGTTCATGTCCCATAAGGAGGCCGGCTTTGGAATCCATGGGAAGGAACTTCGAAGTTCTCCAGTGAACCTCAACGCTCTGGTGAAATACCCAGCCTCAGAAGCAGATAAAAGCCACTTTTGTCAAAAGCAGCACCAGCTGGGATAATTGTGAGAATAATTATGGGGACCTTGATATTGTGATTGATGATTAAGATTAATCAAGGGAGAAGATGTTCTTCCTCAGCATCATCCCTCTATTGTAGAGATAAAGGAAAATCCTGGGCTCAGGGGACGAAGATGAATCACCAGCGGCAGTGTGCCGTCCAGCCCGGAGGACACATGCGAGCTCAGCTGGTGTCACCAATGATCATGTGACTCATGTCTCCGTGAGGCCCCCAGTCTTCACCCCACCGCCCCCACCCCACGGAATGGACTGCCACATATAATTATGACAGATGACACAATCTCTACCAGCCACCTCATTTGCCGGGGGGGGGGGGGGGGTCACACCCATGCAGCTTCCTGTTGGCTTTAATGACTTTTTAATAGAGCACGCTCACAAGGCGCGTCGCCGGGGTGTCAAGGGAGGGGGGTCTGATGGCAAATCATCCACCATTAGGACGCCCGTCGGTGCAGGCGGCACCTTCCACGTTTGCCTCCCTGCTGTCGACCCCCACGGCCTCCATTTCTTCCACCTGTCTGCGTGCTCCTGTAGTTCTCTACCAAACATGATCAGCACAATTCCCCCCAGCAGGGGCAGATTTGCTGACTTCTGCAGCTGGCAGCCAGCATTGACACGTAAACGCTGATGCCCAGCTGCTCGTGCCATAAACACCATCCATTAAATTTACCCATTCGATAGATGGCATAAGTGCCCCCGCCCTGCTTCAACACTGCTGCCTCTCTGGAACACACAGCGCTGAGGCCCTGAGCACAGAAAGGCCCAGGCCTCAACCAGCGCTGTAGTATTCAAGTCCGGTCTGGGTTTGAGATCACTTCTTCATTTGTTCGGTCTTGTTTCGAATTGAAAGCATTTCTGCTCATTTTAGAATCAGTCTGAAACTGAAGTGTCTATGGATCGAGCTCCTAATTTGAGAGGGAGACACAAGACACAAGACTTTTTTTTCCACCAAACTTCCTCCTGCACTCTCAAGATAACAATTCATGTTAAAACAATAAAAACACAAGTAATATTAATTAATACAAAATTAGTTAATAATACATACATTTTATTTAAAAGGTGCATTTCTAGCACCCAAGGACACCGTACAATAAAGCATAAAGCCTTAAAATAAAGAGAGTATAGAATAAAACAAGTTTCCTAAAAATAATTGTAATAATAACAATAATTAAATAAATAAAATAGAAAATTAGAGAGAAAATGCTAATTTGAAAAGATGGGTTTTGAGAGCAGATTTAAAAAGTAAAAGTGAGTTGATGTTTCTGATATCTGGTGGGAGTGAGTTCCAGAGCCGTGGAGCAGAGCGGCTGAAGGCCCTGTACCCCATGGTGGTAAGACGGGCAGAAGGAACAGCCTAGTGGATAGAAGAAGATGATCTGAGGGTGCGGGATGGGGTAGCAATGTGAAGGAGATCATGCAGGTACAGAGGTGCCAGGTTGTGAATGGCCTTGAACAGAGAGAAGGGTTTTGAATTCAATACGAAACTTAACCGAGAGCCAGTGAAGCTGCAGCAAGGTGGGTGTATCCAATTAATAATAATCCAATTAATTAAACAAAAATCCAATTAATAATAATCTATTACTCAGCTTTGTTGTATTGGCTGTATACTGCACTGATATTATTATATTTCATTAATTTTTAAAAAGACAGGCTCAGAGTGTAACACTACCTTGGAAATCCCTTCAGGGCATATGTCCGTTAACTGAGACTTTATTCAATTCGTTAACCACAAAAGTCATGATTACCAATGAAAACTTGCTTTGATTTTGAACATTTGATCAGGTTTGCAGCGGTATCTTGTTAGGTATTTGTGGTTAAATACTAATGTTTGAGAACAACAGATTGTCTTCCTTGAAATTATCTCTTGATTTTGTTTCTGTTCCTATTAAAAAATAAAATGCTGTGTCCCATTCTCAACAAATTCAGAACAGAATATGTTCCATAGTTTGGTACCCTGTTGTCATGTTGGGAAATGTGGAAGCAGGACCAGGGAGACGAGAGATCATGGAAAGCAGGGTTTATTCGGAATCTATCCCAAATGCAGGACACAGGAACACGTAACGTTAATGACACGACTGGGGAAACAGACTTGAACGCGTAGTAAAATACACAAGACTAATGGCAGGAAACGTAAAACAGCTGGTGAACGTAGGGATTCCACATGAGGTTAACAAGGGGGGCATGGCACACAGGAGGATCGTATGAGCCGGGCATGACAGAACCCCCCCCCCCCCCCCCCCCCAAAGGCACGCACACCGGGCATGCCCAAGGGGAGCGACGGGAAGCGACCGGGGACACAGGACCTGGAAAATTAGAACAAAATATCAACGGGTCACCGGGAACAGGACAGACACACAGAACAGGCACAACGGTAGCAACGCAGACAAAAACTGACAAATCCCGGGCAAGGCAAACAAGCACAGGGGCCCCGAGATGGAGACACAGGGGGAACAACAATTGGAGGAACGAAGGGGCCAGGAGTGAGCGAAGGAGAATCAGATGGACGAGGAGCAGACACAGGGGGCACAAAACCAGGAGGCAAGAAGGCACACGAGGGGAAACGGGGAGCCCCAGGGAACCCCAGAGGGCGAGAGGCGGCAGCCGAGGGGCTGCATGCGACTAGGAGGCCAGAGCTGGAGGGACCCTCGGCGAACACCAGGTACGAGCAGGAGGGAACCTCGTTGGGGTCAGGAAGCAGGCAGAGGAACAGGCGAAGGAGGTGAGGAGGAAGTCAGAGGGGGCACCAGGGGAGGCGAGGAGGAAGATGAAGGGGACACCGGCAAAGGGGAGGAGGAAGGTGAAGCCGTGGCAGGCGACGGAGCAGCCACAGCCGGTGAAGGCGCAGCCAACAGATGAGTCGGCGTGGGGGGACCCACAGGCGACCAACAAGTCAAAGCGGGGGAACCCGCAAGCGACCTACGAGGCGTCGGAGCCAGGGCCGAAGGCGGCCAACGAGGCATCGGAGGAGAACCACAGGTGACCGCTGAGCAGGAGTCGGAGGACTTGCAGGCACCCCTCGAGCCACAGCCTAAGAGACTAAGGGCGAGCCAAGGTGGCAAGAGTGGGCGGGACACGACCCCAGTGCAGGTGTCCCCGTCCGCTCTGAGAGACCGAGAGGCGGGGGCCCGGTTGGGATCAACCACACTGGGGTGATGGTTGGGGTGACCCCCCAGAGGGGTTCATTGGGGAAGTCAGGGCAATCCCCAAGAGGTCTCATTTGAGCTCCTCCTCCATCCATAAGGGAGGAAGAGCGATGGTCCAACAGTCGGGGATCTCCTCGGGGACAGGAGCCAGGGGCACGGAAGCAGAGTCTGGGGAATTAGGGATAGGGACTGGAAAAGGCGGAGCAGGGACTTCAGGGAGTAGAGCAGGAGTCACAGGAACATCGGGGGATGGATCATCGGCCTCCTGCACGGTAATAGCGTGGGGCGGAGGAACCTCCAGGGGCGCAGCTGGAACAGGCGGAGGAGCAGGAACCTCAGGCGGCGGCGGAGGTTCAGGGACAGGCGGAGCAGGAACCACCGTCACAGGAACCACGGGGGGCCGGAGCTGGGGTTTGCATCCTGACAGCCGGCATTGCCCCTTAAAGAGCCTTGGGGACCCATGGGATGGCATCCCATATGGACCTGGCCCCTTTAAGAGCCAGACGAGTCCCAGAAGAGGAGTGTGTTGCGGGTGCTGGCAGCGTAGCCACGGGCCAACCCTCCGGGGTGGCGGCAGCGGCTTCCAGCATGAACACCACCAGGCTCCTCCCGACAAGCAGCAGGGCAGGCAGCGTCATCTTGAATTTCGGCCGTTGAAGCCAATAAACAGCTTCGTTGATAAGATCGCTGTATTCCACCTCGGTGAGTGGAGGCATCTTCCCTTCGAGTGGTGTCATTCTGTCACGTCGCGAAACACGGAAGCAGGACCAGGAGACGAGAGGCCAGGGAAAGCAAGGTTTATTCGGAATCTATCCCAAATGCAGGACACAGGAACTTGTAACGTTAATGACACGACTGGGGGAACAGACTTGAACACGGACTGAAATACACAAGACTAATGGCAGGAAATGTAGAACAGCCGGTGAACGTAGTGATTCCACACAAGGTTAACAAGGGGGGTGTGGCACACAGGAGGATCGTATGAGCGTGAAACCGGCACCCTCCCCACCCCCGCTTTACAAATTTTGTCATGGGGGCCTTTAACAAATTTTATTGTTGGAACCCCCCCTCCTCCACTCGTCGGGTGTCGCCCCATATTTCTTCAGATTGAAATGCTTAAATACTATATCACTTTTAAATATCAGCAGTGGTCTGCAGTGGGTGGGCGCCCCATCCTGGGTTGTTCTCTGCCTTGTGCCCGTAGCCTCCGGGATAAGCTCCGGACCCCCCACCACCCTGAATAGACAAGCAGTGTCAGAAAATGGATGGATATTAGCAGTGGTGATGGTGATGATAATCAAGCATCAATAAAATGGACTTTTTCCAGCCTTGATTTCAACTTGGTCTTCCTTCCCTCAAAGTCTCGGTCTTGATTCGGTCTCAATGCCCCCAAAGTCTTGGTTTTGACTCAATCTCCATGACCCCAATGTCTCAGTCTTGACTTGTTCTCAATGCCCTCAAAGTCTTGGTCTTGACTCAGTCTCAATGTGCCCAAAGTCTCAATCTTCACTCTGTCTCTATGCCCCCAAATTCTCAGTCTTGACTCGGTCTCCATGCCCCCAAAGTCTTGGTCTTGACTCTTTCTCCATGCCCCCAAAGTGCCAATGTTCACTTGGTCTCGATGCCCCCAAAGTCTAAGTCTTGACTCGGTCTCCATGCCCCCAAAGTCTCGGTCTTGACTCAGCCCCAAAGTCTCGATCTTCATTCAATATAGGTGCTCTTGACCCATCACTAGTCTAAATGTGACAGAGCAGCCAGAACCTGAGCAGGAAAAGTCTAGGTCTGAACACAGCAGAGGATGGCAAGGAAATAAAAAACCATCAGAAACATCTTAGTGTTTGATCCTTCATTGTTTAATCCCTCATTCTGGCCATTGTGACTGTATAAGCAACTGATCAGGTGAATTTTATTGGAACCGTTTCCCCTACTCGCTCACTCTCTCACATGCACGTACTCTGTCCCTCATTCCATGTACAACCCACATCCCTCTCCAGTGTGCCACACGTCTGACAGGCTTACCAGGGCAAGATTATTTTGGCATTTCAGAAACTAAAAGGGAGCGCCAATATTTGTTTGTGCCAAAATGTTGTACTTTTCCCCATGGTGGCAAGACACAGAAGTATCATTTGCAAGGCAACGTTTGAACTGAAAGATATGTGTCAAATGTATTCCATTTAATCCCTCTCGCCTTCCTGCATGAATGTCGAGGCGTGTTCTGTGGCAGCGTAACCCTCATTCGGAGGTGGCTGAGGGAGAAATTGGAATGGCGGTGATGAATACAGTGCTGGGATTTTTAAAAATGATGAAAAATGTTCCCCAAAATGCATTGGTCAGCTGATTCTGATTCTGCCCCCTCCTCCAGCTCAGGTCTCCCGACTGGTCTTGTTTTGTGGGGGGTTGAAAACGAAGACCCCATTTGCCAACCCCTGCCCCCCACCCATTTAGAACATGCTCAAGGTCCACAAGCCCCTGGCTCCACACTGAATTATGAATGAAGCTGTCAGGAGACACACTGTTTATGCGCTTGGGGGGGGGGGGTAATTTAAATTTAATTTGAAAAGGGATTTTAGTTCAAGACCGTCCGCTCAGCAAAACAAAAAAGCAAAAACATGCACACACTGGAAATACAAAGGCTGCTGCACATCACCAACACCGCTAGGGTGAAATCATAAATAATACGACCCCCGTCCTGAAGGCCCCCTGGGCTCAGCTGCAAATTTTGGTAATGAAAATATCAGTTAGGAAATATAATATGCAAAATGAATTTAAATAAGAGGATATAGGGGGAAGTAGATCACATCTAGTCGGAAAGCACTGCCTTCTCTAGAATAAAAAGTGCCCCAAGGCCTTCTGGGTAATGCATTAGCATTTATTGCGATGCACAGGATAATATGAATTTCATATATTTCTTGTAGGACATCTTTTGCTTGTAATAGAAAAGAAACCTATCTGTTTTTATTTTCTAAACATGGTAAGAGTGTAAAAGTCAACAGTAGAAACAGTTTAAAAATTTTAGAAAACGGCCTACACGGATCTGTCAGGAAAATTCGAGCCACAACGAGGGCTGTGGAGAACTTCTCTCTGACGTAATGTAGGGCTGGGTGGGTTAGAGGGCAGGATTCGCTGTGTGGCTTGTGGCCCTTAGCAGACGGGCTCTGAGCGGGGGGCCGCAGACAGGAGACCACCTCCGGACTCCATGTGGGCCGCCAGCAGCGAAGTGTAAAGAGGCCCTGGCCCCCACTCCCAGCCGCATTTGACGGGACGCAGTTCCCCGGCGACAGACACGCTGGGAGCCCGCCAAACGCTCGCCGCCTCGTTCGTGCCGGGTGTCTGCCAAGGCAAGCGGCAGGCAAAGCTGACTGAATGGCCGATCTGCATCCCACGTGGATGATGGGGGACTGTGGGGATATCAGCGGCTGCTGCGAGACGCATCCCTCCGTGAGGCTCTCGTGTACGTGAGAAGCTTCTAGATAATGACCACGCTGATGCTGTTGATCAGCAGGTCAAGCTGGTACGCTCTTCTTCTGGCCTTCTGCTATGTTCACCCACCCAACAGCCTATCAGCCGATAGATACAAGCTGAAATGAACCAGGTCCACCCCCGCACAGTGCAGATCCACTCCAAATACCGGGGGAGGAAAGGCTAGGGAGGAGTGGGCAGGAGGGAAAGAGACAACCAAAGCAGTCAGAGCCTCCCTGTGGCCTCGCACCCAAGGGCCCCACGCCTTGGGCCCCAGCGCTCAGGGGCCCCGTGTCCAACAGCCCCTCCTTGATCATCTCTGACAGGCCCTTCCTCTCTCACCCTAACAAAGGCGTGCTTGTCCGAAAGGCCCCATCTCCACCCGTAAGTGGCTGCACCCTCCTCTATGCGCTCGCTCTCCTCTGCGAGCTACAGGACCCGTGGCTACATTAAAACCATAAATCACTTAGGTGTCTCCTTCCCGATGCGCTCTCTTAAAGCCTACTCCAGCCCATTAGGGACTTCAAAAAAAATAATAAGCTCTAAAGTTTCATCTGAGTCACCGATTGAAATGCAAAATATACACACAAAGAGATCAAAAGGTCCCTTTGCTCTTTATGGATGGTTACACAGTTCAAATACCACAAAGGGAATGGAGAATATCTTTGTTTGCAAGTAATTAAGGGGCATCTGGGTGTCCTATGATGATTTTATTATGCATTTTGACAACATTAAACTGTATTATTCCGTAATTATCAGTATAACATTGCATCCCTTATTTTAACACTATGATGTGGTATTATTTGGTAATTTAACCACAAAACGTGGTATTATTCAGTATTTTGACAGAATAATATAGTTTTTATTCTGTATATTGACAGTATAATACAATTATTGTATAATAATCCCAGGATTGAAGTGTATAATTATGTACAGTATCGTAACAGCAAAATACAGTGTTATGTATGTCTATAGTATTAAACAGTATTATTGTGTGTTTTTAACTGGACGATACATTCTCCGGTATTTTATCACCGTGTATCGGAGCTGACTGTTTGCTACATAAGGACAAACTCCTCACACACACCCAGCTGGGGGGGGGGCTATGTGACCGATCCAGTTCAGCCCCAACCTGCCCCCTGCAGACACCACACTCACACCACCCTGCGGGGTATGGACATGGTCGGCCCAGATACGCTCTGTAGGGCTCCACATAGTGGGGGTGCCTGTGTGTGAATGTGTGTGTGCAGCTTCACATTACGAATGAGCACATGTGTTATTCACCCAGAGTTACAGACTGGACCATACTAACAAATACAGCACATACACACCCTCTCACACATACACCCTCTCACACACACACACCCTCTCACACATACACACCCTCTCACACACACACACCCTCTCACACACACACACCCTCTCACATACACACCCTCTCACATACACACCCTCTCACACACACACACCCTCTCACATACACACCCTCTCACACATACACACCCTCTCACATACACACCCTCTCACACATACACATCCTCTCACACATACACATCCTCTCACATGCACACGCTCTCCCACACACACACCCTCTCACATACACACCCTCTCACACATACACATCCTCTCACACATACACACCCTCTCACACATACACATCCTCTCACACATACACATCCTCTCACATACACACCCTCTCACACATACACATCCTCTCACACACACACACCCTCTCACATACACACCCTCTCACATGCACACGCTCTCCCACATACACACCCTCTCACACATACACATCTTCTTCTCACACACACACACCCTCTCACACATACACACCCTCTCACATGCACACACAGACCAGTACTCATATCTTTGGGGGGGCCATCCATTCATTTCTATGGGCATAACCCTAATCACAGCAATGATGACCTTAACCCCTACCCAGCCCTAACCTTAACCATAAGTAACCAAACAAAATACAAGACTTCTGGCATTTTTAGTTTTTTTTATTGCAGTCAGAGATTTTTTTATAAAATTGGACATTTGGTGCCCACAATGAGAAGTATACTTGTAGCAAATGCACTCGCTCTCTCACATGCAGACATGCATTCCCAGTATTGTTACAGGAGAATCAGCATCACGTTAATCCTTAAATAGTGCAACCTTCATATTTTCCAGGCACACTGTGGATATGTGATTTACTACAATTTAGATGTAGTTCTTTATTCGCCCACTAATGCATTGATGATATAGCTAATTAAGGGATTGACCACATTGAATATCGTAGAGTGTCTGTAATCACCTGGCATCCACGTCACAATGAACCCAAACTGTGGTGTCAGTTTGCTTATCTCCCTGTGGAGAGGGCCGGCAAAGATTCATCTAGATGACCTGGATAACCTGGATGTGGGGTGAGGAAATGAGGACAGAGCTGTGAGATCGATACCTGCTGGGGGGTCTGGCCCTGCTCCCACTCGCCTGTCTGATTCTCAGGCGAGTCCCACCTCCCTCAGACAGGGAACTGAGCTGAAACTCCCCCCACCCCGATTCTCTGTCTTTCTATCCTGCTCTGCCCCCCTACTCACCTTCCTACGTGTCCTGTAGCATTTCTGGAGTTTTCATCTCAGAATTTTACTTACAGAATTCCACGGATCAAGAATATGGAATCGGATCGAAAAATTTGGGGTTTTGTGCTTAATTTAAATTTAGCATAAGTAGTCAGTAGATGGATGGATGGATGGATGGATGGATGGGGCTGTGCTGGTGTTGTCCATCCCTGGTGGTCAGCCACTGCCCTGCAGCCTCTGTGAGAAGAGCATCCTGCCCCTTCTCGCCCATCCCGGCGCTCCTCTGATCCGCTTGTGCCACCATGCTGGCTGCTGAGAGACTTTTAGCTTATGCGGAGACCTCTAAGCGGCTCGGCCCTTTTCACTGCTCACCCAGGCCAGGCGTCAGTCTCGCTATGAGGCTTCTAGACTGTTCAGCACATGCCAACATGTCAGCGTTGGCCGTGCTGACCTTCTGGTGCGTAGTGCCACCATGCGAAGGCTATTGGCTGACTGCCCCCTACTGGTCCTAGGGTTCCATGCACTCGCTCTAATCCACTCTGCTGACCTTGCTCCCCCCCCACCCCCAACATGGCACACCCTGGCTCAGCACCCCAGCACTATTTAAGTGGAGCATGCTGGGATGGACGCCACTCTTACCACCAGGGCCACAAGAGAGTGACAGGTCTGTTGACAGAGGCAAGAGAGCATGACACACAGCGTGGGGTCAATGCGGGGGGGGGAGGGGGGGGGGGGACTACAGCTGATTCAGCCTTTCAGGCTTTGTGCTGCTTTCTCATATAGGTGGTATCAGCAACCCCTTGGCCCCCACTGAGGCGTGATATCACAGCTCTCTCACAAACTGCTGGTATCTGCCAGGCCGACAGGGGGCGCTCCTGTACACAGCCTACATGTGAACCACAATACTCCTTCGGTGATGAAGGCGGGAGCTTGGTCTGTACCTGGAAATTCAATGTCCATTAGAAACCAAAGCACGCTATCGGCGAATGTCATGGGGGGCAGTCGGTTTTCCTGGCCACCCACCACTGCGATTTTGTCTGTCCCTATTATACCTTCAAAGGATTTATGGGCGTATTTGGGGAAAGTTTAGCTTAACTGTTCTGAAATAAGTGATACATTTTGGCTCCCCTGTAACATTAATAAGATACTGGGCCGCTGTGCTGACGGCGCCGGGCTGCTAATGTCACACTCACGAGTGACAGCCACCACAGAGCCATTACACCCAAAACAGGACTTTTTAATGACACTCCAAGTTAGTTTTATGCAGTTTTTGTCACAGATTTTCATATAATGCTGAACTACACACAAAATTTTGTTTGTTGAAACAAAAAAATATAAATTATTATTTATATATTAAATATTCACACCATAAGTATCTTCAAAACATACTTGCTTATGATACTGCTATATTAGCCGAACATCTATCCACCTTGCTGGGTGCTAGATCACTGTGAGGCCTGGAGTCTGTTCCATGAAAGCCTGAGGCACCAAACAGGTCCACCGTGGAAGGGATGCCAGTCCATTACAGGCCATGTGTATTCAATAGGGCCAATTCAGAGACACCAGCTCAATCAACTGGCTTTGGACTGTGGACAGAAGCCAGAGAACCTGGTAGAAAGATGCACAAAATCATGGGCGAACATGCAGACTCCACGTGCACGGAGCGGGGACTGTAATCAAACGTCCAACTCGGGAGGTGTGAGGAGACATAGCTACTCCAAGGGACCGCGAGCCGCCCACTACCCATAAATCAATCTGCTAATTTGCTTGCCGATCAGAGTGAAAGGCCGTTTCCTGGATGAAGCACTGGCCGTGCTGTGGTGAGAATGAAGCACTTTGCTTTATTGGGCCGCTGATCCATTTTAGGGCTCGTTGGCAGGCCGCATAAACGTGCGGATCTGCCAAGGAGCCCCCAGAAGGCTTCTGCATGCCGCCGCGCTTCCCTCACTGCCGGCTGACTCAGAGGGGGGGAGATGCAGTGGGACGCACACGCAGGGACGTCCCGCAGTGCCAGCGGACACGTCAGTGCCGCACGCCACTCCAGCTCACCCTGCCCAAGGCCCGCCCACCCCTGCCACTTGGACAAGGAGGAGTTAATGGACCACGGAATTGTCTGCTACAACCAGATTTAAATTTTCTCGCCTCCACGAACCACTGACTCACTCCAGCGACCAGCTACTTGATCTTTGCAGGTCGGAGGAAACGATTAAAAGCATGCTGGATGATTGGGATATTTCTAACCAATAAAAATGTTTCATTGGCACGCAGCAGAAGCGCCTGCAACAGCCGCTGGTTTGTTTAACATGGTTAATGACTGAGTGCTGGCCACGCAGCGCGGTCGCGTGGGATCCCTGCGGTGTCTGAGGGGGGCGCTCTGTGTTGCCCGGTAATCAGTGTCATGGGTGCAACAGCTGGGGCTATGCGTCCCTGCTGGCTGTACAGATTCACGAGGACATATTAGCGAGGTAACTGGGGGAGAGGGCCTGCACTCTGTCCTATCTGGAAAAATGTTAGCACTGCGCTAATATATTCCCGGCCTGCGGGTGTTTCAGATCCTCCAGCATCCCTCGGTGCAGTGTCTCCCAAAGGTTTGCTATCCTGACGAATCACTGCCAATGCTTCCCCTTAAAAGCAATGTAGTTGCGCAGTGCCAGCGTCCGGTTTTATTCCTCGTCAACAGCACAACGCTGGTGCATGCTTCCTGCAAAGACCCGCCGTGCTGCTCTCGTGGCACTCGCACTAGTTGTACGTTCCGCAGGACGCTCAGCAAATTCCCGCGAAATGACTACAGTGGCTTTGAGTGGGATTATTATCTAATGCTTAAATTCTAAGAAATTAAATGACTGGCATGCCACCTAGGGTGCACCCTCGTGGTCTGGTATGGCCTCCAAACCTGGCCTGACCCCACACTGTGGAAGCAGTCCCATAAAAATCGACGGAAAATCATTCTTTGAAGCCATTCTGTCTGTGTTGCAGAAACACAGATGCTATGCTAAGGGGTCCTGACAAGCTTGTGATAAGAGTAACGTCACTTTACATGGCAGTGGAGTTTAGTGGAACACCAGGAAACGGCTCCCTTTGATAGTGTTTTAAGGATTCCCTTTCAAGGTTATCAAGGGATTGTGGGAGTAAAGAGCCATGTGTAATGTGGAAGGTAGAGTGACATGGTGGGAATGTGGATCGGAATAGCAACAACAACAAAAAAGTAATCTCTCTGGGAGAGAGGCGAAGATTAATGCCAGTAAAAATAGCTGGGACAAATTGTCCAGTTTAGCAAATAAATATTTTTTTCCAATTAGCAGTAAATTATGACTTGGAACTTGCTGGCACATAAGAATGCAAATTCCCAGCAAAAAGAGAAAGACCCCAGGGAGGGAACTTTAACTGTAAATAAGACGTTTTTACATCCCTGCAGCCATTAATTGGAACAAAGAGACCTGACTAGAGCTGGCGCATTTCCTGCGGAGCTCCCTCTCCGGCCGAACGTCCGTCTGACAGTACGAGGGACCTCATCTGCATTGTGTAACCAGGAAACAGACAAGCGAGCTTAAACACACCCCATGCCAAAATCGGACCAGTCACAGGCATTGATATACCTGCGGGTCTCTCCAGGCTTGGTGCTGTCATCCTCCAGTGGACCATCCAGAACACGACCCAACGTGTAGACATCCCAAACAGAGTAGACTATTATAAGCAAGGAAATAAAAAATAATGTTTCCCCCACACATGTCAATCAAAGATAATTAGCATATTTATCTTATTATTGTTTTAGCTACTGGTTTAGCTACATACTTTATTGTATATGCATTTGGAACAAAATTAAAAGGTACTTCTGTAGCCTACTGTGTGACGATCAACAGACAAAATTATTAGCAGATAATTGAGCAGAGTAATTGCATCTGTTCCTTCATGTTTTCATTTCCTCGACTGTCGAACCACTAGCACCCGCCCCCCCCCCCACACAGCGCCCAGCACCTCGTAGCGTTTCTCTCCATGAGCACCGTTTGTTATGATTATACCGTTAAACGCAGACTGCATGGAAAAGGCTGTGTTTTAGGTTACGCTGCGATGTCATCCGCTCCACGCCAAGCAGCATGCGCAGGAAAAAGCCCTAATCAGAGCAATTGAAATATCCCACCCAGGCTCCACCCTGCTGGCCTAGACACTGGAGACCAGCTTCCAGAGTCAGCCGAGACCCAGCATAGGGGAGTCACATCATTCCTGTCAACCACCAAGCTCTGAGCACGGCCCCGGCGCTGGGGACGTATACATAGACAAGCAAAGCGTCTTCCATACATAGACAAGCAAAGCGTCTTCCATACATAGACAAGCAAAGCGTCTTCCATACATAGACAAGCAAAGCGTCTTCCATACATAGACAAGCAAAGCGTCTTCCATACATAGACAAGCAAAGCGTCTTCCATACATAGACAAGCAAAGCGTCTTCCATACATAGACAAGCAAAGCGTCTTCCATACATAGACAAGCAAAGCGTCTTCCATACATAGACAAGCAAAGCGTCTTCCATACATAGACAAGCAAAGCGTCTTCCATACATAGACAAGCAAAGCGTCTTCCATACATAGACAAGCAAAGCGTCTTCCATACATAGACAAGCAAAGCGTCTTCCATACATAGACAAGCAAAGCGTCTTCCATACATAGACAAGCAAAGCGTCTTCCATACATAGACAAGCAAAGCGTCTTCCATACATAGACAAGCAAAGCGTCTTCCATACATAGACAAGCAAAGCGTCTTCCATACATAGACAAGCAAAGCGTCTTCCATACATAGACAAGCAAAGCGTCTTCCATACATAGACAAGCAAAGCGTCTTCCATACATAGACAAGCAAAGCGTCTTCCATACATAGACAAGCAAAGCGTCTTCCATACATAGACAAGCAAAGCGTCTTCCATACATAGACAAGCAAAGCGTCTTCCATACATAGACAAGCAAAGCGTCTTCCATACATAGACAAGCAAAGCGTCTTCCATACATAGACAAGCAAAGCGTCTTCCATACATAGACAAGCAAAGCGTCTTCCATACATAGACAAGCAAAGCGTCTTCCATACTGTAATGCGGCGTAGCGCTGTTGCCACTCTGGGACCTCATATCACAGTATGAGCAGCACTGGATCGTAAGTGCTTCCCAAATTTCAGAATTAACTGATACCATCACATTCAGGAGGCTAACAGCTTGCAGGTCTCTCCAAAGGCCATGTTTACCACTTCAGTGTTTGTGTGAGACAAGATGTCTGTCCACCACTGACAGGTGCAGGCTCTGAGGTACCTGCCAGCTCCCCCACTATTCTAAAAGGCTTAACCTTTGTTCTACTCAGTATTTTTTTGTTAAAAACACAACTGCTTCAGCATGAAAAGAGAAGACGTACCTGACAGGACCCAAGAGCGCTGGGAGGTGGGGCTTTGGCTGCGCCAGGCCGGGCGTTCCGAACCTGGTGACCTGGCTAACACGACTTCGGATCAATGACACAGTTATGATCTCCCCATGGGCTGTCCCCATACTGACTGACCCCATAATGTTTCTTTAGGTCCCCTTTGTTTTGCCTGTTAAAAAAAAACACAGAAATTATGGCGCCCGGATAGACAGATATAACACAGCCGATAAAGGTGCTACATTGAGATGTGCTGCAGTTCAGATGATTCAGTTTCAGTAAATTCTATACCTTACTGAATAATGAGATCACGAATTAATTATAAGACACTGGTGAAGAAAATTCATGGGTATTAGAGGTATATTTGGAGATATGATTATTCTTAAATGGATATTAGACAGCACCACCATCTGTAAGAATAGCAAGACCCTACCTACACTTATTATTTTGCTAATCAGACATTTCAATGGTAAAGAAATGGAAAAGGCAACTGACCATATCATTACCTACTTTAAACGTAAGGGCTATGTTTAGTGCAGCCTCTTTAAGAGACTGCAGTGGCTTTGGTCTTTGGTTCCTGCCTCACTGCTGTTTTAATCGTATTGGAAATACAGTATTTTTTGCCTTCCCCTGAATACTGCATATAACTACTGCCACCAAGTGGCACACCACAACACTGCATCTCATATGCAAACAAGTGAAAATTAACAGCTCAGACTTCCAAAATTGTTAGGAAAAACCAGCACATTTTACAGAATATTTGAAAATTGAAAAAGATATTTTAGGTGCAATCAATGTAAAAACACATTCTCACATATTTCTCGGCATTCTCTCTACTACAAAATCATCAAGCACAAAACTTGATCAGCTCAACCATTTACAAATATTCCAGCCAGCGGCGGTGCTGGAGATGAAAGCATTTCACTTTGGGCCCCCAACCCAGATCAACCCAATTATGTTCCACCAATTTTCTCTGCAATCCCAAGGGTCATCACATTAAATGCATTAGTACTCTTTGTATGTGCATGACTCTCGATATTTTTAACTTACAACATGCATCCAAATTCAAATGACAACTGCCCAAAAACAAAAACAGTAGACTAGCTAAGATTAACAGGTTATGAGGTTGTTTGAGAGTTGCTTTCTGCTGATGCTACACTGAAATAGCAGTTTCTACTTTGGCGAGATACAGATGGCCTTACGTAAATCATAACCACTATGAAATATGTCATATTCACTGTAGCATTGCTGCCAGGACAAAACGTCAGATTAAAAAAAAAATCACACAGCAGAAGTTACGCTGAGTTTTCCGCAGCCTCGCTCTGAGCTACATCCAGGCTCAGGTCCCAGATGTCAAATCTGTTTGTATTGTCAGATAATTGAGGGGCTTAAGTAATGTGGGTGCAAAAGGAGGTTAAACCTAAAACAATCCAATTAAACCTGCAGGCAGTCGGCAATCTCCAAAAAAAGAGGTAATCTTGATTAGATTCGATTAAGCGGCAAAGCGAGGGGGCTGCGACGGCAGCGTTTGTGCGTGCGAGCGGCTGAGGCTTGCCTGGGATTTCCATTTGCCGCTAATGCGGGAGGGCGATCCGCTGGCAGAGCGGCAAACTGGGGCTCATTCCATGTTTTTTATTTGATATTGTACAACGTGCTACTCAGGGGCTCCCAATATCCCATTACTGTCGCTCTTCATCTGTGCTCAGCTCTTATTTTGGAGATGCAATGAAGTCATTTGGATCAATATTCTTTACTGTATAATATATAAAGCAAATACATGGCAAAAGCATGACAAAAGTTCCGCACTCTCCAGATGCCTCTGGACAGAGTGCATGAACCTGAGCCCCAGGAATCCCCCAAAAATGACCCAAGATATCCGAAATAGAACAGGGGATTGTAGATTGGCCATGCCTGACTATTGTGCCTTGAGTGGCGGGTGAATCTTCCAATCACAGCTCATTCCCCAGTTGTATCATAGCAGACACAGGAATCCACTTTAGGTAGCCACAGTAGATAATGAGATTGCTGTACTGTATATGATTCATTTACCACAAAAAAGAAAATGCAAATAAAGAAGAACCGATCAGCAGTGCTCAAAGCAAAACATTTAATTAATAATCAGTTCCATTGTGACCCCCTGCAATGCCTGTGCAATATTTGAAAAGGATCCACCAATTGGTTATTGAGTTATCATCTTAAATGGGTGTCAAGACTGCCCTGATTTGGCTATGCACTGCTGCTTCAATTTCAGGGAGATCTGTCTCAAAGTGTAGGTCCTCACTCATAAAATGCTTGTATGAAGTTTGACAAAGACCTTGTCTGCAGCAGTGGAGACAACAGCAGCAGACTGCTGCTAAGGCCATATGATTACCCCAAGGCTGGGGAACACAATAGGCCCATCATATAAATAATTAACGTTGCCTGTCGTCACATTTGGATTTTGAAACTACCGAGCGATACTATACCGGAACACATATTTAGTGGGATTTTTACCACCTCTTCAAATGTAGAAGGATAAGCAGGTGAATAGTCTGTTGTGGTCTAATGAATCCCTAAGAGGAAGCTGTTAATTGGCACGCAGTGATTTATGTACCATGGGGGGATCTGTCTATTCTGTTTTCATGACTGAGCAATTCACCCACTTTAAGTAATGCATCTTCGGGTCACTTTTGCCATCAGATCTTTTATCACCAGCATCACCGCCCAGATTGTTGCTTCGTAAAACCTCTATATATACAGTATACATCACTACAAACCCAGCTGTGATGACCTTTGGGAATTTGCAGTTGTAAAGACTACAGAGCTGCCTCCCTTAATATCTGGACCTGCGACCAATTACATGTCACATTAGACATGGGTTGCAAAAAAATAAAAAATAAAAAACGGATTTCAATTTTTCAATTGTGAGCACAATTTGTTTTCCCCTATAAAACCATCGCGCCAGATTCATCCTCATCAGGCTACTTCTGAAAAAGGGGGCAAAAGTCTGACGCAGAGACAGATGGTCTTCAGGCTTAAAGTAAAGATACAATCAGCACGGTAGTCTGGATGTATGAGACGCGAGATGCTATCACCATCAATCTGGAGTGTACTACACTAACAAAATACGCATCTTTTGACATTAATTTCAGTAAGATGCCAGGCAGTCAGAGTACTCTTTATAAGAAAATAAAGTGTACTTCATCTTCAAGCATAGCCAGTTCCCAACCTAATATACAGAAAAAAAAAGTACAAAGTTACAATACTGCAAAAATACACTACAACGCTACACTGAAAATGTGATGAATACATCACAGGAGTCCAGAGCTTTGTGTTCTTGGCCAAAGAAATCAACAGCTTTGAGTTTATGACCATGAGAATCCACAGCTTCTTCCTACTGACCACTCAATAGATCCCAGGAATCTACAGCTTCTTCCTACTGACCACTCAATAGATCCCAGGAATCCACAGCTTCTTCCTACTGACCACTCAATAGATCCCAGGAATCCACAGCTTCTTCCTATTGACCACTCAATAGATCCCAGGAATCCACAGCTTCTTCCTATTGACCACTCAATAGATCCCAGGAATCTACAGCTTCTTCCTACTGAACACTCAATAGATCCCAGGAATCCACAGCTTCATCCTACTGCCCACTGAATTGTTTCCCAAAGGAATAGATTTTTTTTTTTATTTCAAACTACTGCATAGGCCAACGGAATCAACATATGTGTGTTTCTGACAATGGGAATCCTGCTCACCACTGAACAGAATATAGGAATCCACAGCTTTGTGTTCCTGACCACTGAGGCCTGATGCTCAGCAGTGACGACAACTTACAATAGACACCTGTTAGAGATTAGGTCACTACAGCTCCATTCACCATCCAGAGCAGCAGCAGCTTTGTAACTGATTTAGAAGCTGCAGATACAGACAGCGCACTTTCTGAAGCACTGTATCACCTGTCCTCATCTGTCACCAGTATCCATCCGCTCAGTCTGAGACACAGTCATCATTACATTACATTACCTAGGAAATGGACTAAGCAACTGATTTGTGCTTCATGTGTTTGTGGGTTGAACGCTTAAATTCATGGTGTGTCATTTCAATTACTGAACGGAAGTGTTATAACATCCAACATTTTGGCTTTGATGGAGCTGTAACTAAATAGCATTTCAACTTCTGCAACAGTTTTAAAGCAGATTTAAACAGAAATTTCCCCCAAAAGTGAATAAAACTAAATTAAACTAAATAAAATTAAAACTAAATTAAACTAAATAAAATCTAACTCAGAAGTGCAAGATGACAAATTGTTTAACCCACATACTTTTTTTGGACATGTCTTATAATTCAGGTAGAAATAAGTCGATTCATTCCAAAACCAGTAAAAATCCAGTCATTATAACCACCTGATGCGATTGTTATTCCGGACAGTAGGTGGCACCATTTCACGTTAGTCAAACCGTTCACTTCATTCTATGAAAGGTTTAATGTTGATTTGAGAAGGGTCCAGCTGCCAGACACCTGTAGAGTGGAGCTCCACTGGAAATACGTCACCTCCACAGGAAACACGTGGCCTCAACTCTGTGTCACAGCGAATAAACCCTAACCTTAACCTCAACCCTAACCCTAACCCTAACCGGAGTTCCACTTTACGTCCATAAAGATCACGTGTTTCCTGTGGAGGTGACGTATTTCTGGTGGAGCTCCACTCTACAGGCGTCTGCAGCAAGACCCTCTTGGTTGATTTCGCTACATTGTATTTTCCTGTCCTAAATCCCCTGGCAAAAATTATGGATTCACCACCACACTCAGAGGATGTTACCCACCGTTTACACTTATTATTAACCTTTATCTAAAAACCTTCTATTCCTTTGTCCTTAGATGGAAAGCACACAAAGCTGGATCCGTTAGCAAAACGAACTGGACTTGGGGAAAAAACGTGCTTAATTCTATTGTACCTCAATAATAACGGAAGTTAGAACAACAGTTCTGCGCAATTGCTTAGTTTCGTTTAATTATGCAAAACCTATAACAACACGTAAAAGAAAAAAAACTACACTGACAGACTAATGTCAGTTACACTAGGTTACTCCCATTTTTGCACCCATCGTTACTGGCATAGTTTCCAGACCCCATGTGACCCTGAATAGGACAAGTGGATACAGAAAATGCATGGATGGGTGGACATGAAACATATGGGGGGGCATCAACCTGTGATTTCAGGATCCCATTAAGGTTTGACATTCTTACAACCAGGCACACTGATCACAACACAAACCCACTGTTTTTCAGTGATTTAGTGTAAAGAAAACATCAAATGAAGTGAGGAAAAGAGAGGATAGTCGTCCCTCTAAGGTGGCAAATTTGACATTTTTCAGTTTATTCTTCAGTTGGCTGTGATAAATTAAATGGGAATATTTTGGGAGCATGCCGAAGGACCACAATACCTCACAGATGATGAGGAGGCCAAAAAAATATAAACAATGCGGAAAATGATTTGAATGACATATCATATATCTGTGTCATTTATTATTTCTTTGTGTAAGTGCATAGTATATCTTTCATACGAAAAGTAATTTTGGGTTAAAAGAAAAATACGATGGGATATATGTGTCTTGGCTTGGGTACGCCCCACGTCTTCGTCTCGGCGGGAAGCCTCACTCATGTGTTAGCTGCTTCCATGAGCACGCAATCTCACAGTTCACCTAATATTTTTTTTACTTTTTAGCACCGTTAATTTAGCATTTTTAATAATGAGCCCAAGTATTATGTAGACATTGTCATATTCACCCAGCTGACTGTTTAAGTACCTTGTACAATTAAAAGACAACACTCTCTTATTTGCTATTAAAAGTTTATTTCAGAATGCCCCCACACTATTTACAGTTTTTAAAAAGTTCTACCAGGATCTGCTGCAAGATGAGCTCTTCGGGGTCAAATGTATTCCCTGAGCTGTCCTGCTGCACCTGGATCTGGGGCTCCACCATGGATTCCTGGCTCCCTTCAACTTGGGAGACAGGGACTTGTCCATGTCCATCCTGCACATGGGCAGTCTCAGGTGTTTCCCAACTTTTTAAGCATGGGTCAAGAAACAGGTCCGAGACCCATCCCTCAAACGGGTCTAGAGGCCAGTCCATTGTTGCAGCAGGGACTGGCCTCTCATCAGGCTGGAGGATGCTGTTCCACAACTCCAGGTCCTCCAGGTTCCAGTCCTGTTCCACACAGGAGGGAACAGAATTCCACCCGTGCTGCTCTGAAGAACATCCTGGCACAGGATGGTTCAGAGACTCTGATGGCCGGCTAGCTGCAGTATCTGCAGCCATTTGCCTGCTCTGCTTGGCAGCTCTCTCCACTTCTTCGTTTCCACTCTGGCCACCATTTTCCTCACTGCCCTGGCCCTGGACCTCTGCCTCCCTGCACCACTTCCTCTTTACCCCACATCTTGTGTGGGTTGATGTATCAGTGGAACTTTCATGTGTGGCACAATTTAAACCATTGTCTATGGACCAATATTGTGCAGTCCCATAAGTTACATCCATCAGCCTCTGGTATTTCGAGCTGAAGGACTCGGGGTTTCTGCACCTCTGGCGACGCCGTTTACCCTTCTTGGGTGGTTCCGTCGCAACAGGGATAGTAATTGGTGGCAGGAGTGGAACGGGAGCCTCGCTCCCTTGCTGGGGCCAGACGCTCCACACTGGTGTAGGTGTGGGCATTTGCAGCCCCACAGATCCAGCAAATGGTGTCATGCTTGGCCCAGGGGCGGCCAGCATTCCCCCAGCAGTAAACATGCTGGGACCATCACCATACTGGGCGAACATGTCTGCCCTGTCCATTGCTGCAATTACTGTATAAAAAACATACAAGAGTTCTCCTTAACACATATGAGAATGACTATATTTATGTGATTTGTTTATCTCTTCTAATCCAAACTGTTGAGAAATA
The DNA here is from genome assembly GCF_048594095.1 of Paramormyrops kingsleyae. Taxonomy (NCBI): domain Eukaryota; kingdom Metazoa; phylum Chordata; class Actinopteri; order Osteoglossiformes; family Mormyridae; genus Paramormyrops; species Paramormyrops kingsleyae. The sequence goes on along the minus strand of NC_132809.1, from coordinate 21,593,744 downwards.
TCACAAAAAAACATTTTAATTTCAAATTACACACTACGTTTGTACTGAGAAATATACAGTCAGACCTCGGACATTCGCGAGGTTACGTTCCAAAACCTGTTGCGAATGAGGATTCGCGGATGTTTGGTAGAGTCACTAGAAATGGTAATATGTGCTTATTTCTATAGTTTAAACCCTAAATATGGTCCCAAAACACTCTCATTTCATTTAAAAGTTAGCTTAATTAATGCATTATATTTTTTAAAAATGTTTGATGTAAAAAGTGTACACAGGGTTTAATCAAAAGGTAAAGACAAGCAGGACAATGGAACAGGCAGCAAACTTAAAATGACGTTAATGACAGGACTCGGGAAACATACATAAACGCAGACTTAAATACACAGGACCAGGGCTGGACTGGCCTAATTTTTTATACAATTTAGACAGCACAGAATCATTAACCTACTTTAATGCATTTATTTATACAACCACATATTTCCCACATTTTGACATCAGTGATGCAGTTAAGATCTCTATTTCTTGATGCCAACCCTCCCCATTAATCCGGGCTTGGGACAGGTGTTCTGTCATAAAATACTACCTATCGAGACGTGCTATCGAGTGCAGTGCAGTTCCACCGTCTTGGGATTAGGGTTAGGGTTAGGTTTTAGGGGTTAGGGTTAAGGTAAGGGTTATAGGGGTTTTGGGGGGTTAGGGTAAGAGTTAGGGTTAGGGCTATCGATTAGCACTACGGTAGCATTTTTCTACAAGGCAGCATATATCGACAGAACACCAGCACCTAGTTCAGCTGGCTTGCTCCCTTAAGTGGCTGGGTTAGGCTAAACTATATACATACAGTGGTACCTCTGTTCTCGAACTCACTACAACTCAAATTTCTTGAAAGTCGAACAAACAAGTTTGACCTTGAACTCGATTTGAATATCAGAAGTCGAACCGTGAACGCTGACCTAATATAAATTGTACGCGCCAGGAAATGAGTCATACTACAAGGCAATTCTTACTTGAATGCCTTCTTCACAGGCTGGACGATTAACCAAATAAAGCAGCACAACATTACAGTAACTAACAATAAATAAACCACTAACTTACGTGTACTATTAGAGCATTTGTGTCATTTGTTTAAATTTTATTTTACCAGGTAAATTAACTGAAAACCAGTTCTCACTGCTTTACATGATATTCGGGAGAAATAGCAGATTACGCATTGGAACTGCCTGGGATACAAACGTCATGCGTGTAACTAAATTCTTCAGCCAATAAGGGCAAATGTGCGGTTCCAGTTTGTGCAGCCGGGTGAGAGGTCGCAATGCATCTAACCGTAATGCATTACGTCAGGATCAGAATGCGTTGCTTTAAGCCAGCGCTGCAAGCAAGTTGAACGCAACTGTCAGTGCCTGATGTGTGCTGGCTGCACGATCGGTTTCACGCATGCGCCGCCGTGTTGCTGCACGATCGGTCCCACGAAACGCTTTACGGCTGTCACTGTCCGATGTGTGCCGGCTGCACGATCGGTTCCCCTGCGTTGGAAGCCAGCGATGAGTTTTACGCAGCCCTCTGATATTTCTTAAATTTGTTTTTGAAACTATTTTTATGAACCATTTACATTTTATTTTAAAAAATTATATATATATATATTTACTAACAGAAAAGGATGGATTTAAGAAATAAAAAGGACACTCAAAACAGGTCATTAAGAAAACCTATAAGTAAGTAGTAAGTAGTTTACAAATACACAGAAAGAACTTAAACTAAAACATAATGCACGTGTCCATATAAAAAAATACATATTATTTTAACTAAATACGGTGATGCTACAAACATATACATATCGCACAGACACAATTCACATGTATGACTGCCTTTAAACGCTCTCAAAAATTATAGATATATGTTGCTTTAGAGTTTCGCTGTAAACAGTCCAGTATGTGCGGGTCCGAAAACGCGCTGTCTGCCGCAAAGCGTTGCATGGGACCGATCGTGCAGCAACACGGTGGCGCATGCGCGGAACCGATCGCGCAGCCGGCACACAGCAACATGGCGTCTCTCCGAGTGCGCATGCGCGCGCATGCGGGGAACCGAGCGTGCAACAGTCGTCAGACGGATGAGGACGTTAGGCAGCCTTTAGATCCTACCCATCATGCACTGCAGTTTTTTGCAAAACCCTCAAACGGAAAACCATTAAATACAAAAGGAACAGCTTAGTTTGACTTCAAAACATTACTATGTATTATATTTTAAGTTTGTTGTAGGGATTTTACAGGTTTTTTTTTTCCAAATAAAAATTACACCCTACTCCCACCATAATAAGAATGTATAACAAAATGAGAGATATATAAAATGGCAAGCCACATCGAAAATATAAATAGTATATTCTAGCCATCAATATCCTAGGGGATAATGCATCCTTTTAATTTTGTGTGTATTTAGTATATGGGAGAGGCCTCTACGATCCAGGGGAGGGCCCCGGGCCGGCCCAAAAATGTGCGTCGGCCCACCGGGCATTACCCGGTACGCCAGATGACCTGTCCAGCCCTGCCCAGGACTAATGACAGCAACTCGAAACAGCACTGATCACACGGGGATTCCAGACGCGCTAGATGAGGGCGCGTGGCACACGGGACGATCGGACGTACAGGTCATAACGATTGCAAAGGGAATAAACTTTGCGAATGGGATTCGCATCTTGTAAAGGTACAATACAGTATGTACATAAATAGGAACGTTTCCACATGAAAGCCACGTTTTTTAAGGGATTTCTAACTGATTTATATTGTATGCCTTGAACTTTCCCCAAAGTAGAATCTTCATTAACTAAATTTTTCTTACCAATTTTACACTTAAAAGCATGAAAACTTGTAAATTATTACGAAAATTTAACATAAACACTTCTGTAGGGTTTTTCGAGGATTTCGCAGATGTGCGAAAAAATCGCGGATACTTATAAGTTCGGTTCCAATGAAATTTTTGCGGATCTGTGAATTCACGAAGCGCGAATGGATGAGCGCTTACTGTTTACCTACCGTTTGCTTGATAATAACGATATGGATCGACAATTTGAGAATGCTGCTGAGAATCCATCTGCCTTGTTAAGAACACACCTCGAGCCTGTCAGGTTGAATATCAGTTTGATAGAATGAACTGGCGACTGGCTTTTTATAAAGCTGCCAGAAGATTCTAGAACTTTGATGTCACAACGTAATTGTTATTTTATGAATTTGAATGTAAACCATAGCGTAATCTTCATAGAATTTATGTAAAAGCTATAAAGAAAAATGCTTGAAAATGCCGTTGGTTGTCTGAGGGGGTGTCCTGGGGAACCCCACTCCCCCCCCCCCCCCCCCATCATTGGTTTGCGCTGATGCTTCATACCTGTGGGTTCAGGGCTTGACGCTCTGTCTCAGATCTGCATGTTCCCATGCCCTCCCTGTGTTTTCTCCAACAGTCCAAAAACATACTGCAGTGCACTGGACTTACCAAATTGTCCATATGCATGAATAGTGTAAGATTCCTGCTGTGGGTTGGCACTGCATCCTAGGTTATTCCCTTCTTTGCGACCATCTATGCTACTGGCATAGTTTCCAGACCCCTGTGACCCTGAATAGGACAAGTGGATACAGAAAATGCATGGATGGGTGGACATGAAATATATGGGGGGGGCATCAACCTGTGATTTCAGGATCCCATTAAGGTTTGACATTCTTACAACCAGGCACACTGATCACAACACAAACCCACTGTTTTTCTCTCTTATTTCTCTTATTTGCTATAAAACTTTTATTTCAGAATGCCCCCACACTATTTACAGTTTTTAAAAAGTTCAACCAGGATCTGCTGCAGGATGAGCTCTTCGGGGTCAAGTGTATTCCCTGAGCTCTCCTGCTGCACCTGGATCTGGGGCTCCACCATGAATTCCTGGCTCCCTTCGACTTGGGAGACAGGGACTTGTCCAGGTAATTGGGAAACATCCTGCACATGGGCAGTCTCAGGTGTTTGGCTGTCCCAGGAGGTTTCCCAACTTTTGAAGCATGGGTCCACAAACAGGTCCGAGACCCATCCGTCAAACGAGTCTAGAGGCCAGTCCGTTGTTGCAGCAGGGACTGGCCTCTCATCAGGCTGGAGGATGTTGTTCAGCAACTCCAGGTCCTCCAGGTTCCAGTTCTGTTCCACACAGGAGGGAACAGCATTCCACCCGTGCTGCTCTGTAGAACTTCCTGGCACAGGATGGTTCAGAGACTCTGATGGCTGGCTAGCTTCAGTATCTGCAGCCATTTGCCTGCTCTGCTTGGCAGCTCTTTCCACTTCTTCGATTCCACTCTGGCCACCATTTTCCTCACTGTCCTGACCCTGGACCTCTGCCTCCCTGCACCACTTCCTCTTTACCCCACATCTTGCGTGGGTTGACGTATCAGTGTTACTTTCAGGAGTGGCACAATTTAAACCAATGTCCATGGACCAATATTGTGCAGTCCCATAAGTAACATCCATCAGCCTCTGGTATTTCGAGCTGAAGGACTCGGGGTTTCTGCACTTCTGGCGACACCGTTTACCCTTCTTGGGTGGTTCCGTCGCAACAGGGATGGTGATTGGTGGCAGGAGTGGAACGGGAGCCTTGCTCCCTTGCTGGGGCCAGACGCTCCACACTGGAGTAGGTGTGGGCATTTGTAGCCCCACAGATCCAGGGAATGGTGTCATGCTTGGCCCAGGGGCGGCCAGCATTCCCCCAGCAGTAAACATGCTGGGACCATCAAGATAGGGGGCGAACATGTCTGCCCTGTCCATTGCTGCAATTACTGTATGAAAAACATACAAGAGTTCTCCTTAACACATATGAGAATGACTATATTTATGTGATTTGTTTATCTCTTCTAATCCAAACTGTTGAGGAATATCACAAAAAAAAAATTTAATTTCATATTACACACTACGTTTCTACTGAGAAATATACAGTCAGACCTCGGACATTCGCGAGGTTACGTTCCAAAACCTGTTGCGAATGAGGATTCGCGGATGTTTGGTAGAGTCACTAGAAATGGTAATATGTGCTTATTTCTATAGTTTAAACCCTAAATATGGTCCCAAAACACTCTCATTTCATTTAAAAGTTAGCTTAATTAATGCATTGTATTTAAAAAAAATGTTTGATGTAAAAAGACGCTCTGTCTCAGATCTGCATGTTCCCATGCCCTCCCTGTGTCTTCTCCAACAGTCCAAAAACATACTGCAGTGCACTGGAGTTACCAAATTGTCCATATGCATGAATAGTGTAAGATTCCTGCTGTGGGTTGACACTGCATCCTAGGTTATTCCCTTCTTTGCAACCATCTATGCTACTGGCATAGTTTCCAGACCCCTGTGACCCTAAATAGGACAAGTGGATACAGAAAATGCATGGATGGGAGGACATGAAACATATGGGGGGGCATCAACCTGTGATTTCAGGATCCCATTAAGGTTTGACATTCTTACAACCAAGCACACTGATCACAGCACAAACCCACTGTTTTTCAGTGATTTAGTGTAAAGAAAACATCAAATGAAGTGAGGAAATAAGAGGATAGTCGTCCCTCTAAGGTGGCAAATTTTACATTTTTCAGTTTATTCTTCAGTTGGCTGTGATAAAATAAATGGGAATATTTTGGGAGCATGCCGAAGGACCACAATACCTCACAGATGATGAGGAGGCCAAAAAAATATAAACAACGCGGAAAATGATTTGAATGACATATCATATATCTGTGTCATTTATTATTTGTTTGTGTAGGTGCATAGTATATCTTTCGTACTAAAAGTAATTTTTGGTTAAAAAAAAAAAAGAAAAATACCATGGGATATATGTGTAGCCCTATGGGAAATTTGGGTGGTTAATTTCAAATGTTTATGTATTTAAGTTGATGTTTAAAAAGTGTAATTTTTCTTTATATGTAATAAGAATTTAGTTACTTTAAGAAAAAACAAAAAGAAAAAACTACCTGGAGGAACAATCCAATCAGCGAGAGGGAGGCGAGGGAGAAGATGACCGGGGGGGGAAGTAACGGAAAGAAGAAGAATAGTTAAGAAAAGTTGGTAAAACACCAGCTTTATATTGGTGACGGGGGAATGTGAGCAAGATACACTAACTGTATCGCTTAAGAACATTCTCCCCACATTGTTTAGGGTTACATGTGGTGTTTGAGTTTTTTTTTTACCGCGACGAGCCGGAGAACGCTAGCCAAACCTAGCTGGCTAATTGAAGTTTGCAGGGACTGTGCAGGCAAGTAGCCTACTCGGCCTTCCTGCTTTAGGCCCAGGACCACGAACTTTGATCCCGGCAAAACCCCCCTGTTTGGGATGTGGACATCCATTTTCCTCCGCTGCGCCACCACAGCGCTGCTCACGTGAGGACGCCGACAACCAGCCATAACAGGGCAAGTTTTTTTTCCTTGGCGCTTTGACGTGAAGCGGCCAGTTATTTGGGCCTCTCCGCTCACCAGCCTCGCCTCAGGCCTGCATCGCTGACTCGATTGGGTACCTAATTTCACCTCAGGTTTTCATTGTAGGTTTATTTCAGTTTAGAATACAACTGCCGGCTTTAAGATTGTATACGTAATGATTTGGGGTATTGTCCTGATTGGGGTGAGAAATACTGTTCAGTAACATTTTAATTTATGTGCATATTTCCAGTAAACCGTTAAACTTTATGATGTTTGTACATTTTTTTTGTTCTTTCTTTCCCCCTGTTGATAATTCATTGGTAAAGGTAACATCTTTGTTCTAAAAAGAGGGTAAAGGAATGTTATATTACTGTGAAGGTAAGCAAGAATTAAATACGACCGATATTGGGGGGAGATGAATGTATTTAAAACTATACTGTACATCGCCAGTTGTTAGATTAATTTGAGCAGTATCAGTACTAACTTCCTGTTTGTATGTGGTAAATAATTAGTTCCCTTTCTGCATTGATTAACATTAGAGAGAGATCTCATATCAAAGGAAAGGATTCGGGGGCGCACTCCAACACATAGCCAGACAAGCTAGGGGGCGCTACATATGTGTCTTGGCTTGGGTACGCCCCACGTCTTCGTCTCGGCGGGAAGCCTCACTCATGTGTTAGCTGCTTCTATGAGCACGCAATCTCACAGTCCACCTGTGAATATTTTTTTTTACTTTTTAGCACCGTTAATTTAGCATATATAATGGGCCCAAGTATTATGTGGATATTGTCACATTCATGGAGATCTTCCGCCTTTAGCCCTCAAGAATGTGAAGGGGTGACTATATTAATATATTAGGATAGTAGTTAGCAGTGCTGTTCCTGGCACCCCGTGCCCCTGCCAGAATGTTTTCATTCCAACCCACTCTGCTTTCAACCTGCCACATGTATTATTAGCTTATTAAAGACCATATGAAGCTGATTAAGGTAGCGTTGGACTGAAAACATTCTGGCGGGGGGAGGCAGGAACAGGACTGCTATTAGAGAAATGTGAAAAAGTCAAATACGCTGAGCAAAAGTCCAAAATTGCGGTCGTGCAGGTTGGCTGCAATTCTCCCCTCCAGAGGCCCTTTTCATGGAATTTAATGTGGACCTCAGGTAGCACGCACACAGGGGAAACTCACCTGCAGTGAGACTGAGAGAAGGCGACACACATACAGGACACTCCAGATCCACCAGGGGGCGTGGCACAGAAGATAAATCCATTGTGGTGTTTCAAGGCTGGGCTCTCCCTCCGTCTCACACATTCGCTCGCAGGATAGACACTCCTGTGTTTCTGAGGATGTCACGTTCGGCTTAAGGCGAGCAGGGAAGCAGGCGAATGGAGCCGGACTGACGGGCAAACGGGGTTTATTACAGGCTGACAGACAAGGAAACAGGACCAACGCATGACACTACAATGACTAATCTGGGGAAGACTGACTCAGACGAGGACTAAATACACAAGACAAGCTAGACTTAACAGGACACAGGCAAGCACAATTAGGGCTGAACACGAGGTAACGAGGTGGGCGTGGCACACATCGGGAGCGGACGGAGCGGGGCGTGACATAACCCCCCCCCAAAGGCGCGCACACCGGGCGCGCCCGAGAGGAGGCGACGGACGAGACGGAACTGGGGAACAGGACCTGGAAGACAAAGCAAAACATCAACCCAAAACAGGGAACAAGACCGAGACACAAAACAGGAACAGGGACGAGACGAAGGACAAAACCCGACAAAGAACAGGGAAAGCGGACAGGCAGACAAGGAAGGGAGACACAGAAGGGGAGACAGGCGGAACAAAAGGGCCAGGAGTGAACGAAGGAGCCAGAGAGGGACGAGGAGCAGAGACAGGCGGGACACACGGAAAGGGAGGAGGAACAAGGGGAGCACGAGGGAGCCCAAGCGGGCGACGGGCAGCGGCCGGAGGGGCCGCAGGGGAGAGGGAGGAGGGAGCAGGAGGGGACCACCCAGGGGCCAAGGGAACGGGACGAGGGAGTGACGGAGGGGACACGGAGGGAGCAGGAGGGAACACCAGTGCAGGCAGGCAGAAGGGGGAAGCCGCGGCAGGCGGAGGCGCAGCCGGAGCCGGCGAAGGCGCCGTCCGACGCCCAGCCGGAGCAGGGGGGCCCGGAGGCGACCGACATGGAGCCGGAGGAGGGACCGAGGACCGGCACCGCGGATCCAGGGGGGGACCCGAAGGCGACCGCCGACCCCGAGCCGGAGGAACCGTAGGTGGCCCCGGAGCCCCAGCCAAGGCGAGCAAGGGCGAGCCAGGGGGCAGGGCGGGCGGGAACCGGGCCCCACGCCTATGGCCCCGTCCCTTTCGGGACACTGACAGGCGGGGTCCTGGGGGGCGTCGGCCTTGCCGGTGTAAGGGCGCCTCGGGCATACGGTCAGCAGGGGGCGCCTCAGCGGGCGCCGCCAGCACGCGACCAGCAGGGGCCGCTGCAGGCAGAGCAGGGGCCACTGCAGGCGCCTCGGCGGACGCCACCAGCACGCAGCCAGCAGGGGGCGCCTCGGCGGGCGCCACCATCATGCAGCCAGCAGGGGGCGCAACCGCGGCCACCTCAGGCAGTTTAGGCGCCTGCAGAACAGGCGAGCAGGAGCAGGGCTGGCCGGGCAGGACAGGCAAGGCGGGTAGTTCAGGTGCCGGCAGGGCAGGCAAGACGGGCAGTTCAGGTGCCGGCAGGACAGGCAAGACCGGCAGGTCAGGAGCCGGCAGGACAGGCGAAACCGGTAGGTCAGGAGCCGGCAGGACAGGCGAAACCGGCAGTTTAGGAGCCGGCAGGACAGGCGAAACAGGCAGTTCAGGTGCCGGCATGACGTGCGCCTCCGTCACGTGGCCAGCAGGGGGCGCCTCCGTCACGGGGCCAGCAGGGGCCGCCACCACCACGCGGCCAACAGGTGGCGTTTCGGCGGGCGCCGCAGCCAGAGTGGTGGCAGCTGCAGGGACTGCAGGCAGGACAGGCGGGTCAAGCAGGACAGGCGGATCCGCTGACAAAGCGGCGGAAGCTGCAGCAGGCGGTGCCGCGGGCAAAGCGGCGGCAGCTGTAGCAGGCAGGACAGGCGGGTCAAGCGGGACAGGTGGGTCAGGCGGTGCTGCTGGTTTCGCGGCGGCGGCAGCAGCAGGCGGCGTAGCAGCAGGCGGTGCCGCGGGCAGTTCGGCGGCGGCAGCAGGCAGCGCAGCCGCGGGCAGATCGGCGGCGGCAGCAGGCCGCGCAGCCGCGGGCAGATCGGTGGCGGCAGCAGGCAGCGCAGCCGCGGGCAGATCGGCGGCAGCGGCAGCAGGCAGCGCAGCCGCGGGCAGATCGGCGGCGGCAGAAGGCAGCGCAGCCGCGGGCAGGTCGGCGGCGGCAGCAGGCAGCGCAGCCGCGGGCAGATCGGCGGCGGCAGCATGCAGCGCCGCAGCAGGCGTTGCCGCGGGCAGAGCGGCGGCATCAGCAGCAGGCGGTGCCGCGGGCAGAGCGGCAGCATCAGCAGCAGGCGGTGCCGCGGGCAGATCGCCGGCTGCAGCAGGCAGCGCAGCCGCGGGCAGATCGGTGGTAGCAGGAGGCAGCGCAGCCGCGGGCAGGTCCGGAGCATGCAGGTCCGGAGCAGGCAGGACAAGCAGGGCCAGCGGGTCAGGCAGGACCGGCGGAGCCGCTGGCAAAGCGGCGGAAGCTGCAGCAGGAGGTGCCGCGGGCAGAGCGACGGCAGCTGCAGCAGGTGGTGCCGCGGGCAGATCGGCGGCGGCAGCAGCAGCAGGCGGTGCAGCCGTGGGCAGATCGGCGGCAGCAGCAGGCAGTGCAGCCGCGGGCAGATCCGGATCATACAGGTCCGGAGCAGGCAGGAGGGATGCCGAGCGTGTTGGCGCTGTTCCTTTAAGGGCTCTCGGCACCCGGGGAATAGCGTCTCTCACGGCGCGTATTCCTCCGTGTCCCAGACGCTCCGGCCGGTAGAAGTACGCTTCTAAGGGAGGCGGCTTCTCCGGCGGGAAGCTGGCCAGGTTGGTTGCGGCGGTGTCCTCCCAGGCGGGGAGCAGAGAGCAGGCTCCTAGGTAGAGCGTTGGAGTTGCTTCCGCCAGCTCTCTGCTCCGCTTCTCCCGGCTGCTAACCAAGCGCTGGCTCAGGCGGCGAAGGCACTTACGTGCCCTCTGCAGCGGGTACTGTTGTCCGGGCGGGCGCTCTTCCTTGAGGAGGTCCGCGCCCCGGGTGGCCAGCTCCAGGGCTACCGGATCCTCCAGGACCTCGGGCTGGGATCGCCAATACACGAAATCTTGCAGGAGACCGAGCCGGTGGTGCTCGGTCTCCCGCGTCGTGTTGTCGTGGAGATTAGTCATTCTGTCACGTTCGGCTTAAGGCGAGCAGGGAAGCAGGCGAATGGAGCCGGACTGACGGGCAAACGGGGTTTATTACAGGCTGACAGACAAGGAAACAGGACCAACGCATGACACTACAATGACTAATCTGGGGAAGACTGACTCAGACGAGGACTAAATACACAAGACAAGCTAGACTTAACAGGACACAGGCAAGCACAATTAGGGCTGAACACGAGGTAACGAGGTGGGCGTGGCACACATCGGGAGCGGACGGAGCGGGGCGTGACAGAGGACTCGTTGGATCTCATTTTTATTTGATGAAGGTTCTAGGGCCATGCTATGCCCATCTGATAACATATATGTATGAGCACCATGCCTTCACCCAGCTGAGTGTAAGTTTTTAAGTACCTTGTACAATTAAAAGACAACACTCTCTTATTTGCTATTAAAAGTTTATTTCAGAATGCCCCCACACTATTTACAGTTTTTAAAAAGTTCAACGAGGATCTGCTGCAGGATGAGCTCTTCGGGGTCAAGTTTATTCCCTGAGCTCTCCTGCTGCACCTGGATCAGGGGCTCCACCATGGATTCCTGGCTCCCTTCAACTTGGGAGACAGGGACTTGTCCATGTCCATCCTGCACATGGGCAGTCTCAAGTGTTTCCCAACTTTTGAAGCATGGGTCCAGCAACTGGTCCGAGACCCATCCCTCAAACGAGTCTAGAGGCCAGTCCGTTGTTGCAGCAGGGACTGGCCTCTCATCAGGTTGGAGGATGCTGTTCAGCAACTCCAGGTCCTCCAGGTTCCAGTCCTGTTCCACACAGGAGGGAACAGCATTCCACCCGTGCTGCTCTGTAGAACATCCTGGCACTGGAACATCCTGGCATGGCCGGCTAGCTTCAGTATCTGCAGCCATTTGCCTGCTCTGCTTGGCAGCTCTTTCCATTTCTTCACTTCCACTCTGGCCACCATTTTCCTCACTACCCTGACCCTGGACCTCTGCCTCCCTGCACCACTTCCTCTTTACCCCACATCTTGCGTGGGTTGACGTACTAGTGTTACTTTCAGGAGTGGCACAATTTAAACCAATGTCCATGGACCAATATTGTGCAGTCCCATAGGTTACATCCATCAGCCTCTGATATTTCGAGCTGAAGGACTCGGGGTTTCTGCACTTCTGGCGACGCCGTTTACCCTTCTTGGGTGGTTCCGTCGCAACAGGGATGGTGATTGGTGGCAGGAGTGGAACGGGAGCCTCGCTCCCTTGCTGGGGCCAGACGCTCCACACTGGTGTAGGTGTGGGCATTTGCAGCCCCACAGATCCAGGGAATGGTGTCATGCTTGGCCCAGGGGCGGCCAGCATTCCCCCAGCAGTAAACATGCTGGGACCATCAAGATAGGGGTCGAACATGTCTGCCCTGTCCATTGCTGCAATTACTGTATAAAAAACATACAAGAGTTCTACTTAACACATATGAGTGACTATATTTATGTGATTTGTTTATCTCTTCTAATCCAAACTGTTGAGAAATATCACAAAAAACATTTTAATTTCATATTACACACTACGTTTGTACTGAGAAATATACAGTCAGACCTCGGACATTCGCGAGGTTACGTTCCAAAACCTGTTGCGAATGAGGATTCGCGGATGTTTGGTAGAGTCACTAGAAATGGTAATATGTGCTTATTTCTATAGTTTAAACCCTAAATATGGTCCCAAAACACTCTCATTTCATTTAAAAGTTAGCTTAATTAATTCATTATATTTTAAAAAAATGTTTGATGTAAAAAGACGCTCTGTCTCAGATCTGCATGTTCCCATGCCCTCCCTAATGTTTTCTCCAACAGTCCAAAAACATACTGCAGTGCACTGGAGTTACCAAATTGCAGAGGTGGGACCAAGTCATTGTTTTGCAAGTCACAAGTAAGTCTCAAGTCCTTTCACTTAAGTCTCGAGTTAAGTCCCAAGTCAAGACATGCAAGTCCCGAGTCAAGTCCCAAGTCCTAAACTTTGAATTTCGAGTCCTGAACAAGTCATTTGACCAAATATGTTATTTTATTACTAGGTAATAATAAATAATTTTCAGAAATTATAAATGCTTCTAAAAAGGTGTATTTATTGGACAGCAGCAAGTGCAACTGAACTTAATCAGAGAAAAAAAGGAGTGCTGACATTGCATTTCACAGTAAATATTAACCCAGTACAACAGCATTATTTTTGTTACTGTCCTTTTTTACAATACCCAACCTCATCTCATACTGAACCAATGTTTATTAAATAAAATACGTTTTCTGTACGACTACTGTTAAAGTGACATTATACTGTATGTAGCTGCATGTTTTATGTGGAAATTAAATTAAAATGTAAAAAACAACAGATGCTTTCTAGAATATATATTTCTAAAGTTGCCGACCTACTTTACATGTGCTGTACTATATGTGAATGTGTGTGTGTGGTGAATGTGTGTGTGATAGAAAGAGAGAGAGAGGTAAATACAACAGATGCATAAACAGAACAAATGCATGAACAGTTTTAATCATCTGTAGGATTGTGCTTTTTTGTTATCCTAGAGCCCTTTTAAGGATTACATTTGCAAAAGACCAAATTGGAAAAAAGTCTGTCAGTCATTTGTGCACGATGGGGCCATAGTATGATGCCACTGTAGCTGAAAACTCGCTCCACTGGAGCACTGGAGGCAGGCACTGCCAAGACCCTTATGGCCACTCGGAACAGTGAAGGAAGAGCTTTTTTGTTCATTGCCCAGAATGAAAGGGCATTCTGACCTTCAGATATGTCAAGGTAGTGACTTAGCTGTTGTGCTGGAGTGGTACCAACACTCTTCTTCTGCCTCATATGGTATGCAGCAAACAGCCCTTCCCCTTGCCCAAGTTCATCTTGCTCTTCCTCATCAACAACAGACACGGGCGGCTCAGTCTCTGCAGCATCATGCAAGATCAGATCCAGGAAAACATTTGAGATTTTAAATGAATGAATGAATAAATTATGTATATAATAAAGGGAATATATATATATATACATATGTACAGTACAAATCTGCTTTTAAAATAACACCAGGTAACACCATAATATCTGATCATATATACAATAGTATAACACATATACAATATAGTCAATTCTGATCATTCAAGTTGATTTTTTTTAAGACCTGATTATGGCGCTACCATCTGCCAGCTGTGTATGTCTTGGGTGCAATGACTGTGTCTCGGCTCAGGCTCAAAACACAGATAAACCGTTTACACAGTAATCAGTGTAAATTAAACTATTTCAATGACGGGAGTAACGGTAACGTTAGGTTACCGTGCGATTTCACTGTTGCGATCGAGGTTAGCACATTGTAGTGCTAGCTGTCTGATTAAAAGTAGATTTGTCATCTTATTTCGGACTTACATCTGTGTGGGAACCCGTAATACTTTTTTCAATGTATGCAAAATGACTTTCCAGCCACATGATGTAACTAGCAAGCTAGAATTCGCCAAGCCATTAGGCTAATATTAACTAGACATTATAGTCATTATACATTAGCCTCGACTTACCTTTCTTTGTGTAACTTCAGATGTCGAACGAAGTTGGATGTTGTAGCCTCTCTGTCTGTAATTTTTGACCCGCATGTTTTGCATACTGCAGTTCGTTTCTTGTTGACCACCTCATAATTTGTGAAAGCAAATGAAATAACCCTAGGTATCATTTTTGTCAGACTGGCGCTCTGCAAAATCACGTTACTTCATGCTTCGCTTCTGCAAGTTGATTGGATGTTGTGTTGTGAGCTGGGGATTCTGGGGAGTTCGTATAAACTGGCTGGAAATGAATACAGTTAACGTTAATTAATTCAAGGAATGTATTCGTTTTTAAAATAAACTTTTTGTTTGGTGTAAGGTCAATTGGTGTATCAAGTCTTTTCAAGTCAAAAGGTTCAAGTTCAAGTGAAGTCACGAGTCATTGGTGTTAAAGTCCGAGTCGAGTGCCAAGTCGAGACCAAAGTCATTAAAATTGTGACTCGAGTCCAAGTCATGTGACTCGAGTCCACACCTCTGCCAAATTGTCCATATGCATGAATAGTGTAAGATTCCTGCTGTGGGTTGACACTGCATCCTAGGTTATTCCCTTCTTTGCAACCACCTATGCTACTGGCATAGTTTCCAGACCCCATGTGACCCTGAATTGGACAAGTGGATACAGAAAATGCATGGATGGGTGGACATGAAACATATGGGGGGGCATCAACCTGTGATTTCAGGATCCCATTAAGGTTTGACATTCTTACAACCAGGCACACTGATCACAACACAAACCCACTGTTCTTCAGTGATTTAGTGTAAAGAAAACATCAAATGAAGTGAGGAAAAAAGAGGATAGTCGTCCCTCTAAGGTGGCAAATTTTACATTTTTCAGTTTATTCTTTAGTTGGCTGTGATAAATTAAATGGGAATATTTTGGGAGCATGCCGAAGGACCACAATACCTCACAGATGATGAGGAGGCCAAAAAAATATAAACAATGCGGAAAATGATTTGAATGACATATCATATATCTGTGTCATTTATTATTTGTTTGTGTAAGTGCATAGTATATCTTTCATACTAAAAGTAATTTTTGGTTAAAAAAAAGAAAAAAGAAAAATACCATGGGATATATGTGTAGCCCTATGGGAAATTTGGGTGTTTAATTTCAAATGTTGATGTATTTAATTTGATGTTTAAAAAGTGTAATTTCTCTTTATATGTAATAAGAATTTAGTTACTTTAAGAAAAAAGAAAAAGAAAAAACTACCTGAAGGAACAATCCAATCAGCGAGAGGGAGGCGAGGGAGAAGATGGCCGGGAGGGGGTGGAAGTAACGGAAAGAAGAAGAATAGTTAAGAAAAGTTGGTAAAACACCAGCTTTATATTGGTGACGGGGGAATGTGAGCAAGATACACTAACTGTATCGCTTAAGAACATTCTCCCCACATTGTTTAGGGTTACATGTGGTGTTTGAGTTTTTTTTTTACCGCGACGAGCCGGAGAACGCTAGCCAAACCTAGCTGGCTAATTGAAGTTTGCAGTAGAGACCTGCATTGGGAGCGGGATCCCGCGGGTCCCGCGGGACCCAACGCAAATCTCACGGGATTGGGCGGGTTTTAGATTGTCGTGGGCGGGAGCGGGCGGGAGCGGGAGCAACAGAGATAGCGGGTCCCAAAATTGTTAGCTTAGCAGGATGGAGGATGCAGCTGATGTTGTTAATAAAATTACAAAGGGAGAATATAAAACAAAACTAAAATTGGGGAAATCGGAGATATGGAAAAACTTTAAAATTGTAACAAACAAAGAGGGTAAAGAGCTGAACTTTGTGTGTTGTGTGAAGTGCGGCAAAGCGATAGTGCACAACGGGCACAAATCTGGCACTTCAGGATTGAGGCGACACACCTGCCCCGTTGCTGTACTCCCAGGTAGAGCCCTGCATTGGGAGCGGGGTCCCGCGGGACTCGGTCCTCCTGCTTTACGCCCAGGACCACGAACTTTGATCCCGGCAAAACCCCCCTGTTTGGGATGTGGACATCCATTTTCCTCCGCTGCGCCACCACAGCGCTGCTCATGTGAGGACGCCGACAACCAGCCATAACAGGGCAAGTTTTTTTTCCTTGGCGCTTTGACGTGAAGCGGCCAGTTATTTGGGCCTCTCCGCTCACCAGCCTCGCCTCAGGCCTGCATCGCTGACTCGATTGGGTACCTAATTTCACCTCAGGTTTTCATTGTAGGTTTATTTCAGTTTAGAATACAACTGCCGGCTTTAAGATTGTATACGTAATGATTTGGGGTATTGTCCTGATTGGGGTGAGAAATACTGTTCAGTAACATTTTAATTTATGTGCATATTTCCAGTAAACCGTTAAACTTTATGATGTTTGTACATTTTTTTTGTTCTTTCTTTCCCCCTGTTGATAATTCATTGGTAAAGGTAACATCTTTGTTCTAAAAAGAGGGTAAAGGAATGTTATATTACTGTGAAGGTAAGCAAGAATTAAATACGACCGATATTGGGGGGAGATGAATGTATTTAAAACTATACTGTACATCGCCAGTTGTTAGATTAATTTGAGCAGTATCAGTACTAACTTCCTGTTTGTATGTGGTAAATAATTAGTTCCCTTTCTGCATTGATTAACATTAGAGAGAGATCTCATATCAAAGGAAAGGATTCGGGGGCGCACTCCAACACATAGCCAGACAAGCTAGGGGGCGCTACATATGTGTCTTGGCTTGGGTACGCCCCACGTCTTCGTCTCGGCGGGAAGCCTCACTCATGTGTTAGCTACTTCTATGAGCACGCAATCTCACAGTCCACCTGTGAATATTTTTTTTTACTTTTTAGCACCGTTAATTTAGCATATATAATGGGCCCAAGTATTATGTGGATATTGTCACATTCATGGAGATCTTCCGCCTTTAGCCCTCAAGAATGTGAAGGGGTGACTATATTAATATATTAGGATAGTAGTTAGCAGTGCTGTTCCTGGCACCCCGTGCCCCTGCCAGAATGTTTTCATTCCAACCCACTCTGCTTTCAACCTGCCACATGTATTATTAGCTTATTAAAGACCATATGAAGCTGATTAAGGTAGCGTTGGACTGAAAACATTCTGGCGGGGGGAGGCAGGAACAGGACTGCTATTAGAGAAATGTGAAAATGTCAAATACGCTGAGCAAAAGTCCAAAATTGCGGTCGTGCAGGTTGGCTGCAATTCTCCCCTCCAGAGGCGCATCTCATGGAATTTAATGTGGACCTCAGGTAGCACGCACACAGGGGAAACTCACCTGCAGTGAGACTGAGAGAAGGCGACACACATACAGGACACTCCAGATCCACCAGGGGGCGTGGCACAGAAGATAAATCCATTGTGGTGTTTCAAGGCTGGGCTCTCCCTCCGTCTCACACATTCGCACGCAGGATAGACACTCCTGTGTTTCTGAGGACTCGTTGGATCTCATTTTTATTTGATGAAGGTTCTAGGGCCATGCTATGCCCATCTGATAACATATATGTATGAGCACCATGCCTTCACCCAGCTGAGTGTAAGTTTTTAAGTACCTTGTACAATTAAAAGACAACACTCTCTTATTTGCTATTAAAAGTTTATTTCAGAATGCCCCCACACTATTTACAGTTTTTAAAAAGTTCAACGAGGATCTGCTGCAGGATGAGCTCTTCGGGGTCAAGTTTATTCCCTGAGCTCTCCTGCTGCACCTGGATCAGGGGCTCCACCATGGATTCCTGGCTCCCTTCAACTTGGGAGACAGGGACTTGTCCATGTCCATCCTGCACATGGGCAGTCTCAAGTGTTTCCCAACTTTTGAAGCATGGGTCCAGCAACTGGTCCGAGACCCATCCCTCAAACGAGTCTAGAGGCCAGTCCGTTGTTGCAGCAGGGACTGGCCTCATCAGGCTGGAGGATGCTGTTCAGCAACTCCAGGTCCTCCAGGTTCCAGTCCTGTTCCACACAGGAGGGAACAGCATTCCACCCGTGCTGCTCTGTAGAACATCCTGGCACTGGAACATCCTGGCATGGCCGGCTAGCTTCAGTTTCTGCAGCCATTTGCCTGCTCTGCTTGGCAGCTCTTTCCATTTCTTCACTTCCACTCTGGCCACCATTTTCCTCACTACCCTGACCCTGGACCTCTGCCTCCCTGCACCACTTCCTCTTTACCCCACATCTTGCGTGGGTTGACGTACTAGTGTTACTTTCAGGAGTGGCACAATTTTAAACCAATGTCCATGGACCAATATTGTGCAGTCCCATAGGTTACATCCATCAGCCTCTGATATTTCGAGCTGAAGGACTCGGGGTTTCTGCACTTCTGGCGACGCCGTTTACCCTTCTTGGGTGGTTCCGTCGCAACAGGGATGGTGATTGGTGGCAGGAGTGGAACGGGACCCTCGCTCCCTTGCTGGGGCCATACGCTCCACACTGGTGTAGGTGTGGGCATTTGCAGCCCCACAGATCCAGCAAATGGTGTCATGCTTGGCCCAGGGGCGGCCAGCATTCCCCCAGCAGTAAACATGCTGGGACCATCAAGAAAGGGGGCGAACATGTCTGCCCTGTCCATTGCTGCAATTACTGTATAAAAAACATACAAGAGTTCTCCTTAACACATATGAGAATGACTATATTTATGTGATTTGTTTATCTCTTCTAAACCAAACTGTTGAGGAATATCACAAAAAAACATTTTAATTTCATATTACACACTACATTTGTACTGAGAAATATACAGTCAGACCTCGGACATTCGCGAGGTTACGTTCCAAAACCTGTCGCGAATGAGGATGGGGGAAGTAACGGAAAGAAGAAGAATAGTTAAGAAAAGTTGGTAAAACACCAGCTTTATATTGGTGACGGGGGAATGTGAGCAAGATACACTAACTGTATCGCTTAAGAACATTCTCCCCACATTGTTTAGGGTTACATGTGGTGTTTGAGTTTTTTTTTTACCGCGACGAGCCGGAGAACGCTAGCCAAACCTAGCTGGCTAATTGAAGTTTGCAGGGACTGTGCAGGCAAGTAGCCTACTCGGCCTTCCTGCTTTACGCCCAGGACCACGAACTTTGATCCCGGCAAAACCCCCCTGTTTGGGATGTGGACATCCATTTTCCTCCGCTGCGCCACCACAGCGCTGCTCACGTGAGGACGCCGACAACCAGCCATAACAGGGCAAGTTTTTTTTCCTTGGCGCTTTGACGTGAAGCGGCCAGTTATTTGGGCCTCTCCGCTCACCAGCCTCGCCTCAGGCCTGCATCGCTGACTCGATTGGGTACCTAATTTCACCTCAGGTTTTCATTGTAGGTTTATTTCAGTTTAGAATACAACTGCCGGCTTTAAGATTGTATACGTAATGATTTGGGGTATTGTCCTGATTGGGGTGAGAAATACTGTTCAGTAACATTTTAATTTATGTGCATATTTCCAGTAAACCGTTAAACTTTATGATGTTTGTACATTTTTTTTGTTCTTTCTTTCCCCCTGTTGATAATTCATTGGTAAAGGTAACATCTTTGTTCTAAAAAGAGGGTAAAGGAATGTTATATTACTGTGAAGGTAAGCAAGAATTAAATACGACCGATATTGGGGGGAGATGAATGTATTTAAAACTATACTGTACATCGCCAGTTGTTAGATTAATTTGAGCAGTATCAGTACTAACTTCCTGTTTGTATGTGGTAAATAATTAGTTCCCTTTCTGCATTGATTAACATTAGAGAGAGATCTCATATCAAAGTAAAGGATTCGGGGGCGCACTCCAACACATAGCCAGACAAGCTAGGGGGCGCTACATATGTGACTTGGCTTGGGTACGCCCCACGTCTTCGTCTCGGCGGGAAGCCTCACTCATGTGTTAGCTGCTTCTATGAGCACGCAATCTCACAGTTCACCTGTGAATATTTTTTTTTACTTTTTAGCACCGTTAATTTAGCATATATAATGGGCCCAAGTATTATGTGGATATTGTCACATTCATGGAGATCTTCCGCCTTTAGCCCTCAAGAATGTGAAGGGGTGACTATATTAATATATTAGGATAGTAGTTAGCAGTGCTGTTCCTGGCACCCGGTGCCCCTGCCAGAATGTTTTCATTCCAACCCACTCTGCTTTCAACCTGCCACATGTATTATTAGCTTATTAAAGACCATATGAAGCTGATTAAGGTAGCGTTGGACTGAACATTCTGGCGGGGGGAGGCAGGAACAGGACTGCTATTAGAGAAATGTGAAAAAGTCAAATTGCAGTTGTGCAGGTTAGCTGCAATTCTCCCCTCCAGAGGCGCTTTTCATGGAATTTAATGTGGGCCTCAGGTAGGCACACAGGGGAAACTCATCCGCAGTGAGACTGAGAGAAGGCAACACACATACAGGACACTCCAGATCCACCAGGGGGCGTGGCACAGAAGATAAATCCATTGTGGTGTTTCAAGGCTGGGCTCTCCCTCCGTCTCACACATTCGCACGCAGGATAGACACTCCTGTGTTTCTGAGGACTCGTTGGATCTCATTTTTATTTGATGAAGGTTCTAGGGCCATGCTATGCCCATCTGATAACATATATGTATGAGCACCATGCCTTCACCCAGCTGAGTGTAAGTTTTTAAGTACGTTGTACAATTAAAAGACAACACTGTTACATGCTATAAAACTTTTATTTCAGAATGCCCCCACACTATTTACAGTTTTTAAAAAGTTCAACCAGGATCTGCTGCAGGATGAGCTCTTCGGGGTCAAGTGTATTCCCTGAGCTCTCCTGCTGCACCTGGATCTGGGGCTCCACCATGGATTCCTGGCTCCCTTCGACTTGGGAGACAGGGACTTGTCCAGGTAATTGGGAAACATCCTGCACGTGGGCAGTCTCAGGTGTTTGGCTGTGCCAGGAGGTTTCCCAACTATTTAAGCATGGGTCCAGAAACAGGTCCGAGACCCATCCCTCAAACGAGTCTAGAGGCCAGTCCATTGTTGCAGCAGGGACTGGCCTCTCATCAGGCTGGAGGATGCTGTTCAGCAACTCCAGGTCCTCCAGGTTCCAGTTCTGTTCCACACAGGAGGGAACAGCATTCCACCCGTGCTGCTCTGTAGAACATCCTGGCACAGGATGGTTTAGAGACTCAGATGGCCGGCTAGCTTCAGTTTCTGCAGCCATTTGCCTGCTCTGCTTGGCAGCTCTTTCCAGTTCTTCACTTCCACTCTGGCCACCATTTTCCTCACTGTCCTGACCCTGGACCTCTGCCTCCCTGCACCACTTCCTCTTTACCCCACATCTTGCGTGGGTTGACGTACTAGTGTTACTTTCAGGAGTGGCACAATTTAAGCCAATGTCCATGGACCAATATTGTGCAGTCCCATAAGTAACATCCATCAGCCTCTGGTATTTCGAGCTGAAGGACTCGGGGTTTCTGCACTTCTGGCGACGCCGTTTACCCTTCTTGGGTGGTTCCGTCGCAACAGGGATGGTGATTGGTGGCAGGAGTGGAACGGGAGCCTCGCTCCCTTGCTGGGGCCAGACGCTCCACACTGGTGTAGGTGTGGGCATTTGCAGCCCCACAGATCCAGGGAATGGTGTCATGCTTGGCCCAGGGGCGGCCAGCATTCCCCCAGCAGTAAACATGCTGGGACCATCAAGATAGGGGTCGAACATGTCTGCCCTGTCCATTGCTGCAATTACTGTATAAAAAACATACAAGAGTTCTACTTAACACATATGAGAATGACTATATTTATGTGATTTGTTTATCTCTTCTAATCCAAACTGTTGAGAAATATCACAAAAAACATTTTAATTTCATATTACACACTACGTTTGTACTGAGAAATATACAGTCAGACCTCGGACATTCGCGAGGTTACGTTCCAAAACCTGTCGCGAATGAGGATGGGGGAAGTAACGGAAAGAAGAAGAATAGTTAAGAAAAGTTGGTAAAACACCAGCTTTATATTGGTGACGGGGGAATGTGAGCAAGATACACTAACTGTATCGCTTAAGAACATTCTCCCCACATTGTTTAGGGTTACATGTGGTTTTTGAGTTTTTTTTTTTACCGCGACGAGCCGGAGAACGCTAGCCAAACCTAGCTGGCTAATTGAAGTTTGCAGGGACTGTGCGTGCAAGTAGCCTACTCGGCCCTCCTGCTTTACGCCCAGGACCACGAACTTTGATCCCGGCAAAACCCCCCTGTTTGGGATGTGGACATCCATTTTCCTCCGCTGCGCCACCACAGCGCTGCTCACGTGAGGACGCCAACAACCAGCCATAACAGGGCAAGTTTTTTTTCCTTGGCGCTTTGACGTGAAGCGGCCAGTTATTTGGGCCTCTCCGCTCACCAGCCTCGCCTCAGGCCTGCATCGCTGACTCGATTGGGTACCTAATTTCACCTCAGGTTTTCATTGTAGGTTTATTTCAGTTTAGAATACAACTGCCGGCTTTAAGATTGTATACGTAATGATTTGGGGTATTGTCCTGATTGGGGTGAGAAATACTGTTCAGTAACATTTTAATTTATGTGCATATTTCCAGTAAACCGTTAAACTTTATGATGTTTGTACATTTTTTTTGTTCTTTCTTTCCCCCAGTTGATAATTCATTGGTAAAGGTAACATCTTTGTTCTAAAAAGAGGGTAAAGGAATGTTATATTACTGTGAAGGTAAGCAAGAATTAAATACGACCGATATTGGGGGGAGATGAATGTATTTAAAACTATACTGTACATCGCCAGTTGTTAGATTAATTTGAGCAGTATCAGTACTAACTTCCTGTTTGTATGTGGTAAATAATTAGTTCCCTTTCTGCATTGATTAACATTAGAGAGAGATCTCATATCAAAGGAAAGGATTCGGGGGCGCACTCCAACACATAGCCAGACAAGCTAGGGGGCGCTACATATGTGTCTTGGCTTGGGTACGCCCCACGTCTTCGTCTCGGCGGGAAGCCTCACTCATGTGTTAGCTGCTTCTATGAGCACGCAATCTCACAGTTCACCTGTGAATATTTTTTTTACTTTTTAGCACCGTTAATTTAGCATTTTTAATAATGGGCCCAAGTATTATGTGGATATTGTCACATTCATGGAGATCTTCCGCCTTTAGCCCTCAAGAATGTGAAGGGGTGACTATATTAATATATTAGGATAGTAGTTAGCAGTGCTGTTCCTGGCACCCCGTGCCCCTGCCAGAATGTTTTCATTCCAACCCACTCTGCTTTCAACCTGCCACATGTATTATTAGCTTATTAAAGACCATATGAAGCTGATTAAGGTAGCGTTGGACTGAAAACATTCTGGCGGGGGGAGGCAGGAACAGGACTGCTATTAGAGAAATGTGAAAGTCAAATACGCTGAGCAAAAGTCCAAAATTGCGGTCGTGCAGGTTGGCTGCAATTCTCCCCTCCAGAGGCGCATCTCATGGAATTTAATGTGGACCTCAGGTAGGCACACAGGGGAAACTCATCCGCAGTGAGACTGAGAGAAGGCGACACACATACAGGACAGTACAGATCCACCAGGGGGCGTGGCACAGAAGATAAATCCATTGTGGTGTTTCAAGGCTGGGCTCTCCCTCCGTCTCACACATTCGCACGCAGGATAGACACTCCTGTGTTTCTGAGGACTCGTTGGATCTCATTTTTATTTGATGAAGGTTCTAGGGCCATGCTATGCCCATCTGATAACATATATGTATGAGCACCATGCCTTCACCCAGCTGAGTGTAAGTTTTTAAGTACCTTGTACAATTGAAAGACAACACTCTCTTATTTGCTATTAAAAGTTTATTTCAGAATGCCCCCACACTATTTACAGTTTTTAAAAAGTTCAACCAGGATCTGCTGCAGGATGAGCTCTTCGGGGTCAAGTGTATTCCCTGAGCTCTCCTGCTGCACCTGGATCTGGGGCTCCACCATGGATTCCTGGCTCCCTTCGACTTGGGAGACAGGGACTTGTCCAGGTAATTGGGAAACATCCTGCACATGGGCAGTCTCAGGTGTTTGGCTGTCCCAGGAGGTTTCCCAACTTTTGAAGCATGGGTCCACAAACAGGTCCGAGACCCATCCGTCAAACGAGTCTAGAGGCCAGTCCGTTGTTGCAGCAGGGACTGGCCTCTCATCAGGCTGGAGGATGTTGTTCAGCAACTCCAGGTCCTCCAGGTTCCAGTTCTGTTCCACACAGGAGGGAACAGCATTCCACCCGTGCTGCTCTGTAGAACATCCTGGCACAGGATGGTTTAGAGACTCAGATGGCCAGCTAGCTTCAGTTTCTGCAGCCATTTGCCTGCTCTGCTTGGCAGCTCTTTCCAGTTCTTCACTTCCACTCTGGCCACCATTTTCCTCACTGTCCTGACCCTGGACCTCTGCCTCCCTGCACCACTTCCTCTTTACCCCACATCTTGCGTGGGTTGACGTACTAGTGTTACTTTCAGGAGTGGCACAATTTAAGCCAATGTCCATGGACCAATATTGTGCAGTCCCATAAATAACATCCATCAGCCTCTGGTATTTCGAGCTGAAGGACTCGGGGTTTCTGCACTTCTGGCGACGCCGTTTACCCTTCTTGGGTGGTTCCGTCGCAACAGGGATGGTGATTGGTGGCAGGAGTGGAACGGGAGCCTCGCTCCCTTGCTGGGGCCAGACGCTCCACACTGGTGTAGGTGTGGGCATTTGCAGCCCCACAGATCCAGGGAATGGTGTCATGCTTGTCCCAGGGGCGGCCAGCATTCCCCCAGCAGTAAACATGCTGGGACCATCAAGATAGGGGTCGAACATGTCTGCCCTGTCCATTGCTGCAATTACTGTATAAAAAAACATACAAGAGTTCTACTTAACACATATGAGTGACTATACCCACACGGAAATAACCTATATAAACATATATGTTTTAATATAGGTTTTGATATAGGTTTTTAATATATGTGACATATATAAAATTGGCCGTTTTCCTATATTATATGTACATATATGCACATATATGTTCACCTATATGTTCACCTATTATTAAATTATTATTAAATTATTATTACTAAAATTATTAAAATCCATAGCTGCTAGACAACATAAATAAAAGCCCAAAATGTAGTAATTTAAATTTATTTACATTTAGCAAGTGTCTTGTCACACAACGACAGTCTGCACCTGCAGGAGCCAGGATTCAAACCCCCGACCTTCTGATCATGGCACAACCTTCTCTCCCATCTGTGCCACTGTTGCCATTAAATTTCTTATTCTTTTTCCTCTGTTTCTCCCTCTCCCTCCGAAGGTTGGCGTGAAAAAGAAATGTTCTTCTAAATACAACTGCATAGTAAATGTTTCAGGAAAGCGTGTAGACATCATAGCTTTCCATCTCCTCTCACTTATTTGCCATAGTTAAATTCCATAACATGCCAATTACATGTGATACTAATTTCACGTGTTCGCACATAAGTTTTTTGCATTTTTTTTTTGAGGCCGTAAAACACAAAATACAGTCGTGTTTATGTCATATGTTTTTGTGCTTATTAAATTTAAGTGTTCCCAAAGATTAATCCCACAACAGTAATAAAATAAATGTCTTTAACATAAATACTAAAGAATAGATCGCTTTAATCGCTATTACAGTTGGGTATGGGCACGCGGTCTTATTTAGAAAACATATACAAAAAGAGACGCATATAATGTTTAATCATTCGTTAATTAGTATTTGTCCGGTCCAGGAGGTTAATTTTGGGGATCGTTAAAGTGATAGATCACCTATCTTGATTAAGCCTGATTCGGTTCGTTATATATATTATGTAAGGAATAATTGACTCCGGACCGTTGAATTATTAAAAAAATAATGCACACCCGAGGTGGTTATTCCGCTTATTCCGTTACACCTCGGGTGTGCATTATTTTTCTAATAATTCAACGGTCCGGAGTCAATTATTCCGCTTATACTACGGTTGCCACACCTCAAGACATCGATCAGATGATATATTTCAAGGGATTCGTCCGGTTTTTCTACTTAAATCGCTATTGTGAGTAGGATTATTTCTTCCGCATCTCATCCAACGACTCTTTTGCTAGTTCCAAAACGTCATTTTAAAGCTGGCAATGGAGGCTTGAGCCGTTGATAGCAGACTAATGCAGTTAATAATGAAGTTATTAGAAAGAGAGCGAGAGAGACAGAGACACAGAGAAAGAGAGAGAGAGCTTGTATGAATTAGGCTACCTCTGTGTGTCCCTCAACAGTGTTCTGAAGCACCGTCTCTAAACTGTAAGTCTGCTTTAAGATGCAGCGCTGTTATTACCTCGCTAGTGAGAAATGTCATGTGTAGCCTTTAAGTTGCTACACTAGGCTAACTGTCTAGCTGTTCTTCGCTGATCGTTTTATGTCTTTTGTCGTTGCCGGCTGCCTTTGATGTCCGCTTCCGTTTATGTTGTTTTTCATCTGGACTGTCTAATACTGCTGCAGCCCAGTTGTTGAAAGTTTCATATTCACCGTAAATATTAAAATGTACTTTCGGAAAATCGTCTGTCATGTTGTTGTTTTTGTTAGTCCTGTGTGCTGTATAGGTACTGTATGCTAATTTCCGTTATTACAGTTAACTATGCGAAGTGATATGGAACTGTAATGCGGTCAAGAGAGCTGCCTGGAACTACGTTCGCTGTGCGTTTCCCTGAAAATAATTGCACACCTCAGAAGGTTCGTCAGCCAATCAGATTCAAGCATTCAACGGTCCCGTAGTATAATAAAAAGTAAATATTAAGTAAGAATGAGAATATGAACAACCATGGGAATTATTTTTACAGTGAAAACAATTGATATTAATTATATTGTATGTTCTTGAGTAATCGATAAAATCAGTATATGCAAGACATCAATCTGTAATAGTGGAAAATATGTCCAGTTGATATGTCCAGTATGATCTAGGTCTGTGTGGTCAGACACTGTGCAATAAACAGAATTTTTAGGAACATGGCAAATGTTCACATTGCAGCATGGAAGTAGGTTCACTGTCACAACGCTGACCGGGGAAGCAGAGGCGAGGAGACATATAGGATCGATCGGGGAAATGCGGGGTTTAATGAGCAAAAGGAACACACACTAGCGGTAAAGCAGAATTACAATACAATGACAGGACTGGAGAAACAAACGGAAACACGGACTAAATACAATGGACTAATGACAAGTTTGACAACAATCAGGAACAGCTGGTAAACACAGGGAATCCACACTGGGTTAACGAGGGGGCGTGGCACACGGAAAGAGCGGACGATCGGGACATGACACTCACTGGAGAGCTTTGTCACAGATAAATTAACTGTCTCTAACAGCGTCTAACCGCACATTAAATAAAGTCCTGCGTATTTTTCTATTCTGAAATTCTGCCATGGCATGCACCAGTATGATGCTGGTGCAACTTTCCCAGGACCCTAGTCAAAAATATCTGCCACTCTGGTCGCGGAAAACAAGCGCTAACGGAAATATATGAAAAACATGGGAGCGGTAGAAGATTTTTTTGAAATTTGACAGGAATGGGACGGTACGGGAATGACATCCCACGGGACTGAACGGGATGGGAATGGGTTTTGAAAATTTGGTTGAGCCTATTCTTTAATATTTTTTGAAGTGCAATTTTGTTTACATCCATTTTATTTATTGTTTTTGGTATTTATTCAAGTGCATTTTTTGTTAACAGAGACTGAGAGTCCATTGCTTTTATTGTTTTTGGTTGTTTTGTTCATTGTTATTGTGGATATTTAAAATGTTTTCCATTTTCAGTGTTAAATAGTCTAAAAATAAACGTTTCTGAATTTTGAAAGGCGTATGTGCATTATTATGCCATTATCATTATTCTAGATGAAAATGGTCTCAGATGGACAATATTATCGTTTATCGCGATAATTTCTTGGACAATTTATCGTCCAGCAAAATTTGTTATCGTGACAGGCCTAGCACTGGAGTTACCAAATTGCAGAGGTGAGACCAAGTCATTGTTTTGCAAGTCACAAGTAAGTCTCAAGTCCTTTCACTTAAGTCTCGAGTTAAGTCCCAAGTCAAGACATGCAAGTCCCGAGTCAAGTCCCAAGTCCTAAACTTTGAATTTCGAGTCCTGAACAAGTCGTTTACCCTTCTTGGGTGAACAAGTCGTTTACCCTTCTTGGGTGGTTCCGTCGCAACAGGGATGGTGATTGGTGGCAGGAGTGGAACGGGAGCCTCGCTCCCTTGCTGGGGCCAGACGCTCCACACTGGTGTAGGTGTGGGCATTTGCAGCCCCACAGATCCAGGGAATGGTGTCATGCTTGTCCCAGGGGCGGCCAGCATTCCCCCAGCAGTAAACATGCTGGGACCATCAAGATAGGGGTCGAACATGTCTGCCCTGTCCATTGCTGCAATTACTGTATAAAAAAACATACAAGAGTTCTACTTAACACATATGAGTGACTATATTTATGTGATTTGTTTATCTCTTCTAATCCAAACTGTTGAGAAATATCACAAAAAACATTTTAATTTCATATTACACACTACGTTTGTACTGAGAAATATACAGTCAGACCTCGGACATTCACGAGGTTACGTTCCAAAACCTGTTGCGAATGAGGATTCGCGGATGTTTGGTAGAGTCACTAGAAATGGTAATATGTGCTTATTTCTATAGTTTAAACCCTAAATATGGTCCCAAAACACTCTCATTTCATTTAAAAGTTAGCTTAATTAATTCATTATATTTTTAAAAAAATGTTTGATGTAAAAAGACGCTCTGTCTCAGATCTGCATGTTCCCATGCCCTCCCTGTGTTTTCTCCAACAGTCCAAAAACATACTGCAGTGCACTGGAGTTACCAAATTGCAGAGGTGGGACCAAGTCATTGTTTTGCAAGTCACAAGTAAGTCTCAAGTCCTTTCACTTAAGTCTCGAGTTAAGTCCCAAGTCAAGACATGCAAGTCCCGAGTCAAGTCCCAAGTCCTAAACTTTGAATTTCGAGTCCTGAACAAGTCATTTGACCAAATATGTTATTTTATTACTAGGTAATAATAAATAATTTTCAGAAATTATAAATGCTTCTAAAAAGGTGTATTTATTGGACAGCAGCAAGTGCAACTGAACTTAATCAGAGAAAAAAAGGAGTGCTGACATTGCATTTCACAGTAAATATTAACCCAGTACAACAGCATTATTTTTGTTACTGTCCTTTTTTACAATACCCAACCTCATCTCATACTGAACCAATGTTTATTAAATAAAATACGTTTTCTGTACGACTACTGTTAAAGTGACATTATACTGTATGTAGCTGCATGTTTTATGTGGAAATTAAATAAAAATGTAAAAAACAACAGATGCTTTCTAGAATATATATTTCTAAAGTTGCCGACCTACTTTACATGTGCTGTACTATATGTGAATGTGTGTGTGTGGTGAATGTGTGTGTGATAGAAAGAGAGAGAGAGGTAAATACAACAGATGCATAAACAGAACAAATGCATGAACAGTTTTAATCATCTGTAGGATTGTGCTTTTTTGTTATCCTAGAGCCCTTTTAAGGATTACATTTGCAAAAGACCAAATTGGAAAAAAGTCTGTCAGTCATTTGTGCACGATGGGGCCGTAGTATGATGCCACTGTAGCTGAAAACTCGCTCCACTGGAGCACTGGAGGCAGGCACTGCCAAGACCCTTATGGCCACTCGGAACAGTGAAGGAAGAGCTTTTTTGTTCATTGCCCAGAATGAAAGGGCATTCTGACCTTCAGATATGTCAAGGTAGTGACTTAGCTGTTGTGCTGGAGTGGTACCAACACTCTTCTTCTGCCTCTTATGGTATGCAGCAAACAGCCCTTCCCCTTGCCCAAGTTCATCTTGCTCTTCCTCATCAACAACAGACACGGGCGGCTCAGTCTCTGCAGCATCATGCAAGATCAGATCCAGGAAAACATTTGAGATTTTAAATGAATGAATGAATAAATTATGTATATAATAAAGGGAATATATATATATATATATTTACACAGATATACATACACACATTAAACTCAATATGTACCTTTCACTTGTTTTTCTACTTCTGCCTTGACCTCACGACTGACCAGCACATGGTGCTCCACCCACATCAGAGAAAAGGCAGGATCCAAGGCAGCTGCTTTGAGGTAGACTGGATCTGAAAAGGGGGCAGTGATTCCATCTTGTATCCTAGCCATCTTCACATTGATGAATATTCCAAGAAATCTTTTGTTTAGGGATGCCTGGAGATTTCTGACCAGGCCGCTCAGGAATCGGGCTTGAGGCTTTAGCTTCTCAAGGTGGTGATTCAGGGACAGGACAGAGGGAACCACAAAACTGATAGTAACATCTTCTCACCT
Organism: Paramormyrops kingsleyae; assembly: GCF_048594095.1. Classification (NCBI taxonomy): domain Eukaryota; kingdom Metazoa; phylum Chordata; class Actinopteri; order Osteoglossiformes; family Mormyridae; genus Paramormyrops; species Paramormyrops kingsleyae. The sequence goes on along the minus strand of NC_132809.1, from coordinate 21,563,142 downwards.
TGTGTCAAATCTGTTGCTTCTCCAAACGGCTTAAGGATGTCCAACAACTCTTTCAACAAATTCCACTCCCTTACTGTAAACAGCAACTCCTTGTGTCCAGCCTTTTCTAGAACATGGCAGAGTTTTAAATAGTCATACTGGAAAACTGCCTTCACTTGCCTTAGCGTTGAGTTCCATCTTGTATTGACAACAGCAGGAATGCCTCTTTGTTCTCCAAATTCAGCATCAAATGCATCTCTGAATGTTGTGCTCGTGTGCAAAAGTGAGCTGAGCTTTGATAACTTAGAGAGAGAAGTAGTTGTCACTTTTGTTTCTTTCAAACTGTCTCCAACCACAAGCTGGAGGGTGTGTGCAAAACACTGCAAGCGCTGTTTTTTTGCCATAGCAGCATCTACTGTTACCCTATCTTCCTGGGTTAGGTCATTCCAGAGCTCTGGGTCATCAAGGTGGTCTTCATCATATACTTCATCTTCTTGTTCAGTGGGAAAGCATACAGTAAACGCTTTCTGCATGTTGGCAGCATTGTCACTTATAATATAGTCCAGTTTATCTCTAATGCTGTATTCATCACATATGGCCTCAAACAGCTCACAGATCCTGTCAGCTGTGTGTGAGCCTCTGAAGCGGTCACAGGCCAGGAGACTGGACTTAAGCTGTATCCTCTCCGTTTCTTTCTCTATGTAGTGCACTGTTACACCAAGGAACCCCCTCATCTTTCGGTCAGACCAAATGTCCACAGTGACTGAAACGTGGTCTATGTTCCTCAACTCAGTTTTCAATTTTGAACGTCTCTCTGAAGCAAGGTCCTCTACTTTTGATGACAGTGTTCTGCGACATACTGGGCTATACTTACTGTCAACTACAGTCATAAAGTGCCGAAAACTCTTGTTTTCTACAATAGACAAGGGCAAGTTGCAATCAATAACCAAGTCAGAGAGTATTGCATTGGTGATAGCTTTCTGCTGTGGATGAGTCATGCTGTACTGTTCTACACGGATGACCATGAACTGTAAGATTGAAGGCTGTTGGGGTTCAATTCTTTTCAGAATTTTTCAAATCAAACAACCAATTAATTGAAAAAATAATAAGCAGACTGTTTCATAATAAAATAAACATTAACTGCATTGAAAATGGTACAGCAATACAAAAAAAAATCTCCACGGTAACCAACTACTACAGTACAAATCTGCTTTTAAAATAACACCAGGTAACACCATAATATCTGATCATATATACAATAGTATAACACATATACAATATAGTCAATTCTGATCATTCAAGTTGATTTTTTTAAGACCTGATTATGGCGCTACCATCTGCCAGCTGTGTATGTCTTGGGTGCAATGACTGTGTCTCGGCTCAGGCTCAAAACACAGATAAACCGTTTACACAGTAATCAGTGTAAATTAAACTATTTCAATGACGGGAGTAACGGTAACGTTACCGTGCGATTTCACTGCTGCGATCGAGGTTAGCACATTGTAGTGCTAGCTGTCTGATTAAAAGTAGATTTGTCATCTTATTTCGGATTTACATCTGTGTGGGAACCCGTAATACTTTTTTCAATGTATGCAAAATGACTTTCCAGCCACATGATTTAACTAGCAAGCTAGAATTCGCCAAGCCATTAGGCTAATATTAACTAGACATTATAGTCACTATACATTAGCCTCGACTTACCTTTCTTTGTGTAACTTCAGATGTCGAACGAAGTTGGATGTTGTAGCCTCTCTGTCTGTAATTTTTGACCCGCATGTTTTGCATACTGCAGTTCGTTTCTTGTTGACCACCTCATAATTTGTGAAAGCAAATGAAATAACCCTAGGTATCATTTTTGTCAGACTGGCGCTCTGCAAAATCACGTTACTTCATGCTTCGCTTCTGCAAGTTGATTGGATGTTGTGTTGTGAGCTGGGGATTCTGGGGAGTTCGTATAAACTGGCTGGAAATGAATACAGTTAACGTTAATTAATTCAAGGAATGTATTCGTTTTTAAAATAAACTTTTTGTTTGGTGTAAGGTCAATTGGTGTATCAAGTCTTGTCAAGTCAAAAGGTTCAAGTCCAAGTGAAGTCACGAGTCATTGGTGTTAAAGTCCGAGTCGAGTGCCAAGTCTTTTGTGATTTTATCAAGTCGAGACCAAAGTCATTAAAATTGTGACTCGAGTCTAACTCGAGTCCAAGTCATGTGACTCGAGTCCACACCTCTGCCAGATTGTCCATATGCATGAATAGTGTAAGATTCCTGCTGCGGGTTGACACTGCATCCTAGGTTATTCCCTTCTTTGCAACCATCTATGCTACTGGCATAGTTTCCAGACCCCTGTGACCCTGAATTGGACAAGTGGATACAGAAAATGCATGGATGGGTGGACATGAAACATATGGGGGGGGGCATCAACCTGTGATTTCAGGATCGGTTTGACATTCTTACAACCAGGCACAATGATCACAGCACAAACCCACCGTTTTTCAGTGATTTAGTGTAAAGAAAACATCAAATGAAGTGAGGAAAAGAGAGGATAGTCGTCCCTCTAAGGTGGCAAATTTGACATTTTTCAGTTTATTCTTCAGTTGGCCGTGATAAATTAAATGGGAATATTTTGGGAGCATGCCGAAGGACCACAATACCTCACAGATGATGAGGAGGCCAAAAAAATATAAACAGTACAGAAAATGATTTGAATGACATATCATATATCTGTGTTATTTATTATTTGTTTGTGTAAGTGCATAGTATATCTTTCATACTAAAAGTAATTTTTGGTTAAAAGAAAAATACGATGGGATATATGTGTCTTGGCTTGGGTACGCCCCACGTCTTCGTCTTGGCGGGAAGCCTCACTCATGTGTTAGCTGCTTCCATGAGCACGCAATCTCACAGTTCACCTAATATTTTTTTTACTTTTTAGCACCGTTAATTTAGCATTTTTAATAATGAGCCCAAGTATTATGTAGACATTGTCATATTCACCCAGCTGACTGTTTAAGTACCTTGTACAATTAAAAGACAACACTCTCTTATTTGCTATTAAAAGTTTATTTCAGAATGCCCCCACACTATTTACAGTTTTTAAAAAGTTCTACCAGGATCTGCTGCAAGATGAGCTCTTCGGGGTCAAATGTATTCCCTGAGCTGTCCTGCTGCACCTGGATCTGGGGCTCCACCATGGATTCCTGGCTCCCTTCAACTTGGGAGACAGGGACTTGTCCATGTCCATCCTGCACATGGGCAGTCTCAGGTGTTTCCCAACTTTTTAAGCATGGGTCAAGAAACAGGTCCGAGACCCATCCCTCAAACGGGTCTAGAGGCCAGTCCATTGTTGCAGCAGGGACTGGCCTCTCATCAGGCTGGAGGATGCTGTTCCACAACTCCAGGTCCTCCAGGTTCCAGTCCTGTTCCACACAGGAGGGAACAGAATTCCACCCGTGCTGCTCTGAAGAACATCCTGGCACAGGATGGTTCAGAGACTCTGATGGCCGGCTAGCTGCAGTATCTGCAGCCATTTGCCTGCTCTGCTTGGCAGCTCTCTCCACTTCTTCGTTTCCACTCTGGCCACCATTTTCCTCACTGCCCTGGCCCTGGACCTCTGCCTCCCTGCACCACTTCCTCTTTACCCCACATCTTGTGTGGGTTGATGTATCAGTGGAACTTTCATGTGTGGCACAATTTAAACCATTGTCTATGGACCAATATTGTGCAGTCCCATAAGTTACATCCATCAGCCTCTGGTATTTCGAGCTGAAGGACTCGGGGTTTCTGCACCTCTGGCGACGCCGTTTACCCTTCTTGGGTGGTTCCGTCGCAACAGGGATAGTAATTGGTGGCAGGAGTGGAACGGGAGCCTCGCTCCCTTGCTGGGGCCAGACGCTCCACACTGGTGTAGGTGTGGGCATTTGCAGCCCCACAGATCCAGCAAATGGTGTCATGCTTGGCCCAGGGGCGGCCAGCATTCCCCCAGCAGTAAACATGCTGGGACCATCACCATACTGGGCGAACATGTCTGCCCTGTCCATTGCTGCAATTACTGTATAAAAAACATACAAGAGTTCTCCTTAACACATATGAGAATGACTATATTTATGTGATTTGTTTATCTCTTCTAATCCAAACTGTTGAGAAATATCACAAAAAAACATTTTAATTTCAAATTACACACTACGTTTGTACTGAGAAATATACAGTCAGACCTCGGACATTCGCGAGGTTACGTTCCAAAACCTGTTGCGAATGAGGATTCGCGGATGTTTGGTAGAGTCACTAGAAATGGTAATATGTGCTTATTTCTATAGTTTAAACCCTAAATATGGTCCCAAAACACTCTCATTTCATTTAAAAGTTAGCTTAATTAATGCATTATATTTTTTAAAAATGTTTGATGTAAAAAGTGTACACAGGGTTTAATCAAAAGGTAAAGACAAGCAGGACAATGGAACAGGCAGCAAACTTAAAATGACGTTAATGACAGGACTCGGGAAACATACATAAACGCAGACTTAAATACACAGGACCAGGGCTGGACTGGCCTAATTTTTTATACAATTTAGACAGCACAGAATCATTAACCTACTTTAATGCATTTATTTATACAACCACATATTTCCCACATTTTGACATCAGTGATGCAGTTAAGATCTCTATTTCTTGATGCCAACCCTCCCCATTAATCCGGGCTTGGGACAGGTGTTCTGTCATAAAATACTACCTATCGAGACGTGCTATCGAGTGCAGTGCAGTTCCACCGTCTTGGGATTAGGGTTAGGGTTAGGTTTTAGGGGTTAGGGTTAAGGTAAGGGTTATAGGGGTTTTGGGGGGTTAGGGTAAGAGTTAGGGTTAGGGCTATCGATTAGCACTACGGTAGCATTTTTCTACAAGGCAGCATATATCGACAGAACACCAGCACCTAGTTCAGCTGGCTTGCTCCCTTAAGTGGCTGGGTTAGGCTAAACTATATACATACAGTGGTACCTCTGTTCTCGAACTCACTACAACTCAAATTTCTTGAAAGTCGAACAAACAAGTTTGACCTTGAACTCGATTTGAATATCAGAAGTCGAACCGTGAACGCTGACCTAATATAAATTGTACGCGCCAGGAAATGAGTCATACTACAAGGCAATTCTTACTTGAATGCCTTCTTCACAGGCTGGACGATTAACCAAATAAAGCAGCACAACATTACAGTAACTAACAATAAATAAACCACTAACTTACGTGTACTATTAGAGCATTTGTGTCATTTGTTTAAATTTTATTTTACCAGGTAAATTAACTGAAAACCAGTTCTCACTGCTTTACATGATATTCGGGAGAAATAGCAGATTACGCATTGGAACTGCCTGGGATACAAACGTCATGCGTGTAACTAAATTCTTCAGCCAATAAGGGCAAATGTGCGGTTCCAGTTTGTGCAGCCGGGTGAGAGGTCGCAATGCATCTAACCGTAATGCATTACGTCAGGATCAGAATGCGTTGCTTTAAGCCAGCGCTGCAAGCAAGTTGAACGCAACTGTCAGTGCCTGATGTGTGCTGGCTGCACGATCGGTTTCACGCATGCGCCGCCGTGTTGCTGCACGATCGGTCCCACGAAACGCTTTACGGCTGTCACTGTCCGATGTGTGCCGGCTGCACGATCGGTTCCCCTGCGTTGGAAGCCAGCGATGAGTTTTACGCAGCCCTCTGATATTTCTTAAATTTGTTTTTGAAACTATTTTTATGAACCATTTACATTTTATTTTAAAAAATTATATATATATATATTTACTAACAGAAAAGGATGGATTTAAGAAATAAAAAGGACACTCAAAACAGGTCATTAAGAAAACCTATAAGTAAGTAGTAAGTAGTTTACAAATACACAGAAAGAACTTAAACTAAAACATAATGCACGTGTCCATATAAAAAAATACATATTATTTTAACTAAATACGGTGATGCTACAAACATATACATATCGCACAGACACAATTCACATGTATGACTGCCTTTAAACGCTCTCAAAAATTATAGATATATGTTGCTTTAGAGTTTCGCTGTAAACAGTCCAGTATGTGCGGGTCCGAAAACGCGCTGTCTGCCGCAAAGCGTTGCATGGGACCGATCGTGCAGCAACACGGTGGCGCATGCGCGGAACCGATCGCGCAGCCGGCACACAGCAACATGGCGTCTCTCCGAGTGCGCATGCGCGCGCATGCGGGGAACCGAGCGTGCAACAGTCGTCAGACGGATGAGGACGTTAGGCAGCCTTTAGATCCTACCCATCATGCACTGCAGTTTTTTGCAAAACCCTCAAACGGAAAACCATTAAATACAAAAGGAACAGCTTAGTTTGACTTCAAAACATTACTATGTATTATATTTTAAGTTTGTTGTAGGGATTTTACAGGTTTTTTTTTTCCAAATAAAAATTACACCCTACTCCCACCATAATAAGAATGTATAACAAAATGAGAGATATATAAAATGGCAAGCCACATCGAAAATATAAATAGTATATTCTAGCCATCAATATCCTAGGGGATAATGCATCCTTTTAATTTTGTGTGTATTTAGTATATGGGAGAGGCCTCTACGATCCAGGGGAGGGCCCCGGGCCGGCCCAAAAATGTGCGTCGGCCCACCGGGCATTACCCGGTACGCCAGATGACCTGTCCAGCCCTGCCCAGGACTAATGACAGCAACTCGAAACAGCACTGATCACACGGGGATTCCAGACGCGCTAGATGAGGGCGCGTGGCACACGGGACGATCGGACGTACAGGTCATAACGATTGCAAAGGGAATAAACTTTGCGAATGGGATTCGCATCTTGTAAAGGTACAATACAGTATGTACATAAATAGGAACGTTTCCACATGAAAGCCACGTTTTTTAAGGGATTTCTAACTGATTTATATTGTATGCCTTGAACTTTCCCCAAAGTAGAATCTTCATTAACTAAATTTTTCTTACCAATTTTACACTTAAAAGCATGAAAACTTGTAAATTATTACGAAAATTTAACATAAACACTTCTGTAGGGTTTTTCGAGGATTTCGCAGATGTGCGAAAAAATCGCGGATACTTATAAGTTCGGTTCCAATGAAATTTTTGCGGATCTGTGAATTCACGAAGCGCGAATGGATGAGCGCTTACTGTTTACCTACCGTTTGCTTGATAATAACGATATGGATCGACAATTTGAGAATGCTGCTGAGAATCCATCTGCCTTGTTAAGAACACACCTCGAGCCTGTCAGGTTGAATATCAGTTTGATAGAATGAACTGGCGACTGGCTTTTTATAAAGCTGCCAGAAGATTCTAGAACTTTGATGTCACAACGTAATTGTTATTTTATGAATTTGAATGTAAACCATAGCGTAATCTTCATAGAATTTATGTAAAAGCTATAAAGAAAAATGCTTGAAAATGCCGTTGGTTGTCTGAGGGGGTGTCCTGGGGAACCCCACTCCCCCCCCCCCCCCCCCCCATCATTGGTTTGCGCTGATGCTTCATACCTGTGGGTTCAGGGCTTGACGCTCTGTCTCAGATCTGCATGTTCCCATGCCCTCCCTGTGTTTTCTCCAACAGTCCAAAAACATACTGCAGTGCACTGGACTTACCAAATTGTCCATATGCATGAATAGTGTAAGATTCCTGCTGTGGGTTGGCACTGCATCCTAGGTTATTCCCTTCTTTGCGACCATCTATGCTACTGGCATAGTTTCCAGACCCCTGTGACCCTGAATAGGACAAGTGGATACAGAAAATGCATGGATGGGTGGACATGAAATATATGGGGGGGCATCAACCTGTGATTTCAGGATCCCATTAAGGTTTGACATTCTTACAACCAGGCACACTGATCACAACACAAACCCACTGTTTTTCTCTCTTATTTCTCTTATTTGCTATAAAACTTTTATTTCAGAATGCCCCGACACTATTTACAGTTTTTAAAAAGTTCAACCAGGATCTGCTGCAGGATGAGCTCTTCGGGGTCAAGTGTATTCCCTGAGCTCTCCTGCTGCACCTGGATCTGGGGCTCCACCATGAATTCCTGGCTCCCTTCGACTTGGGAGACAGGGACTTGTCCAGGTAATTGGGAAACATCCTGCACATGGGCAGTCTCAGGTGTTTGGCTGTCCCAGGAGGTTTCCCAACTTTTGAAGCATGGGTCCACAAACAGGTCCGAGACCCATCCGTCAAACGAGTCTAGAGGCCAGTCCGTTGTTGCAGCAGGGACTGGCCTCTCATCAGGCTGGAGGATGTTGTTCAGCAACTCCAGGTCCTCCAGGTTCCAGTTCTGTTCCACACAGGAGGGAACAGCATTCCACCCGTGCTGCTCTGTAGAACTTCCTGGCACAGGATGGTTCAGAGACTCTGATGGCTGGCTAGCTTCAGTATCTGCAGCCATTTGCCTGCTCTGCTTGGCAGCTCTTTCCACTTCTTCGATTCCACTCTGGCCACCATTTTCCTCACTGTCCTGACCCTGGACCTCTGCCTCCCTGCACCACTTCCTCTTTACCCCACATCTTGCGTGGGTTGACGTATCAGTGTTACTTTCAGGAGTGGCACAATTTAAACCAATGTCCATGGACCAATATTGTGCAGTCCCATAAGTAACATCCATCAGCCTCTGGTATTTCGAGCTGAAGGACTCGGGGTTTCTGCACTTCTGGCGACACCGTTTACCCTTCTTGGGTGGTTCCGTCGCAACAGGGATGGTGATTGGTGGCAGGAGTGGAACGGGAGCCTCACTCCCTTGCTGGGGCCAGACGCTCCACACTGGAGTAGGTGTGGGCATTTGTAGCCCCACAGATCCAGGGAATGGTGTCATGCTTGGCCCAGGGGCGGCCAGCATTCCCCCAGCAGTAAACATGCTGGGACCATCAAGATAGGGGGCGAACATGTCTGCCCTGTCCATTGCTGCAATTACTGTATGAAAAACATACAAGAGTTCTCCTTAACACATATGAGAATGACTATATTTATGTGATTTGTTTATCTCTTCTAATCCAAACTGTTGAGGAATATCACAAAAAAAAAATTTAATTTCATATTACACACTACGTTTCTACTGAGAAATATACAGTCAGACCTCGGACATTCGCGAGGTTACGTTCCAAAACCTGTTGCGAATGAGGATTCGCGGATGTTTGGTAGAGTCACTAGAAATGGTAATATGTGCTTATTTCTATAGTTTAAACCCTAAATATGGTCCCAAAACACTCTCATTTCATTTAAAAGTTAGCTTAATTAATGCATTGTATTTAAAAAAAATGTTTGATGTAAAAAGACGCTCTGTCTCAGATCTGCATGTTCCCATGCCCTCCCTGTGTCTTCTCCAACAGTCCAAAAACATACTGCAGTGCACTGGAGTTACCAAATTGTCCATATGCATGAATAGTGTAAGATTCCTGCTGTGGGTTGACACTGCATCCTAGGTTATTCCCTTCTTTGCAACCATCTATGCTACTGGCATAGTTTCCAGACCCCTGTGACCCTAAATAGGACAAGTGGATACAGAAAATGCATGGATGGGAGGACATGAAACATATGGGGGGGCATCAACCTGTGATTTCAGGATCCCATTAAGGTTTGACATTCTTACAACCAAGCACACTGATCACAGCACAAACCCACTGTTTTTCAGTGATTTAGTGTAAAGAAAACATCAAATGAAGTGAGGAAATAAGAGGATAGTCGTTCCTCTAAGGTGGCAAATTTTACATTTTTCAGTTTATTCTTCAGTTGGCTGTGATAAAATAAATGGGAATATTTTGGGAGCATGCCGAAGGACCACAATACCTCACAGATGATGAGGCCAAAAAAATATAAACAATGCGGAAAATGATTTGAATGACATATCATATATCTGTGTCATTTATTATTTGTTTGTGTAGGTGCATAGTATATCTTTCGTACTAAAAGTAATTTTTGGTTAAAAAAAAAAAGAAAAATACCATGGGATATATGTGTAGCCCTATGGGAAATTTGGGTGGTTAATTTCAAATGTTTATGTATTTAAGTTGATGTTTAAAAAGTGTAATTTTTCTTTATATGTAATAAGAATTTAGTTACTTTAAGAAAAAACAAAAAGAAAAAACTACCTGGAGGAACAATCCAATCAGCGAGAGGGAGGCGAGGGAGAAGATGACCGGGGGGGGAAGTAACGGAAAGAAGAAGAATAGTTAAGAAAAGTTGGTAAAACACCAGCTTTATATTGGTGACGGGGGAATGTGAGCAAGATACACTAACTGTATCGCTTAAGAACATTCTCCCCACATTGTTTAGGGTTACATGTGGTGTTTGAGTTTTTTTTTTACCGCGACGAGCCGGAGAACGCTAGCCAAACCTAGCTGGCTAATTGAAGTTTGCAGGGACTGTGCAGGCAAGTAGCCTACTCGGCCTTCCTGCTTTACGCCCAGGACCACGAACTTTGATCCCGGCAAAACCCCCCTGTTTGGGATGTGGACATCCATTTTCCTCCGCTGCGCCACCACAGCGCTGCTCACGTGAGGACGCCAACAACCAGCCATAACAGGGCAAGTTTTTTTTCCTTGGCGCTTTGACGTGAAGCGGCCAGTTATTTGGGCCTCTCCGCTCACCAGCCTCGCCTCAGGCCTGCATCGCTGACTCGATTGGGTACCTAATTTCACCTCAGGTTTTCATTGTAGGTTTATTTCAGTTTAGAATACAACTGCCGGCTTTAAGATTGTATACGTAATGATTTGGGGTATTGTCCTGATTGGGGTGAGAAATACTGTTCAGTAACATTTTAATTTATGTGCATATTTCCAGTAAACCGTTAAACTTTATGATGTTTGTACATTTTTTTTGTTCTTTCTTTCCCCCTGTTGATAATTCATTGGTAAAGGTAACATCTTTGTTCTAAAAAGAGGGTAAAGGAATGTTATATTACTGTGAAGGTAAGCAAGAATTAAATACGACCGATATTGGGGGGAGATGAATGTATTTAAAACTATACTGTACATCGCCAGTTGTTAGATTAATTTGAGCAGTATCAGTACTAACTTCCTGTTTGTATGTGGTAAATAATTAGTTCCCTTTCTGCATTGATTAACATTAGAGAGAGATCTCATATCAAAGGAAAGGATTCGGGGGCGCACTCCAACACATAGCCAGACAAGCTAGGGGGCGCTACATATGTGTCTTGGCTTGGGTACGCCCCACGTCTTCGTCTCGGCGGGAAGCCTCACTCATGTGTTAGCTGCTTCTATGAGCACGCAATCTCACAGTCCACCTGTGAATATTTTTTTTTACTTTTTAGCACCGTTAATTTAGCATATATAATGGGCCCAAGTATTATGTGGATATTGTCACATTCATGGAGATCTTCCGCCTTTAGCCCTCAAGAATGTGAAGGGGTGACTATATTAATATATTAGGATAGTAGTTAGCAGTGCTGTTCCTGGCACCCCGTGCCCCTGCCAGAATGTTTTCATTCCAACCCACTCTGCTTTCAACCTGCCACATGTATTATTAGCTTATTAAAGACCATATGAAGCTGATTAAGGTAGCGTTGGACTGAAAACATTCTGGCGGGGGGAGGCAGGAACAGGACTGCTATTAGAGAAATGTGAAAAAGTCAAATACGCTGAGCAAAAGTCCAAAATTGCGGTCGTGCAGGTTGGCTGCAATTCTCCCCTCCAGAGGCCCTTTTCATGGAATTTAATGTGGACCTCAGGTAGCACGCACACAGGGGAAACTCACCTGCAGTGAGACTGAGAGAAGGCGACACACATACAGGACACTCCAGATCCACCAGGGGGCGTGGCACAGAAGATAAATCCATTGTGGTGTTTCAAGGCTGGGCTCTCCCTCCGTCTCACACATTCGCTCGCAGGATAGACACTCCTGTGTTTCTGAGGATGTCACGTTCGGCTTAAGGCGAGCAGGGAAGCAGGCGAATGGAGCCGGACTGACGGGCAAACGGGGTTTATTACAGGCTGACAGACAAGGAAACAGGACCAACGCATGACACTACAATGACTAATCTGGGGAAGACTGACTCAGACGAGGACTAAATACACAAGACAAGCTAGACTTAACAGGACACAGGCAAGCACAATTAGGGCTGAACACGAGGTAACGAGGTGGGCGTGGCACACATCGGGAGCGGACGGAGCGGGGCGTGACATAACCCCCCCCCAAAGGCGCGCACACCGGGCGCGCCCGAGAGGAGGCGACGGACGAGACGGAACTGGGGAACAGGACCTGGAAGACAAAGCAAAACATCAACCCAAAACAGGGAACAAGACCGAGACACAAAACAGGAACAGGGACGAGACGAAGGACAAAACCCGACAAAGAACAGGGAAAGCGGACAGGCAGACAAGGAAGGGAGACACAGAAGGGGAGACAGGCGGAACAAAAGGGCCAGGAGTGAACGAAGGAGCCAGAGAGGGACGAGGAGCAGAGACAGGCGGGACACACGGAAAGGGAGGAGGAACAAGGGGAGCACGAGGGAGCCCAAGCGGGCGACGGGCAGCGGCCGGAGGGGCCGCAGGGGAGAGGGAGGAGGGAGCAGGAGGGGACCACCCAGGGGCCAAGGGAACGGGACGAGGGAGTGACGGAGGGGACACGGAGGGAGCAGGAGGGAACACCAGTGCAGGCAGGCAGAAGGGGGAAGCCGCGGCAGGCGGAGGCGCAGCCGGAGCCGGCGAAGGCGCCGTCCGACGCCCAGCCGGAGCAGGGGGGCCCGGAGGCGACCGACATGGAGCCGGAGGAGGGACCGAGGACCGGCACCGCGGATCCAGGGGGGGACCCGAAGGCGACCGCCGACCCCGAGCCGGAGGAACCGTAGGTGGCCCCGGAGCCCCAGCCAAGGCGAGCAAGGGCGAGCCAGGGGGCAGGGCGGGCGGGAACCGGGCCCCACGCCTATGGCCCCGTCCCTTTCGGGACACTGACAGGCGGGGTCCTGGGGGGCGTCGGCCTTGCCGGTGTAAGGGCGCCTCGGGCATACGGTCAGCAGGGGGCGCCTCAGCGGGCGCCGCCAGCACGCGACCAGCAGGGGCCGCTGCAGGCAGAGCTGGGGCCACTGCAGGCGCCTCGGCGGACGCCACCAGCACGCAGCCAGCAGGGGGCGCCTCGGCGGGCGCCACCATCATGCAGCCAGCAGGGGGCGCAACCGCGGCCACCTCAGGCAGTTTAGGCGCCTGCAGAACAGGCGAGCAGGAGCAGGGCTGGCCGGGCAGGACAGGCAAGGCGGGTAGTTCAGGTGCCGGCAGGGCAGGCAAGACGGGCAGTTCAGGTGCCGGCAGGACAGGCAAGACCGGCAGGTCAGGAGCCGGCAGGACAGGCGAAACCGGTAGGTCAGGAGCCGGCAGGACAGGCGAAACCGGCAGTTTAGGAGCCGGCAGGACAGGCGAAACAGGCAGTTCAGGTGCCGGCATGACGTGCGCCTCCGTCACGTGGCCAGCAGGGGGCGCCTCCGTCACGGGGCCAGCAGGGGCCGCCACCACCACGCGGCCAACAGGTGGCGTTTCGGCGGGCGCCGCAGCCAGAGTGGTGGCAGCTGCAGGGACTGCAGGCAGGACAGGCGGGTCAAGCAGGACAGGCGGATCCGCTGACAAAGCGGCGGAAGCTGCAGCAGGCGGTGCCGCGGGCAAAGCGGCGGCAGCTGTAGCAGGCAGGACAGGCGGGTCAAGCGGGACAGGTGGGTCAGGCGGTGCTGCTGGTTTCGCGGCGGCGGCAGCAGCAGGCGGCGTAGCAGCAGGCGGTGCCGCGGGCAGTTCGGCGGCGGCAGCAGGCAGCGCAGCCGCGGGCAGATCGGCGGCGGCAGCAGGCCGCGCAGCCGCGGGCAGATCGGTGGCGGCAGCAGGCAGCGCAGCCGCGGGCAGATCGGCGGCAGCGGCAGCAGGCAGCGCAGCCGCGGGCAGATCGGCGGCGGCAGAAGGCAGCGCAGCCGCGGGCAGGTCGGCGGCGGCAGCAGGCAGCGCAGCCGCGGGCAGATCGGCGGCGGCAGCATGCAGCGCCGCAGCAGGCGTTGCCGCGGGCAGAGCGGCGGCATCAGCAGCAGGCGGTGCCGCGGGCAGAGCGGCGGCATCAGCAGCAGGCGGTGCCGCGGGCAGAGCGGCGGCATCAGCAGCAGGCGGTGCCGCGGGCAGATCGCCGGCTGCAGCAGGCAGCGCAGCCGCGGGCAGATCGGTGGTAGCAGGAGGCAGCGCAGCCGCGGGCAGGTCCGGAGCATGCAGGTCCGGAGCAGGCAGGACAAGCAGGGCCAGCGGGTCAGGCAGGACCGGCGGAGCCGCTGGCAAAGCGGCGGAAGCTGCAGCAGGAGGTGCCGCGGGCAGAGCGACGGCAGCTGCAGCAGGTGGTGCCGCGGGCAGATCGGCGGCGGCAGCAGCAGCAGGCGGTGCAGCCGTGGGCAGATCGGCGGCAGCAGCAGGCAGTGCAGCCGCGGGCAGATCCGGATCATACAGGTCCGGAGCAGGCAGGAGGGATGCCGAGCGTGTTGGCGCTGTTCCTTTAAGGGCTCTCGGCACCCGGGGAATAGCGTCTCTCACGGCGCGTATTCCTCCGTGTCCCAGACGCTCCGGCCGGTAGAAGTACGCTTCTAAGGGAGGCGGCTTCTCCGGCGGGAAGCTAGCCAGGTTGGTTGCGGCGGTGTCCTCCCAGGCGGGGAGCAGAGAGCAGGCTCCTAGGTAGAGCGTTGGAGTTGCTTCCGCCAGCTCTCTGCTCCGCTTCTCCCGGCTGCTAACCAAGCGCTGGCTCAGGCGGCGAAGGCACTTACGTGCCCTCTGCAGCGGGTACTGTTGTCCGGGCGGGCGCTCTTCCTTGAGGAGGTCCGCGCCCCGGGTGGCCAGCTCCAGGGCTACCGGATCCTCCAGGACCTCGGGCTGGGATCGCCAATACACGAAATCTTGCAGGAGACCGAGCCGGTGGTGCTCGGTCTCCCGCGTCGTGTTGTCGTGGAGATTAGTCATTCTGTCACGTTCGGCTTAAGGCGAGCAGGGAAGCAGGCGAATGGAGCCGGACTGACGGGCAAACGGGGTTTATTACAGGCTGACAGACAAGGAAACAGGACCAACGCATGACACTACAATGACTAATCTGGGGAAGACTGACTCAGACGAGGACTAAATACACAAGACAAGCTAGACTTAACAGGACACAGGCAAGCACAATTAGGGCTGAACACGAGGTAACGAGGTGGGCGTGGCACACATCGGGAGCGGACGGAGCGGGGCGTGACAGAGGACTCGTTGGATCTCATTTTTATTTGATGAAGGTTCTAGGGCCATGCTATGCCCATCTGATAACATATATGTATGAGCACCATGCCTTCACCCAGCTGAGTGTAAGTTTTTAAGTACCTTGTACAATTAAAAGACAACACTCTCTTATTTGCTATTAAAAGTTTATTTCAGAATGCCCCCACACTATTTACAGTTTTTAAAAAGTTCAACGAGGATCTGCTGCAGGATGAGCTCTTCGGGGTCAAGTTTATTCCCTGAGCTCTCCTGCTGCACCTGGATCAGGGGCTCCACCATGGATTCCTGGCTCCCTTCAACTTGGGAGACAGGGACTTGTCCATGTCCATCCTGCACATGGGCAGTCTCAAGTGTTTCCCAACTTTTGAAGCATGGGTCCAGCAACTGGTCCGAGACCCATCCCTCAAACGAGTCTAGAGGCCAGTCCGTTGTTGCAGCAGGGACTGGCCTCTCATCAGGTTGGAGGATGCTGTTCAGCAACTCCAGGTCCTCCAGGTTCCAGTCCTGTTCCACACAGGAGGGAACAGCATTCCACCCGTGCTGCTCTGTAGAACATCCTGGCACTGGAACATCCTGGCATGGCCGGCTAGCTTCAGTATCTGCAGCCATTTGCCTGCTCTGCTTGGCAGCTCTTTCCATTTCTTCACTTCCACTCTGGCCACCATTTTCCTCACTACCCTGACCCTGGACCTCTGCCTCCCTGCACCACTTCCTCTTTACCCCACATCTTGCGTGGGTTGACGTACTAGTGTTACTTTCAGGAGTGGCACAATTTAAACCAATGTCCATGGACCAATATTGTGCAGTCCCATAGGTTACATCCATCAGCCTCTGATATTTCGAGCTGAAGGACTCGGGGTTTCTGCACTTCTGGCGACGCCGTTTACCCTTCTTGGGTGGTTCCGTCGCAACAGGGATGGTGATTGGTGGCAGGAGTGGAACGGGAGCCTCGCTCCCTTGCTGGGGCCAGACGCTCCACACTGGTGTAGGTGTGGGCATTTGCAGCCCCACAGATCCAGGGAATGGTGTCATGCTTGGCCCAGGGGCGGCCAGCATTCCCCCAGCAGTAAACATGCTGGGACCATCAAGATAGGGGTCGAACATGTCTGCCCTGTCCATTGCTGCAATTACTGTATAAAAAACATACAAGAGTTCTACTTAACACATATGAGTGACTATATTTATGTGATTTGTTTATCTCTTCTAATCCAAACTGTTGAGAAATATCACAAAAAACATTTTAATTTCATATTACACACTACGTTTGTACTGAGAAATATACAGTCAGACCTCGGACATTCGCGAGGTTACGTTCCAAAACCTGTTGCGAATGAGGATTCGCGGATGTTTGGTAGAGTCACTAGAAATGGTAATATGTGCTTATTTCTATAGTTTAAACCCTAAATATGGTCCCAAAACACTCTCATTTCATTTAAAAGTTAGCTTAATTAATTCATTATATTTTAAAAAAATGTTTGATGTAAAAAGACGCTCTGTCTCAGATCTGCATGTTCCCATGCCCTCCCTAATGTTTTCTCCAACAGTCCAAAAACATACTGCAGTGCACTGGAGTTACCAAATTGCAGAGGTGGGACCAAGTCATTGTTTTGCAAGTCACAAGTAAGTCTCAAGTCCTTTCACTTAAGTCTCGAGTTAAGTCCCAAGTCAAGACATGCAAGTCCCGAGTCAAGTCCCAAGTCCTAAACTTTGAATTTCGAGTCCTGAACAAGTCATTTGACCAAATATGTTATTTTATTACTAGGTAATAATAAATAATTTTCAGAAATTATAAATGCTTCTAAAAAGGTGTATTTATTGGACAGCAGCAAGTGCAACTGAACTTAATCAGAGAAAAAAAGGAGTGCTGACATTGCATTTCACAGTAAATATTAACCCAGTACAACAGCATTATTTTTGTTACTGTCCTTTTTTACAATACCCAACCTCATCTCATACTGAACCAATGTTTATTAAATAAAATACGTTTTCTGTACGACTACTGTTAAAGTGACATTATACTGTATGTAGCTGCATGTTTTATGTGGAAATTAAATTAAAATGTAAAAAACAACAGATGCTTTCTAGAATATATATTTCTAAAGTTGTCGACCTACTTTACATGTGCTGTACTATATGTGAATGTGTGTGTGTGGTGAATGTGTGTGTGATAGAAAGAGAGAGAGAGGTAAATACAACAGATGCATAAACAGAACAAATGCATGAACAGTTTTAATCATCTGTAGGATTGTGCTTTTTTGTTATCCTAGAGCCCTTTTAAGGATTACATTTGCAAAAGACCAAATTGGAAAAAAGTCTGTCAGTCATTTGTGCACGATGGGGCCATAGTATGATGCCACTGTAGCTGAAAACTCGCTCCACTGGAGCACTGGAGGCAGGCACTGCCAAGACCCTTATGGCCACTCGGAACAGTGAAGGAAGAGCTTTTTTGTTCATTGCCCAGAATGAAAGGGCATTCTGACCTTCAGATATGTCAAGGTAGTGACTTAGCTGTTGTGCTGGAGTGGTACCAACACTCTTCTTCTGCCTCATATGGTATGCAGCAAACAGCCCTTCCCCTTGCCCAAGTTCATCTTGCTCTTCCTCATCAACAACAGACACGGGCGGCTCAGTCTCTGCAGCATCATGCAAGATCAGATCCAGGAAAACATTTGAGATTTTAAATGAATGAATGAATAAATTATGTATATAATAAAGGGAATATATATATATATACATATGTACAGTACAAATCTGCTTTTAAAATAACACCAGGTAACACCATAATATCTGATCATATATACAATAGTATAACACATATACAATATAGTCAATTCTGATCATTCAAGTTGATTTTTTTTAAGACCTGATTATGGCGCTACCATCTGCCAGCTGTGTATGTCTTGGGTGCAATGACTGTGTCTCGGCTCAGGCTCAAAACACAGATAAACCGTTTACACAGTAATCAGTGTAAATTAAACTATTTCAATGACGGGAGTAACGGTAACGTTAGGTTACCGTGCGATTTCACTGTTGCGATCGAGGTTAGCACATTGTAGTGCTAGCTGTCTGATTAAAAGTAGATTTGTCATCTTATTTCGGACTTACATCTGTGTGGGAACCCGTAATACTTTTTTCAATGTATGCAAAATGACTTTCCAGCCACATGATGTAACTAGCAAGCTAGAATTCGCCAAGCCATTAGGCTAATATTAACTAGACATTATAGTCATTATACATTAGCCTCGACTTACCTTTCTTTGTGTAACTTCAGATGTCGAACGAAGTTGGATGTTGTAGCCTCTCTGTCTGTAATTTTTGACCCGCATGTTTTGCATACTGCAGTTCGTTTCTTGTTGACCACCTCATAATTTGTGAAAGCAAATGAAATAACCCTAGGTATCATTTTTGTCAGACTGGCGCTCTGCAAAATCACGTTACTTCATGCTTCGCTTCTGCAAGTTGATTGGATGTTGTGTTGTGAGCTGGGGATTCTGGGGAGTTCGTATAAACTGGCTGGAAATGAATACAGTTAACGTTAATTAATTCAAGGAATGTATTCGTTTTTAAAATAAACTTTTTGTTTGGTGTAAGGTCAATTGGTGTATCAAGTCTTTTCAAGTCAAAAGGTTCAAGTTCAAGTGAAGTCACGAGTCATTGGTGTTAAAGTCCGAGTCGAGTGCCAAGTCGAGACCAAAGTCATTAAAATTGTGACTCGAGTCCAAGTCATGTGACTCGAGTCCACACCTCTGCCAAATTGTCCATATGCATGAATAGTGTAAGATTCCTGCTGTGGGTTGACACTGCATCCTAGGTTATTCCCTTCTTTGCAACCACCTATGCTACTGGCATAGTTTCCAGACCCCATGTGACCCTGAATTGGACAAGTGGATACAGAAAATGCATGGATGGGTGGACATGAAACATATGGGGGGGCATCAACCTGTGATTTCAGGATCCCATTAAGGTTTGACATTCTTACAACCAGGCACACTGATCACAACACAAACCCACTGTTCTTCAGTGATTTAGTGTAAAGAAAACATCAAATGAAGTGAGGAAAAAAGAGGATAGTCGTCCCTCTAAGGTGGCAAATTTTACATTTTTCAGTTTATTCTTTAGTTGGCTGTGATAAATTAAATGGGAATATTTTGGGAGCATGCCGAAGGACCACAATACCTCACAGATGATGAGGAGGCCAAAAAAATATAAACAATGCGGAAAATGATTTGAATGACATATCATATATCTGTGTCATTTATTATTTGTTTGTGTAAGTGCATAGTATATCTTTCATACTAAAAGTAATTTTTGGTTAAAAAAAAGAAAAAAGAAAAATACCATGGGATATATGTGTAGCCCTATGGGAAATTTGGGTGTTTAATTTCAAATGTTGATGTATTTAATTTGATGTTTAAAAAGTGTAATTTCTCTTTATATGTAATAAGAATTTAGTTACTTTAAGAAAAAAGAAAAAGAAAAAACTACCTGAAGGAACAATCCAATCAGCGAGAGGGAGGCGAGGGAGAAGATGGCCGGGAGGGGGTGGAAGTAACGGAAAGAAGAAGAATAGTTAAGAAAAGTTGGTAAAACACCAGCTTTATATTGGTGACGGGGGAATGTGAGCAAGATACACTAACTGTATCGCTTAAGAACATTCTCCCCACATTGTTTAGGGTTACATGTGGTGTTTGAGTTTTTTTTTTACCGCGACGAGCCGGAGAACGCTAGCCAAACCTAGCTGGCTAATTGAAGTTTGCAGTAGAGACCTGCATTGGGAGCGGGATCCCGCGGGTCCCGCGGGACCCAACGCAAATCTCACGGGATTGGGCGGGTTTTAGATTGTCGTGGGCGGGAGCGGGCGGGAGCGGGCGCAACAGAGATAGCGGGTCCCAAAATTGTTAGCTTAGCAGGATGGAGGATGCAGCTGATGTTGTTAATAAAATTACAAAGGGAGAATATAAAACAAAACTAAAATTGGGGAAATCGGAGATATGGAAAAACTTTAAAATTGTAACAAACAAAGAGGGTAAAGAGCTGAACTTTGTGTGTTGTGTGAAGTGCGGCAAAGCGATAGTGCACAACGGGCACAAATCTGGCACTTCAGGATTGAGGCGACACACCTGCCCCGTTGCTGTACTCCCAGGTAGAGCCCTGCATTGGGAGCGGGGTCCCGCGGGACTCGGTCCTCCTGCTTTACGCCCAGGACCACGAACTTTGATCCCGGCAAAACCCCCCTGTTTGGGATGTGGACATCCATTTTCCTCCGCTGCGCCACCACAGCGCTGCTCATGTGAGGACGCCGACAACCAGCCATAACAGGGCAAGTTTTTTTTCCTTGGCGCTTTGACGTGAAGCGGCCAGTTATTTGGGCCTCTCCGCTCACCAGCCTCGCCTCAGGCCTGCATCGCTGACTCGATTGGGTACCTAATTTCACCTCAGGTTTTCATTGTAGGTTTATTTCAGTTTAGAATACAACTGCCGGCTTTAAGATTGTATACGTAATGATTTGGGGTATTGTCCTGATTGGGGTGAGAAATACTGTTCAGTAACATTTTAATTTATGTGCATATTTCCAGTAAACCGTTAAACTTTATGATGTTTGTACATTTTTTTTGTTCTTTCTTTCCCCCTGTTGATAATTCATTGGTAAAGGTAACATCTTTGTTCTAAAAAGAGGGTAAAGGAATGTTATATTACTGTGAAGGTAAGCAAGAATTAAATACGACCGATATTGGGGGGAGATGAATGTATTTAAAACTATACTGTACATCGCCAGTTGTTAGATTAATTTGAGCAGTATCAGTACTAACTTCCTGTTTGTATGTGGTAAATAATTAGTTCCCTTTCTGCATTGATTAACATTAGAGAGAGATCTCATATCAAAGGAAAGGATTCGGGGGCGCACTCCAACACATAGCCAGACAAGCTAGGGGGCGCTACATATGTGTCTTGGCTTGGGTACGCCCCACGTCTTCGTCTCGGCGGGAAGCCTCACTCATGTGTTAGCTGCTTCTATGAGCACGCAATCTCACAGTCCACCTGTGAATATTTTTTTTTACTTTTTAGCACCGTTAATTTAGCATATATAATGGGCCCAAGTATTATGTGGATATTGTCACATTCATGGAGATCTTCCGCCTTTAGCCCTCAAGAATGTGAAGGGGTGACTATATTAATATATTAGGATAGTAGTTAGCAGTGCTGTTCCTGGCACCCCGTGCCCCTGCCAGAATGTTTTCATTCCAACCCACTCTGCTTTCAACCTGCCACATGTATTATTAGCTTATTAAAGACCATATGAAGCTGATTAAGGTAGCGTTGGACTGAAAACATTCTGGCGGGGGGAGGCAGGAACAGGACTGCTATTAGAGAAATGTGAAAATGTCAAATACGCTGAGCAAAAGTCCAAAATTGCGGTCGTGCAGGTTGGCTGCAATTCTCCCCTCCAGAGGCGCATCTCATGGAATTTAATGTGGACCTCAGGTAGCACGCACACAGGGGAAACTCACCTGCAGTGAGACTGAGAGAAGGCGACACACATACAGGACACTCCAGATCCACCAGGGGGCGTGGCACAGAAGATAAATCCATTGTGGTGTTTCAAGGCTGGGCTCTCCCTCCGTCTCACACATTCGCACGCAGGATAGACACTCCTGTGTTTCTGAGGACTCGTTGGATCTCATTTTTATTTGATGAAGGTTCTAGGGCCATGCTATGCCCATCTGATAACATATATGTATGAGCACCATGCCTTCACCCAGCTGAGTGTAAGTTTTTAAGTACCTTGTACAATTAAAAGACAACACTCTCTTATTTGCTATTAAAAGTTTATTTCAGAATGCCCCCACACTATTTACAGTTTTTAAAAAGTTCAACGAGGATCTGCTGCAGGATGAGCTCTTCGGGGTCAAGTTTATTCCCTGAGCTCTCCTGCTGCACCTGGATCAGGGGCTCCACCATGGATTCCTGGCTCCCTTCAACTTGGGAGACAGGGACTTGTCCATGTCCATCCTGCACATGGGCAGTCTCAAGTGTTTCCCAACTTTTGAAGCATGGGTCCAGCAACTGGTCCGAGACCCATCCCTCAAACGAGTCTAGAGGCCAGTCCGTTGTTGCAGCAGGGACTGGCCTCATCAGGCTGGAGGATGCTGTTCAGCAACTCCAGGTCCTCCAGGTTCCAGTCCTGTTCCACACAGGAGGGAACAGCATTCCACCCGTGCTGCTCTGTAGAACATCCTGGCACTGGAACATCCTGGCATGGCCGGCTAGCTTCAGTTTCTGCAGCCATTTGCCTGCTCTGCTTGGCAGCTCTTTCCATTTCTTCACTTCCACTCTGGCCACCATTTTCCTCACTACCCTGACCCTGGACCTCTGCCTCCCTGCACCACTTCCTCTTTACCCCACATCTTGCGTGGGTTGACGTACTAGTGTTACTTTCAGGAGTGGCACAATTTTAAACCAATGTCCATGGACCAATATTGTGCAGTCCCATAGGTTACATCCATCAGCCTCTGATATTTCGAGCTGAAGGACTCGGGGTTTCTGCACTTCTGGCGACGCCGTTTACCCTTCTTGGGTGGTTCCGTCGCAACAGGGATGGTGATTGGTGGCAGGAGTGGAACGGGACCCTCGCTCCCTTGCTGGGGCCATACGCTCCACACTGGTGTAGGTGTGGGCATTTGCAGCCCCACAGATCCAGCAAATGGTGTCATGCTTGGCCCAGGGGCGGCCAGCATTCCCCCAGCAGTAAACATGCTGGGACCATCAAGAAAGGGGGCGAACATGTCTGCCCTGTCCATTGCTGCAATTACTGTATAAAAAACATACAAGAGTTCTCCTTAACACATATGAGAATGACTATATTTATGTGATTTGTTTATCTCTTCTAAACCAAACTGTTGAGGAATATCACAAAAAAACATTTTAATTTCATATTACACACTACATTTGTACTGAGAAATATACAGTCAGACCTCGGACATTCGCGAGGTTACGTTCCAAAACCTGTCGCGAATGAGGATGGGGGAAGTAACGGAAAGAAGAAGAATAGTTAAGAAAAGTTGGTAAAACACCAGCTTTATATTGGTGACGGGGGAATGTGAGCAAGATACACTAACTGTATCGCTTAAGAACATTCTCCCCACATTGTTTAGGGTTACATGTGGTGTTTGAGTTTTTTTTTTACCGCGACGAGCCGGAGAACGCTAGCCAAACCTAGCTGGCTAATTGAAGTTTGCAGGGACTGTGCAGGCAAGTAGCCTACTCGGCCTTCCTGCTTTACGCCCAGGACCACGAACTTTGATCCCGGCAAAACCCCCCTGTTTGGGATGTGGACATCCATTTTCCTCCGCTGCGCCACCACAGCGCTGCTCACGTGAGGACGCCGACAACCAGCCATAACAGGGCAAGTTTTTTTTCCTTGGCGCTTTGACGTGAAGCGGCCAGTTATTTGGGCCTCTCCGCTCACCAGCCTCGCCTCAGGCCTGCATCGCTGACTCGATTGGGTACCTAATTTCACCTCAGGTTTTCATTGTAGGTTTATTTCAGTTTAGAATACAACTGCCGGCTTTAAGATTGTATACGTAATGATTTGGGGTATTGTCCTGATTGGGGTGAGAAATACTGTTCAGTAACATTTTAATTTATGTGCATATTTCCAGTAAACCGTTAAACTTTATGATGTTTGTACATTTTTTTTGTTCTTTCTTTCCCCCTGTTGATAATTCATTGGTAAAGGTAACATCTTTGTTCTAAAAAGAGGGTAAAGGAATGTTATATTACTGTGAAGGTAAGCAAGAATTAAATACGACCGATATTGGGGGGAGATGAATGTATTTAAAACTATACTGTACATCGCCAGTTGTTAGATTAATTTGAGCAGTATCAGTACTAACTTCCTGTTTGTATGTGGTAAATAATTAGTTCCCTTTCTGCATTGATTAACATTAGAGAGAGATCTCATATCAAAGTAAAGGATTCGGGGGCGCACTCCAACACATAGCCAGACAAGCTAGGGGGCGCTACATATGTGACTTGGCTTGGGTACGCCCCACGTCTTCGTCTCGGCGGGAAGCCTCACTCATGTGTTAGCTGCTTCTATGAGCACGCAATCTCACAGTTCACCTGTGAATATTTTTTTTTACTTTTTAGCACCGTTAATTTAGCATATATAATGGGCCCAAGTATTATGTGGATATTGTCACATTCATGGAGATCTTCCGCCTTTAGCCCTCAAGAATGTGAAGGGGTGACTATATTAATATATTAGGATAGTAGTTAGCAGTGCTGTTCCTGGCACCCGGTGCCCCTGCCAGAATGTTTTCATTCCAACCCACTCTGCTTTCAACCTGCCACATGTATTATTAGCTTATTAAAGACCATATGAAGCTGATTAAGGTAGCGTTGGACTGAACATTCTGGCGGGGGGAGGCAGGAACAGGACTGCTATTAGAGAAATGTGAAAAAGTCAAATTGCAGTTGTGCAGGTTAGCTGCAATTCTCCCCTCCAGAGGCGCTTTTCATGGAATTTAATTTGGGCCTCAGGTAGGCACACAGGGGAAACTCATCCGCAGTGAGACTGAGAGAAGGCAACACACATACAGGACACTCCAGATCCACCAGGGGGCGTGGCACAGAAGATAAATCCATTGTGGTGTTTCAAGGCTGGGCTCTCCCTCCGTCTCACACATTCGCACGCAGGATAGACACTCCTGTGTTTCTGAGGACTCGTTGGATCTCATTTTTATTTGATGAAGGTTCTAGGGCCATGCTATGCCCATCTGATAACATATATGTATGAGCACCATGCCTTCACCCAGCTGAGTGTAAGTTTTTAAGTACGTTGTACAATTAAAAGACAACACTGTTACATGCTATAAAACTTTTATTTCAGAATGCCCCCACACTATTTACAGTTTTTAAAAAGTTCAACCAGGATCTGCTGCAGGATGAGCTCTTCGGGGTCAAGTGTATTCCCTGAGCTCTCCTGCTGCACCTGGATCTGGGGCTCCACCATGGATTCCTGGCTCCCT
Source organism: Paramormyrops kingsleyae (assembly GCF_048594095.1). Classification (NCBI taxonomy): domain Eukaryota; kingdom Metazoa; phylum Chordata; class Actinopteri; order Osteoglossiformes; family Mormyridae; genus Paramormyrops; species Paramormyrops kingsleyae. The sequence goes on along the minus strand of NC_132809.1, from coordinate 21,537,893 downwards.
TCGACTTGGGAGACAGGGACTTGTCCAGGTAATTGGGAAACATCCTGCACGTGGGCAGTCTCAGGTGTTTGGCTGTGCCAGGAGGTTTCCCAACTATTTAAGCATGGGTCCAGAAACAGGTCCGAGACCCATCCCTCAAACGAGTCTAGAGGCCAGTCCATTGTTGCAGCAGGGACTGGCCTCTCATCAGGCTGGAGGATGCTGTTCAGCAACTCCAGGTCCTCCAGGTTCCAGTTCTGTTCCACACAGGAGGGAACAGCATTCCACCCGTGCTGCTCTGTAGAACATCCTGGCACAGGATGGTTTAGAGACTCAGATGGCCGGCTAGCTTCAGTTTCTGCAGCCATTTGCCTGCTCTGCTTGGCAGCTCTTTCCAGTTCTTCACTTCCACTCTGGCCACCATTTTCCTCACTGTCCTGACCCTGGACCTCTGCCTCCCTGCACCACTTCCTCTTTACCCCACATCTTGCGTGGGTTGACGTACTAGTGTTACTTTCAGGAGTGGCACAATTTAAGCCAATGTCCATGGACCAATATTGTGCAGTCCCATAAGTAACATCCATCAGCCTCTGGTATTTCGAGCTGAAGGACTCGGGGTTTCTGCACTTCTGGCGACGCCGTTTACCCTTCTTGGGTGGTTCCGTCGCAACAGGGATGGTGATTGGTGGCAGGAGTGGAACGGGAGCCTCGCTCCCTTGCTGGGGCCAGACGCTCCACACTGGTGTAGGTGTGGGCATTTGCAGCCCCACAGATCCAGGGAATGGTGTCATGCTTGGCCCAGGGGCGGCCAGCATTCCCCCAGCAGTAAACATGCTGGGACCATCAAGATAGGGGTCGAACATGTCTGCCCTGTCCATTGCTGCAATTACTGTATAAAAAACATACAAGAGTTCTACTTAACACATATGAGAATGACTATATTTATGTGATTTGTTTATCTCTTCTAATCCAAACTGTTGAGAAATATCACAAAAAACATTTTAATTTCATATTACACACTACGTTTGTACTGAGAAATATACAGTCAGACCTCGGACATTCGCGAGGTTACGTTCCAAAACCTGTCGCGAATGAGGATGGGGGAAGTAACGGAAAGAAGAAGAATAGTTAAGAAAAGTTGGTAAAACACCAGCTTTATATTGGTGACGGGGGAATGTGAGCAAGATACACTAACTGTATCGCTTAAGAACATTCTCCCCACATTGTTTAGGGTTACATGTGGTTTTTGAGTTTTTTTTTTTACCGCGACGAGCCGGAGAACGCTAGCCAAACCTAGCTGGCTAATTGAAGTTTGCAGGGACTGTGCGTGCAAGTAGCCTACTCGGCCCTCCTGCTTTACGCCCAGGACCACGAACTTTGATCCCGGCAAAACCCCCCTGTTTGGGATGTGGACATCCATTTTCCTCCGCTGCGCCACCACAGCGCTGCTCACGTGAGGACGCCAACAACCAGCCATAACAGGGCAAGTTTTTTTTCCTTGGCGCTTTGACGTGAAGCGGCCAGTTATTTGGGCCTCTCCGCTCACCAGCCTCGCCTCAGGCCTGCATCGCTGACTCGATTGGGTACCTAATTTCACCTCAGGTTTTCATTGTAGGTTTATTTCAGTTTAGAATACAACTGCCGGCTTTAAGATTGTATACGTAATGATTTGGGGTATTGTCCTGATTGGGGTGAGAAATACTGTTCAGTAACATTTTAATTTATGTGCATATTTCCAGTAAACCGTTAAACTTTATGATGTTTGTACATTTTTTTTGTTCTTTCTTTCCCCCAGTTGATAATTCATTGGTAAAGGTAACATCTTTGTTCTAAAAAGAGGGTAAAGGAATGTTATATTACTGTGAAGGTAAGCAAGAATTAAATACGACCGATATTGGGGGGAGATGAATGTATTTAAAACTATACTGTACATCGCCAGTTGTTAGATTAATTTGAGCAGTATCAGTACTAACTTCCTGTTTGTATGTGGTAAATAATTAGTTCCCTTTCTGCATTGATTAACATTAGAGAGAGATCTCATATCAAAGGAAAGGATTCGGGGGCGCACTCCAACACATAGCCAGACAAGCTAGGGGGCGCTACATATGTGTCTTGGCTTGGGTACGCCCCACGTCTTCGTCTCGGCGGGAAGCCTCACTCATGTGTTAGCTGCTTCTATGAGCACGCAATCTCACAGTTCACCTGTGAATATTTTTTTTACTTTTTAGCACCGTTAATTTAGCATTTTTAATAATGGGCCCAAGTATTATGTGAATATTGTCACATTCATGGAGATCTTCCGCCTTTAGCCCTCAAGAATGTGAAGGGGTGACTATATTAATATATTAGGATAGTAGTTAGCAGTGCTGTTCCTGGCACCCCGTGCCCCTGCCAGAATGTTTTCATTCCAACCCACTCTGCTTTCAACCTGCCACATGTATTATTAGCTTATTAAAGACCATATGAAGCTGATTAAGGTAGCGTTGGACTGAAAACATTCTGGCGGGGGGAGGCAGGAACAGGACTGCTATTAGAGAAATGTGAAAGTCAAATACGCTGAGCAAAAGTCCAAAATTGCGGTCGTGCAGGTTGGCTGCAATTCTCCCCTCCAGAGGCGCATCTCATGGAATTTAATGTGGACCTCAGGTAGGCACACAGGGGAAACTCACCCGCAGTGAGACTGAGAGAAGGCGACACACATACAGGACAGTACAGATCCACCAGGGGGCGTGGCACAGAAGATAAATCCATTGTGGTGTTTCAAGGCTGGGCTCTCCCTCCGTCTCACACATTCGCACGCAGGATAGACACTCCTGTGTTTCTGAGGACTCGTTGGATCTCATTTTTATTTGATGAAGGTTCTAGGGCCATGCTATGCCCATCTGATAACATATATGTATGAGCACCATGCCTTCACCCAGCTGAGTGTAAGTTTTTAAGTACCTTGTACAATTGAAAGACAACACTCTCTTATTTGCTATTAAAAGTTTATTTCAGAATGCCCCCACACTATTTACAGTTTTTAAAAAGTTCAACCAGGATCTGCTGCAGGATGAGCTCTTCGGGGTCAAGTGTATTCCCTGAGCTCTCCTGCTGCACCTGGATCTGGGGCTCCACCATGGATTCCTGGCTCCCTTCGACTTGGGAGACAGGGACTTGTCCAGGTAATTGGGAAACATCCTGCACATGGGCAGTCTCAGGTGTTTGGCTGTCCCAGGAGGTTTCCCAACTTTTGAAGCATGGGTCCACAAACAGGTCCGAGACCCATCCGTCAAACGAGTCTAGAGGCCAGTCCGTTGTTGCAGCAGGGACTGGCCTCTCATCAGGCTGGAGGATGTTGTTCAGCAACTCCAGGTCCTCCAGGTTCCAGTTCTGTTCCACACAGGAGGGAACAGCATTCCACCCGTGCTGCTCTGTAGAACATCCTGGCACAGGATGGTTTAGAGACTCAGATGGCCAGCTAGCTTCAGTTTCTGCAGCCATTTGCCTGCTCTGCTTGGCAGCTCTTTCCAGTTCTTCACTTCCACTCTGGCCACCATTTTCCTCACTGTCCTGACCCTGGACCTCTGCCTCCCTGCACCACTTCCTCTTTACCCCACATCTTGCGTGGGTTGACGTACTAGTGTTACTTTCAGGAGTGGCACAATTTAAGCCAATGTCCATGGACCAATATTGTGCAGTCCCATAAATAACATCCATCAGCCTCTGGTATTTCGAGCTGAAGGACTCGGGGTTTCTGCACTTCTGGCGACGCCGTTTACCCTTCTTGGGTGGTTCCGTCGCAACAGGGATGGTGATTGGTGGCAGGAGTGGAACGGGAGCCTCGCTCCCTTGCTGGGGCCAGACGCTCCACACTGGTGTAGGTGTGGGCATTTGCAGCCCCACAGATCCAGGGAATGGTGTCATGCTTGTCCCAGGGGCGGCCAGCATTCCCCCAGCAGTAAACATGCTGGGACCATCAAGATAGGGGTCGAACATGTCTGCCCTGTCCATTGCTGCAATTACTGTATAAAAAAACATACAAGAGTTCTACTTAACACATATGAGTGACTATACCCACACGGAAATAACCTATATAAACATATATGTTTTAATATAGGTTTTGATATAGGTTTTTAATATATGTGACATATATAAAATTGGCCGTTTTCCTATATTATATGTACATATATGCACATATATGTTCACCTATATGTTCACCTATTATTAAATTATTATTAAATTATTATTACTAAAATTATTAAAATCCATAGCTGCTAGACAACATAAATAAAAGCCCAAAATGTAGTAATTTAAATTTTTTATTTACATTTAGCAAGTGTCTTGTCACACAACGACAGTCTGCACCTGCAGGAGCCAGGATTCAAACCCCCGACCTTCTGATCATGGCACATCCTTCTCTCCCATCTGTGCCACTGTTGCCATTAAATTTCTTATTCTTTTTCCTCTGTTTCTCCCTCTCCCTCCGAAGGTTGGCGTGAAAAAGAAATGTTCTTCTAAATACAACTGCATAGTAAATGTTTCAGGAAAGCGTGTAGACATCATAGCTTTCCATCTCCTCTCACTTATTTGCCATAGTTAAATTCCATAACATGCCAATTACATGTGATACTAATTTCACGTGTTCGCACATAAGTTTTTTGCATTTTTTTTTTTTAGTTAGTTCTTAGTTATTGCCTTGATAATAGAAAATATGAGCTAGGCATCATGTATGACAGTTGCCAAAGTGAGATATGAGCTAAAATGACCAGATCCTGCCATGAGCTATATAGGAGACATATGTACATATAGGGCTTATATGTGGATATAAAGAAGCAATACAGGAGACCTTTATGGCCTGTATATGCACATATATGCACCTCAATTTTGCCTATATGTGGCATATATGCAGCATATATATATTATCATATATATGCATATATACTTCATATAGGTTTCATATATGCGCATATATCCTCATATAGGTTCTTTCCATGTGGGTATTTATGTGATTTGTTTATCTCTTCTAATCCAAACTGTTGAGAAATATCACAAAAAACATTTTAATTTCATATTACACACTACGTTTGTACTGAGAAATATACAGTCAGACCTCGGACATTCGCGAGGTTACGTTCCAAAACCTGTTGCGAATGAGGATTCGCGGATGTTTGGTAGAGTCACTAGAAATGGTAATATGTGCTTATTTCTATAGTTTAAACCCTAAATATGGTCCCAAAACACTCTCATTTCATTTAAAAGTTAGCTTAATTAATTCATTATATTTTAAAAAAAATGTTTGATGTAAAAAGACGCTCTGTCTCAGATCTGCATGTTCCCATGCCCTCCCTGTGTTTTCTCCAACAGTCCAAAAACATACTGCAGTGCACTGGATAGGCCTGTCGCGATAGTCGATAAATCGATTAATCGCACGATAAAAAAAATGACCTCGATAATTTTTCCGGCCGCGATAATTTCATTTGCATACTTGTTTGTTATCCGCGACTGAATGACAACTCTCGTTTCCTTAGCGTAGGACAGCGGTTCCCTAACTAGGGTACGCGTACCCCCTGGGGTAAGCAAGAGGCTGTAGGGGGTACGCGAGCGGGGGGAATCACGAATTCGAACAACGAGACAGTCAGTAATTCTCACAACAGCGGAGTCGGTGTATTCCAAAAAAGCCGTAAAACACAAAATACAGTCGTGTTTATGTCATATGTTTTTGTGCTTATTAAATTTAAGTGTTCCCAAAGATTAATCCCACAACAGTAATAAAATAAATGTCTTTAACATAAATACTAAAGAATAGATCGCTTTAATCGCTATTACAGTTGGGTATGGGCACGCGGTCTTATTTAGAAAACATATACAAAAAGAGACGCATATAATGTTTAATCATTCGTTAATTAGTATTTGTCCGGTCCAGGAGGTTAATTTTGGGGATCGTTAAAGTGATAGATCACCTATCTTGATTAAGCCTGATTCGGTTCGTTATATATATTATGTAAGGAATAATTGACTCCGGACCGTTGAATTATTAAAAAAATAATGCACACCCGAGGTGGTTATTCCGCTTATTCCGTTACACCTCGGGTGTGCATTATTTTTCTAATAATTCAACGGTCCGGAGTCAATTATTCCGCTTATACTACGGTTGCCACACCTCAAGACATCGATCAGATGATATATTTCAAGGGATTCGTCCGGTTTTTCTACTTAAATCGCTATTGTGAGTAGGATTATTTCTTCCGCATCTCATCCAACGACTCTTTTGCTAGTTCCAAAACGTCATTTTAAAGCTGGCAATGGAGGCTTGAGCCGTTGATAGCAGACTAATGCAGTTAATAATGAAGTTATTAGAAAGAGAGCGAGAGAGACAGAGACACAGAGAAAGAGAGAGAGAGCTTGTATGAATTAGGCTACCTCTGTGTGTCCCTCAACAGTGTTCTGAAGCACCGTCTCTAAACTGTAAGTCTGCTTTAAGATGCAGCGCTGTTATTACCTCGCTAGTGAGAAATGTCATGTGTAGCCTTTAAGTTGCTACACTAGGCTAACTGTCTAGCTGTTCTTCGCTGATCGTTTTATGTCTTTTGTCGTTGCCGGCTGCCTTTGATGTCCGCTTCCGTTTATGTTGTTTTTCATCTGGACTGTCTAATACTGCTGCAGCCCAGTTGTTGAAAGTTTCATATTCACCGTAAATATTAAAATGTACTTTCGGAAAATCGTCTGTCATGTTGTTGTTTTTGTTAGTCCTGTGTGCTGTATAGGTACTGTATGCTAATTTCCGTTATTACAGTTAACTATGCGAAGTGATATGGAACTGTAATGCGGTCAAGAGAGCTGCCTGGAACTACGTTCGCTGTGCGTTTCCCTGAAAATAATTGCACACCTCAGAAGGTTCGTCAGCCAATCAGATTCAAGCATTCAACGGTCCCGTAGTATAATAAAAAGTAAATATTAAGTAAGAATGAGAATATGAACAACCATGGGAATTATTTTTACAGTGAAAACAATTGATATTAATTATATTGTATGTTCTTGAGTAATCGATAAAATCAGTATATGCAAGACATCAATCTGTAATAGTGGAAAATATGTCCAGTTGATATGTCCAGTATGATCTAGGTCTGTGTGGTCAGACACTGTGCAATAAACAGAATTTTTAGGAACATGGCAAATGTTCACATTGCAGCATGGAAGTAGGTTCACTGTCACAACGCTGACCGGGGAAGCAGAGGCGAGGAGACATATAGGATCGATCGGGGAAATGCGGGGTTTAATGAGCAAAAGGAACACACACTAGCGGTAAAGCAGAATTACAATACAATGACAGGACTGGAGAAACAAACGGAAACACGGACTAAATACAATGGACTAATGACAAGTTTGACAACAATCAGGAACAGCTGGTAAACACAGGGAATCCACACTGGGTTAACGAGGGGGCGTGGCACACGGAAAGAGCGGACGATCGGGACATGACACTCACTGGAGAGCTTTGTCACAGATAAATTAACTGTCTCTAACAGCGTCTAACCGCACATTAAATAAAGTCCTGCGTATTTTTCTATTCTGAAATTCTGCCATGGCATGCACCAGTATGATGCTGGTGCAACTTTCCCAGGACCCTAGTCAAAAATATCTGCCACTCTGGTCGCGGAAAACAAGCGCTAACGGAAATATATGAAAAACATGGGAGCGGTAGAAGATTTTTTTGAAATTTGACAGGAATGGGACGGTACGGGAATGACATCCCACGGGACTGAACGGGATGGGAATGGGTTTTGAAAATTTGGTTGAGCCTATTCTTTAATATTTTTTGAAGTGCAATTTTGTTTACATCCATTTTATTTATTGTTTTTGGTATTTATTCAAGTGCATTTTTTGTTAACAGAGACTGAGAGTCCATTGCTTTTATTGTTTTTGGTTGTTTTGTTCATTGTTATTGTGGATATTTAAAATGTTTTCCATTTTCAGTGTTAAATAGTCTAAAAATAAACGTTTCTGAATTTTGAAAGGCGTATGTGCATTATTATGCCATTATCATTATTCTAGATGAAAATGGTCTCAGATGGACAATATTATCGTTTATCGCGATAATTTCTTGGACAATTTATCGTCCAGCAAAATTTGTTATCGTGACAGGCCTAGCACTGGAGTTACCAAATTGCAGAGGTGAGACCAAGTCATTGTTTTGCAAGTCACAAGTAAGTCTCAAGTCCTTTCACTTAAGTCTCGAGTTAAGTCCCAAGTCAAGACATGCAAGTCCCGAGTCAAGTCCCAAGTCCTAAACTTTGAATTTCGAGTCCTGAACAAGTCGTTTACCCTTCTTGGGTGAACAAGTCGTTTACCCTTCTTGGGTGGTTCCGTCGCAACAGGGATGGTGATTGGTGGCAGGAGTGGAACGGGAGCCTCGCTCCCTTGCTGGGGCCAGACGCTCCACACTGGTGTAGGTGTGGGCATTTGCAGCCCCACAGATCCAGGGAATGGTGTCATGCTTGTCCCAGGGGCGGCCAGCATTCCCCCAGCAGTAAACATGCTGGGACCATCAAGATAGGGGTCGAACATGTCTGCCCTGTCCATTGCTGCAATTACTGTATAAAAAAACATACAAGAGTTCTACTTAACACATATGAGTGACTATATTTATGTGATTTGTTTATCTCTTCTAATCCAAACTGTTGAGAAATATCACAAAAAACATTTTAATTTCATATTACACACTACGTTTGTACTGAGAAATATACAGTCAGACCTCGGACATTCACGAGGTTACGTTCCAAAACCTGTTGCGAATGAGGATTCGCGGATGTTTGGTAGAGTCACTAGAAATGGTAATATGTGCTTATTTCTATAGTTTAAACCCTAAATATGGTCCCAAAACACTCTCATTTCATTTAAAAGTTAGCTTAATTAATTCATTATATTTTTAAAAAAATGTTTGATGTAAAAAGACGCTCTGTCTCAGATCTGCATGTTCCCATGCCCTCCCTGTGTTTTCTCCAACAGTCCAAAAACATACTGCAGTGCACTGGAGTTACCAAATTGCAGAGGTGGGACCAAGTCATTGTTTTGCAAGTCACAAGTAAGTCTCAAGTCCTTTCACTTAAGTCTCGAGTTAAGTCCCAAGTCAAGACATGCAAGTCCCGAGTCAAGTCCCAAGTCCTAAACTTTGAATTTCGAGTCCTGAACAAGTCATTTGACCAAATATGTTATTTTATTACTAGGTAATAATAAATAATTTTCAGAAATTATAAATGCTTCTAAAAAGGTGTATTTATTGGACAGCAGCAAGTGCAACTGAACTTAATCAGAGAAAAAAAGGAGTGCTGACATTGCATTTCACAGTAAATATTAACCCAGTACAACAGCATTATTTTTGTTACTGTCCTTTTTTACAATACCCAACCTCATCTCATACTGAACCAATGTTTATTAAATAAAATACGTTTTCTGTACGACTACTGTTAAAGTGACATTATACTGTATGTAGCTGCATGTTTTATGTGGAAATTAAATAAAAATGTAAAAAACAACAGATGCTTTCTAGAATATATATTTCTAAAGTTGCCGACCTACTTTACATGTGCTGTACTATATGTGAATGTGTGTGTGTGGTGAATGTGTGTGTGATAGAAAGAGAGAGAGAGGTAAATACAACAGATGCATAAACAGAACAAATGCATGAACAGTTTTAATCATCTGTAGGATTGTGCTTTTTTGTTATCCTAGAGCCCTTTTAAGGATTACATTTGCAAAAGACCAAATTGGAAAAAAGTCTGTCAGTCATTTGTGCACGATGGGGCCGTAGTATGATGCCACTGTAGCTGAAAACTCGCTCCACTGGAGCACTGGAGGCAGGCACTGCCAAGACCCTTATGGCCACTCGGAACAGTGAAGGAAGAGCTTTTTTGTTCATTGCCCAGAATGAAAGGGCATTCTGACCTTCAGATATGTCAAGGTAGTGACTTAGCTGTTGTGCTGGAGTGGTACCAACACTCTTCTTCTGCCTCTTATGGTATGCAGCAAACAGCCCTTCCCCTTGCCCAAGTTCATCTTGCTCTTCCTCATCAACAACAGACACGGGCGGCTCAGTCTCTGCAGCATCATGCAAGATCAGATCCAGGAAAACATTTGAGATTTTAAATGAATGAATGAATAAATTATGTATATAATAAAGGGAATATATATATATATATATTTACACAGATATACATACACACATTAAACTCAATATGTACCTTTCACTTGTTTTTCTACTTCTGCCTTGACCTCACGACTGACCAGCACATGGTGCTCCACCCACATCAGAGAAAAGGCAGGATCCAAGGCAGCTGCTTTGAGGTAGACTGGATCTGAAAAGGGGGCAGTGATTCCATCTTGTATCCTAGCCATCTTCACATTGATGAATATTCCAAGAAATCTTTTGTTTAGGGATGCCTGGAGATTTCTGACCAGGCCGCTCAGGAATCGGGCTTGAGGCTTTAGCTTCTCAAGGTGGTGATTCAGGGACAGGACAGAGGGAACCACAAAACTGATAGTAACATCTTCTCACCTTGTGTCAAATCTGTTGCTTCTCCAAACGGCTTAAGGATGTCCAACAACTCTTTCAACAAATTCCACTCCCTTACTGTAAACAGCAACTCCTTGTGTCCAGCCTTTTCTAGAACATGGCAGAGTTTTAAATAGTCATACTGGAAAACTGCCTTCACTTGCCTTAGCGTTGAGTTCCATCTTGTATTGACAACAGCAGGAATGCCTCTTTGTTCTCCAAATTCAGCATCAAATGCATCTCTGAATGTTGTGCTCGTGTGCAAAAGTGAGCTGAGCTTTGATAACTTAGAGAGAGAAGTAGTTGTCACTTTTGTTTCTTTCAAACTGTCTCCAACCACAAGCTGGAGGGTGTGTGCAAAACACTGCAAGCGCTGTTTTTTTGCCATAGCAGCATCTACTGTTACCCTATCTTCCTGGGTTAGGTCATTCCAGAGCTCTGGGTCATCAAGGTGGTCTTCATCATATACTTCATCTTCTTGTTCAGTGGGAAAGCATACAGTAAACGCTTTCTGCATGTTGGCAGCATTGTCACTTATAATATAGTCCAGTTTATCTCTAATGCTGTATTCATCACATATGGCCTCAAACAGCTCACAGATCCTGTCAGCTGTGTGTGAGCCTCTGAAGCGGTCACAGGCCAGGAGACTGGACTTAAGCTGTATCCTCTCCGTTTCTTTCTCTATGTAGTGCACTGTTACACCAAGGAACCCCCTCATCTTTCGGTCAGACCAAATGTCCACAGTGACTGAAACGTGGTCTATGTTCCTCAACTCAGTTTTCAATTTTGAACGTCTCTCTGAAGCAAGGTCCTCTACTTTTGATGACAGTGTTCTGCGACATACTGGGCTATACTTACTGTCAACTACAGTCATAAAGTGCCGAAAACTCTTGTTTTCTACAATAGACAAGGGCAAGTTGCAATCAATAACCAAGTCAGAGAGTATTGCATTGGTGATAGCTTTCTGCTGTGGATGAGTCATGCTGTACTGTTCTACACGGATGACCATGAACTGTAAGATTGAAGGCTGTTGGGGTTCAATTCTTTTCAGAATTTTTCAAATCAAACAACCAATTAATTGAAAAAATAATAAGCAGACTGTTTCATAATAAAATAAACATTAACTGCATTGAAAATGGTACAGCAATACAAAAAAAAATCTCCACGGTAACCAACTACTACAGTACAAATCTGCTTTTAAAATAACACCAGGTAACACCATAATATCTGATCATATATACAATAGTATAACACATATACAATATAGTCAATTCTGATCATTCAAGTTGATTTTTTTAAGACCTGATTATGGCGCTACCATCTGCCAGCTGTGTATGTCTTGGGTGCAATGACTGTGTCTCGGCTCAGGCTCAAAACACAGATAAACCGTTTACACAGTAATCAGTGTAAATTAAACTATTTCAATGACGGGAGTAACGGTAACGTTACCGTGCGATTTCACTGCTGCGATCGAGGTTAGCACATTGTAGTGCTAGCTGTCTGATTAAAAGTAGATTTGTCATCTTATTTCGGATTTACATCTGTGTGGGAACCCGTAATACTTTTTTCAATGTATGCAAAATGACTTTCCAGCCACATGATTTAACTAGCAAGCTAGAATTCGCCAAGCCATTAGGCTAATATTAACTAGACATTATAGTCACTATACATTAGCCTCGACTTACCTTTCTTTGTGTAACTTCAGATGTCGAACGAAGTTGGATGTTGTAGCCTCTCTGTCTGTAATTTTTGACCCGCATGTTTTGCATACTGCAGTTCGTTTCTTGTTGACCACCTCATAATTTGTGAAAGCAAATGAAATAACCCTAGGTATCATTTTTGTCAGACTGGCGCTCTGCAAAATCACGTTACTTCATGCTTCGCTTCTGCAAGTTGATTGGATGTTGTGTTGTGAGCTGGGGATTCTGGGGAGTTCGTATAAACTGGCTGGAAATGAATACAGTTAACGTTAATTAATTCAAGGAATGTATTCGTTTTTAAAATAAACTTTTTGTTTGGTGTAAGGTCAATTGGTGTATCAAGTCTTGTCAAGTCAAAAGGTTCAAGTCCAAGTGAAGTCACGAGTCATTGGTGTTAAAGTCCGAGTCGAGTGCCAAGTCTTTTGTGATTTTATCAAGTCGAGACCAAAGTCATTAAAATTGTGACTCGAGTCTAACTCGAGTCCAAGTCATGTGACTCGAGTCCACACCTCTGCCAGATTGTCCATATGCATGAATAGTGTAAGATTCCTGCTGCGGGTTGACACTGCATCCTAGGTTATTCCCTTCTTTGCAACCATCTATGCTACTGGCATAGTTTCCAGACCCCTGTGACCCTGAATTGGACAAGTGGATACAGAAAATGCATGGATGGGTGGACATGAAACATATGGGGGGGGGCATCAACCTGTGATTTCAGGATCGGTTTGACATTCTTACAACCAGGCACAATGATCACAGCACAAACCCACCGTTTTTCAGTGATTTAGTGTAAAGAAAACATCAAATGAAGTGAGGAAAAGAGAGGATAGTCGTCCCTCTAAGGTGGCAAATTTGACATTTTTCAGTTTATTCTTCAGTTGGCCGTGATAAATTAAATGGGAATATTTTGGGAGCATGCCGAAGGACCACAATACCTCACAGATGATGAGGAGGCCAAAAAAATATAAACAGTACAGAAAATGATTTGAATGACATATCATATATCTGTGTTATTTATTATTTGTTTGTGTAAGTGCATAGTATATCTTTCATACTAAAAGTAATTTTTGGTTAAAAGAAAAATACGATGGGATATATGTGTCTTGGCTTGGGTACGCCCCACGTCTTCGTCTTGGCGGGAAGCCTCACTCATGTGTTAGCTGCTTCCATGAGCACGCAATCTCACAGTTCACCTAATATTTTTTTTACTTTTTAGCACCGTTAATTTAGCATTTTTAATAATGAGCCCAAGTATTATGTAGACATTGTCATATTCACCCAGCTGACTGTTTAAGTACCTTGTACAATTAAAAGACAACACTCTCTTATTTGCTATTAAAAGTTTATTTCAGAATGCCCCCACACTATTTACAGTTTTTAAAAAGTTCTACCAGGATCTGCTGCAAGATGAGCTCTTCGGGGTCAAATGTATTCCCTGAGCTGTCCTGCTGCACCTGGATCTGGGGCTCCACCATGGATTCCTGGCTCCCTTCAACTTGGGAGACAGGGACTTGTCCATGTCCATCCTGCACATGGGCAGTCTCAGGTGTTTCCCAACTTTTTAAGCATGGGTCAAGAAACAGGTCCGAGACCCATCCCTCAAACGGGTCTAGAGGCCAGTCCATTGTTGCAGCAGGGACTGGCCTCTCATCAGGCTGGAGGATGCTGTTCCACAACTCCAGGTCCTCCAGGTTCCAGTCCTGTTCCACACAGGAGGGAACAGAATTCCACCCGTGCTGCTCTGAAGAACATCCTGGCACAGGATGGTTCAGAGACTCTGATGGCCGGCTAGCTGCAGTATCTGCAGCCATTTGCCTGCTCTGCTTGGCAGCTCTCTCCACTTCTTCGTTTCCACTCTGGCCACCATTTTCCTCACTGCCCTGGCCCTGGACCTCTGCCTCCCTGCACCACTTCCTCTTTACCCCACATCTTGTGTGGGTTGATGTATCAGTGGAACTTTCATGTGTGGCACAATTTAAACCATTGTCTATGGACCAATATTGTGCAGTCCCATAAGTTACATCCATCAGCCTCTGGTATTTCGAGCTGAAGGACTCGGGGTTTCTGCACCTCTGGCGACGCCGTTTACCCTTCTTGGGTGGTTCCGTCGCAACAGGGATAGTAATTGGTGGCAGGAGTGGAACGGGAGCCTCGCTCCCTTGCTGGGGCCAGACGCTCCACACTGGTGTAGGTGTGGGCATTTGCAGCCCCACAGATCCAGCAAATGGTGTCATGCTTGGCCCAGGGGCGGCCAGCATTCCCCCAGCAGTAAACATGCTGGGACCATCACCATACTGGGCGAACATGTCTGCCCTGTCCATTGCTGCAATTACTGTATAAAAAACATACAAGAGTTCTCCTTAACACATATGAGAATGACTATATTTATGTGATTTGTTTATCTCTTCTAATCCAAACTGTTGAGAAATATCACAAAAAAACATTTTAATTTCAAATTACACACTACGTTTGTACTGAGAAATATACAGTCAGACCTCGGACATTCGCGAGGTTACGTTCCAAAACCTGTTGCGAATGAGGATTCGCGGATGTTTGGTAGAGTCACTAGAAATGGTAATATGTGCTTATTTCTATAGTTTAAACCCTAAATATGGTCCCAAAACACTCTCATTTCATTTAAAAGTTAGCTTAATTAATGCATTATATTTTTTAAAAATGTTTGATGTAAAAAGTGTACACAGGGTTTAATCAAAAGGTAAAGACAAGCAGGACAATGGAACAGGCAGCAAACTTAAAATGACGTTAATGACAGGACTCGGGAAACATACATAAACGCAGACTTAAATACACAGGACCAGGGCTGGACTGGCCTAATTTTTTATACAATTTAGACAGCACAGAATCATTAACCTACTTTAATGCATTTATTTATACAACCACATATTTCCCACATTTTGACATCAGTGATGCAGTTAAGATCTCTATTTCTTGATGCCAACCCTCCCCATTAATCCGGGCTTGGGACAGGTGTTCTGTCATAAAATACTACCTATCGAGACGTGCTATCGAGTGCAGTGCAGTTCCACCGTCTTGGGATTAGGGTTAGGGTTAGGTTTTAGGGGTTAGGGTTAAGGTAAGGGTTATAGGGGTTTTGGGGGGTTAGGGTAAGAGTTAGGGTTAGGGCTATCGATTAGCACTACGGTAGCATTTTTCTACAAGGCAGCATATATCGACAGAACACCAGCACCTAGTTCAGCTGGCTTGCTCCCTTAAGTGGCTGGGTTAGGCTAAACTATATACATACAGTGGTACCTCTGTTCTCGAACTCACTACAACTCAAATTTCTTGAAAGTCGAACAAACAAGTTTGACCTTGAACTCGATTTGAATATCAGAAGTCGAACCGTGAACGCTGACCTAATATAAATTGTACGCGCCAGGAAATGAGTCATACTACAAGGCAATTCTTACTTGAATGCCTTCTTCACAGGCTGGACGATTAACCAAATAAAGCAGCACAACATTACAGTAACTAACAATAAATAAACCACTAACTTACGTGTACTATTAGAGCATTTGTGTCATTTGTTTAAATTTTATTTTACCAGGTAAATTAACTGAAAACCAGTTCTCACTGCTTTACATGATATTCGGGAGAAATAGCAGATTACGCATTGGAACTGCCTGGGATACAAACGTCATGCGTGTAACTAAATTCTTCAGCCAATAAGGGCAAATGTGCGGTTCCAGTTTGTGCAGCCGGGTGAGAGGTCGCAATGCATCTAACCGTAATGCATTACGTCAGGATCAGAATGCGTTGCTTTAAGCCAGCGCTGCAAGCAAGTTGAACGCAACTGTCAGTGCCTGATGTGTGCTGGCTGCACGATCGGTTTCACGCATGCGCCGCCGTGTTGCTGCACGATCGGTCCCACGAAACGCTTTACGGCTGTCACTGTCCGATGTGTGCCGGCTGCACGATCGGTTCCCCTGCGTTGGAAGCCAGCGATGAGTTTTACGCAGCCCTCTGATATTTCTTAAATTTGTTTTTGAAACTATTTTTATGAACCATTTACATTTTATTTTAAAAAATTATATATATATATATTTACTAACAGAAAAGGATGGATTTAAGAAATAAAAAGGACACTCAAAACAGGTCATTAAGAAAACCTATAAGTAAGTAGTAAGTAGTTTACAAATACACAGAAAGAACTTAAACTAAAACATAATGCACGTGTCCATATAAAAAAATACATATTATTTTAACTAAATACGGTGATGCTACAAACATATACATATCGCACAGACACAATTCACATGTATGACTGCCTTTAAACGCTCTCAAAAATTATAGATATATGTTGCTTTAGAGTTTCGCTGTAAACAGTCCAGTATGTGCGGGTCCGAAAACGCGCTGTCTGCCGCAAAGCGTTGCATGGGACCGATCGTGCAGCAACACGGTGGCGCATGCGCGGAACCGATCGCGCAGCCGGCACACAGCAACATGGCGTCTCTCCGAGTGCGCATGCGCGCGCATGCGGGGAACCGAGCGTGCAACAGTCGTCAGACGGATGAGGACGTTAGGCAGCCTTTAGATCCTACCCATCATGCACTGCAGTTTTTTGCAAAACCCTCAAACGGAAAACCATTAAATACAAAAGGAACAGCTTAGTTTGACTTCAAAACATTACTATGTATTATATTTTAAGTTTGTTGTAGGGATTTTACAGGTTTTTTTTTTCCAAATAAAAATTACACCCTACTCCCACCATAATAAGAATGTATAACAAAATGAGAGATATATAAAATGGCAAGCCACATCGAAAATATAAATAGTATATTCTAGCCATCAATATCCTAGGGGATAATGCATCCTTTTAATTTTGTGTGTATTTAGTATATGGGAGAGGCCTCTACGATCCAGGGGAGGGCCCCGGGCCGGCCCAAAAATGTGCGTCGGCCCACCGGGCATTACCCGGTACGCCAGATGACCTGTCCAGCCCTGCCCAGGACTAATGACAGCAACTCGAAACAGCACTGATCACACGGGGATTCCAGACGCGCTAGATGAGGGCGCGTGGCACACGGGACGATCGGACGTACAGGTCATAACGATTGCAAAGGGAATAAACTTTGCGAATGGGATTCGCATCTTGTAAAGGTACAATACAGTATGTACATAAATAGGAACGTTTCCACATGAAAGCCACGTTTTTTAAGGGATTTCTAACTGATTTATATTGTATGCCTTGAACTTTCCCCAAAGTAGAATCTTCATTAACTAAATTTTTCTTACCAATTTTACACTTAAAAGCATGAAAACTTGTAAATTATTACGAAAATTTAACATAAACACTTCTGTAGGGTTTTTCGAGGATTTCGCAGATGTGCGAAAAAATCGCGGATACTTATAAGTTCGGTTCCAATGAAATTTTTGCGGATCTGTGAATTCACGAAGCGCGAATGGATGAGCGCTTACTGTTTACCTACCGTTTGCTTGATAATAACGATATGGATCGACAATTTGAGAATACTGCTGAGAATCCATCTGCCTTGTTAAGAACACACCTCGAGCCTGTCAGGTTGAATATCAGTTTGATAGAATGAACTGGCGACTGGCTTTTTATAAAGCTGCCAGAAGATTCTAGAACTTTGATGTCACAACGTAATTGTTATTTTATGAATTTGAATGTAAACCATAGCGTAATCTTCATAGAATTTATGTAAAAGCTATAAAGAAAAATGCTTGAAAATGCCGTTGGTTGTCTGAGGGGGTGTCCTGGGGAACCCCACTCCCCCCCCCCCCCCATCATTGGTTTGCGCTGATGCTTCATACCTGTGGGTTCAGGGCTTGACGCTCTGTCTCAGATCTGCATGTTCCCATGCCCTCCCTGTGTTTTCTCCAACAGTCCAAAAACATACTGCAGTGCACTGGACTTACCAAATTGTCCATATGCATGAATAGTGTAAGATTCCTGCTGTGGGTTGGCACTGCATCCTAGGTTATTCCCTTCTTTGCGACCATCTATGCTACTGGCATAGTTTCCAGACCCCTGTGACCCTGAATAGGACAAGTGGATACAGAAAATGCATGGATGGGTGGACATGAAATATATGGGGGGGCATCAACCTGTGATTTCAGGATCCCATTAAGGTTTGATATTCTTACAACCAGGCACACTGATCACAACACAAACCCACTGTTTTTCTCTCTTATTTCTCTTATTTGTTTAAAACTTTTATTTCAGAATGCCCCCACACTATTTACAGTTTTTAAAAAGTTCAACCAGGATCTGCTGCAGGATGAGCTCTTCGGGGTCAAGTGTATTCCCTGAGCTCTCCTGCTGCACCTGGATCTGGGGCTCCACCATGGATTCCTGGCTCCCTTCGATTTGGGAGACAGGGACTTGTCCAGGTAATTGGGAAACATCCTGCACATGGGCAGTCTCAGGTGTTTGGCTGTCCCAGGAGGTTTCCCAACTTTTGAAGCATGGGTCCACAAACAGGTCCGAGACCCATCCGTCAAACGAGTCTAGAGGCCAGTCCGTTGTTGCAGCAGGGACTGGCCTCTCATCAGGCTGGAGGATGTTGTTCAGCAACTCCAGGTCCTCCAGGTTCCAGTTCTGTTCCACACAGGAGGGAACAGCATTCCACCCGTGCTGCTCTGTAGAACATCCTGGCACAGGATGGTTTAGAGACTCAGATGGCCAGCTAGCTTCAGTTTCTGCAGCCATTTGCCTGCTCTGCTTGGCAGCTCTTTCCAGTTCTTCACTTCCACTCTGGCCACCATTTTCCTCACTGTCCTGACCCTGGACCTCTGCCTCCCTGCACCACTTCCTCTTTACCCCACATCTTGCGTGGGTTGACGTACTAGTGTTACTTTCAGGAGTGGCACAATTTAAGCCAATGTCCATGGACCAATATTGTGCAGTCCCATAAATAACATCCATCAGCCTCTGGTATTTCGAGCTGAAGGACTCGGGGTTTCTGCACTTCTGGCGACGCCGTTTACCCTTCTTGGGTGGTTCCGTCGCAACAGGGATGGTGATTGGTGGCAGGAGTGGAACGGGAGCCTCGCTCCCTTGCTGGGGCCAGACGCTCCACACTGGTGTAGGTGTGGGCATTTGCAGCCCCACAGATCCAGGGAATAGTGTCATGCTTGTCCCAGGGGCGGCCAGCATTCCCCCAGCAGTAAACATGCTGGGACCATCAAGATAGGGGTCGAACATGTCTGCCCTGTCCATTGCTGCAATTACTGTATAAAAAAACATACAAGAGTTCTACTTAACACATATGAGTGACTATATTTATGTGATTTGTTTATCTCTTCTAATCCAAACTGTTGAGAAATATCACAAAAAACATTTTAATTTCATATTACACACTACGTTTGTACTGAGAAATATACAGTCAGACCTCGGACATTCGCGAGGTTACGTTCCAAAACCTGTTGCGAATGAGGATTCGCGGATGTTTGGTAGAGTCACTAGAAATGGTAATATGTGCTTATTTCTATAGTTTAAACCCTAAATATGGTCCCAAAACACTCTCATTTCATTTAAAAGTTAGCTTAATTAATTCATTATATTTTTAAAAAAATGTTTGATGTAAAAAGACGCTCTGTCTCAGATCTGCATGTTCCCATGCCCTCCCTGTGTTTTCTCCAACAGTCCAAAAACATACTGCAGTGCACTGGAGTTACCAAATTGCAGAGGTGGGACCAAGTCATTGTTTTGCAAGTCACAAGTAAGTCTCAAGTCCTTTCACTTAAGTCTCGAGTTAAGTCCCAAGTCAAGACATGCAAGTCCCGAGTCAAGTCCCAAGTCCTAAACTTTGAATTTCGAGTCCTGAACAAGTCATTTGACCAAATATGTTATTTTATTACTAGGTAATAATAAATAATTTTCAGAAATTATAAATGCTTCTAAAAAGGTGTATTTATTGGACAGCAGCAAGTGCAACTGAACTTAATCAGAGAAAAAAAGGAGTGCTGACATTGCATTTCACAGTAAATATTAACCCAGTACAACAGCATTATTTTTGTTACTGTCCTTTTTTACAATACCCAACCTCATCTCATACTGAACCAATGTTTATTAAATAAAATACATTTTCTGTACGACTACTGTTAAAGTGACATTATACTGTATGTAGCTGCATGTTTTATGTGGAAATTAAATAAAAATGTAAAAAACAACAGATGCTTTCTAGAATATATATTTCTAAAGTTGCCGACCTACTTTACATGTGCTGTACTATATGTGAATGTGTGTGTGTGGTGAATGTGTGTGTGATAGAAAGAGAGAGAGAGGTAAATACAACAGATGCATAAACAGAACAAATGCATGAACAGTTTTAATCATCTGTAGGATTGTGCTTTTTTGTTATCCTAGAGCCCTTTTAAGGATTACATTTGCAAAAGACCAAATTGGAAAAAAGTCTGTCAGTCATTTGTGCACGATGGGGCCATAGTATGATGCCACTGTAGCTGAAAACTCGCTCCACTGGAGCACTGGAGGCAGGCACTGCCAAGACCCTTATGGCCACTCGGAACAGTGAAGGAAGAGCTTTTTTGTTCATTGCCCAGAATGAAAGGGCATTCTGACCTTCAGATATGTCAAGGTAGTGACTTAGCTGTTGTGCTGGAGTGGTACCAACACTCTTCTTCTGCCTCTTATGGTATGCAGCAAATAGCCCTTCCCCTTGCCCAAGTTCATCTTGCTCTTCCTCATCAACAACAGACACGGGCGGCTCAGTCTCTGCAGCATCATGCAAGATCAGATCCAGGAAAACATTTGAGATTTTAAATGAATGAATGAATAAATTATGTATATAATAAAGGGAATATATATATATATATATATATATATATATATATATATATATATATATATATATATATATATATATATTACACAGATATACATACACACATTAAACTCAATATGTACCTTTCACTTGTTTTTCTACTTCTGCCTTGACCTCACGACTGACCATCACATGGTGCTCCACTCACATCAGAGAAAAGGCAGGATCCAAGGCAGCTGCTTTGAGGTAGACTAGATCTGAAAAGGGGGCAGTGATTCCATCTTGTATCCTAGCCATCTTCACATTGATGAATATTCCAAGAAATCTTTTGTTTAGGGATGCCTGGAGATTTCTGACCAGGCCGCTCAGGAATCGGGCTTGAGGCTTTAGCTTCTCAAGGTGGTGATTCAGGGACAGGACAGAGGGAACCACAAAACTGATAGTAACCATCTTCTCACCTTGTGTCAAATCTGTTGCTTCTCCAAACGGCTTAAGGATGTCCAACAACTCTTTCAACAAATTCCACTCCCTTACTGTAAACAGCAACTCCTTGTGTCCAGCCTTTTCTAGAACATGGCAGAGTTTTAAATAGTCATACTGGAAAACTGCCTTCACTTGCCTTAGCGCTGAGTTCCATCTTGTATTGACAACAGCAGGAATGCCTCTTTGTTCTCCAAATTCAGCATCAAATGCATCTCTGAATGTTGTGCTCGTGTGCAAAAGTGAGCTGAGCTTTGATAACTTAGAGAGAGAAGTAGTTGTCACTTTTGTTTCTTTCAAACTGTCTCCAACCACAAGCTGGAGGGTGTGTGCAAAACACTGCAAGCGCTGTTTTTTTGCCATAGCAGCATCTACTGTTACCCTATCTTCCTGGGTTAGGTCATTCCAGAGCTCTGGGTCATCAAGGTGGTCTTCATCATATACTTCATCTTCTTGTTCAGTGGGAAAGCATACAGTAAACGCTTTCTGCATGTTGGCAGCATTGTCACTTATAATATAGTCCAGTTTATCTTTAATGCTGTATTCATCACATATGGCCTCAAACAGCTCACAGATCCTGTCAGCTGTGTGTGAGCCTCTGAAGCGGTCACAGGCCAGGAGACTGGACTTAAGCTGTATCCTCTCCGTTTCTTTCTCTATGTAGTGCACTGTTACACCAAGGAACCCCCTCATCTTTCGGTCAGACCAAATGTCCACAGTGACTGAAACATGGTCTATGTTCCTCAACTCAGTTTTCAATTTTGAACGTCTCTCTGAAGCAAGGTCCTCTACTTTTGATGACAGTGTTCTGCGACATACTGGGCTATACTTACTGTCAACTACAGTCATAAAGTGCCGAAAACTCTTGTTTTCTACAATAGACAAGGGCAAGTTGCAATCAATAACCAAGTCAGAGAGTATTGCATTGGTGATAGCTTTCTGCTGTGGATGAGTCATGCTGTACTGTTCTACACGGATGACCATGAACTGTAAGATTGAAGGCTGTTGGGTATCAATTCTTTTCAGAATTTTTCAAATCAAACAACCAATTAATTGAAAAAATAATAAGCAGACTGTTTCATAATAAAATAAACATTAACTGCATTGAAAATGGTACAGCAATACAAAAAAAAATCTCCACGGTAACCAACTACTACAGTACAAATCTGCTTTTAAAATAACACCAGGTAACACCATAATATCTGATCATATATATAATAGTATAACACATATACAATATAGTCAATTCTGATCATTCAAGTTGATTTTTTTAAGACCTGATTATGGCGCTACCATCTGCCAGCTGTGTATGTCTTGGGTGCAATGACTGTGTCTCGGCTCAGGCTCAAAACACAGATAAACCGTTTACACAGTAATCAGTGTAAATTAAACTATTTCAATGACGGGAGTAACGGTAACGTTAGGTTACCGTGCGATTTCACTGTTGCGATCGAGGTTAGCACATTGTAGTGCTAGCTGTCTGATTAAAAGTAGATTTGTCATCTTATTTCGGACTTACATCTGTGTGGGAACCCGTAATACTTTTTTCAATGTATGCAAAATGACTTTCCAGCCACATGATTTAACTAGCAAGCTAGAATTCGCCAAGCCATTAGGCTAATATTAACTAGACATTATAGTCATTATACATTAGCCTCGACTTACCTTTCTTTGTGTAACTTCAGATGTCGAACGAAGTTGGATGTTGTAGCCTCTCTGTCTGTAATTTTTGACCCGCATGTTTTGCATACTGCAGTTCGTTTCTTGTTGACCACCTCATAATTTGTGAAAGCAAATGAAATAAACCTAGGTATCATTTTTGTCAGACTGGCGCTCTGCAAAATCACGTTACTTCATGCTTCGCTTCTGCAAGTTGATTGGATGTTGTGTTGTGAGCTGGGGATTCTGGGGAGTTCGTATAAACTGGCTGGAAATGAATACAGTTAACGTTAATTAATTCAAGGAATGTATTCGTTTTTAAAATAAACTTTTTGTTTGGTGTAAGGTCAATTGGTGTATCAAGTCTTTTCAAGTCAAAAGGTTCAAGTTCAAGTGAAGTCACGAGTCATTGGTGTTAAAGTCCGAGTCGAGTGCCAAGTCGAGACCAAAGTCATTAAAATTGTGACTCGAGTCCAAGTCATGTGACTCGAGTCCACACCTCTGCCAAATTGTCCATATGCATGAATAGTGTAAGATTCCTGCTGTGGGTTGACACTGCATCCTAAGTTATTCCCTTCTTTGCAACCACCTATGCTACTGGCATAGTTTCCAGACCCCATGTGACCCTGAATTGGACAAGTGGATACAGAAAATGCATGGATGGGTGGACATGAAACATATGGGGGGGCATCAACCTGTGATTTCAGGATCCCATTAAGGTTTGACATTCTTACAACCAGGCACACTGATCACAACACAAACCCACTGTTCTTCAGTGATTTAGTGTAAAGAAAACATCAAATGAAGTGAGGAAAAAAGAGGATAGTCGTCCCTCTAAGGTGGCAAATTTTACATTTTTCAGTTTATTCTTTAGTTGGCTGTGATAAATTAAATGGGAATATTTTGGGAGCATGCCGAAGGACCACAATACCTCACAGATGATGAGGAGGCCAAAAAAATATAAACAATGCGGAAAATGATTTGAATGACATATCATATATCTGTGTCATTTATTATTTGTTTGTGTAAGTGCATAGTATATCTTTCATACTAAAAGTAATTTTTGGTTAAAAAAAAGAAAAAAGAAAAATACCATGGGATATATGTGTAGCCCTATGGGAAATTTGGGTGTTTAATTTCAAATGTTGATGTATTTAATTTGATGTTTAAAAAGTGTAATTTCTCTTTATATGTAATAAGAATTTAGTTACTTTAAGAAAAAAGAAAAAGAAAAAACTACCTGAAGGAACAATCCAATCAGCGAGAGGGAGGCGAGGGAGAAGATGGCCGGGAGGGGGTGGAAGTAACGGAAAGAAGAAGAATAGTTAAGAAAAGTTGGTAAAACACCAGCTTTATATTGGTGACGGGGGAATGTGAGCAAGATACACTAACTGTATCGCTTAAGAACATTCTCCCCACATTGTTTAGGGTTACATGTGGTGTTTGAGTTTTTTTTTTACCGCGACGAGCCGGAGAACGCTAGCCAAACCTAGCTGGCTAATTGAAGTTTGCAGTAGAGACCTGCATTGGGAGCGGGATCCCGCGGGTCCCGCGGGACCCAACGCAAATCTCACGGGATTGGGCGGGTTTTAGATTGTCGTGGGCGGGAGCGGGCGGGAGCAACAGAGATAGCGGGTCCCAAAATTGTTAGCTTAGCAGGATGGAGGATGCAGCTGATGTTGTTAATAAAATTACAAAGGGAGAATATAAAACAAAACTAAAATTGGGGAAATCGGAGATATGGAAAAACTTTAAAATTGTAACAAACAAAGAGGGTAAAGAGCTGAACTTTGTGTGTTGTGTGAAGTGCGGCAAAGCGATAGTGCACAACGGGCACAAATCTGGCACTTCAGGATTGAGGCGACACACCTGCCCCGTTGCTGTACTCCCAGGTAGAGCCCTGCATTGGGAGCGGGGTCCCGCGGGACTCGGTCCTCCTGCTTTACGCCCAGGACCACGAACTTTGATCCCGGCAAAACCCCCCTGTTTGGGATGTGGACATCCATTTTCCTCCGCTGCGCCACCACAGCGCTGCTCATGTGAGGACGCCGACAACCAGCCATAACAGGGCAAGTTTTTTTTCCTTGGCGCTTTGACGTGAAGCGGCCAGTTATTTGGGCCTCTCCGCTCACCAGCCTCGCCTCAGGCCTGCATCGCTGACTCGATTGGGTACCTAATTTCACCTCAGGTTTTCATTGTAGGTTTATTTCAGTTTAGAATACAACTGCCGGCTTTAAGATTGTATACGTAATGATTTGGGGTATTGTCCTGATTGGGGTGAGAAATACTGTTCAGTAACATTTTAATTTATGTGCATATTTCCAGTAAACCGTTAAACTTTATGATGTTTGTACATTTTTTTTGTTCTTTCTTTCCCCCTGTTGATAATTCATTGGTAAAGGTAACATCTTTGTTCTAAAAAGAGGGTAAAGGAATGTTATATTACTGTGAAGGTAAGCAAGAATTAAATACGACCGATATTGGGGGGAGATGAATGTATTTAAAACTATACTGTACATCGCCAGTTGTTAGATTAATTTGAGCAGTATCAGTACTAACTTCCTGTTTGTATGTGGTAAATAATTAGTTCCCTTTCTGCATTGATTAACATTAGAGAGAGATCTCATATCAAAGGAAAGGATTCGGGGGCGCACTCCAACACATAGCCAGACAAGCTAGGGGGCGCTACATATGTGTCTTGGCTTGGGTACGCCCCACGTCTTCGTCTCGGCGGGAAGCCTCACTCATGTGTTAGCTGCTTCTATGAGCACGCAATCTCACAGTCCACCTGTGAATATTTTTTTTTACTTTTTAGCACCGTTAATTTAGCATATATAATGGGCCCAAGTATTATGTGGATATTGTCACATTCATGGAGATCTTCCGCCTTTAGCCCTCAAGAATGTGAAGGGGTGACTATATTAATATATTAGGATAGTAGTTAGCAGTGCTGTTCCTGGCACCCCGTGCCCCTGCCAGAATGTTTTCATTCCAACCCACTCTGCTTTCAACCTGCCACATGTATTATTAGCTTATTAAAGACCATATGAAGCTGATTAAGGTAGCGTTGGACTGAAAACATTCTGGCGGGGGGAGGCAGGAACAGGACTGCTATTAGAGAAATGTGAAAATGTCAAATACGCTGAGCAAAAGTCCAAAATTGCGGTCGTGCAGGTTGGCTGCAATTCTCCCCTCCAGAGGCGCATCTCATGGAATTTAATGTGGACCTCAGGTAGCACGCACACAGGGGAAACTCACCTGCAGTGAGACTGAGAGAAGGCGACACACATACAGGACACTCCAGATCCACCAGGGGGCGTGGCACAGAAGATAAATCCATTGTGGTGTTTCAAGGCTGGGCTCTCCCTCCGTCTCACACATTCGCACGCAGGATAGACACTCCTGTGTTTCTGAGGACTCGTTGGATCTCATTTTTATTTGATGAAGGTTCTAGGGCCATGCTATGCCCATCTGATAACATATATGTATGAGCACCATGCCTTCACCCAGCTGAGTGTAAGTTTTTAAGTACCTTGTACAATTAAAAGACAACACTCTCTTATTTGCTATTAAAAGTTTATTTCAGAATGCCCCCACACTATTTACAGTTTTTAAAAAGTTCAACGAGGATCTGCTGCAGGATGAGCTCTTCGGGGTCAAGTTTATTCCCTGAGCTCTCCTGCTGCACCTGGATCAGGGGCTCCACCATGGATTCCTGGCTCCCTTCAACTTGGGAGACAGGGACTTGTCCATGTCCATCCTGCACATGGGCAGTCTCAAGTGTTTCCCAACTTTTGAAGCATGGGTCCAGCAACTGGTCCGAGACCCATCCCTCAAACGAGTCTAGAGGCCAGTCCGTTGTTGCAGCAGGGACTGGCCTCATCAGGCTGGAGGATGCTGTTCAGCAACTCCAGGTCCTCCAGGTTCCAGTCCTGTTCCACACAGGAGGGAACAGCATTCCACCCGTGCTGCTCTGTAGAACATCCTGGCACTGGAACATCCTGGCATGGCCGGCTAGCTTCAGTTTCTGCAGCCATTTGCCTGCTCTGCTTGGCAGCTCTTTCCATTTCTTCACTTCCACTCTGGCCACCATTTTCCTCACTACCCTGACCCTGGACCTCTGCCTCCCTGCACCACTTCCTCTTTACCCCACATCTTGCGTGGGTTGACGTACTAGTGTTACTTTCAGGAGTGGCACAATTTTAAACCAATGTCCATGGACCAATATTGTGCAGTCCCATAGGTTACATCCATCAGCCTCTGATATTTCGAGCTGAAGGACTCGGGGTTTCTGCACTTCTGGCGACGCCGTTTACCCTTCTTGGGTGGTTCCGTCGCAACAGGGATGGTGATTGGTGGCAGGAGTGGAACGGGACCCTCGCTCCCTTGCTGGGGCCATACGCTCCACACTGGTGTAGGTGTGGGCATTTGCAGCCCCACAGATCCAGCAAATGGTGTCATGCTTGGCCCAGGGGCGGCCAGCATTCCCCCAGCAGTAAACATGCTGGGACCATCAAGAAAGGGGGCGAACATGTCTGCCCTGTCCATTGCTGCAATTACTGTATAAAAAACATACAAGAGTTCTCCTTAACACATATGAGAATGACTATATTTATGTGATTTGTTTATCTCTTCTAAACCAAACTGTTGAGGAATATCACAAAAAAACATTTTAATTTCATATTACACACTACATTTGTACTGAGAAATATACAGTCAGACCTCGGACATTCGCGAGGTTACGTTCCAAAACCTGTCGCGAATGAGGATGGGGGAAGTAACGGAAAGAAGAAGAATAGTTAAGAAAAGTTGGTAAAACACCAGCTTTATATTGGTGACGGGGGAATGTGAGCAAGATACACTAACTGTATCGCTTAAGAACATTCTCCCCACATTGTTTAGGGTTACATGTGGTGTTTGAGTTTTTTTTTTACCGCGACGAGCCGGAGAACGCTAGCCAAACCTAGCTGGCTAATTGAAGTTTGCAGGGACTGTGCAGGCAAGTAGCCTACTCGGCCTTCCTGCTTTACGCCCAGGACCACGAACTTTGATCCCGGCAAAACCCCCCTGTTTGGGATGTGGACATCCATTTTCCTCCGCTGCGCCACCACAGCGCTGCTCACGTGAGGACGCCAACAACCAGCCATAACAGGGCAAGTTTTTTTTCCTTGGCGCTTTGACGTGAAGCGGCCAGTTATTTGGGCCTCTCCGCTCACCAGCCTCGCCTCAGGCCTGCATCGCTGACTCGATTGGGTACCTAATTTCACCTCAGGTTTTCATTGTAGGTTTATTTCAGTTTAGAATACAACTGCCGGCTTTAAGATTGTATACGTAATGATTTGGGGTATTGTCCTGATTGGGGTGAGAAATACTGTTCAGTAACATTTTAATTTATGTGCATATTTCCAGTAAACCGTTAAACTTTATGATGTTTGTACATTTTTTTTGTTCTTTCTTTCCCCCTGTTGATAATTCATTGGTAAAGGTAACATCTTTGTTCTAAAAAGAGGGTAAAGGAATGTTATATTACTGTGAAGGTAAGCAAGAATTAAATACGACCGATATTGGGGGGAGATGAATGTATTTAAAACTATACTGTACATCGCCAGTTGTTAGATTAATTTGAGCAGTATCAGTACTAACTTCCTGTTTGTATGTGGTAAATAATTAGTTCCCTTTCTGCATTGATTAACATTAGAGAGAGATCTCATATCAAAGTAAAGGATTCGGGGGCGCACTCCAACACATAGCCAGACAAGCTAGGGGGCGCTACATATGTGACTTGGCTTGGGTACGCCCCACGTCTTCGTCTCGGCGGGAAGCCTCACTCATGTGTTAGCTGCTTCTATGAGCACGCAATCTCACAGTTCACCTGTGAATATTTTTTTTTACTTTTTAGCACCGTTAATTTAGCATATATAATGGGCCCAAGTATTATGTGGATATTGTCACATTCATGGAGATCTTCCGCCTTTAGCCCTCAAGAATGTGAAGGGGTGACTATATTAATATATTAGGATAGTAGTTAGCAGTGCTGTTCCTGGCACCCGGTGCCCCTGCCAGAATGTTTTCATTCCAACCCACTCTGCTTTCAACCTGCCACATGTATTATTAGCTTATTAAAGACCATATGAAGCTGATTAAGGTAGCGTTGGACTGAACATTCTGGCGGGGGGAGGCAGGAACAGGACTGCTATTAGAGAAATGTGAAAAAGTCAAATTGCAGTTGTGCAGGTTAGCTGCAATTCTCCCCTCCAGAGGCGCTTTTCATGGAATTTAATGTGGGCCTCAGGTAGGCACACAGGGGAAACTCATCCGCAGTGAGACTGAGAGAAGGCAACACACATACAGGACACTCCAGATCCACCAGGGGGCGTGGCACAGAAGATAAATCCATTGTGGTGTTTCAAGGCTGGGCTCTCCCTCCGTCTCACACATTCGCACGCAGGATAGACACTCCTGTGTTTCTGAGGACTCGTTGGATCTCATTTTTATTTGATGAAGGTTCTAGGGCCATGCTATGCCCATCTGATAACATATATGTATGAGCACCATGCCTTCACCCAGCTGAGTGTAAGTTTTTAAGTACGTTGTACAATTAAAAGACAACACTGTTACATGCTATAAAACTTTTATTTCAGAATGCCCCCACACTATTTACAGTTTTTAAAAAGTTCAACCAGGATCTGCTGCAGGATGAGCTCTTCGGGGTCAAGTGTATTCCCTGAGCTCTCCTGCTGCACCTGGATCTGGGGCTCCACCATGGATTCCTGGCTCCCTTCGACTTGGGAGACAGGGACTTGTCCAGGTAATTGGGAAACATCCTGCACGTGGGCAGTCTCAGGTGTTTGGCTGTGCCAGGAGGTTTCCCAACTATTTAAGCATGGGTCCAGAAACAGGTCCGAGACCCATCCCTCAAACGAGTCTAGAGGCCAGTCCATTGTTGCAGCAGGGACTGGCCTCTCATCAGGCTGGAGGATGCTGTTCAGCAACTCCAGGTCCTCCAGGTTCCAGTTCTGTTCCACACAGGAGGGAACAGCATTCCACCCGTGCTGCTCTGTAGAACATCCTGGCACAGGATGGTTTAGAGACTCAGATGGCCGGCTAGCTTCAGTTTCTGCAGCCATTTGCCTGCTCTGCTTGGCAGCTCTTTCCAGTTCTTCACTTCCACTCTGGCCACCATTTTCCTCACTGTCCTGACCCTGGACCTCTGCCTCCCTGCACCACTTCCTCTTTACCCCACATCTTGCGTGGGTTGACGTACTAGTGTTACTTTCAGGAGTGGCACAATTTAAGCCAATGTCCATGGACCAATATTGTGCAGTCCCATAAGTAACATCCATCAGCCTCTGGTATTTCGAGCTGAAGGACTCGGGGTTTCTGCACTTCTGGCGACGCCGTTTACCCTTCTTGGGTGGTTCCGTCGCAACAGGGATGGTGATTGGTGGCAGGAGTGGAACGGGAGCCTCGCTCCCTTGCTGGGGCCAGACGCTCCACACTGGTGTAGGTGTGGGCATTTGCAGCCCCACAGATCCAGGGAATGGTGTCATGCTTGGCCCAGGGGCGGCCAGCATTCCCCCAGCAGTAAACATGCTGGGACCATCAAGATAGGGGTCGAACATGTCTGCCCTGTCCATTGCTGCAATTACTGTATAAAAAACATACAAGAGTTCTACTTAACACATATGAGAATGACTATATTTATGTGATTTGTTTATCTCTTCTAATCCAAACTGTTGAGAAATATCACAAAAAACATATTAATTTCATATTACACACTACGTTTGTACTGAGAAATATACAGTCAGACCTCGGACATTCGCGAGGTTACGTTCCAAAACCTGTCGCGAATGAGGATGGGGGAAGTAACGGAAAGAAGAAGAATAGTTAAGAAAAGTTGGTAAAACACCAGCTTTATATTGGTGACGGGGGAATGTGAGCAAGATACACTAACTGTATCGCTTAAGAACATTCTCCCCACATTGTTTAGGGTTACATGTGGTTTTTGAGTTTTTTTTTTTACCGCGACGAGCCGGAGAACGCTAGCCAAACCTAGCTGGCTAATTGAAGTTTGCAGGGACTGTGCGTGCAAGTAGCCTACTCGGCCCTCCTGCTTTACGCCCAGGACCACGAACTTTGATCCCGGCAAAACCCCCCTGTTTGGGATGTGGACATCCATTTTCCTCCGCTGCGCCACCACAGCGCTGCTCACGTGAGGACGCCAACAACCAGCCATAACAGGGCAAGTTTTTTTTCCTTGGCGCTTTGACGTGAAGCGGCCAGTTATTTGGGCCTCTCCGCTCACCAGCCTCGCCTCAGGCCTGCATCGCTGACTCGATTGGGTACCTAATTTCACCTCAGGTTTTCATTGTAGGTTTATTTCAGTTTAGAATACAACTGCCGGCTTTAAGATTGTATACGTAATGATTTGGGGTATTGTCCTGATTGGGGTGAGAAATACTGTTCAGTAACATTTTAATTTATGTGCATATTTCCAGTAAACCGTTAAACTTTATGATGTTTGTACATTTTTTTTGTTCTTTCTTTCCCCCAGTTGATAATTCATTGGTAAAGGTAACATCTTTGTTCTAAAAAGAGGGTAAAGGAATGTTATATTACTGTGAAGGTAAGCAAGAATTAAATACGACCGATATTGGGGGGAGATGAATGTATTTAAAACTATACTGTACATCGCCAGTTGTTAGTACTGATACTGCTCAAATTAATCTAACTTCCTGTTTGTATGTGGTAAATAATTAGTTCCCTTTCTGCATTGATTAACATTAGAGAGAGATCTCATATCAAAGGAAAGGATTCGGGGGCGCACTCCAACACATAGCCAGACAAGCTAGGGGGCGCTACATATGTGTCTTGGCTTGGGTACGCCCCACGTCTTCGTCTCGGCGGGAAGCCTCACTCATGTGTTAGCTGCTTCTATGAGCACGCAATCTCACAGTTCACCTGTGAATATTTTTTTTACTTTTTAGCACCGTTAATTTAGCATTTTTAATAATGGGCCCAAGTATTATGTGGATATTGTCACATTCATGGAGATCTTCCGCCTTTAGCCCTCAAGAATGTGAAGGGGTGACTATATTAATATATTAGGATAGTAGTTAGCAGTGCTGTTCCTGGCACCCCGTGCCCCTGCCAGAATGTTTTCATTCCAACCCACTCTGCTTTCAACCTGCCACATGTATTATTAGCTTATTAAAGACCATATGAAGCTGATTAAGGTAGCGTTGGACTGAAAACATTCTGGCGGGGGGAGGCAGGAACAGGACTGCTATTAGAGAAATGTGAAAGTCAAATACGCTGAGCAAAAGTCCAAAATTGCGGTCGTGCAGGTTGGCTGCAATTCTCCCCTCCAGAGGCGCATCTCATGGAATTTAATGTGGACCTCAGGTAGCACGCACACAGGGGAAACTCACCTGCAGTGAGACTGAGAGAAGGCGACACACATACAGGACAGTACAGATCCACCAGGGGGCGTGGCACAGAAGATAAATCCATTGTGGTGTTTCAAGGCTGGGCTCTCCCTCCGTCTCACACATTCGCACGCAGGATAGACACTCCTGTGTTTCTGAGGACTCGTTGGATCTCATTTTTATTTGATGAAGGTTCTAGGGCCATGCTATGCCCATCTGATAACATATATGTATGAGCACCATGCCTTCACCCAGCTGAGTGTAAGTTTTTAAGTACCTTGTACAATTGAAAGACAACACTCTCTTATTTGCTATTAAAAGTTTATTTCAGAATGCCCCCACACTATTTACAGTTTTTAAAAAGTTCAACCAGGATCTGCTGCAGGATGAGCTCTTCGGGGTCAAGTGTATTCCCTGAGCTCTCCTGCTGCACCTGGATCTGGGGCTCCACCATGGATTCCTGGCTCCCTTCGACTTGGGAGACAGGGACTTGTCCAGGTAATTGGGAAACATCCTGCACATGGGCAGTCTCAGGTGTTTGGCTGTCCCAGGAGGTTTCCCAACTTTTGAAGCATGGGTCCACAAACAGGTCCGAGACCCATCCGTCAAACGAGTCTAGAGGCCAGTCCGTTGTTGCAGCAGGGACTGGCCTCTCATCAGGCTGGAGGATGTTGTTCAGCAACTCCAGGTCCTCCAGGTTCCAGTTCTGTTCCACACAGGAGGGAACAGCATTCCACCCGTGCTGCTCTGTAGAACATCCTGGCACAGGATGGTTTAGAGACTCAGATGGCCAGCTAGCTTCAGTTTCTGCAGCCATTTGCCTGCTCTGCTTGGCAGCTCTTTCCAGTTCTTCACTTCCACTCTGGCCACCATTTTCCTCACTGTCCTGACCCTGGACCTCTGCCTCCCTGCACCACTTCCTCTTTACCCCACATCTTGCGTGGGTTGACGTACTAGTGTTACTTTCAGGAGTGGCACAATTTAAGCCAATGTCCATGGACCAATATTGTGCAGTCCCATAAATAACATCCATCAGCCTCTGGTATTTCGAGCTGAAGGACTCGGGGTTTCTGCACTTCTGGCGACGCCGTTTACCCTTCTTGGGTGGTTCCGTCGCAACAGGGATGGTGATTGGTGGCAGGAGTGGAACGGGAGCCTCGCTCCCTTGCTGGGGCCAGACGCTCCACACTGGTGTAGGTGTGGGCATTTGCAGCCCCACAGATCCAGGGAATGGTGTCATGCTTGTCCCTGGGGCGGCCAGCATTCCCCCAGCAGTAAACATGCTGGGACCATCAAGATAGGGGTCGAACATGTCTGCCCTGTCCATTGCTGCAATTACTGTATAAAAAAACATACAAGAGTTCTACTTAACACATATGAGTGACTATACCCACACGGAAATAACCTATATAAACATATATGTTTTAATATAGGTTTTGATATAGGTTTTTAATATATGTGACATATATAAAATTGGCCGTTTTCCTATATTATATGTACATATATGCACATATATGTTCACCTATATGTTCACCTATTATTAAATTATTATTAAATTATTATTACTAAAATTATTAAAATCCATAGCTGCTAGACAACATAAATAAAAGCCCAAAATGTAGTAATTTAAATTTTTTATTTACATTTAGCAAGTGTCTTGTCACACAACGACAGTCTGCACCTGCAGGAGCCAGGATTCAAACCCCCGACCTTCTGATCATGGCACAACCTTCTCTCCCATCTGTGCCACTGTTGCCATTAAATTTCTTATTCTTTTTCCTCTGTTTCTCCCTCTCCCTCCGAAGGTTGGCGTGAAAAAGAAATGTTCTTCTAAATACAACTGCATAGTAAATGTTTCAGGAAAGCGTGTAGACATCATAGCTTTCCATCTCCTCTCACTTATTTGCCATAGTTAAATTCCATAACATGCCAATTACATGTGATACTAATTTCACGTGTTCGCACATAAGTTTTTTGCATTTTTTTTTTTTAGTTAGTTCTTAGTTATTGCCTTGATAATAGAAAATATGAGCTAGGCATCATGTATGACAGTTGCCAAAGTGAGATATGAGCTAAAATGACCAGATCCTGCCATGAGCTATATAGGAGACATATGTACATATAGGGCTTATATGTGGATATATAGAAGCAATACAGGAGACCTTTATGGCCTGTATATGCACATATATGCACCTCAATTTTGCCTATATGTGGCATATATGCAGCATATATATATTATCATATATATGCATATATACTTCATATAGGTTTCATATATGCGCATATATCCTCATATAGGTTCTTTCCATGTGGGTATTTATGTGATTTGTTTATCTCTTCTAATCCAAACTGTTGAGAAATATCACAAAAAACATTTTAATTTCATATTACACACTACGTTTGTACTGAGAAATATACAGTCAGACCTCGGACATTCGCGAGGTTACGTTCCAAAACCTGTTGCGAATGAGGATTCGCGGATGTTTGGTAGAGTCACTAGAAATGGTAATATGTGCTTATTTCTATAGTTTAAACCCTAAATATGGTCCCAAAACACTCTCATTTCATTTAAAAGTTAGCTTAATTAATTCATTATATTTTAAAAAAAATGTTTGATGTAAAAAGACGCTCTGTCTCAGATCTGCATGTTCCCATGCCCTCCCTGTGTTTTCTCCAACAGTCCAAAAACATACTGCAGTGCACTGGATAGGCCTGTCGCGATAGTCGATAAATCGATTAATCGCACGATAAAAAAAATGACCTCGATAATTTTTCCGGCCGCGATAATTTCATTTGCATACTTGTTTGTTATCCGCGACTGAATGACAACTCTCGTTTCCTTAGCGTAGGACAGCGGTTCCCTAACTAGGGTACGCGTACCCCCTGGGGTAAGCAAGAGGCTGTAGGGGGTACGCGAGCGGGGGGAATCACGAATTCGAACAACGAGACAGTCAGTAATTCTCACAACAGCGGAGTCGGTGTATTCCAAAAAAGCCGTAAAACACAAAATACAGTCGTGTTTATGTCATATGTTTTTGTGCTTATTAAATTTAAGTGTTCCCAAAGATTAATCCCACAACAGTAATAAAATAAATGTCTTTAACATAAATACTAAAGAATAGATCGCTTTAATCGCTATTACAGTTGGGTATGGGCACGCGGTCTTATTTAGAAAACATATACAAAAAGAGACGCATATAATGTTTAATCATTCGTTAATTAGTATTTGTCCGGTCCAGGAGGTTAATTTTGGGGATCGTTAAAGTGATAGATCACCTATCTTGATTAAGCCTGATTCGGTTCGTTATATATATTATGTAAGGAATAATTGACTCCGGACCGTTGAATTATTAAAAAAATAATGCACACCCGAGGTGGTTATTCCGCTTATTCCGTTACACCTCGGGTGTGCATTATTTTTCTAATAATTCAACGGTCCGGAGTCAATTATTCCGCTTATACTACGGTTGCCACACCTCAAGACATCGATCAGATGATATATTTCAAGGGATTCGTCCGGTTTTTCTACTTAAATCGCTATTGTGAGTAGGATTATTTCTTCCGCATCTCATCCAACGACTCTTTTGCTAGTTCCAAAACGTCATTTTAAAGCTGGCAATGGAGGCTTGAGCCGTTGATAGCAGACTAATGCAGTTAATAATGAAGTTATTAGAAAGAGAGCGAGAGAGACAGAGACACAGAGAAAGAGAGAGAGAGCTTGTATGAATTAGGCTACCTCTGTGTGTCCCTCAACAGTGTTCTGAAGCACCGTCTCTAAACTGTAAGTCTGCTTTAAGATGCAGCGCTGTTATTACCTCGCTAGTGAGAAATGTCATGTGTAGCCTTTAAGTTGCTACACTAGGCTAACTGTCTAGCTGTTCTTCGCTGATCGTTTTATGTCTTTTGTCGTTGCCGGCTGCCTTTGATGTCCGCTTCCGTTTATGTTGTTTTTCATCTGGACTGTCTAATACTGCTGCAGCCCAGTTGTTGAAAGTTTCATATTCACCGTAAATATTAAAATGTACTTTCGGAAAATCGTCTGTCATGTTGTTGTTTTTGTTAGTCCTGTGTGCTGTATAGGTACTGTATGCTAATTTCCGTTATTACAGTTAACTATGCGAAGTGATATGGAACTGTAATGCGGTCAAGAGAGCTGCCTGGAACTACGTTCGCTGTGCGTTTCCCTGAAAATAATTGCACACCTCAGAAGGTTCGTCAGCCAATCAGATTCAAGCATTCAACGGTCCCGTAGTATAATAAAAAGTAAATATTAAGTAAGAATGAGAATATGAACAACCATGGGAATTATTTTTACAGTGAAAACAATTGATATTAATTATATTGTATGTTCTTGAGTAATCGATAAAATCAGTATATGCAAGACATCAATCTGTAATAGTGGAAAATATGTCCAGTTGATATGTCCAGTATGATCTAGGTCTGTGTGGTCAGACACTGTGCAATAAACAGAATTTTTAGGAACATGGCAAATGTTCACATTGCAGCATGGAAGTAGGTTCACTGTCACAACGCTGACCGGGGAAGCAGAGGCGAGGAGACATATAGGATCGATCGGGGAAATGCGGGGTTTAATGAGCAAAAGGAACACACACTAGCGGTAAAGCAGAATTACAATACAATGACAGGACTGGAGAAACAAACGGAAACACGGACTAAATACAATGGACTAATGACAAGTTTGACAACAATCAGGAACAGCTGGTAAACACAGGGAATCCACACTGGGTTAACGAGGGGGCGTGGCACACGGAAAGAGCGGACGATCGGGACATGACACTCACTGGAGAGCTTTGTCACAGATAAATTAACTGTCTCTAACAGCGTCTAACCGCACATTAAATAAAGTCCTGCGTATTTTTCTATTCTGAAATTCTGCCATGGCATGCACCAGTATGATGCTGGTGCAACTTTCCCAGGACCCTAGTCAAAAATATCTGCCACTCTGGTCGCGGAAAACAAGCGCTAACGGAAATATATGAAAAACATGGGAGCGGTAGAAGATTTTTTTGAAATTTGACAGGAATGGGACGGTACGGGAATGACATCCCACGGGACTGAACGGGATGGGAATGGGTTTTGAAAATTTGGTTGAGCCTATTCTTTAATATTTTTTGAAGTGCAATTTTGTTTACATCCATTTTATTTATTGTTTTTGGTATTTATTCAAGTGCATTTTTTGTTAACAGAGACTGAGAGTCCATTGCTTTTATTGTTTTTGGTTGTTTTGTTCATTGTTATTGTGGATATTTAAAATGTTTTCCATTTTCAGTGTTAAATAGTCTAAAAATAAACGTTTCTGAATTTTGAAAGGCGTATGTGCATTATTATGCCATTATCATTATTCTAGATGAAAATGGTCTCAGATGGACAATATTATCGTTTATCGCGATAATTTCTTGGACAATTTATCGTCCAGCAAAATTTGTTATCGTGACAGGCCTAGCACTGGAGTTACCAAATTGCAGAGGTGAGACCAAGTCATTGTTTTGCAAGTCACAAGTAAGTCTCAAGTCCTTTCACTTAAGTCTCGAGTTAAGTCCCAAGTCAAGACATGCAAGTCCCGAGTCAAGTCCCAAGTCCTAAACTTTGAATTTCGAGTCCTGAACAAGTCGTTTACCCTTCTTGGGTGAACAAGTCGTTTACCCTTCTTGGGTGGTTCCGTCGCAACAGGGATGGTGATTGGTGGCAGGAGTGGAACGGGAGCCTCGCTCCCTTGCTGGGGCCAGACGCTCCACACTGGTGTAGGTGTGGGCATTTGCAGCCCCACAGATCCAGGGAATGGTGTCATGCTTGTCCCAGGGGCGGCCAGCATTCCCCCAGCAGTAAACATGCTGGGACCATCAAGATAGGGGTCGAACATGTCTGCCCTGTCCATTGCTGCAATTACTGTATAAAAAAACATACAAGAGTTCTACTTAACACATATGAGTGACTATATTTATGTGATTTGTTTATCTCTTCTAATCCAAACTGTTGAGAAATATCACAAAAAACATTTTAATTTCATATTACACACTACGTTTGTACTGAGAAATATACAGTCAGACCTCGGACATTCACGAGGTTACGTTCCAAAACCTGTTGCGAATGAGGATTCGCGGATGTTTGGTAGAGTCACTAGAAATGGTAATATGTGCTTATTTCTATAGTTTAAACCCTAAATATGGTCCCAAAACACTCTCATTTCATTTAAAAGTTAGCTTAATTAATTCATTATATTTTTAAAAAAATGTTTGATGTAAAAAGACGCTCTGTCTCAGATCTGCATGTTCCCATGCCCTCCCTGTGTTTTCTCCAACAGTCCAAAAACATACTGCAGTGCACTGGAGTTACCAAATTGCAGAGGTGGGACCAAGTCATTGTTTTGCAAGTCACAAGTAAGTCTCAAGTCCTTTCACTTAAGTCTCGAGTTAAGTCCCAAGTCAAGACATGCAAGTCCCGAGTCAAGTCCCAAGTCCTAAACTTTGAATTTCGAGTCCTGAACAAGTCATTTGACCAAATATGTTATTTTATTACTAGGTAATAATAAATAATTTTCAGAAATTATAAATGCTTCTAAAAAGGTGTATTTATTGGACAGCAGCAAGTGCAACTGAACTTAATCAGAGAAAAAAAGGAGTGCTGACATTGCATTTCACAGTAAATATTAACCCAGTACAACAGCATTATTTTTGTTACTGTCCTTTTTTACAATACCCAACCTCATCTCATACTGAACCAATGTTTATTAAATAAAATACGTTTTCTGTACGACTACTGTTAAAGTGACATTATACTGTATGTAGCTGCATGTTTTATGT
The DNA here is from genome assembly GCF_048594095.1 of Paramormyrops kingsleyae. NCBI lineage: Eukaryota > Metazoa > Chordata > Actinopteri > Osteoglossiformes > Mormyridae > Paramormyrops > Paramormyrops kingsleyae. The sequence continues at coordinate 21,498,527 of NC_132809.1, read as the reverse complement.
GGAAATTAAATAAAAATGTAAAAAACAACAGATGCTTTCTAGAATATATATTTCTAAAGTTGCCGACCTACTTTACATGTGCTGTACTATATGTGAATGTGTGTGTGTGGTGAATGTGTGTGTGATAGAAAGAGAGAGAGAGGTAAATACAACAGATGCATAAACAGAACAAATGCATGAACAGTTTTAATCATCTGTAGGATTGTGCTTTTTTGTTATCCTAGAGCCCTTTTAAGGATTACATTTGCAAAAGACCAAATTGGAAAAAAGTCTGTCAGTCATTTGTGCACGATGGGGCCGTAGTATGATGCCACTGTAGCTGAAAACTCGCTCCACTGGAGCACTGGAGGCAGGCACTGCCAAGACCCTTATGGCCACTCGGAACAGTGAAGGAAGAGCTTTTTTGTTCATTGCCCAGAATGAAAGGGCATTCTGACCTTCAGATATGTCAAGGTAGTGACTTAGCTGTTGTGCTGGAGTGGTACCAACACTCTTCTTCTGCCTCTTATGGTATGCAGCAAACAGCCCTTCCCCTTGCCCAAGTTCATCTTGCTCTTCCTCATCAACAACAGACACGGGCGGCTCAGTCTCTGCAGCATCATGCAAGATCAGATCCAGGAAAACATTTGAGATTTTAAATGAATGAATGAATAAATTATGTATATAATAAAGGGAATATATATATATATATATTTACACAGATATACATACACACATTAAACTCAATATGTACCTTTCACTTGTTTTTCTACTTCTGCCTTGACCTCACGACTGACCAGCACATGGTGCTCCACCCACATCAGAGAAAAGGCAGGATCCAAGGCAGCTGCTTTGAGGTAGACTGGATCTGAAAAGGGGGCAGTGATTCCATCTTGTATCCTAGCCATCTTCACATTGATGAATATTCCAAGAAATCTTTTGTTTAGGGATGCCTGGAGATTTCTGACCAGGCCGCTCAGGAATCGGGCTTGAGGCTTTAGCTTCTCAAGGTGGTGATTCAGGGACAGGACAGAGGGAACCACAAAACTGATAGTAACATCTTCTCACCTTGTGTCAAATCTGTTGCTTCTCCAAACGGCTTAAGGATGTCCAACAACTCTTTCAACAAATTCCACTCCCTTACTGTAAACAGCAACTCCTTGTGTCCAGCCTTTTCTAGAACATGGCAGAGTTTTAAATAGTCATACTGGAAAACTGCCTTCACTTGCCTTAGCGTTGAGTTCCATCTTGTATTGACAACAGCAGGAATGCCTCTTTGTTCTCCAAATTCAGCATCAAATGCATCTCTGAATGTTGTGCTCGTGTGCAAAAGTGAGCTGAGCTTTGATAACTTAGAGAGAGAAGTAGTTGTCACTTTTGTTTCTTTCAAACTGTCTCCAACCACAAGCTGGAGGGTGTGTGCAAAACACTGCAAGCGCTGTTTTTTTGCCATAGCAGCATCTACTGTTACCCTATCTTCCTGGGTTAGGTCATTCCAGAGCTCTGGGTCATCAAGGTGGTCTTCATCATATACTTCATCTTCTTGTTCAGTGGGAAAGCATACAGTAAACGCTTTCTGCATGTTGGCAGCATTGTCACTTATAATATAGTCCAGTTTATCTCTAATGCTGTATTCATCACATATGGCCTCAAACAGCTCACAGATCCTGTCAGCTGTGTGTGAGCCTCTGAAGCGGTCACAGGCCAGGAGACTGGACTTAAGCTGTATCCTCTCCGTTTCTTTCTCTATGTAGTGCACTGTTACACCAAGGAACCCCCTCATCTTTCGGTCAGACCAAATGTCCACAGTGACTGAAACGTGGTCTATGTTCCTCAACTCAGTTTTCAATTTTGAACGTCTCTCTGAAGCAAGGTCCTCTACTTTTGATGACAGTGTTCTGCGACATACTGGGCTATACTTACTGTCAACTACAGTCATAAAGTGCCGAAAACTCTTGTTTTCTACAATAGACAAGGGCAAGTTGCAATCAATAACCAAGTCAGAGAGTATTGCATTGGTGATAGCTTTCTGCTGTGGATGAGTCATGCTGTACTGTTCTACACGGATGACCATGAACTGTAAGATTGAAGGCTGTTGGGGTTCAATTCTTTTCAGAATTTTTCAAATCAAACAACCAATTAATTGAAAAAATAATAAGCAGACTGTTTCATAATAAAATAAACATTAACTGCATTGAAAATGGTACAGCAATACAAAAAAAAATCTCCACGGTAACCAACTACTACAGTACAAATCTGCTTTTAAAATAACACCAGGTAACACCATAATATCTGATCATATATACAATAGTATAACACATATACAATATAGTCAATTCTGATCATTCAAGTTGATTTTTTTAAGACCTGATTATGGCGCTACCATCTGCCAGCTGTGTATGTCTTGGGTGCAATGACTGTGTCTCGGCTCAGGCTCAAAACACAGATAAACCGTTTACACAGTAATCAGTGTAAATTAAACTATTTCAATGACGGGAGTAACGGTAACGTTACCGTGCGATTTCACTGCTGCGATCGAGGTTAGCACATTGTAGTGCTAGCTGTCTGATTAAAAGTAGATTTGTCATCTTATTTCGGATTTACATCTGTGTGGGAACCCGTAATACTTTTTTCAATGTATGCAAAATGACTTTCCAGCCACATGATTTAACTAGCAAGCTAGAATTCGCCAAGCCATTAGGCTAATATTAACTAGACATTATAGTCACTATACATTAGCCTCGACTTACCTTTCTTTGTGTAACTTCAGATGTCGAACGAAGTTGGATGTTGTAGCCTCTCTGTCTGTAATTTTTGACCCGCATGTTTTGCATACTGCAGTTCGTTTCTTGTTGACCACCTCATAATTTGTGAAAGCAAATGAAATAACCCTAGGTATCATTTTTGTCAGACTGGCGCTCTGCAAAATCACGTTACTTCATGCTTCGCTTCTGCAAGTTGATTGGATGTTGTGTTGTGAGCTGGGGATTCTGGGGAGTTCGTATAAACTGGCTGGAAATGAATACAGTTAACGTTAATTAATTCAAGGAATGTATTCGTTTTTAAAATAAACTTTTTGTTTGGTGTAAGGTCAATTGGTGTATCAAGTCTTGTCAAGTCAAAAGGTTCAAGTCCAGGTGAAGTCACGAGTCATTGGTGTTAAAGTCCGAGTCGAGTGCCAAGTCTTTTGTGATTTTATCAAGTCGAGACCAAAGTCATTAAAATTGTGACTCGAGTCTAACTCGAGTCCAAGTCATGTGACTCGAGTCCACACCTCTGCCAGATTGTCCATATGCATGAATAGTGTAAGATTCCTGCTGCGGGTTGACACTGCATCCTAGGTTATTCCCTTCTTTGCAACCATCTATGCTACTGGCATAGTTTCCAGACCCCTGTGACCCTGAATTGGACAAGTGGATACAGAAAATGCATGGATGGGTGGACATGAAACATATGGGGGGGGGCATCAACCTGTGATTTCAGGATCGGTTTGACATTCTTACAACCAGGCACAATGATCACAGCACAAACCCACCGTTTTTCAGTGATTTAGTGTAAAGAAAACATCAAATGAAGTGAGGAAAAGAGAGGATAGTCGTCCCTCTAAGGTGGCAAATTTGACATTTTTCAGTTTATTCTTCAGTTGGCCGTGATAAATTAAATGGGAATATTTTGGGAGCATGCCGAAGGACCACAATACCTCACAGATGATGAGGAGGCCAAAAAAATATAAACAGTACAGAAAATGATTTGAATGACATATCATATATCTGTGTTATTTATTATTTGTTTGTGTAAGTGCATAGTATATCTTTCATACTAAAAGTAATTTTTGGTTAAAAGAAAAATACGATGGGATATATGTGTCTTGGCTTGGGTACGCCCCACGTCTTCGTCTTGGCGGGAAGCCTCACTCATGTGTTAGCTGCTTCCATGAGCACGCAATCTCACAGTTCACCTAATATTTTTTTTACTTTTTAGCACCGTTAATTTAGCATTTTTAATAATGAGCCCAAGTATTATGTAGACATTGTCATATTCACCCAGCTGACTGTTTAAGTACCTTGTACAATTAAAAGACAACACTCTCTTATTTGCTATTAAAAGTTTATTTCAGAATGCCCCCACACTATTTACAGTTTTTAAAAAGTTCTACCAGGATCTGCTGCAAGATGAGCTCTTCGGGGTCAAATGTATTCCCTGAGCTGTCCTGCTGCACCTGGATCTGGGGCTCCACCATGGATTCCTGGCTCCCTTCAACTTGGGAGACAGGGACTTGTCCATGTCCATCCTGCACATGGGCAGTCTCAGGTGTTTCCCAACTTTTTAAGCATGGGTCAAGAAACAGGTCCGAGACCCATCCCTCAAACGGGTCTAGAGGCCAGTCCATTGTTGCAGCAGGGACTGGCCTCTCATCAGGCTGGAGGATGCTGTTCCACAACTCCAGGTCCTCCAGGTTCCAGTCCTGTTCCACACAGGAGGGAACAGAATTCCACCCGTGCTGCTCTGAAGAACATCCTGGCACAGGATGGTTCAGAGACTCTGATGGCCGGCTAGCTGCAGTATCTGCAGCCATTTGCCTGCTCTGCTTGGCAGCTCTCTCCACTTCTTCGTTTCCACTCTGGCCACCATTTTCCTCACTGCCCTGGCCCTGGACCTCTGCCTCCCTGCACCACTTCCTCTTTACCCCACATCTTGTGTGGGTTGATGTATCAGTGGAACTTTCATGTGTGGCACAATTTAAACCATTGTCTATGGACCAATATTGTGCAGTCCCATAAGTTACATCCATCAGCCTCTGGTATTTCGAGCTGAAGGACTCGGGGTTTCTGCACCTCTGGCGACGCCGTTTACCCTTCTTGGGTGGTTCCGTCGCAACAGGGATAGTAATTGGTGGCAGGAGTGGAACGGGAGCCTCGCTCCCTTGCTGGGGCCAGACGCTCCACACTGGTGTAGGTGTGGGCATTTGCAGCCCCACAGATCCAGCAAATGGTGTCATGCTTGGCCCAGGGGCGGCCAGCATTCCCCCAGCAGTAAACATGCTGGGACCATCACCATACTGGGCGAACATGTCTGCCCTGTCCATTGCTGCAATTACTGTATAAAAAACATACAAGAGTTCTCCTTAACACATATGAGAATGACTATATTTATGTGATTTGTTTATCTCTTCTAATCCAAACTGTTGAGAAATATCACAAAAAAACATTTTAATTTCAAATTACACACTACGTTTGTACTGAGAAATATACAGTCAGACCTCGGACATTCGCGAGGTTACGTTCCAAAACCTGTTGCGAATGAGGATTCGCGGATGTTTGGTAGAGTCACTAGAAATGGTAATATGTGCTTATTTCTATAGTTTAAACCCTAAATATGGTCCCAAAACACTCTCATTTCATTTAAAAGTTAGCTTAATTAATGCATTATATTTTTTAAAAATGTTTGATGTAAAAAGTGTACACAGGGTTTAATCAAAAGGTAAAGACAAGCAGGACAATGGAACAGGCAGCAAACTTAAAATGACGTTAATGACAGGACTCGGGAAACATACATAAACGCAGACTTAAATACACAGGACCAGGGCTGGACTGGCCTAATTTTTTATACAATTTAGACAGCACAGAATCATTAACCTACTTTAATGCATTTATTTATACAACCACATATTTCCCACATTTTGACATCAGTGATGCAGTTAAGATCTCTATTTCTTGATGCCAACCCTCCCCATTAATCCGGGCTTGGGACAGGTGTTCTGTCATAAAATACTACCTATCGAGACGTGCTATCGAGTGCAGTGCAGTTCCACCGTCTTGGGATTAGGGTTAGGGTTAGGTTTTAGGGGTTAGGGTTAAGGTAAGGGTTATAGGGGTTTTGGGGGGTTAGGGTAAGAGTTAGGGTTAGGGCTATCGATTAGCACTACGGTAGCATTTTTCTACAAGGCAGCATATATCGACAGAACACCAGCACCTAGTTCAGCTGGCTTGCTCCCTTAAGTGGCTGGGTTAGGCTAAACTATATACATACAGTGGTACCTCTGTTCTCGAACTCACTACAACTCAAATTTCTTGAAAGTCGAACAAACAAGTTTGACCTTGAACTCGATTTGAATATCAGAAGTCGAACCGTGAACGCTGACCTAATATAAATTGTACGCGCCAGGAAATGAGTCATACTACAAGGCAATTCTTACTTGAATGCCTTCTTCACAGGCTGGACGATTAACCAAATAAAGCAGCACAACATTACAGTAACTAACAATAAATAAACCACTAACTTACGTGTACTATTAGAGCATTTGTGTCATTTGTTTAAATTTTATTTTACCAGGTAAATTAACTGAAAACCAGTTCTCACTGCTTTACATGATATTCGGGAGAAATAGCAGATTACGCATTGGAACTGCCTGGGATACAAACGTCATGCGTGTAACTAAATTCTTCAGCCAATAAGGGCAAATGTGCGGTTCCAGTTTGTGCAGCCGGGTGAGAGGTCGCAATGCATCTAACCGTAATGCATTACGTCAGGATCAGAATGCGTTGCTTTAAGCCAGCGCTGCAAGCAAGTTGAACGCAACTGTCAGTGCCTGATGTGTGCTGGCTGCACGATCGGTTTCACGCATGCGCCGCCGTGTTGCTGCACGATCGGTCCCACGAAACGCTTTACGGCTGTCACTGTCCGATGTGTGCCGGCTGCACGATCGGTTCCCCTGCGTTGGAAGCCAGCGATGAGTTTTACGCAGCCCTCTGATATTTCTTAAATTTGTTTTTGAAACTATTTTTATGAACCATTTACATTTTATTTTAAAAAATTATATATATATATATTTACTAACAGAAAAGGATGGATTTAAGAAATAAAAAGGACACTCAAAACAGGTCATTAAGAAAACCTATAAGTAAGTAGTAAGTAGTTTACAAATACACAGAAAGAACTTAAACTAAAACATAATGCACGTGTCCATATAAAAAAATACATATTATTTTAACTAAATACGGTGATGCTACAAACATATACATATCGCACAGACACAATTCACATGTATGACTGCCTTTAAACGCTCTCAAAAATTATAGATATATGTTGCTTTAGAGTTTCGCTGTAAACAGTCCAGTATGTGCGGGTCCGAAAACGCGCTGTCTGCCGCAAAGCGTTGCATGGGACCGATCGTGCAGCAACACGGTGGCGCATGCGCGGAACCGATCGCGCAGCCGGCACACAGCAACATGGCGTCTCTCCGAGTGCGCATGCGCGCGCATGCGGGGAACCGAGCGTGCAACAGTCGTCAGACGGATGAGGACGTTAGGCAGCCTTTAGATCCTACCCATCATGCACTGCAGTTTTTTGCAAAACCCTCAAACGGAAAACCATTAAATACAAAAGGAACAGCTTAGTTTGACTTCAAAACATTACTATGTATTATATTTTAAGTTTGTTGTAGGGATTTTACAGGTTTTTTTTTTCCAAATAAAAATTACACCCTACTCCCACCATAATAAGAATGTATAACAAAATGAGAGATATATAAAATGGCAAGCCACATCGAAAATATAAATAGTATATTCTAGCCATCAATATCCTAGGGGATAATGCATCCTTTTAATTTTGTGTGTATTTAGTATATGGGAGAGGCCTCTACGATCCAGGGGAGGGCCCCGGGCCGGCCCAAAAATGTGCGTCGGCCCACCGGGCATTACCCGGTACGCCAGATGACCTGTCCAGCCCTGCCCAGGACTAATGACAGCAACTCGAAACAGCACTGATCACACGGGGATTCCAGACGCGCTAGATGAGGGCGCGTGGCACACGGGACGATCGGACGTACAGGTCATAACGATTGCAAAGGGAATAAACTTTGCGAATGGGATTCGCATCTTGTAAAGGTACAATACAGTATGTACATAAATAGGAACGTTTCCACATGAAAGCCACGTTTTTTAAGGGATTTCTAACTGATTTATATTGTATGCCTTGAACTTTCCCCAAAGTAGAATCTTCATTAACTAAATTTTTCTTACCAATTTTACACTTAAAAGCATGAAAACTTGTAAATTATTACGAAAATTTAACATAAACACTTCTGTAGGGTTTTTCGAGGATTTCGCAGATGTGCGAAAAAATCGCGGATACTTATAAGTTCGGTTCCAATGAAATTTTTGCGGATCTGTGAATTCACGAAGCGCGAATGGATGAGCGCTTACTGTTTACCTACCGTTTGCTTGATAATAACGATATGGATCGACAATTTGAGAATGCTGCTGAGAATCCATCTGCCTTGTTAAGAACACACCTCGAGCCTGTCAGGTTGAATATCAGTTTGATAGAATGAACTGGCGACTGGCTTTTTATAAAGCTGCCAGAAGATTCTAGAACTTTGATGTCACAACGTAATTGTTATTTTATGAATTTGAATGTAAACCATAGCGTAATCTTCATAGAATTTATGTAAAAGCTATAAAGAAAAATGCTTGAAAATGCCGTTGGTTGTCTGAGGGGGTGTCCTGGGGAACCCCACTCCCCCCCCCCCCCCCATCATTGGTTTGCGCTGATGCTTCATACCTGTGGGTTCAGGGCTTGACGCTCTGTCTCAGATCTGCATGTTCCCATGCCCTCCCTGTGTTTTCTCCAACAGTCCAAAAACATACTGCAGTGCACTGGACTTACCAAATTGTCCATATGCATGAATAGTGTAAGATTCCTGCTGTGGGTTGGCACTGCATCCTAGGTTATTCCCTTCTTTGCGACCATCTATGCTACTGGCATAGTTTCCAGACCCCTGTGACCCTGAATAGGACAAGTGGATACAGAAAATGCATGGATGGGTGGACATGAAATATATGGGGGGGCATCAACCTGTGATTTCAGGATCCCATTAAGGTTTGATATTCTTACAACCAGGCACACTGATCACAACACAAACCCACTGTTTTTCTCTCTTATTTCTCTTATTTGTTTAAAACTTTTATTTCAGAATGCCCCCACACTATTTACAGTTTTTAAAAAGTTCAACCAGGATCTGCTGCAGGATGAGCTCTTCGGGGTCAAGTGTATTCCCTGAGCTCTCCTGCTGCACCTGGATCTGGGGCTCCACCATGGATTCCTGGCTCCCTTCGATTTGGGAGACAGGGACTTGTCCAGGTAATTGGGAAACATCCTGCACATGGGCAGTCTCAGGTGTTTGGCTGTCCCAGGAGGTTTCCCAACTTTTGAAGCATGGGTCCACAAACAGGTCCGAGACCCATCCGTCAAACGAGTCTAGAGGCCAGTCCGTTGTTGCAGCAGGGACTGGCCTCTCATCAGGCTGGAGGATGTTGTTCAGCAACTCCAGGTCCTCCAGGTTCCAGTTCTGTTCCACACAGGAGGGAACAGCATTCCACCCGTGCTGCTCTGTAGAACATCCTGGCACAGGATGGTTTAGAGACTCAGATGGCCAGCTAGCTTCAGTTTCTGCAGCCATTTGCCTGCTCTGCTTGGCAGCTCTTTCCAGTTCTTCACTTCCACTCTGGCCACCATTTTCCTCACTGTCCTGACCCTGGACCTCTGCCTCCCTGCACCACTTCCTCTTTACCCCACATCTTGCGTGGGTTGACGTACTAGTGTTACTTTCAGGAGTGGCACAATTTAAGCCAATGTCCATGGACCAATATTGTGCAGTCCCATAAATAACATCCATCAGCCTCTGGTATTTCGAGCTGAAGGACTCGGGGTTTCTGCACTTCTGGCGACGCCGTTTACCCTTCTTGGGTGGTTCCGTCGCAACAGGGATGGTGATTGGTGGCAGGAGTGGAACGGGAGCCTCGCTCCCTTGCTGGGGCCAGACGCTCCACACTGGTGTAGGTGTGGGCATTTGCAGCCCCACAGATCCAGGGAATAGTGTCATGCTTGTCCCAGGGGCGGTCAGCATTCCCCCAGCAGTAAACATGCTGGGACCATCAAGATAGGGGTCGAACATGTCTGCCCTGTCCATTGCTGCAATTACTGTATAAAAAAACATACAAGAGTTCTACTTAACACATATGAGTGACTATATTTATGTGATTTGTTTATCTCTTCTAATCCAAACTGTTGAGAAATATCACAAAAAACATTTTAATTTCATATTACACACTACGTTTGTACTGAGAAATATACAGTCAGACCTCGGACATTCGCGAGGTTACGTTCCAAAACCTGTTGCGAATGAGGATTCGCGGATGTTTGGTAGAGTCACTAGAAATGGTAATATGTGCTTATTTCTATAGTTTAAACCCTAAATATGGTCCCAAAACACTCTCATTTCATTTAAAAGTTAGCTTAATTAATTCATTATATTTTTAAAAAAATGTTTGATGTAAAAAGACGCTCTGTCTCAGATCTGCATGTTCCCATGCCCTCCCTGTGTTTTCTCCAACAGTCCAAAAACATACTGCAGTGCACTGGAGTTACCAAATTGCAGAGGTGGGACCAAGTCATTGTTTTGCAAGTCACAAGTAAGTCTCAAGTCCTTTCACTTAAGTCTCGAGTTAAGTCCCAAGTCAAGACATGCAAGTCCCGAGTCAAGTCCCAAGTCCTAAACTTTGAATTTCGAGTCCTGAACAAGTCATTTGACCAAATATGTTATTTTATTACTAGGTAATAATAAATAATTTTCAGAAATTATAAATGCTTCTAAAAAGGTGTATTTATTGGACAGCAGCAAGTGCAACTGAACTTAATCAGAGAAAAAAAGGAGTGCTGACATTGCATTTCACAGTAAATATTAACCCAGTACAACAGCATTATTTTTGTTACTGTCCTTTTTTACAATACCCAACCTCATCTCATACTGAACCAATGTTTATTAAATAAAATACATTTTCTGTACGACTACTGTTAAAGTGACATTATACTGTATGTAGCTGCATGTTTTATGTGGAAATTAAATAAAAATGTAAAAAACAACAGATGCTTTCTAGAATATATATTTCTAAAGTTGCCGACCTACTTTACATGTGCTGTACTATATGTGAATGTGTGTGTGTGGTGAATGTGTGTGTGATAGAAAGAGAGAGAGAGGTAAATACAACAGATGCATAAACAGAACAAATGCATGAACAGTTTTAATCATCTGTAGGATTGTGCTTTTTTGTTATCCTAGAGCCCTTTTAAGGATTACATTTGCAAAAGACCAAATTGGAAAAAAGTCTGTCAGTCATTTGTGCACGATGGGGCCATAGTATGATGCCACTGTAGCTGAAAACTCGCTCCACTGGAGCACTGGAGGCAGGCACTGCCAAGACCCTTATGGCCACTCGGAACAGTGAAGGAAGAGCTTTTTTGTTCATTGCCCAGAATGAAAGGGCATTCTGACCTTCAGATATGTCAAGGTAGTGACTTAGCTGTTGTGCTGGAGTGGTACCAACACTCTTCTTCTGCCTCTTATGGTATGCAGCAAATAGCCCTTCCCCTTGCCCAAGTTCATCTTGCTCTTCCTCATCAACAACAGACACGGGCGGCTCAGTCTCTGCAGCATCATGCAAGATCAGATCCAGGAAAACATTTGAGATTTTAAATGAATGAATGAATAAATTATGTATATAATAAAGGGAATATATATATATATATATATATATATATATATATATATATATATATATATATATATATATTTACACAGATATACATACACACATTAAACTCAATATGTACCTTTCACTTGTTTTTCTACTTCTGCCTTGACCTCACGACTGACCATCACATGGTGCTCCACTCACATCAGAGAAAAGGCAGGATCCAAGGCAGCTGCTTTGAGGTAGACTAGATCTGAAAAGGGGGCAGTGATTCCATCTTGTATCCTAGCCATCTTCACATTGATGAATATTCCAAGAAATCTTTTGTTTAGGGATGCCTGGAGATTTCTGACCAGGCCGCTCAGGAATCGGGCTTGAGGCTTTAGCTTCTCAAGGTGGTGATTCAGGGACAGGACAGAGGGAACCACAAAACTGATAGTAACCATCTTCTCACCTTGTGTCAAATCTGTTGCTTCTCCAAACGGCTTAAGGATGTCCAACAACTCTTTCAACAAATTCCACTCCCTTACTGTAAACAGCAACTCCTTGTGTCCAGCCTTTTCTAGAACATGGCAGAGTTTTAAATAGTCATACTGGAAAACTGCCTTCACTTGCCTTAGCGCTGAGTTCCATCTTGTATTGACAACAGCAGGAATGCCTCTTTGTTCTCCAAATTCAGCATCAAATGCATCTCTGAATGTTGTGCTCGTGTGCAAAAGTGAGCTGAGCTTTGATAACTTAGAGAGAGAAGTAGTTGTCACTTTTGTTTCTTTCAAACTGTCTCCAACCACAAGCTGGAGGGTGTGTGCAAAACACTGCAAGCGCTGTTTTTTTGCCATAGCAGCATCTACTGTTACCCTATCTTCCTGGGTTAGGTCATTCCAGAGCTCTGGGTCATCAAGGTGGTCTTCATCATATACTTCATCTTCTTGTTCAGTGGGAAAGCATACAGTAAACGCTTTCTGCATGTTGGCAGCATTGTCACTTATAATATAGTCCAGTTTATCTTTAATGCTGTATTCATCACATATGGCCTCAAACAGCTCACAGATCCTGTCAGCTGTGTGTGAGCCTCTGAAGCGGTCACAGGCCAGGAGACTGGACTTAAGCTGTATCCTCTCCGTTTCTTTCTCTATGTAGTGCACTGTTACACCAAGGAACCCCCTCATCTTTCGGTCAGACCAAATGTCCACAGTGACTGAAACATGGTCTATGTTCCTCAACTCAGTTTTCAATTTTGAACGTCTCTCTGAAGCAAGGTCCTCTACTTTTGATGACAGTGTTCTGCGACATACTGGGCTATACTTACTGTCAACTACAGTCATAAAGTGCCGAAAACTCTTGTTTTCTACAATAGACAAGGGCAAGTTGCAATCAATAACCAAGTCAGAGAGTATTGCATTGGTGATAGCTTTCTGCTGTGGATGAGTCATGCTGTACTGTTCTACACGGATGACCATGAACTGTAAGATTGAAGGCTGTTGGGTATCAATTCTTTTCAGAATTTTTCAAATCAAACAACCAATTAATTGAAAAAATAATAAGCAGACTGTTTCATAATAAAATAAACATTAACTGCATTGAAAATGGTACAGCAATACAAAAAAAAATCTCCACGGTAACCAACTACTACAGTACAAATCTGCTTTTAAAATAACACCAGGTAACACCATAATATCTGATCATATATATAATAGTATAACACATATACAATATAGTCAATTCTGATCATTCAAGTTGATTTTTTTAAGACCTGATTATGGCGCTACCATCTGCCAGCTGTGTATGTCTTGGGTGCAATGACTGTGTCTCGGCTCAGGCTCAAAACACAGATAAACCGTTTACACAGTAATCAGTGTAAATTAAACTATTTCAATGACGGGAGTAACGGTAACGTTAGGTTACCGTGCGATTTCACTGTTGCGATCGAGGTTAGCACATTGTAGTGCTAGCTGTCTGATTAAAAGTAGATTTGTCATCTTATTTCGGACTTACATCTGTGTGGGAACCCGTAATACTTTTTTCAATGTATGCAAAATGACTTTCCAGCCACATGATTTAACTAGCAAGCTAGAATTCGCCAAGCCATTAGGCTAATATTAACTAGACATTATAGTCATTATACATTAGCCTCGACTTACCTTTCTTTGTGTAACTTCAGATGTCGAACGAAGTTGGATGTTGTAGCCTCTCTGTCTGTAATTTTTGACCCGCATGTTTTGCATACTGCAGTTCGTTTCTTGTTGACCACCTCATAATTTGTGAAAGCAAATGAAATAAACCTAGGTATCATTTTTGTCAGACTGGCGCTCTGCAAAATCACGTTACTTCATGCTTCGCTTCTGCAAGTTGATTGGATGTTGTGTTGTGAGCTGGGGATTCTGGGGAGTTCGTATAAACTGGCTGGAAATGAATACAGTTAACGTTAATTAATTCAAGGAATGTATTCGTTTTTAAAATAAACTTTTTGTTTGGTGTAAGGTCAATTGGTGTATCAAGTCTTTTCAAGTCAAAAGGTTCAAGTCCAAGTGAAGTCACGAGTCATTGGTGTTAAAGTCCGAGTCGAGTGCCAAGTCTTTTGTGATTTTATCAAGTGGAGACCAAAGTCATTAAAATTGTGACTCGAGTCCACACCTCTGCCAAATTGTCCATATGCATGAATAGTGTAAGATTCCTGCTGTGGGTTGACACTGCATCCTAGGTTATTCCCTTCTTTGCAACCACCTATGCTACTGGCATAGTTTCCAGACCCCTGTGACCCTGAATTGGACAAGTGGATACAGAAAATGCATGGATGGGTGGACATGAAACATATGGGGGGGCATCAACCTGTGATTTCAGGATCCCATTAAGGTTTGACAGTCTTACAACCAGGCACACTGATCACAACACAAACCCACTGTTCTTCAGTGATTTAGTGTAAAGATAACATCAAATGAAGTGAGGAAAAAAGAGCATAGTCGTCCCTCTAAGGTGGCAAATTTTTATATTTTTCAGTTTATTCTTTAGTTGGCTGTGATAAATTAAATGGGAATATTTTGGGAGCATGCCGAAGGACCACAATACCTCCCAGATGATGAGGAGGCCAAAAAAATATAAACAATGCGGAAAATGATTTGAATGACATATCATATATCTGTGTCATTTATTATTTGTTTGTGTAAGTGCATAGTATATCTTTCATACTAAAAGTAATTTTTGGTTAAAAAAAAAAAAGAAAAATACCATGGGACATATGTGTAGCCCTATGGGAAATTTGGGTGGTTAATTTCAAATGTTGATGCATTTAATTTGATGTTTAAAAAGTGTAATTTCTCTTTATATGTAATAAGAATTTAGTTACTTTAAGAAAAAAGAAAAAGAAAAAACTACCTGGAGGAACAATCCAATCAGCGAGAGCGAGGCGAGGGAGAAGATGACCGGGGCGGGTGGAAGTAACGGAAAGAAGAAGAATAGTTAAGAAAAGTTGGTAAAACACCAGCTTTATATTGGTGACGGGGGAATGTGAGCAAGATACACTAACTGTATCGCTTAAGAACATTCTCCCCACATTGTTTAGGGTTACATGTGGTGTTTGAGTTTTTTTTTTTTTTACCGCGACGAGCCGGAGAACGCTAGCCAAACCTAGCTGGCTAATTGAAGTTTGCAGGGACTGTGCGTGCAAGTAGCCTACTCGGCCCTCCTGCTTTACGCCCAGGACCACGAACTTTGATCCCAGCAAAACCCCCCTGTTTGGGATGTGGACATCCATTTTCCTAAGCTGCGCCCCCACAGCGCTGCTCATGTGAGGATGCCAACAACCAGCCATAACAGGGCAAGTTTTTTTTTCTTTGGCGCTTTGACGTGAAGCGGCCAGTTATTTGGGCCTCTCCGCTCACCAGCCTCGCCTCAGGCCTGCATCGCTGACTCGATTGGGTACCTAATTTCACCTCAGGTTTTCATTGTAGGTTTATTTCAGTTTAGAATACAACTGCCGGCTTTAAGATTGTATACGTAATGATTTGGGGTATTGTCCTGATTGGGGTGAGAAATACTGTTCAGTAACATTTTAATTTATGTGCATATTTCCAGTAAACCGTTAAACTTTATGATGTTTGTACATTTTTTTTGTTCTTTCTTTCCCCCTGTTGATAATTCATTGGTAAAGGTAACATCTTTGTTCTAAAAAGAGGGTAAAGGAATGTTATATTACTGTGAAGGTAAGCAAGAATTAAATACGACCGATATTGGGGGGAGATGAATGTATTTAAAACTATACTGTACATCGCCAGTTGTTAGATTAATTTGAGCAGTATCAGTACTAACTTCCTGTTTGTATGTGGTAAATAATTAGTTCCCTTTCTGCATTGATTAACATTAGAGAGAGATCTCATATCAAAGGAAAGGATTCGGGGGCGCACTCCAACACATAGCCAGACAAGCTAGGGGGCGCTACATATGTGTCTTGGCTTGGGTACGCCCCACGTCTTCGTCTCGGCGGGAAGCCTCACTCATGTGTTAGCTGCTTCTATGAGCACGCAATCTCACAGTTCACCTGTGAATATTTTTTTTACTTTTTAGCACCGTTAATTTAGCATTTTTAATAATGGGCCCAAGTATTATGTGGATATTGTCACATTCATGGAGATCTTCCGCCTTTAGCCCTCAAGAATGTGAAGGGGTGACTATATTAATATATTAGGATAGTAGTTAGCAGTGCTGTTCCTGGCACCCCGTGCCCCTGCCAGAATGTTTTCATTCCAACCCACTCTGCTTTCAACCTGCCACATGTATTATTAGCTTATTAAAGACCATATGAAGCTGATTAAGGTAGCGTTGGACTGAAAACATTCTGGCGGGGGGAGGCAGGAACAGGACTGCTATTAGAGAAATGTGAAAAAGTCAAATACGCTGAGCAAAAGTCCAAAATTGCAATTGTGCAGGTTAGCTGCAATTCTCCCCTCCAGAGGCGCTTTTCATGGAATTTAATGTGGACCTCAGGTAGGCACACAGGGGAAACTCACCCGCAGTGAGACTGAGAGAAGGCGACACACATACAGGACACTCCAGATCCACCAGGGGGCGTGGCACAGAAGATAAATCCATTGTGGTGTTTCAAGGCTGGACTCTCCCTCCGTCTCACACATTCACACGCAGGATAGACACTCCTGTGTTTCTGAGGACTCGTTGGATCTCATTTTTATTTGATGAAGGTTCTAGGGCCATGCTATGCCCATCTGATAACATATATGTATGAGCACCATGCCTTCACCCAGCTGAGTGTAAGTTTTTAAGTACCTTGTACAATTAAAAGACAACACTGTTACATGCTATAAAACTTTTATTTCACATGGGAGGGAACAGCATTCCATCCGTGCTATGAACATGGTTTCAGTATGTAACTTAGTTACTAGTTCATTAATGCATTAAGTAGGAGTCTACTACTCTATCTACATTATCTGTGTATCTAAACAACATTATCTGTGCCCCCTCAATCGAAGTGTAATCTACTTTGTATTTTAACATTTGCGGTGCATTTCTTGCATATACAGTGGTACCTCAGAACTCGAACTTAATCCGTTCAGAACTCCGGATCGAATCCTAAAAAGTTCGAGTTCTGATCGAATTTTCCCCATAAGAAATAATGGAAGACCAATTAATTGGTTCCCGGCCCCTAAAAATTACACCTAAATATGTTTTTTAGCATTTAAACATAAAATGAACCAGATAAAACAAGAAGAGCATATCCTGTACTAAATACATCTAAGCACATTTATCAAAACAGTCATTTTTAAAGTAAGAAAATAAATGTATCCAAACAATGTGTAAAGCAGGGGTCTCCAACTCCGGTCCTGGAGAGCTACTATCCAGTAGGTTTTCTATCCTACCTAGTTCTCAGGTAAATACCAGGAGTAGGTGTGGCTCATCAGAAGCCAGGTAGGATAGAAAACTTACTGGATAGTAGAGTTGGAGACCCCTGGTGTAAAGTTAAAAAAAAATAATGTCATGCCCCTATCGGCTGCTCCTTCCGTGTGCCACGCCCCCTCATTAACCTCATGTGAAATCCCCGTGTGATCAGCTGTTTCTGGTTGCTGTCATTAGTCCTCTGTATTTAGTCCGTGTTGTTTCCCCAGTCCGGTTATTGTATTGTCCGTCTGCGTTTTGCCTGCCTTACCTGTAATTAAACCCAGTATTCCCTGATACCCTGATGTCTGCACCTTTGTCTCTGTTCCGTCCCCGCTCAGCACGACAGTATCATTATAATTAAATGTATTAATGGTCTATGAATAATATTAAAATAATTAATAAGAAATCTTTATTTTAAAATGTATATTATTATATAATAATAATTACTGTTACTGTATCATTGTCTAAATGTATTTTTACTGTCGCAATACATGTATTTAGCTAGTGTAAACATGCACGATGCTATCACAGCAAATGCGAGGCTGAGACTGAAGCGTTACCCTTTGTTTCCACTGAGAGACATGCCACGTGACTCATTTCCCCCCACGTACAAGTTATCTTAGGTCGGCGTTCACGGTTTGACTTCTGAGATTCAGATCGAGTCCTAGGTCATTTTTTTTCGAACTGGTTGGTTCGACTTTTAAGTAATTCAAGTTCTAATGAGTTTGAGAACTGAGGTACCACTGTACATCTTTTTAAGTTATATTGTTTTATTCCTTTTGATTAACTAAACGTAAATTAATTTAGCTAAATGTTGCTAAACAACCCGGGGCTGTGGTGTTAGAGCTCGACTTTTATTTAAATTATAAATAAATTATTTTATACTATTTACAAATAAGTCAGATTAACAAATAGAGTTAATGTGCATTCTGTCAGGATGGTGGCGTGCTTCTCACAATCCAGGGCCATCGGTTAGCATCACGACAACAATTTCCGCCGGTAGCCATTTTGTCACCAATTTGACAGCGAAGCAGCTCTTTAAAGACAATAGTGTCTCTACGCGCATGCGCTACAGGCAAGCAAGGGTGTGAGAGAGAGAGAGAGAGAGCGCATGCGCTACAGGCAAGCGAGGGTGTGAGAGAGAGAGAGCATGCGCTCATTTTAACAAGGATTACCCGCGTTATTCCTTTATTCTTGTTGTCGAAATGCTTAGGGCGCTTTACGTTATTATTCACATTGGCTCATTACTTAAAAACGTTATGCTTAAAGGGTTTATTTGAAATAACAGGCGCCCCGTCGGCGCCGCCATTTTGAAATTTGATGTCTGCGTGAGTGCGCCTGCGCCAAGTGCTGCCCCCCACGGACAATCATTTGACGCGCAACTTTTTTTTTCTTTTTTTATTGCCCACCACCACCCCCCCTCTTTGGAGGACAACTTTATTTTACATTAAATTCAAGATCAAAGAGTGTGGTCATTCCGAACTCACCCGTCCTAGTACCGTGGGAGAGAAAAAATAAACAATCTTTAATATAAATTGTGCTTTTAATCACTTTATCACTTTTAGCTTTATGCACCCATGCCATACAAATTACCAGACCGATAAAACTTATTTAGATGTGAATGAAAGACACGCAGTTATTATAATGATAACTGAATAAAACGTAATAGCACCAGCCTGCCTGCCTACATTTCCCAAGACGGCTGTCATTTGAACTACATTTTGACCCACAATCCTCTGAAAGCGGATGTAGAAAAATGTATTATTTAAAAGGCATGGGGGATGCAGGAATGGTTTAATCATATATGTAACTAGATTCGGTGCTTCGCGTCGGGATATTTCTATCTGTTGTACGAATTTAGTACAAATATACATTGTCTTTACAAATACGATTTAAACATACGGATTGTCGCGCGTTTATGTTTGTGGTAGATATGTAACCTCCCCTCTATGAGTGGATATGTGACGTTTCCGATAGTAACCTTCACATAACACATGGTTAGGCATTATCGTTGCATTTAATATTGTTTTATAAGAATTTCTTGGAAGAGGACAGTAATTTCTATATTAATACGATTTATACAAGCTACCCAGAATAACTATGTATAATGTATGTAGTAGATTGTCCTCATTAGCAAAGGGAGCTTTCCTGAATTATGCCGATCCTCTGTACGCAGCTAGTTTACCACTGTAAGTTGACCAAGTCTGATGGGGGTACATCAACTCCGCATTGCTTTGTGTCGCATAGCAGTTTCGGCACATATTGTGTCTCTGTTTTCAATAACCGTTAATGTTTCTGCCTAGATTTTTAAGATGTAATCCAGTTTGCATATTGGTAGCTAATTGTACCTGTTTGTAGGCTTTTTGGTTTAAACTGTTTCGGCTATTTTGTGGAGGAGTTGCTTTGGCTTTTTGGCTTTATTGCCTTTATGTTTGCCTTTACAGGAATTCTGCATTCTGCCGTGCCTTGAGTTGCACTGCCGCAAGATGGCAGGAATCGGCGCCCACCGCGGACCCCTCCGAAAAGACCAACAAAGAGTTCAGGTGATCGCGCTGCATTGGTGTAAAAGTCCCCTTTAACCTCACGGCTGCTGTTCTGCCGTTATAATAAGTTGTAACCTTCTTGGAGCAGAGTTCTCATTTATCGTGTTGTCTTTACAGCTTCTATCCCCCAATGCCTGGTCATGAAAGCTCCTTGAGGTGGGGGGGGAAGAAATTTGAGGAATTACCTATCGTGCACATAAAAGCCACATACAATAAGTACGTTACTCCATTATGCCCATCCTGTATGGTGTCTCTTTTAACACCTAAATGAATGGCGTTAAGATTCTTGTTTCTCAGCACACACATCCAGGTGACCGACAACACTGGGAAGTCCATGATCAGAACATCCTGTGGTGCAGAAGGATTCAAGAATGTAAAGAAATCGACTCCCATTGCGGCTCAGACAGCTGGTATCTCTGCTGCGGCGGTAAGGGCGCCATCACTCGATAGAACATAAAATTTGGGTGCCAACAAACTATCAGATAAATGCAGCATGGTGACGTTAATACTGTGTTCGGGTGTAGAGTTCCTGTATTCGGTTCCTGTATTTTTTTTTTAGTCCCTGTAGTAAAGGTCTGTACCTTGACTGCTGATTCTTCATCTTTTCTACTTTAGAGCTTCCCAGCAATTATAGTTATGTATATACAGTTATGTAGCTGTAATAGAAAAGGGTTACACCGCATGAGAAAACACTCTAGTAATTTAAAAACACTCTAGTAAGGGATTTAAAAAAAAAAATAAAAAATTTCAGCTCTGGAAGGTATGTGTAAATCACCTGCCAAATTAAAACAAACATGGTAATGCAAAAGCTTTTGTGGACGTTTGATGAAATTAAATGCAGGTGCTCTTAGTTCAGTTGCCTGTAGTGTCTGCTTTTCAATCTATACATTTTTGTTTGCTTCGATGAATTTCCATCCCAAACTGGGATATATCGCCCTCTTGTGTCTTGTACCATGTGGGAAAGGCTCTGAGCCGCCTCCAATAGTCAATGCTAATGGTTGATTCTGTAGTTCAGTGTAGTGTAATTGTTGAAGTAAGTAAATGTAAAATTTCAAGGGATTCGGGAGTCCTGAAGGGACTTCCACCTTCCAGGCTTCCACCACCGAGGCCTGACATTGGGAAACTGGAGACATGATTGTGGTTTTCCCCCTTCAGAGGAGCCCATGCCAGTTTGCTTTCGTCAGGTCCTGTAGCTGGGATGGAGCTGTGCTTCATAACAGCATGTATGTAATTGAAATAGTTGATCAATTAATTGTTGCAGAACCAAAATTAAATCGAGGAATGAATGAGTTATCAAATTGAAATAATAAAACATTTTTCAGCTGAGTCATATTGAGATGAATAAAGAAATATCGCATGATTAAATTACATCTGTAGCGCTTACAGTTTTATTGAAAAGCAAATAAGAGTCACTCATCAAACAAATTAGAGTTGACAGTCCAATGAAAAAACATTAAGATAATTAGTGGTATTCCACTAGGTGGCAGCACCAATGCATGATTTGAATAGTTACCAACAGTTTATCAGGGTCATGGGGGCGGGGCCTGGAGCCTTTCCCAGTCAGCATGGGGTAGGGATACACCCTGGATGGGATGAATGATTTTTGATTTTGTTATTCTCTGCGTTTGCAGTTTGGCTGCTGGTGTTTCCTGCAGTATTGCATTTTTTATTCGTGACTGCAGTTGTTGTAAATGCAGGCATTCACACGCTTAAGCATAACGCAGTCTAATGTGGTGTAGAGCTGGTGCTGCCCCCCCCCCTCCATAACCTGTGAAATAGATCTTTTGGCGAGAGCGTGTACTGGTGGAGTAGCATGTCACAAGCTGTGTTTGTGGGTTTCTGGACATTGCTGTCTGCTGCAAAGCTGAGCGGGGGAACATGTTTGTTTGGCCCCAGCTGATGGTGACTCGTCTCTCTCCATGGTCCCTGCTCTAATAAAGCCAGTGTAATTATGTGCCCCAGTGAGCCGGCCAGTGAGCCTGCATGTCCTCACTGGGCTGCTAAAGGCCCCTTCACTACGCTTCACTTCTGCAGTCTTCGTTATTATTTAAAGGGGGAACATTTTCACTCATGTATAAACTTTCTTACTAAGTTGCTTCCTCATTTCCTTGTCAGTTTTCTATAGTAATATAGGGTGAGCCTGATTGGTCACAGGATCAGGTGCGCACTGTCCTGCAGAAGGTTGACCGTTTGCCATGTGTTTCTGTGACACTGTCATCTGATTGGGTCCCAGCATGTGATTGTCTGGGTGGCGAATGTGTTCACTGATCCTCCCTCTGTGTCTCTCTTCTGTTCCTTCCTGGGCCAGAAGGCGCAGGGGAAGGGTGTGTCCTACGTGCGCGTGGTCGTCAAGGGCCTGGGACAAGGCCGCGTGGTGAGTAACCGGAGAACTAGCCCCGCCCACACCACGCTGACGATCAGAGCCCCCCTCCACCTCAGACGCAGCCGGCATCAGCCGCTCCTGCTCCCCCCAGCTGAGCTCGATGCTCACGTCCGTCCCATAATGTCCCTTTGATTTGGGCCATTTAACCTTTCAGTGGTGATTTGTTCTTGGGAATTCGGAGAAACATGTGCAGATTAACACGCACGTGCAGACGCATTACCGCATCAGCCATGATGAGAATGTGGGTATAATGGGGATAAGGACACCGAGGTCCCTTTTACAGCATCAGCTGGCCTTGATGAGCCGTGACAAGCAGCAGTAGTGAAATGAACACAGGAGTATGGATATATCACTGATCTATAACCTTCCTCATAGGGAGGCCTGAACACGTATGTTTGCATTGCTTGTGAAATGGGAGAATTTATAGCAGGTTTGTTGTGAAGTTTGCTGGAGGTAAACAGTGGCAGCTGGTTCCATCTGAAGAGCTCACTTCTGCTTAGACAAACTGTCTGTTAGGGGCCCCCGCGGGTGTGTAATGGCGAAGGCGGAGACCCCTGCCAGAGGAGTAACATGGGGTTATGGGCAACCAAGGGGGCGCTGACTTCCCGCCCATTCCTGATAGCCCAGGCGTCCAGGGTTTAGAGACACAAAATGATTCAGGGCAAAATGATTCAGCAGAGAAGAGCAGCCAGATTATAACTACAAAAATAAAACAATTCAGAAATGCTAAGACTATGGTTTGCAGGGGGGGGGGGGGGGGTAAAAAGTACCTGCATGTTCATTTAGAAATAAACTGAGTCTGGAGATTCAGCAGAGGCTGCCTCTTCCTGACCCGTGTGTCTCTGCCTCTGTCTCTGCCTCACTATAGGCTGCCATGAGGGGCTTAACGATGGCTGGCCTGGAGATAGTGTCCATCACGGATAACACGCCCGTCCCCCACAACGGCTGCCGCCCGCGTAAGGCCCGCCGGATGTGAGGACGCCCCGGGGCACCGGCGCCACCTCCCCCACCCCCCCCACCCCCCCCCTGCACTCAGCGCAAATAAACCCTCATTAGTTTTATTAAAGCTTCCTCGCCGCCGACATCTGGAAATAAAAGCTTTTCTTTTGCCAGCTGGGCACATTAGTGTAATTTTGTTGGGGGAGGCGGGGGGGGCATTTTAAAAAAGCACCGTTTGTTATTAAAATTTGACAGGTGCTATTTTTGAATGGCAAGATTTGGGCTGTAATTTGCCACAGGTAATTTAAAGTTGAGGAAAGTGTGGGTGAGAGACCGGGGGGGGGGGGGGGGGTGCATTACCTTTTGTGCAATCGTGTGCTCAGAGAAAGGCCCCTGGTTTAAGGTGTAAGGTGTGCATACATGTGCCCGTTTGGGGTCCTCCAGGGTCAAGCAGCCAACTTGCCGAAGATTACATTCCCGCCCAGGAGCAGACGGGGGGGCTTCTTCTCAGCCTGCATCCCTCCCGTCAGGCTGAGCCGGGGGTGCGGCCATGAGCACGGTCGTGTTATCAGAGAACAGCGAGCCCCCAGCCCGCACTCTGCCTGCCACTGGACACTATTCCTACTTTGAGAAGGATTCTGTTAGTGCGTATAAGGACCCGCCCCTAGCGGTTCGGTTTGTCACTGGTTATTTTAAGGTTATGTGAGTGATCAGACGTGGTGGGCTAACATGGGTGCATTGCGTGACATCTAAAAATTTTGAAGCCGGGTTATTTTTAAAAAAAAAATTTTAGCAATGTTTTTCCTGTTAGGTTTGTCTGCCAGATGCTATCACTGATTTCATATTTGTCCCATTTTTTTATTTTGTCCCGTTTTCACAAAACATGATGTGGAAGCATTTAAGACCGTGGAATTTGAATCACACTTCGGTGAAATCCAAATTTTAAGCACTCCCCGTTTTAGAACAGTTATATTCATTTACATAAAAACTGAAAAAAATGAATCGATCGCTTTCCTTAGTGCAAGCAGTCTGACTAGAAGTGTAGTGCTTAGGGTGACCTCTCTGGCTTGGCTCTTCTGGTTTGTTTTTGAGCGAGAGCGACAGTATGAGAAATCCCTTCGTTTCCACTCTTCCCCTTATTTCCAAACAGAAAATGTACATGCTAGCACTAAAATGACAATACAAAAACTATGGGGGGGGGATGCGGCGTTTTTATGGATAAAAGACGTTTCCTGCTGATGGTCTCTGAAAAGCTCTTATCTGTTTCCTGAATAGTCCAGCTCCCTGATGTGACTCAGGTGGTCCCTTCTGATTTTCTCCCCCCACACAGATTATAAGGGAGGGGGGGGGGGGGTCACTCTCCCTCGCCTCGTTCCCCTCGGTGGCAGGTCACCCCTGCAGTCCTCCCTCGCCCAAGGTCGCGCGCATGAAGCCCGCAGAGCACACAAAGCATCTCCTTGCCTTTCTCCTTGTGGGTCATTAGGTCCTTCGGCAGATTAATGGAGACGCCTTCAGCAAGAAGACGTGGAGTTTTCGTCGTCAAAGGGCTGCTTTTCCTGCGTGCCGTCTGCTAGTGTCTGGGAATGTTCTAGGACCTTGGAGAAGGGCTTATAGCCGTATATGGCAGGTATTCAGGGCAACATTCAGGGGTAGAGTAGGAAATAGCTGAACATTTACACGTGCTATCGCAAAAGTCCAGTTATCAGTAAAATATGTCTGATGAACCATTATCTATTGCTGTCTGTCACCTGGGTTGATTTATGACTGCTTTGATCAGATAGTAAAGATGTTTTGACTTACTGGTGTGACCCTCCAAAGGAAGACTCATTTCAGCCTTTCTGTTCAGCTATGATCTCAAAGTAAGTATATGAAGGTTTACAGGCTAAAAGGCTAACAGCGGCACATGACTTCGCAGTTGCAGGGTCAGACCATCCAGGTGCTCTATACTGTATGACGGTTTATTGCAGATAGCAGAGGAATACGGAGAGTTCCGGTCGGCTCGCAAAGAGCTTGTCCTCCAACGTCCGGCCCGGTGACCGTAACACAATCTTGTCCATTTCTGAGCAATGGTGAACAAGAAATGGAATTAAACACTATAAATAAATGGACCCATTTAAGATGGCTGCCCTTTCCCAGTATTACGTCAAGGGCTTCATTGCCATGACAACAGCAATTAGCAGGAACTCAGTTTCCAGGCAGGCTGAGGATGTAACTCTGTGCACCGAGTAGCCATAGCAACTGAGGTCAAGCCAACAGCTCACATCTGTTTTCCTGCTAGCCATGTCGCAAGGCACACAGAACTGGGGGGGGGGGGGGGGGGTCATATGATTAGGTACTGCGATTAAACTCAGGGATACCTCACATTTCCTCTGTTGGGTGTTGGTAGCTTTCAGACCCTCCAGGCAAAATAGTGTCTTGATTGAGAAGGGTGTGTGCTACTGTTGGCTGATGGAGACCATGTAAGGCCAGCAATGAACCACAGCGTCAAGCATCTTAACACATCTCTGAGTCCCCCTTCATTTTTTTTCAAGATCAGCCATTAGAGAATCAATTGGACTTTGTAGGGTAACTGAGTCTCAGCAACTTAACTGAAGAAACATGAAATAATCATATTGGATAAACCTTAGAGAAAACCTCCCCAGCACAGGAACCGCCAACCATTAATGAGCTCACAGCCATTCAAGGTAACTTCCATTTATGACGATCATATCTGGACTTGAGTGGAGTTTACAATGAGCGAGTTCAACAAGGAGAGCGAAATGTCAGTGACACCTCCCCATCTCCACATGCCCCCCCCCCCCCCAGGTGTCCAGCAATCGCCTGAATGTGTTCAATTAGCTTGTGTAACTAGAGGCAGGCTGGACACTTAATCTCACAGCACCTGCTGTATTTTCACAGGTAACCCCAGTTAGTCCTGTCATTGATGGGGGGCCAGATATCAGAGTCCACAGCTGGTCTCTAATTAGCAATTATCACAGGCAGAATTAAGGCCAGCTACTAAGACACCAGCCAAAATGAAAAAAAGAACAATTTGAAACACTTCTACAATTTCTGACAACTTAAAATGTAAAGTTCAGCTGTTGACTTGATAGGACGTGTCGTGAAGTTTCCTAAAAGTGGATTGCCCTTTTTGGCTGCACATCTCCCCCCCATTGTGATTCATGCAGGGGGGATACATTTAAAAATGAGAAAGTCCAGGTGCACGCCAGGTGCAGCCACCAAACATCCCTTCCTTGCTAGGGGACACTTGACCTGGGCTCTGCCTTTATCGGACCAGGTTGAACCAGTCAGGTGTTTCTCCACTGGAGATGTGGCCGGGGGGGGGGGGAAGCATCCTTGTGCCATGGGCCTGTCACACGAAACTGGCCATTTTTGTTCAAAAGCATGTTTAACTCATTATTTTTAATGGGCCCATTAGCTAGCAAGTAGCGGCTGATTTAAGTGTGGTCAGTTTTTTTTCTGTGGAGATGTTTAATATGGTGCATTCGAGGAGTAGCGGGCGAGAAAAATCATTACCTTCATTATTTATTTTCCAGCTTATTACGCGGTTCAGGTTAAATGCTTAAACAGTCTGCAGTGGCACTCAGAGGGTCTCTCATTCTGCAAGGCTCCTTTCTTAATGTGGCTCTTCACTCATTTTGGTGAAAGATAATTATAAGTGACATATTCTGTTAAAAATAAGACTTTAATAACTTAAATTTTGCACAGCATGTATTAATGTCAATGCTTAATATGTACAATTTTTTAAAAAAGTTTTTCATTGTAAAACAGAATAAAAAGCACAAGCAGGAACGGTGCAAATAAAGAAAATGTAGGAATCCCCCCCCCCCCAGAGGCCGGTGTGCACCCTGCTCTGATGACCACGCGGTTAAGGGGGCCCTTGGGGCCCTTGGGCCCCTGACCCTACAGGGCCGGAGCAGGAGGCCAAGGTGGCTGCACAGCACATGAAGGATTTAACTAGGTGCTTAATTAGACAGTCGTTTAATGCATTACAGTGTGATACCATGGCTGGCAAATGTGTATAAAAAGCCGAACCACAGAATGCTGGCACATTTCCAGGGGACACCACAGGCTGCAATGACACTAAGGCAGATTCCCAACCCGCCGCTTCTGGGGGGAACTGACAGAGACCGGCTGACTATGGGGGCTCAGTGGTTACCACCGCAGCCTCACACACCCAGGGCTGTGGGTTTGACTCCTGGGGGGGGGAATCTCCTGGCTAGTATGAACCCGGGCCACCCTAAATATATCCATCCATTCCCAAATTCACGCTACTAAATACAACCACATAATAATTTGCACATTACAATAAGTATATTCACAAGCCTGGGATGACCATCAGGCCCCATGTCCCCGAGCAGGGTAAGTGCTTCAAAGGTGGATGGATGGAAATTCACTAGAAGGTTTCTCACAAAAATGATGGACCCGTGATGCTGTATAAAAAAGGAATTGATTAGCTATAATTCCCTAATTTGCTGGGAAATAATTATAAAATGTGAAATATTGATCTCCTGCCAGAGATTTAAACCTGTGCCCTGAAAGGCGCTATTAAAATGCAGTGACAAGTCTGAGCTTTAATTTGTATAATTCGTAATTTGTAGCCCAATTGCTTTCGGGGAATAGGTACATTACTTGCATTTGTCGTTCGACCCTGACCTGGGGCAGTTTAATAAGAGGCTCAGTTGCTACCGGCCCCCACAAACTCTCCTGTCCAACAGACAGCAGCCTCACGTAGCCCTTGTAAAGCAGACGGGTTTGGATGACGGGTTTTATTGCATCACATTTTTGGCTGCAGCCTAATGAAGCAGTGTGGTACGCAAAGGGAAAGGGGCAGGCATCGGTTTTGGGCCGTGAGATTACAGCCTGTTCGTGGAAGGCATTCTGTTATTGAACTCATCTGCTATTTCAGCCTATGAGCTTTTAGATATGCGGAGGAACTTGTGATAGAAGAAAACACATTTGGTATTTTAAAATTCTTAAATTATGTTTTTTTTCCCAATATGACCTACAATTTTATTGATTTGTACAGTTTTTTTATTTATTAAATTTAGATTGCACAGCTATTTAATTTCATTTGAAATTCTTCCATGATTTACCAACACAGTCGCATGCGGAGTGCCCCACCAACCAAATTTAATAAACAAAAGGATACGCCGAATTTATACAGACTACTAACTTTTGGGCATCACAATACACAGCTCATTAATATTTTAGGCACACTACTAATGTGCTTACCAAATTGTGGGCGTAAGGAAATGTCTGTAAGGAAATGTCTGTATAATACCAAAAAACAAAGGTTTCACCCATCATCGAAAGCCCTGGTGATTATTACACAGGAGCCATATAACTGTGATTACACTGCAATGTGATGTCACGCAGCCCACCTTCTTCGTCAGCTCTGAATTGGAAATTCAGGACCACAAATACAGACGCTGCTCTGCACTTTAAGGTCACAGACGGGGATATGGCACTCGGGAGTCCCGCTGTCCTGCATCTGTACTTACGGAAAACGACAGGCCAATATCCCAGAATTATCCCTAAATCCAGCAGTCAAAATTAAAATGTCTCACGGTCAACATGAAGGCTCTGCACTCGTAGCCTGGATATGCGGCTGAGAGTAACTCCAGACACTGGGGTATATTGGAGGCATTTTTTAGAAGCATCAGGCAGTTTAATGCATTGTACGCACAAGTGACTTTCACGGGTTTAGCCAAGACACAGAGCTCTGCTCCTAATCTCCTCTCGTGAACTCATCTGGCTCCACGAGTCCACACTGTGCAGAGCAAACAACTTGCAGCCTAATGTGAACGCTCAGAAAGCAGGCCTGTGGGAACCGCTGCAATGAGAAACCGTCCTCAGCTTGTATGTGAAAGACTGACACTGGAACAGCCCATTTCCACCATGTCTTCCCCTACAAAGCCTCACAAACACGCTATTTACACGCAAGTGGGAGGAGAGCGTCTTGAATTACAAAGACATTTAAAACCATTAGCTTTTCTCCAAAAAATTTGACTTTCTGTGGCTAGACTTCTGCAAAGCATAAACAAAAAGTCATATTATTCTGACAAGCTCTTTCAGAAGGAACCTCGAGCAGAGACAGGAATGTTCTACAGTGTTACAAACGTCCCCTCATAAAATCTCAGTATAGGCCAACCAATGGGCTGTAATCGAATCCCGAGCGACAGAAAGGCCTCAGACGAACGAGCCAATGGCATCGTAATATGGGTCCAAAGGCAAGGTCTGAACCACGCAGACCTTCATTAGCCCTCATAAAATAACACTAAGCCTGGGGGGGACAATCAGCCCGACTTCAGAGCTCTCTTTCTGGAGACAAATATAAAGAAATAAATAAAACAGCAGCTGCTTTCTCTTAAAAAAAAATATTTTTAATAACAGAATTTAAAAAAATAAAATCAGAACTGCAGAAAGGCGCCGTGGTCAGAGGCACACGTGCCGCATGTGGAAGTTGACCACATATTCGGCATTGGTGCGCTGCACTGAGATGGCAAAGGGTTCGAACGGGTGAAAGGTGAAGGCGACCAGCCTGCGCACCGTGTGGTTGATGGGCCGGCCCAGCAGGCCCGCCTGGATCTTGAACTTCAGTAAGCCGGAATCTCGGGCATAGAACCTACAGGGGCGAGACACAAGCAGCTTCAGCATGTAAAAAAGTGAGACAGAAGGAACACTGGAAAAAATGCCTGATTTAAAGCAAAAGTTGGGGGAAAACAGATGGATACGTGGTGTACTTAGAATGCAATCACTGCTAAAAATATGCAGTGACATTACTGCTTATCAGACGTCTGTACAGACATACACTTATTGCATGCTGGATGCTCACAAACTTTTTTACCTTAAAGGGGCCGTTCACCCCAAAACTGAAAAAGATGTTTTAGAGGAGTTTTAGTGCTGAATATCCACCCATGTTGTTCTGCTGAGAGTTGCCTACTTTTGGAGGTATTGGCTGTATAAATTTTTATATAAAAGTCTTCTCTTATATAATGGGAGTGAATGACATTCTTTCTGTTGTGATTAAAGAGCCAGAGAAAAACATCTGAAAAATTCAACAACACGTATCTCACCAGAAATTATGACCCGGTTACACAGGATCATCTACAGACTTTTTTTGTGAGCAGTTTAACGTAGCAACTATTTTCTTCTACCGAGCTCCACACACCCATCCTACCACTGCGCAAGAGAGATCTTCAAACCTAGGCAACCTGATACCAGTGAGCAGAACCGCCGCTGCTCCAGACATTCTGTTCTGGATGCGATGGGGACTTAAGGTGGGGGACTCAGCAGTCGAACAGCAGTCATGGCTGGTGACATACCCCAGGGCCACGCCTCCTCGATTCACCGTGTTACCTGATTGGGTGATCCCCGCAGGTTTTGGGGCGCTCCATCACAGACACCCACTTGTCATCGTAGCTGAAGAGTGAAAGGTCCAGATAAGGGCTGCTGCTGTAGGACTGGGCACTGATGGGCAACTGTCCCAGGAGACGGCGCACTGCCTCCGTGTGCCCGCCATACTTGGCATTCACAATGGTGTCCTTGAACCTAATTGGGGTATGAACACAGGTCACAGAGGAAGTCCCGCCCTCCCAGGAAGCAGCTGCCCAGACAGGGTGCCAGTCGGTCACCTTCTCTGCACCTGCCGCGCATAGTTGTTGCTGGAGGCGGAGCACGGGAACTGCACGGCCTCGCTGTGCAGCGTGGCGTTGCGGAACAGGTCGCAGAAGTTCTCGAAGAGCTCCAGCAGCCTGTCGGACGTGTTCTCAAACACAGCCATCACCTCAGTGGACACCATGTTGTACACTACAAAGAATGAGGGCTGGGGAGGGTAAACGGACCCAAACTCCTGGTTACTGTCAGCGGCGAAACGTGCGAGCTTGCCAATGCAGATTAGCCAAATGACATTACATCATTTTTATTTTCGTTCTGTTGGCTACATTCTATAATGAGTTATAAAAATGTTGCAGGCCAATAATTTGAGACCTCTTCTAAGTGGGGAAGGCGATGCTGAAATCTCCCATGTGCCACGATGGAAAATGACTGATCATCCAATTCAATCTTCTCCATTATTTTAGTACTTGCATCTTTAACTGTGGTGTTATTAATTTTGAATACTGATAAGTTTAAAAACTGGCAGCATCAGTCCGACCCCAATATGTTAACGATATATTGTGGATCGCTATCTACTAGCTGTCACTCAAAAGTAAAACTCTTTTTAAAAATCTAGGTTTAATAAATAGAAATATGATATTGTAAATGTTCTATTCCCTGTGTGAACCTGGAAGTGCTTTACGGCCGGCAAGGGACCGGAGGTGCGCGGCGGATGGGTCCCTGCCTGGGAGGGGTCGGTGACGCGCAGGGTCACCACGTCCTCACTGGTGTACTTGATAAACAGGTGGTTCTCGTCCAGCAGCTGCATCTTCCACATGCGCAGCTGGCGCAGCTGGTCAAAGAACTGGAAGAAACGGCGCTTGGCGGCGGCGCTGCCATCCCGCTCGGCACGCCGCCACAGGTACACCAGCAGGCGGTGCTTCAGCGAGTTGATGGCTTTCTCCTTATAGAGACGCGCAAAGCCCTGCTGGCCCTCTGCCCGCGCCTCTGGGTACACAGCCGACAGGGTTAGCAGGTCGTCCTCGTAGCAGAAGCGTCCGATCGTCCGCACGTCCAGGAAGGTGCCTTCTGGGGTCACCTGCGGGGGGTGGGAGGTGACACACGTCTACGCGGGCCTGAACAACACACCTACGGGTGATGGCAAGATAGATAGAAAAAATAACTGAATGACACTGAGCAACACTGAACGAGTAAAAGCTGGCAGCTTGGCGGAAGGAGTGCAGTCTGCATTGGAGCCCACCTGAAAGACATGGATGGTCTGCTGCTGCACAGAGAGGACGGCCAGGATGTTGCGGTAGAGGTAGAGACCCTGGTTATGCGACAGGATGATCTTGTCGCACTTGAAGGCACGCGTGTCACACAGTCGGCCCGTGTGCAGGTCCACCACATGCAGCGAATAGTCCTCAAGCGGCGAGCGCGGGTTGGGCGTCACCGACTCGTTGTTACGGTACACCTCAAAGAAGTGCGGGTGCGGATCCTCGGGGAGGTAGGCCGCCGAGCCCACGATGACATAGCGCCCGTCATCTGTGAACAGGCTGCACTCGCGGTTCAGGTGCTCGCCGTTGGACGCCACGCTGGTCACATGCAGCAGTGAGAAGAAGCGCTCGAAGAGGCGCGCGCGCACGCCCAAGGACCTCTGGTCATGACCCCCCGCCAGCGTGTCGCCCTCCTGACCCAGCAGCAGGTCCTCGGCCGCCTGGCAGCCCTGGTACTCGTAGATCTCCAAGGAGGTCTGATCCGAGGAGAAGGCGATGAAGCAGCGTCCATCGGGGGAGAACTTGCGCAGGAAGCAGGGCGGCTTCTCCACGTTGACCACAGTGAAGTTCGGGAACACGTTCTGGTGGAGGCAGCGCACGCGGTACCAGTGGGCCCCGGGCCGGCCGGAGCAGATCCTCCGCTTCTCCAGTCGGTGGACGACATTCTGGTTCTGGATGCGACGAGGACATAAGGTGGGGGACTCGTCCTCCATCGTCCGAACGTCTCTAGCTGCCATGAGTTACGTCACGCTGATCACAGAAAGAAGCCAGGCAGCCACATTACCTCCATGTGATCCCGGCGCTCAACAACAATGTCGCCTAGTGGCGGCAGCAGATGCCTTCACGCGGCCATCTCAGCCACAGGACGCCTCCGATACCGGCCCCCTCATATAACTTTATCAATACTACCAGATAACATGGCAATGCTTATTATTATATCATTTATGCTGAATGTAGAAATGATTATTCCCACTTCTACTGGTAAATATCAGTAATGCCTTATTCGGGGGGTAAGTAACACGATTTCCAGGAACATGGTGCACGTGCCAAGTTAGAAATAAAATTTATAAGAAGGTAATTTTATGCAGCTGAAACCAAATTACTGGCCATTACAGGGTAAAAAAAAATCAAATGAGCTCTTTGAAATATATGAGATGTAATATGTGAGATAAGTAAGGTGCAGGCAGTGAGGCGAGAGTCATCAGGCATCATTGTCACGGGATACTGACAAACGCAGTAGTGGTGCTTCTTAGTTAGTTATGTGAATCATAGCGGCATTATTGAGATAGAAAAGAAATTACGGATTGATGACACTTTGACAAGCGCCATTAAAGTTATTTTGCCGAAAAAAGCCTGGATTATATAGTAGAAGCACAGGGGTTATCAATGGAAATATGCAGTTGAAAGACTCCATGAACTTAAAGACACTAAGTCTTTACTTATCAAGTGGATTTGTGTTTTTTTAGGTGTTTAACTCTGTCTGGGACACTTCTATGTTAAAATACAGCGGATAAGCTACATAACTCCAATCTGGTATGGTACTCAAATGTCATGGTTACATTTCACCTGCTTGATTCTATTGTTTAGACAGTAAATAGAGTAATCATATTACGTAGTGTCAATCAGATAGTTATCGACACATATTTGCTAAACATAGTTGAGCCACCCGATGTATAACATTTTATAAGCGATACAAAAAAATCCAGAGTGCAACTACAGACGGGTTTAAATACATTTTCATTCCTAATGTAAACTCAGTGAACTGCATCTTTCTTTGAGACTGCATATCATGGTTTAAACGCAGCAAAATATCATAAAATGATTAAATGGCGCCGCAGCCGGCAAACTTACGTACGTTACAATTAAAAAGGCATCTTCTGAACTAGATCGCATACTTACCTTGTGACTGCTGAAAGTGGCTCATATTCATATAGATCATGCTGGCTAACCAGCTAGTAACCTAACTGAGCAGACAGAAGCTGTTTATATGAATTTCACAACGGCACCACATTTCTGTGACAAGCCACAGGACCCGACATGACGGCGCAAGGGCTTAGCGATTACTGCTAGGAGTATTTCACTTCAGCTGATACGTAAAAGAAGCTAGTTAGCGCAGAAAGATAGTTAGTGTAGTGTTTAGTTAACTCGGCGCCGATGGGAACTTCTTAACCAGTACGCCGGATAAGCAAGATGGAATCAACAATCACACCGCCTCTTTTAGCACAGCGCCACATGCGGCGGATAACAGAACTGCAAACTATGGTCACCGACACGTTTCCGTCTAATCACAGCGCCCCCGGGTCATGTGGTAAAAATAAGAATTGCAGGGCATGCTGAAAATGTGTCATGACGTCCCTGCCCGAATCACAGTGCCTCCACGTAACGCGGTCACAAACGGAACTGCAAGGTGTAATAAGGCAGACTAACAGCGCCTCTGTTTGCGTGTGGTGTTCATACGGAGCTGCAGGCTGTGGTGAAAGAGGGACTTCAACGCCTCTGTCACATCTCTTATTATTCATAGTAAGCGAATGAACCGCCACGAACAAACAACACATTCTTGCAATAAGAACTTTGTTTATATGCTATATTTAATTATATATTTACAGTTAATTACATTGTAGCTTTTTATTTGCTAGTAAAATGCATTATTAAAGCATTCATTCATCTAGAAACAAAACTGTGTATTAACATAACATAGGGATAAATATGTTTGAGGCCTTATCTAGGTGGGGAATGAATTGACGAAATCTCTCATCCTTCACTAGTTTATGTACATACAGTTATATATTATTTTGAATGCAAACACATACAGTACGCGGTACCTCAGAACTCGAATTTAATCCGTTCAGAACCCATAAGAAATAATGGAAAACCAATTAATTGATTCCCGGCCCCCAAAAAAATTACACTTAAATATTTTTTTTTAGCATTTAAACACAAAATGAACCGGATAAAACAAGAAGAGCATATACTGTACTAAACACATCTAAGCACATTTATCAAAACAGTCATTTGTAAAATAAGAAAATAAATGTATCCAAACAATGTGTCCTGCCTCGATTGTCCACTCCTTTCCTGTGCCACGCCCCCTCGTTAACCCCGTGTGGAATCCCCGTGTGATCCAGTCCAGTCATTGTATTGTCCGTCTGCGTTTTGCCTGCCTTACCTGTAATTAAACCCCGTATTCCCCCGATACCCTGACGTTTGTGCCTTTGTCTCCGTTCCGTCCTGCTAGGCACAACAATATTATTATAATTAAACGTATTAATGGTTTATTATTAATATTAAAATAATGAATAAAAAATCTTTATTTTTAAATGTATTTTATAATATAATAATAATTACTGTTACTGTCTATTATTGTCTAAATGTATTTTTGCTGTCTAAATATATGTATTCAGTTAGTGTAAACATGCACGATGCTATGACAGCGAATGCAAGGCTGAGACTGAAGCTTTACCCTTTGTTTCTGCTGAGAGACGTGCCGCTTGACTCATTTCCTTGCGCGTACAAGTTATCTTAGGTCGGCGTTCACGGTTTGACTTCTGAGATTCAGATCAAGCTCTAGGTAGTTCTTTTTCAAACTGGTTGGTTCGACTTTTAAAAAATTCGAGTTATAATGAGTTCGAGAACTGAGGTACCACTGTATTTGTTTTTTGGTATGTGTATATAATTGACTCTGTTTTAAAAATCTCATCTAATTCTTAGTTGTAGATGTTTATTGGTTCTGTAATCAAAGTAAACACATTAAAACTACTGAAATATTTTCTTATATATTAAACTGTTTCAATGGGGAATTTTGTACAGACTAATCTGGACTGTTGCATATCTGAATTCAGAAATTAATCAGCATCCTTAAGTTCAGGTGTTTAAATGAAAAGTCCTCTTGTGTGTCCACTGGAACAGTACAGCTGCATAATTTTATGTATTCACAAGTAAAATCATGTTGGCCTTGTGCCTAAGGAAAAAAATACATATAAAAAAAGCAGTAAAAGCAGACGGGAGCCCATATGCTGGGCCGTGAGTGCAGGATAATGAGTCTGCATGCATCCACCCCTGACCAGCTATGTAGATTATATAAGTAGTCATTTTCTATAATCACAGGTTGTGCACACATAGTAAAACCCAAGACGAATTGAAGAGGGGGGCTTCGGAACACGATAAACACACACTTTCAGGTTTGGGTGACATTTGAAACATATAGAACATAAAGGTTTCTGAGGGCTTACAGAGAAACTCAGGGCAATCTGCCGATATTCATTTCAGCATTAGCAATCGGGGAGACACCTGGCCGCACCCGCCTGCCCGCCCGCCTGCCTGTCTGCCTTCGTCCCCCATATTGCTGGTATTTAGAACTTTTCTTGCGGTAACTTTTTATCGGTGGTCCACAGTGCTTCTGGTGCACCGGTGCACTGGAGATCAGCTGGAGGCTTAACGCCCTGAAATGGCTCCTCTGGTTGCAGCCGCTCCCTGTGGGAGTAGGCCGATCAGAGGGCCCTCAGAAACCTTCATATCCTGTGTGTTCCAAATGCCACCCAACCCAGAAAGTGTGTCTTTGCAATGGTCTGAGGACCCCTGTTCATCTTCAGTTTCACTACAGTATGTGTCCATAACCTGCGATTCCAGGAAATGATTACTTATATAATGTACATATTTAATGCACATAACTGGTCTGCCTCAGTGTCGCGGATGACAGGACAGGTAAAGTACCTCACAGCTGCTTTAAACAGGGGCCACATTCCGGATGGACAAGTCAGATTTGATTATCAGGAGGATTTTTCTTTATATTGGATTCCTGCTGTAATCCACCTGACACTGAAATAAGAAATTTCACAAAAACAACAATATAATTATTAATACTATTATTATTTTGTCACTTAGATATATTTTTTATTCAAAGAAACTGACCACTTCAAGCCATTTATACAAGCTGGATATTGCACTTAAGAAGTTCAGGGTGTAAGACTTTCAGGTTGTAGGTTTTTGCTGGTTCCAAAAATAATACAATATGGTTTTAATAGAAACGGATGCCACCAATAATCATAATTCCCACAAGCCACCCCACCATACTACACATTTTCCCAAAAGCGTGGTCCCATTATACATGTAAACACACACAACTCCATGCATGTAATATTGCACTGGCCAAGAATTTGTAAAAGACCATTCTTTTTGTAGCTGCTGTTTACATTTTATAGATGCTAACATAAATGTACTACAGGTGCAGACTGGGCAATGGGAAGTTAGGGAAGTTTCCTGCCACAATCAGCACAATATCCAGCAAAATATGAAATTGAAGCTGTTTGGCAGCAAATTCCCAGGCTGCTTTTTGTTGCCAGTCCACCCTTGATGTAGTGTAGCAGAATAACAGAGATTGAGGTTAAGTCAGGCTGGAGCGTGTCACTACCTAAGATATTCCCACTAACTGACATGTCACATTAAAAGATATCAGCAGATCAGCTACAAATTCTATTCTTTTAAAAATCCATTAAAAGATTAAACATACAGGGTTATTTTGGGGCAAAGACACTTTTCTGTTTTGCTATTTTACAGAATATAAACATTTTCCAAAATATGCATAATGTACTTTTTTGATTTTTCACGTGTTTATATTCAAACACTGATGGGTGCTTGTGCAAATGTGCATTTTCTGGGTGGGTTTAACACCATATATTTATGAAGATAAATCAAAATTGAACAGGATTAACCACCAGTTGAAAATTTACCCTTGTAAATACATACTCTGGCTGTTTGGTGATTAGGCATGCACAAAGCCTGGAATTCTCTCATGTCATGAGTGCTCAGGAAGTCCCTTTATCCATGTTTTGGGACACGTGGCACGTTTGCAAAGTCGCAAAGCACAAGAGCAGATGGCTTCCAAAGCTTGCTTAGATACCTACTCACGTCAATGACCAAAATACTTACATGAGCGGGCCATCTTCATTTCATCTGTTTTGCTAAGAAATTTTGCCCGCATAAATAATTTATATGTTTCTCCTCTTGCTTGCTTTGCTCGCTGGCTAGCTTTAAATCAGCACATTAACGATGAAAATAGAAACTGACATGGAGCAATGCAGGGCGTTCATGTGAAGGGAGATCTACATCGTCACACTCATCTGTTGTCCTTTTATGTCTCATCTGTTCTTCTAAGTGTTAAAACTATTGTGTATTGGCATTGTTACTGCGTGATAGATGGTAGGAATCAGCAGATACAGTACATCCCCAGTAACAGTCATTTGTGGAATTTGCAGATCTTTCCTTTTGCTTTATTTAACAAACATACCAGGTGCCTGGTTGTCAATTGAATAGGTCCTAATAAGAAATATTTTTCATCCATCCATCCATCCAATACAGGGTCATCGTGAAACTGGGACCAATTCCAAGATGCACAAAGCACAAGACAGCCCGAATGTGATAATGTTTCTTTTTATTTGTTAAATTGACCATTTTCTTTTTTTGTATGAAAATGCACGACAACCTTTTTCAGAGCTAAACCTTGTGGGGTTTGGAGAATAGCAGGAAAACACGTCCTGCAAGTAAGAAGCAGAAGTGAGCACGTGGGGGACCGATGGCCCTGCGACAGGGACACCTGTCAGGGGCCGAGCTTTGTCAGCGTGTCTCCACAATGACAAAAAACTCTTTCAAGCAATTGGATACTGAAATGCTCAACAGATGACTGGCTGACAACATTCTGTCACCTAGAAACATGAGCGCTCCTGCCAACAGTTAAATTGGATATGTTAATCAAATAAAACCATTCTAAATTAAAGATTCTCACAGCAGTATGGAATAATTGGTGTATGGTAATAAATTATCTCAGATTAAATTATGTACATAAAACACTGCATACAGAAAAAAAAAATTCACACACACACACACATACACATTAATTAGGGGAATTGTACCAACGATATACCTGGTAAGAATATACAGTAAGAAGAAAAAGACAGAAAACACCTATTATATCTAAGCATTTATATTTAAACCAAAGACCAAAGTGACTGAAGATAATGTGAAATCTGAAGCTGAGGATGCAGTGAGGCTGAAGTGCATGCAGCCCATAACATGTGTCGTTGTGTTCCAGACTGCGGATTACAGTGAAATGTGACTAATTTTTGCCCATGGAAGGGTTGCCTTATAACAATATAATAGCGAGCAACATGTGCAGTACATTACTCTGAAGCCATCTTCAAAACTGGCACTAATTCGCAGTTGTGGGTCTGGGGCCAGTTAGGTCAGAGCAAATAAAGTACTTCTGTACAAAAGGATCTTTATAAATAGTCTGCTGATTGTACAGTCAAGGAATGGTCTTTGCTTCAATTAACGTAAACAATTTAGGAATATTATATTTATATACATTGATAAATGGAAAGATTGCTTCTGTTCTCATGTGCTGGTCTTCTAATTTTGCAGTGAAGGCTGAGACAAAAGGAAGTGTACCTCTGGCAGTTGAGACGCCAGTTAATCACTGCCTATACATCAGCAGGCTTACTATTAAGAGTATGTACATACTGTACAGCTAACCACAGCATTTTAAGTCATCTTTTGCGTAACATGTCAGTCTGCACTGTATTATCTCTGGGTTACTGCCTCGCCACGGTGCGGATAATCAAATTTCCTGTGTAATTCCTGCTAACACCGTTGTTTTTTGACTTACCATTCTGCATTCCAATTTACTCTTCTTAGAAAACCCTGCTGCTGACTGACTAACAATTCTTAAAGTACAGGCTGGTTTTGCACACCGGTTGCCATGGCAACCTCTCAGCGCTAAACAAAGGACTGAAGGCAAAAGGGAAGGAAAGGAACACAAGGGAGGAGGAAGAGGAGGAGGAGAGGGAGGTGGGGGAGGGGGAGGAAGCAGACGTGCCACTTGTTGGGGCTTATGCTATCTGGAGCATGTTTGTGCATTTGTGCATGTGCATGTGTGTTTGTGTGTGGGAACACGAGTGTGTGCGTGTGTGTTTGTGTGTGTGAACACGAGTGTGTGCGTGTGTGTTTGTGTGTGTCTCTGTGCATGCGTGTGTGTCTGTGTGTGTATGTGTGTGCGTGTGTGTGTATGTCTGTATGTTTGTGTCCGTGTGTGTGTGTGTGTGTGTGTGTGTGTGTGTGCAACTGAACGTATGATTTGGTGGGGGGTGGGGATCGGGGTGAACAGCATGGGGGGGTTGCTGGTGGTATTCTTCCTGGCTCCGGGCGGTTTCCTGATCTATCGAGTGTGCGTTCTCTTTGTGTATCGCTGATTTTCTGGCCCGTCTCTTTTCATCCTTGACAGTAACCACTCCGGTTTCTGTGGTCAAGCTGCACACTTATTCCCAGGCACCGTTTACAGGTGGTCGTACTCCTGCGCCCCACACACACAGGTCACTGCGCTCTTCCCACTATTCCTCCTTGCCAGATGTGTATGTTAAAGTTTGCATACCCAAGGTATTCTGGGGGCTTTCAGCTGACGGCTGGCTGGCTCTGTGGGTGCAGCTTTCCCCACTAGCCTTTAGCGCCCTGATGCGTGCGATCACTCCCATTGTACAAACACCGTCATGGCTGTGCGTGTGCATGTTCTCTCAGGGGGAAGCTGCTCTTCACAGGCAGATGAATTCCTCATCTAATGATAAAGTCCTTGTTTCTTTATCTTTGAGCCCTTGAATCACAGAAAGGACGGCTGCAGTTACTGCTACTTTTGTAGGTGTTGAGTACTGTGTGTATGTCCGTGTCCATGTGTCTGTGTGTCTGTGTCCATGTGTGTGTGTCCATGTGTCTGTGTGTCTGTGTCTGTGTCCATGTGTCTGTGTCCATGTGTGTGTGTCCATGTGTCTGTGTGTCTGTGTCTGTGTCCATGTGTCTGTGTGTCTGTGTCTGTGTCCATGTATGTGTGTCTGTGTCTGTGTCCATGTGTCTGTGTGTCTGTGTCTGTGTCCATGTGTGTGTATGTGTCTGTGTCTGTGTCCATGTGTCTGTGTCCATGTATCTGTGTCCATGTGTCTGTGTCCATGTGTGTGTGTCCATGTATCTGTGTGTCTGTGTCTGTGTCCATGTGTGTGTGTCCATGTGTCTGTGTGTCTGTGCCTGTGTCCATGTGTCTGTGTGTCTGTGTCTGTGTCCATGTGTGTGTATGTGCCTGTGTCTGTGTCCATGTGTGTGTATGTGCCTGTGTCTGTGTCCATGTGTCTGTGTGTCTGTGTCTGTGTCCATGTATGTGTGTGCCTGTGTCCATGTGTCTGTGTCCATGTGTGTGTATGTGCCTGTGTCTGTGTCCATGTGTGTGTATGTGCCTGTGTCTGTGTCCATGTGTGTGTGTGCCTGTGTCTGTGTCCATGTGTGTGTGTGCCTGTGTCTGTGTCCATGTGTGTGTGTGTGTCTGTGTCTGTGTCCATGTATGTGTGTGCCTGTGTCCATGTGTCTGTGTCCATGTGTGTGTATGTGCCTGTGTCTGTGTCCATGTGTGTGTATGTGCCTGTGTCTGTGTCCATGTGTGTGTGTGCCTGTGTCTGTGTCCATGTGTCTGTGTGTCTGTGTCTGTGTCCATGTGTGTGTGTGTGTGTGTGTCTGTGTCCATGTGTGTGTGTGTCTGTGTCCATGTGTGTGTGTGCCTGTGTATGCACGCACTTCAGTGTCTTTACAGAGAGTGCAGTAAAACAACAGGAGCTCCGGCTGCCCCCAGGCGCCCAGGCTTGGCTCTGGCTCGGTGGCAATATAAAACTTATTTCCGCCAAAGTCACATGGCCATTTTGAGGCTAATGCACAGCCTGAAAGCAGACGGACAGGTCAAGTGCTGCAGGCCCCGAATCCTGCCGAGGCTGAATCACCCTCTTACCCCAGAGGGGGCGAGTTACACGGGGGCCGGCAAGGGAAGCGTTCACGTTACTTGCAGCCCTGTGGAAGCCACTCTGCCATGATTTCTGCCGCCTTTGGGCACAGCCGAAGAGGAGGAAAGTACAGCGCCTATTATTCTGTCTGGCGTCCGATTTGGGAATGTGGAGCCGTGGTCTCCCGTTTCCGTGGTGCTTTTCCCCTTTAGTGTGTCACCTGACACAGAGCCCCCACCCTGGGCCCGGGAGTTTGGCGGGGGCTGTGCCTCACCGAAACAATGAGGGCTTTAAACCACCGAGAGGTCACCAAGCGATGAGTGTGGTTACCTGGAGAAGCCAGACTTTGCCCCGAATGCTGAGGGATCCCTGCAGCCCGGGAGAATACGAACAGATGCTCCGTTTCACTGAACACAATGAATTACTTCAAGCGTTCGTAGCCAAAAAGCGCCCGCTTAGCACAGGTTTGCGTAACGTTGATACGGACATCTGCCAGTGTGACTTGTGAACCCCACCGCTGCTCTCAGACACGTAAACAAACCCGTTATCAGGCCACGCGAACCCCAGGCAGTCGACTGACAAAACAGCCCTCCTGAATAAGCAAATG
Organism: Paramormyrops kingsleyae; assembly: GCF_048594095.1. NCBI lineage: Eukaryota > Metazoa > Chordata > Actinopteri > Osteoglossiformes > Mormyridae > Paramormyrops > Paramormyrops kingsleyae. The sequence goes on along the minus strand of NC_132809.1, from coordinate 21,455,983 downwards.
AAATGTCAGGCAGCTTCTGCGCGAATTGTAAATATTTGGAAAGACTCGTTATACAGTGGTAATAAGCGTTTGTCAGCCTGGCATCGTGCGTCTGCTAGTGCCGGGACCGGTGGGAGAGTGAGCCATCAGCGGTCACCATGCTGCGGTCACAGAGAGAATAAATGAGGGACTGGACACCATGGCTGAATCTCTGACACAGAAAGCATGGGCTCATTGTGGAACTCGCAGTGCCCTCCTCCATCTGAACGTGTCAATTGTCAGTATTTGCCCATCCATGGTGCGGTCTGTAACCAAGGGCTTTGGACAGACTGAAGTGCCTGGTTTGCCCAGATGGAGTGATGGACGAGGAGAAAGGACCAAACAGAGCCCATACCTTGAGGTGTGAAGTACTGATGCATGCTGGGTCATCAAGCTGCACATGCAGCTATGCTGTTGTGCCGAATCAGACGTGGAAAACCATATTGTTAGCTGTTGAAAAGGCTTAGGTTTACTAATATAGAAGTATTATTACTTACATTGATATCCATCTTTCGAATGCTTAAGCCGGTCAGAGTCACAGGCGGCCTGGAGCCTATCCCAGACACCACAGGGCCAAGGCACGGGTACAGCCTGCAGGGAAAGCCGCTTACATTATTATCAGTGTTATTATTATTTATTGACACTATGATGGCACCTCTTCCATAATTTCTGGTTGTTAGCAACAGGTTTCTGCTGCCAACCTACGTTAGCGACAAGAGAAATGAGGACACACAATGACAGGTCCCTTTAAGAGACCTTCCTGCATGCAAACATCCCCACAGAAACACACGCTCAGGGCACAGGAGTGTTAATATTCATTTACAGCACATCATATTGCTTATTTCGCTATGTTTTCGGGGAAACGCGAGAGGTGTAAGGCAGAACATGCAAGAGAGATAAAACAAAAGCAAGGTAAGAGTAAAAGTTTGTGATTACTAATGACTTTCCTCTGTGTCTGTCGAAAAGTTCACATTGCCATCAGATTTAAGTTGAGACCACAGTTTCTTTCTCGAGCATGCACGGCTAAACGGGTGCGATTTATTCCTCAAGGAACACACACACTTCTGCACGAACGGAAAACCCGACCCAAACTAGCAGGCTCTCACTCAGCGCTTCACAGAAAGGAAACAATGTGCAAGAACAGAAATGATGCGGCAATTAACTGCTTTGTGTAGTTTTATGTAATATATTATTTTCATTTATTTAATATCAGTCATCCCCAGAAAAATACTGCCTTAATTTATTTATCATTTAATGTAATTGTGTTTCGGATACTCTTTATCACACACTTCAACAAAACTTGCTGCTTTGTGAAATATTATGCATAAATACTATTGCACATGAAGTACATGTGGTTTAGTCAAAATCTCCACTGACATATATGTTCTCCCAGCTAAGGTTGTGGTACAAGGTGGCAAGTCTGGGTGAAGAGGAGCTGCATCACAATGGGCACCATGATGTGCATTTTTGAGGAATGGTCACGTCAGAGTGAAGCTGGTGACACCGTCTGTGCTCCAGGCTGTAGTGAACTCGTCTTTGGGAAGCGTAGACAGATTGAGCTATTTTCAGCCCAAAAAATCCTAAATAATTGTCATGTCCTTTGAAAGTGGAGGTGGTGAAGTGCAACAGGTACGTGGGGATCCTGCTGAACAGTAGACCGGACTGGGCAGACGACATGGCAGCACTGTACAGGAAAGACCACTTTGGGAGGAGGCTGCCAAGGATGACTCACCAGTCCATTGTGGCACTAGGTCCTTCTCCACACTGTGGTCTGCTGTGGAAGCGGCATCAGTTCTGGTGACGCCAAACACCGAAACAAAGTCCTCAAGACGGTCGGCTCCATCACAGGACCAGGAGCACAGCTAGAAATCCTGGGCTCCCGGACAAAATGTCACTTTGTGTCCCACATTTTGGGTGGCACGTTCAGCCTGAAGACATACAGGTCCCATGGCCATAAAATTTACTGAGCTTTTGGTGGGGGGGGCGGGGTGATACAGTAGGTTTGGCCAAATGGGTACCTGACAGTAGGTTTTGGAATCTTTATAAAATACTAGACCCCTGAATTAGCCAGAGTATCCATGTGCTTCTGATGCCTGTCTGGTGACTGACCCTGAAACATCTGGAGGACGCCACAGAGAAGAAGATAGTGACAAAATTGGGTTTTTAAATTGACAGAATGTTTTTAATTGACAGAATCATTCATTTTTATACAGGGCTGGACTGGCCCTCTGGCCCACAACCCCACCCATCAGCACAATTTATGGTGGGACGTCACGTTTACTGTGGGTCTGTAGGGGACCCCAAAGTCCAGGGTTCATTTTCAATCCAGTCCTGCTTTTAAACCATCTCTAACCAAGTGCTGCCAATTATTCTTACTAAAACAGATCAGCAAATTTAAAGAAGCACTTTGCTTAAAGTCCGTATTTCTTTGCAAGACTTAGCTCCAACAATGTGCGTGCATTCAGGTGATTCAGGAGTATTTGGTGCGTCGGCCCTACCTGGTTCTCAGTAAGCCAACTGAACAAGAACGTTTAGTCACAGAGGCAAGTTCACTAAAACACCACCAGATCACACAGCCCAGTGTTTTCAACCAGCAGTCACTAGCCAATAACAATAAATTCTTTTTGCAAAGGTTTGCCATGGCACGTTCCTGACCCCTTTGTATTTGAGGTGGAAGGTATAGTTGTGTGCGTGATCCTCCTTACAAGGACACAGGTGGACTGTAACAATCACATAGGGATCTCACTCTCCCCTGTGGCACTCTGCTGCTGCACATGACTGCCAACGCTCACTGTAAACAAGGAAGTTTTCAAATTACATTCCCACAACCTCTAATATGCAGCCCCCATGGGGGCCATTGCACACTCTCCACCCACTGGACGCTGAAGCAGCTCTCTGTGGATGGCAAAAACATTGAGATTCCTCAAGATTCTCCTTTCAGATCTGTCTCACACATGAGAGCTGTGTATTTACAAATAATTGTGAATTCCAGTCTAAATGTAAACTAACAAATTATACCTCTACTTTGTCCAATAAAACGCGATTCGTCCTTTTATGATGCAGAAGATCATTTGAAAAATGTGAGCCTAAAAGAGATTCGGAAAAGCACGGACAGAGATCGCATCGATTCAAAGGTACACTGTTCGCATGAAACCGAAATGCACGCTTTTATTTAGGCTATGTATTTATTATTATTATTATTATTATTATTATTATTATTATTATTATTGTTATTATTGCCAGAGCAGGCTTTTATTTGCATCCCGTATCCATAAGGTCCCCGGGGACTTTTGTTCTGAAAGTAGGGTGGTCTCTCCCCTCCGCGCGATGACCTCATGGACCGCTGTGAAATTGACAGGCCACCTGTGGGACGAGCCGGGCTTTAAAGAGGCAGGGCTTTAGCTAAAATTGCAGCTGTGGCTTTTGTTTCAGCACATGGCATGAAGAGGGGCTGTCATCTCCAGCGAAGGTTTCTGCTGCGAGCAGCCGGCAGGAAGAAGGAGACATACAGACATCCAGAAAATTACGTTTTGTTTTTCTCTCTCTCTCTTTATTTTCCTAAATGATGACAGGGAGAAAGACAGCGTTAAAGGACGAGTGGATAGAGAGAAAGGGCGATAGAGAATGGGGGAGGGGAGGGCGCGCGTCCATGTGATTCGCTTTGCGTTTTATCTAAACATCGTCGTTTCATCACAAATCAGATCGACGCATCTTCATCCCACTGAAGACGCACCATGAAAATCCCACAGGCAAATAACTTAAAATAATATACCCGATACACAAGAGACGCGCACAAACCGAAAACGACAGGTAAGAAAATATTTTCCTTCCAGAAATTATTTCCAGGATGACATTTTTATAGGCAAGTATAGTTTAGTAGGTTTGTAGCATTAGATTTTAGTGGCCATGTCTTTCGAGTGAATATCCGTATCCTCCTCGGCTGTGACATCCTTACAAACACTAAATAAGGTGCCGTGTCGAAGTTCATGATAGAAAGGATTCTGGACAGAGCAACAAGTAGAATGCAGAAGTTCTTCTTTTCGCCTATGAAATTTAATCCTTTATTTTACCTTTATGCTGGAATTCTTCAGCCTTATTGAACTTGTGCTATTTTCCCATATCCTCTATATCACATATATACAATAAAGAATTCTATAATTACAATTCGTATGCTCAGTGCAAACAGAGGTAAGGAACCGTGTATTTCACGTTGTCATATAGTGCAATCTAATACATACGTTTACTGTTAAGAATTAGGTGACCTTGTGCAAGGAAGCATTTGTAATCATTACTGTCCGTGCATGGCGCCATTAAAATAAACGTATTAATGTCATGACAATGGATTCAAGGCTTCTATTGATTATAGCAAAGGCACCCCCACAAATACAACGTGTCTGTTGTATTTATTGAATGACTGTAATTTGATTTAAAAAGTACTTTGTTATAGTTACCCTTCACAAATTCAATATCGGCCCTGTCGGCTGAATCCACGTGTTTTCTGTGGTATATCACATGATGTCCTTGTAAATTGCTCGTTGTCACTTTTCCCCTCAATATGTCCTAAATATGTAGCGAGACTGAAAGACGTGGCCGCTCAGTGAACAGGCGCCTTCCGCACTGTGGATCCAGAGGTACCGGCGTGCGTGTATGTGGTAATGCCAGTGTGTGTGTAAATGCCAGTGTCTAAAATCACTGGAGTAGTTGCAGTAGTAGAAGAAATTCGGGCAAAGAAAATTCCTGTCACGTTTTATGGTAATAGATTGAGTTGTGAGTCTTCACGGATGATTACATTTTTATTTTCTAGGTCAGCAAGCTCCTACGTTGTTTGTGTTATGAATAATTAAGGTTATGTCTTTTAATACTATTAAATCTGAAAAAAAATTAAAGGAAACCATCATGGCAATAAAGACCTCAATGGTCTGCATACCTTTAATCTTAAATCTATTTTAGAACAAACTGCGTGGAGCCAAAATCAATCAGGCATATGTGATGCCCTTCAAACGTGAAATATTTAAATACTGCGTTGATGTTGATGATAAATTATTTTTCGCAGAAATTATAGCGGAATTCGAAATATGAACATCCAAACCGGGGTATTCCAGCACACAGACACACAATCTCGCAATTAAGCTCATTTTGATTATGGTTGTTGGGTAAATTTCAAAAAGCATTTTAGTAATTGATTCTGCTAATAATTTCCAACAGTTTTTAGTATCAAAAGCATTGCCGAAATTAGTTGTGTTATTCATGAGTGCGACTCATGGAAAACGGAATTTAGGCTATTATTATTATTAATAATATTGTTGTTGTTGATTATATAAAATGCAACGTTTGCATTTTTAATATAAAAAACAGTTTAAAAAGACATTTTGTACCAAGGAGATTTTATATTAAACAGACTGTGTAAAATGTAAAAGTTTTAATGCATGACTTTATTAGCCTTGTTATTTTACCTCAGAAATAACAACACGGCTCGCCTTAAATGTCTTCCAGCGGATAGTCAGAACGCTGGATTCCCGTCCGTTTTCAGCACCATAGGTTTGGACAGCTCCTGTTACACCAAGTGGGATAAGAACCGCCGGGCATCGGGGTAGTCATTTTCAGTAAGGCTAGGTAGGTAATCAAGTTCCCTGGGCTATTTTATCAAATTAATGATTTATTTGGAACCCAATACGCCCTCCCCCCACGCCTCTTCAAAACGATCCTGGCGCATATACACCTTGCGCACCCACGCAGCCTAAAATCTGGCCGTCTTAAATTATGCACCTTGAAGATGCGTTTTTAGATACTTCTGTGCCATATATCTAGATTGGGTCTCGTATATTGGATACGTTGGATAAATAAAGTTATTTCTGGCCAGAGAAGACCAGCTAAAATTTTAATTTGTCGGCTGTTTAGCAGAAGTTCTCAGTTATTTAATTTTCACTTTAAAAGTTCTCGTCGTGTTAGCATCGAGAAAGTGAAGTATGCTGCATTTCACTGGAATCATAAAGTGAAATTAAAATATTAACAGAATAAGCTTCGCCTCTATGACTAATCTCCAAAGGAGTTATTAGGAAAAAAGTGACTTTCATGTTGCATTTTTAAAAGGGAAAATGATAATAAGTATTAACCAACAAACTGATAAAGGGTACAAACAACTAGGAATGAACTTATCAAAAACCAGTCAAAATTTAACAGCAATATTTCAGTCTCTCCTTTACGAGTGGTGTTGCAATTGTAAAAAGTAAGGAATTTTACCCTGATCGTTGTATTGCGGTGTTGCTGATATTCATTAAGAATTTGCCGTTATAATTACGACGCGTTGCATGCAGTATTTATTTTCTCAGGCCTGGATGAAAATAATTGACTTTGCAGACACAGACGAATACAGTCAATGAAAACGCTGAAATATAGCTACATCTTTACTTGTTTGTAGTCGAAGTAGGTTGCATACAGATATTGGAACATTTAATCGTTTTCTTCATGAGGTCAAGTATATTGTGAAAATGTGCTAAATATTTGTGCTGATATAAGGGTACGATGGCTTATCTTTTCTCTAAGGATTATTATTTAAAAGGTATTCATTGGCACGTATTTAAGAGACACTATAGCGTGTATTCCCCAGATTGACAGTTTTGACCGTAGATATTTTTATAGATTACTTTAAAACGGTTCTGAGTGAATTCTACTCGGACATCATCTTCAGGCATCTTTTTCGCAACGTCCAGAAATGTTTTTCGCTGCATTGCTTAATGAACAGGAATTTCCCTGTAATGTTCAGTAGTAGGGTCAGTGTTTTGCACCAGGGTAGAATTTGCAGCTGATCCGCTTCCCTTCAGCTGCACGAATCGCGGTTATCAGGCAGCCCCCGAGCAGCAGGAGAGGCGCCCAGGAGGCTCGCACGTGGCCTTCGGGCCGGGCTCCTCCGCGGCACTGCGCACCCTCTTCGGGCGCCAGCGCAGTTACTGACAGGCTGAGAAACGATCCCGCTGGCAGCCAGACTCTTGGTGAAATCTTTGTTCCTTCCACTTCAGGGAAAACGGGAGCTGCATCCTTATTTGCTTGGCTGACAATTTAGAAGATCAAATCTTCATAATGTTTTTTTTTCTTTTACTGCCTTGTAGGGAACCAAATGTACCCAGAAGGATGTTTTTGTGCAACACATAAAATGACTTGCCATGACATTATAAATCTGTGGAAGCATATTAAAGGTTTGTCATAACAGTCAAACAAATTGTTAGGGGTGCTGTTTGCTGCCCTTTTAGGGTTCCATCACCCCTCCTCCCCTGTCCTTGACGGGACCTCATTGCCCCTGTAGAGGATAATTACATATTAATTAGTACAAGAAAGCAGGCCCAGATATGACTGCAAACCAGGAGGCGTGGTGACACACAGAGACACACACATCCATGCACTCCTTCCCAGAATGCCAAGATGTTTTCTCGCAAAAAATGATGTTTGGATTTAGACCCAGGGGACCCGGCGTAACTGTGAGCCCCAGCCCCAGCCTTAGCCTCAGCCCCAGCCTCAGCCTAAGCCTCAGCCTCAGCCCTAGCCTCAGCCTCAGCCTCAGCCTCAGCCTCAGCCTCAGCCTTAGCCTCAGCCCCAGCCCCAGCCCCAGCCCCAGCCTCAGCCTCAGCCCTAGCCTCAGCCTCAGCCTCAGTCCCAGCCTCAGCCTTAGCCTCAGCCTCAGCCTCAGCCTCAGCCCCAGCCTTAGCCTCAGCCCCAGCCTCAGCCTCAGCCTCAGCCCCAGCCTCAGCCTCAGCCCCAGCCCCAGCCCCAGCCCCAGCCCCAGCCTCAGCCTCAGCCCTAGCCTCAGCCTCAGTCCCAGCCCCAGCCCCAGTCTCAGTCTCAGCCCCAGCCCCAGCCCCAGCCTCAGCCTCAGCCCTAGCCTCAGCCTCAGCCTCAGTCTCAGCCACAGGCTCAGCCTCAGCCTCAGCCCCAGCTCAGGGAGGACAGAGAGGCACCTCTGCTCTGTGATGGGGCACATATGGGGAGAAAAGGGGGGGGTAGGCTGACAATAACAAGGCAGAAGTCACGTCGTTCCAGAGTGTGACTGTGTGTGTGTGTGTGTGTGTGTGTGTGTGTGGATGGACTGGCAAGGGGAGGGGCCATGTGCGGCAAACAGCAAACAGAGCCAGGGCATGTGACTCTGCCAGGGGCACAGGGGGGCATCAAGTGGATGATGCCAGTAAATAAGTGGATGACTCGAGCGTTTCAGCAGGGATGGCCAGTCCATCCACACACAGCCACACAAGTTTTAAAAGTGTGGACATACTGGCAACAAGTAGCCAAGCGGCGAGCTTTTGGATGCAGGCACAGGAAGCGTCTGAGCTGCTGGATTTGGAGTCGAATGGCTGAATGTGGCATTCATGTCCCTTTTCTGGGACCTCTGCTCGTAGGTCACGGCTGTTTCGTAGCTGGGGGTTTCCTCAGGAGCTAGAGAGACCCCAGCTGTGTTCCCAGACAGAACGCTCCTCTAGAGATGTTGAAGGAACCTTGCCTAGCAACAGCCCAGAGTAGGACTGACAGAGTTACTGTGCTGAGAGATTATAAAACTAAATCACAGGAAAGGGAGCGGTTTCCAGCAGCCTGGTTTCAGGTGTATTCATGCAACGTAAAAGGTCTGTCAGCCAGCACATACTCTTTAATCTGTACGCTTTCTCCTCTCGCAGACCCACAGCGACCTTTTCCTGCTGCTTTGTGTGTCCGATGTTTGGTGTGCTTTATACTGTATGTACTGTAGACTTACCTCACTGTCCCTACTTATGTTTTAAGATCCATGACAGAAGAAGAAGTGCACGCAGTATCCTCTGCATCCCGTGAACTTCCTGACGACAGCAACGTAAGTAAATTCAACACTGTAAACCTTCCATTCGTTTTTTATCAGAGTGCATCTGTAGCAAAAAAAAAAAATCAATTAGAATTTTTGAGCCTGATTATTTAGAAATGCGCTGTTCGGCACTGGAGTCCTTTTTTCTGACCGGGCTTATTTTTGGTTGCTTTGGTAACAGGCACTCAACAGGAAGTGGCTGCACAGATGGAACAGGTGTGGCGTCTAGGCGCCGTCCTCGCGTTGCTAGGGCTTTTTGTACAAATCAGCACTTGGATACACAAAGGCCGGCGCGAGGCTGATGCCAGTCCAAAAAAAATAGGGCAATTGTCAGGAAGCAGGAGGATGAGCATTCGCTACAGTGTATGGGGGTGGGGGGGGGGGCGTGATCCCAGACTGAGTCGTAGAGTGGTGCCCAGCGAGGGGTCTAAGTCATCCCACCCCCAAAAAAAACCCTCTGCTCACTTACTCTCCTCAGGAGGTCACTACACTGCACCCCCTCCCAAACAAGTGCTCGCTCCATGTTCCTCACCATGGGGGTAGAAGTCTTACGTCCTTTTGAAACCTTCCAAACAGTCCATACTGCCCTCATTAAAGATGGCTGCCCCCCCCCCCCACATACACACCCACCCACACACACATTCACTCGCCTGTGTTAGTCCCCCTGCAGTCACCCTTCCCTCTCTGCCACTCTATCTGCACAGGCGTTGTTGCCTTTAAAGGCATTGGTGTGTGAGCAAATGCATGGGGGGCTGTCAGCGCAGCTGTTGCAACCTGTGCTGCTGCTTGCTTTCGAGCGCATGAATTAGCACGTGTTGCAATACAGCACGTTTCAGAGGTCGGGCTTGGGCTCCTCATAGTGTAGAAGATGTAGGATTTATGGCGGAGAGTCCTTCTGAAATAACTGAAATAAAAACATTTGTTACCGTGATAGTGGGTGGATGTGTGTGACCGGATTTCATGTTGGATTTTTAACCGTACAAGGAAGTTCTAGGTGAAACGGTAAGAGTCCGCAGCCAAGCACGGACACGAGACGCCATCGGCCATGGCAGGGTGAGAGGGAGCCCCAAGTCACTGTCCCTCCCAGATGACTGGCACAGTGAGGAGCAGAGAGACGCAGGGAAAAACTAGGACCCACGCAAGGCTCCGATTCCTGCAGCACAAAAAAAAAAGAAAAATGAAAGGCAATTCCCCAGAGGGATGCTGGGAGAAAAACAATGCTTAGGTAATTAAGTGCGGCTAAGCTAGCCCCAGTCAAAGCAATTACCACAAATCATACAGTCTCACCAGCCTTCATTATTGAAAATCTGTCTGCTTTGTTGACTGACGGACTCGTTCTTCCATCGCCCGATTACAGCAACAACAAGCTTGTCATCTACTACCGCATATCATACCTTAGTCGGTGATGAATGACAGAAAAATACGTGTCGTCCTTGCATTTGTCTTCGATGAGCGGGAATAGAGACGCCTTGTTCACTCTGAGCAGCTCCATCAGCCATATAGAGAGAGAAATAGGCAGGGCCAACATGTGAAAGGCTGGGTACTATGCCGGCCTTCTCTGATAATCGAATTTGCTGTCATGAATTCTGCTTGGTGCCGGTGAGTGTCTGGACTCTAAAAGGGGTGTGGCTTAAGGAGCCCCCCCCCCCCCCACACACACACACAGAGTCCCTTTGGTGCCTTGGTGAAGACTGTGGAAATGCCCCCCTCCCTCCAGCAGTCCTGCACCTCTTCCAGGAAGAAAGGGGAGCCATGAATTTCCCACTTCTGTTATTCGCGCCGCTCGCCGAACCTCCACAGTGCCTCAGTAGAATATGGGAGTCCACTGGCTAATGGCTGAAATATCAGCATTTTTAGAACAGAGCTGCTATACCATACAAAGGAGACTATTATCTACCCCGAAGGTGGAGAGATAAGTAGTAACAGTGGAGATTCACCAAAACAAGGGTCTAAAGATACCAGCAAGTAGAATTTACATCTCTGCTGGGGAATAGAATGATTAAGAGTAGATGTGGTGTTTCTGAACAGAGAACAGGACCAGGTTACTTGTGTTTGTACTCAAATAATATTGCATTTACAATAAATGGAATAAAAAATCGCTCTTATTTGATAAAAAGCAAGGAAACGAGGATAGATCATTTTCTGATCTCTGAAGAGCACATTCCTGTCAAGGCAGGTAGTATAAATCTCTTGTATGGTAAGCAGGAGTCCTCTCCTGGGGGAATTCAGTCACAGAGCCAAGATGGTTGGCATGGCTCCTGTCCTGCTTTCGCAGCACGGCTAACAGGGAAACGCAAAGTGGGATCTGTCACTCATTAGCTATTTCATCTCATTTCTTCTGAGGAGGAGACCCACAGTCTCAAATGTGCGACCGCGCCTGCCGAATTTGATGTGGATATTTGTTGCTGTGACGGTTTTGTGGTTTTAATTGTTTGAGGCAAAAATGATTCCCGAAAATGTGTGTGTGGATTAATGTGGTTAGCATGGCGGCGAAATTAGCTGAGAGGCTTGGTTGGGTGTCATGGATGCCGGACGCCATAGGTGCATTGTGGTGCATTGTGGTAGTTCAGGGGACACCCTAATATAGAAGGTTGGACCTCAAGATCACCTCTGAGGTTTAAGTTGGGCTCCAGCATGTCGCTCATCGCCACCCTCCTTCCACCTGTGATGAAAGCAGGATATGAGATTGAGGAGTGTGAAGCGATTATGCAAATCGACCCTCGGTCAGCCCTCCGCGATGCGCCATGGGGGGCTCTGGTACCATGGCGTTGGGGGAGGGAGCATGAATTTTTATCAAATATAGACCCTACCTTGAAGTGCAAATTCATACCATGGATTTATAAGTCCTTCTGACTTCATAAGTCCAAGATGATGTGAACATACTTATTTTTCTAATTAAAAAGGAAATTATTTGAGTTGGGAAATGACCCGCCATGTTCCTTCAAGGTATGTCCATTTTATCTCAGGGAAAAGAAGAAAACACATCTGAACATTGATTATTACTGTATGTCTATCTACTGTGGGGGGGGGGGGAGGCTAATTAAACAAATAATTTGAGGCCATGAGGCACTGATCCTTTAATTGAGAATCAGTCTTCATTTAGCCGACACGGGGACGGAATTCAAAGTTGTTTCCCGTTGCTGAGACACTTTTCCACATCTCTAATTATACGAACTGAAAGGCACCCATCTCAACCAGAAAGCATCATTTAATGCACTTTAATAGTGCATTACTATTCAGAGTCCGACTATAATTTTTACCAAGAAAGTGACTGGAGGTAAGAACAAGCTGCTGCAGACTAGCGCAGCTTTTCTCTTTGATTTTTTTCCGGGAACCTTGAGTAAATATAAAAATACATACATACCTTCCCCTCGCAAAACTGACAGACGACCTATTTTAGCTAATATATTTTTAAATAAGAAAAACATATTTGATCCAAGGTAATTTCCCCTCCACAGTCTGGTTTCTAAAGTAATATATTACCAGCCTAAGTTACTAATGACCCTTCCCTTCAGAGCAGAGAATTGTGTTGTCACTCTCTACAATGGCAGCCCGTCACGACTCCAGCTCTTTGTTAGGGCCTCTTTGTGTGTGCTAGCCCAAGCAGGGCCTTATACAAAATGAATGGGCGTAACCTGAGTCGTCGAGGGTCAGGGCGGCCCAGTGCAGCCGCTAGCCCCCCGCGGGACCGTCAAGCGGGGACTGGACACGCACATGGGTGCCTGCAGGTACAAGTGCCCATACAGGCGCAGGAAATGCAAGCAAGTGTTGGTCATTTGGACACACATCTGAAGGAGCAACTCCGTCTTCATGATGGACCTCTGTAGCTGTACCTGTGGAGTTTGGAAAGACAGAAGCCTGTGCGGATCGTGTGAGTTTTTATGCAGGTTCTGAATTAGACAGGCTGCAATAAACATGGGGGAGAGGTTAATTTGCACGCTTTTGAATTTTTGAACAGGCATAAAACTGACCACCTAAACTAAAGAGCAGCCCAATTCATCACTATCAACCCTGAGAATATTTGTATTTTCTGCAAAGTAGCAGTGAAAAGAGATGGGGCCATGAATGGGAGTATGTAATGTTCTCCGTGGGAGCTGACAAAGAGCTCAAGGCCTCTCGCGTCCTCATTGAATCACTCACGCTACTGGGCGATCGCAAGTCCCAGACGGCCACATTTGTGCGTGAGTTTGTATGAGGCGTAGGCAGGGCTTATGTCTCTGTGCACATGAAATGACACCCTTGGACCATGTCAGGCTGCAGGTGAGAGGGCCGATTCATTCCCCGCCTCTCACACCACGGCGTGTCCCCAGAAGGCCACCGTAGGGCCGGGGACCGCAGCCAGCAGCCCACACGTCCTTCTCCATCAGCTACATTTTTCCCAGATGGTGACTACATTTTGGCTGTTAATTGAAACAGCGTTTAAACACATCGTTAGCAGCTCTTGACTTCCTTGTCGGCGTCTCTGCTCCTAGATGCCTTCCAGAGGCGTGTCGCTTTCGCGTCAAACAGGCACACGGGCCCGATTACCACCGCGCGTCATTCTGTACATTTCAGCTCTGTTTCCGCTGCTGAAACAAGCCATCACAGGAAGCCTGATACACCCCTCTGGTCATGTGACAGCCATAAACATTGTATCTGACACGCCACGAAACAAACGCTGGTGGATTTTGGATGGATTCCGTGGCCTTTTCATTACGCTCAAATCTGGAGTGGGATTTGCGGGTCACCACATCACCGTGGATACCTGTGTGTCTCAGGCTGTATTGGATGGACACTAATAAATGGGGCCGGCCTTTCCGTTCACAGCCGGTGTCTTTCACAGCACAGGCAGGACACCGGCACAGGGTTCCGCGTCTCCCTGGGTCACCCTCTTCCCGGAAATCTGCTTTATTAAACTGGAAATTAAATCAGCAGCATCCTCCAGTTCCCTGGGACTCAGTGTATCTGGAGGGGGGGGAAGGCGGGTGACTGCCTCTGGAGATGGAAGCACATAGGCAGCGGCCTGGCAGACGGACTCTTAGAAAGGGCTCGCGGACCCCAGGCTTGTGGCTTTATAAACCAGTCTCCTGTGGAAGACAGGCAGTGGGGAAGCGTCTAGCTTCCATGGCTAAGCGAAGCTTGGATGCCGGTTTGATAGATCCAGTGGTGATCCAACAGCACCAAAACACGGACACATCCATACAAACATTTTAAGGTTTAACTTAAAGGTTGAAACATATTTGAAACACACTTTAGTGTCCAAATCATACATTATAAACTTTCCCATTTTCAGTACTTTTGTAACACATTCTAAAAATGTAAAACAGTCCTGTGATGTGCTGGCACCCCATCCGGCATGTACCCCCCCCCCCCACGTTCACCCTGGACAGGCCCCCTGTGACCTAGTACGGGGTGCGAGTGAGGGACATTCTGAATGAATCTCTCCAGAATGTCGACTGTTTTTCTATTCATACATATAATAGAAAAGCTTTCAATGTAGGAGTCGGAACCGAACAGGTGCCAGAGAAAGCTGGAAGGACAGACGGATGGCCATCTGACGGTAAGCACTCGGAAGCCTCCACTCTGACACGCTGACACACCAAGAGGCTCCACCTTCAGCAGATAAACTCACCATTATGTTAATCACCTTGCACATTCTGTGCCTGAAACATTTCATTCCGTCTGTGTCACTTTGGCCACGGACAATGTGGAAGACTAGTGATTTTGTTGTTTTAAATACGACTCCTTGACAACAAGTCACAGTCTACCTCACGGTCCCAGGCCTCTGCACCGGCCTCCACTGCTTCCCCAGGAAGAATCAGTGAGGATCTCCTGAAGGCCAGCCAGCATCCAAGGACAGCCATCATTACAGTAATACGTGTGTCTGCTCAGCTTGTCTGTACTATAGCTACTGTTCAAAAGATCACAATAAAAGCCGACAGGCTGTCCTTTTAAAGCAATGTCCGTCTCTGTTTGAGGTCTGTGAATTTCTTTCAGATGCTATCAACTGTCAGAGGGCAGCACGATCTCACACAAGCTTCCCCTCCCTGCCCTGTGGAAAAAAATAAAATAATACACAATAAATAAGCAGCAATAAGCAGCATTTTCATGACAGGTCACACTCACATCAATGATTTGTCCACTTAAACAAAGGCCATAGGAGGATATGCATCTAAGCTAAATTAAATATACTGGTAATTAGTGGCATTCACAGAGGGGTGGGTTAGGTGCTGAAAATGGGGGGGCGTGACTGACCGGGGGGGTCCAGCTCAAGAGCTTTTGTGTG
This sequence comes from Paramormyrops kingsleyae, assembly GCF_048594095.1. NCBI lineage: Eukaryota > Metazoa > Chordata > Actinopteri > Osteoglossiformes > Mormyridae > Paramormyrops > Paramormyrops kingsleyae. The sequence continues at coordinate 21,440,885 of NC_132809.1, read as the reverse complement.
ATCGTCAGTCATTAACGAAGAGCACTTCAAAAGGGGGAGCACGATCATTGGATCAGGTGAAAAGGGACAGGTGCTCATGCCCCACACACACACACACACACACACACACACACACAAACACATGCATGTGCGCACACACATGTCTGCTGTTAATACCTATAACGCCTGGTTCCATATATCAATTTTTCAATTTTGGCCTCTTTACAGGAAGCTCATATAGGCCATAAAATTGATATCTGCTGCTTTCACCTCATTTCGCTCCACGGAAAATGACAATAGCTTCTCTTCACTGGCCTACGGCGGCCCATCATGGCATACTTAAACCACTTTAAACCAGCGCTATCGTTTATCTCAGTGCGCCGTGATGAAATTAAGAAAGCAAGGCCATCGGCATATTTACATTCACCTGAAAGGCAGACCAAAGGTGCAAAGTTATATGTGCGTCTGACTTATTCAAAGGAGGCAAGGACATAAAGATGGATACAGGGACTGGTAGAGTGATAAAACATTTTGTAATGGCTTTTCTGTGACTGAATATGCATCACAGAAAGTGAACAATGAGGAGTGGGTGTTACCTTCAACTCCCAGAGAACAGTGTAGGATGTTTCCATGGATACACCATGGCAACCCTTTCTGAATCACCTATCTCAGCCTTGGACAAGTCAGCGTGGAATAGTCCCCGCGATTCTGCACGCCCTTGAGGGGGTCATTCTAGACACCACGCAGAGGTGCTATTGCTGGACGAAAAGTGCCTTGCCGTAAGGAATTAAAAATGCATTTCTTATAAAACTAGAAATGGTCAGGGACATTCAATGGGGTCAGAGGGTTCAGCCAGGACTTATCGATTGCTACAGTTTAATGCCGTTATTCTGCCATGCAGTGGTGCCATCACATCCAACTGGTGGCCACTGTATGCATCACTACTCTTTGCACATCTCCTGCTCTATCACTAAGAGTGTCCAGTACAGCAGTGTAATTGGCGTGTTATGTCAGCTATAAACTGAATCCGGCCTGGCACCCTGGAATGGGTCTCCAGGACCAGCCAGAATGTTCTACGGGTCACGTGCTGATGAAAGGATTCGGCTGTGTGAGACAGACGGTCTCCTCACACCAAGCTCATAACGACACGTGCTGCCAGGCTGCTTGGAGGTACAGTGGCCCCGCGCCCCATCAGCTGAGCCGGCGCACTCCCCCTCGCAGACGTCATTTACTCCTCACATGCGCTCACGTGAAATCTCCACTGCCACGACATGCATGTGTGAACCACACCACCCCAATCCTGAAATAACAGCAATGTCCTTACTCACCTCTATTTGCAGAGGTTGAAAGTTCAGGTCCAGAAAGTAAAAATCCAGACCAAGATTTTGTTTCAACCAACCAGTTGAGCACTCTGTAAATGTGACTCTTTATGCTCAACCGGTCGGTTGAAACAAAATCTTGGTCTGGATTTGTACTTTCTGGACAAGAACTTTCCAACTCGTACTTTTAGATTTACCATTTATTAGCACTTGGAAGGTGGATGGATACATGTCTGATTGATTTAGCATAATGTACATGTACAATATTTGCTTAAATATCACTATGCAGGTGGTGCAGTGGTTAGTGCTGCTGCCTCACAGCAAGAAGATCCTGGGTTTGATCCCGGGTCCTTTCTTTGTGGAGTTTGCACAGTCTCCCTGTGCTCACATGGGAGGCTCTGGTTTCCTCCCACGGTCCAAAGTAGGTTGACTGGTGAGTCTGAAAGGGCCCTGTAGTTGGGTGAGTGTGTGCCCTGTGGTGTGTTGGTGAGTGTGTGCCCTGTGGTGTGTTGGTGAGTGACCAGGTCTGGTTCCTGCCTGTGCCCATTGTTTCTGGGATAGGCTCCAGTCTCCCCCCCATGACCCCAGTTGGGATTAAACGGTTTCAGAAAATGGATGGATATCTATATGCATCATATTACTTTATAGAAAGTATCCATCCTTCTGTCCATAATCAATAGGGCAGTGTTTCCCAATCCAGTCCTCAGGGGCCCACAGATATTGCATGTTTTTGCTCTACTGGGAGCTGGGAGGGAGCAAAAATGTGGACTGACTGTGGGTCCCTGAGGATCGGATTGGAAAACACTGCTATAGACACTTTCTCAGTACAGGCTATAGAAATGCTTAGAATACGAACAAGTTACACAAAATTAACAAATTGAGTGAACAGCCAGATATTTTAAAGTAGTTTGCCAACCGATGCCTAGATTATACGTAATTGTTGGCAAAAAAATTTGAATTGCAGATTTACAGTCTGATTACTATAGCGTCGTGGTCCACCATAGCTGAGTCACTATACTTTGCTGCTTTCAGCGGACCAGTTCCAGAGAAAAGCCTCAGAGGACAGTTTGTTTGACCTTTGTCACCCAGCCCAGGGCAGGGTAGTGGATAATCCTGCCCAGTTTTTACAGAGCACCCCCTGCTGCAAAGGAGGGGCTGCTCTGCCGTGATATCCTGCATCTGCAGAGGCCAGAGAATTTCCACGGCTTTTAGACTCGCTTCCTTTCTCAACTTGTTTACAGAATCAGAAGCCAGGAGGCAAACTGTACGCAGCCCATCGTAAAGATGTCTCCCCTGCCAAAAGACAAGCACCATTAAAAAGGTCATATTTTCATGTCCCTTTCCATATTTCTGCCATCCGAAGCAGAGCATTCAAACTGCGAGAATTTCGTTAATATTGGTAATGCTATTTTTAACAAATATCAAGCCACGAGTTAAAGGAACAGGCGTTATGAATTAATGTAATTCGAGCGTCACTTGTCTCCCTGGGGAAGGCACATATTAACGAGCGCTCAATGTGGCGGGGGCAGCCTGTCGGCTTGGCGGGGAGACAACGTCCTACGTGTGGGGTGTCGCTTGAGGCAGCTGCCCGGGCAGAGGGGAAGGGGGACTTCACACCAGACGAAACCCAGCTGCACTTCCTGCCCGCCGCGAGCTGCCCCCGCCTGAAAGAGCGGCCTGACCAAGCCGGCTCACCATCTGAGCTCCAGGGGAGCAGAGGAACGCAGGAGCAGAGCGCGTGGGAGGGAGGCGGCTGAGTAACGGAGCGCAGGCCGCATTCCATCATACTGGTGGCCATCCTGGGATGCACAGCGAGGATGAGCCCGGCGGCGCCTCTGCCCAGCTCCCCCCAGTCTGACATTAACGGAGGAGAACGGTGACAATGCTCCTCCTGCAGGTGATGGGAGGAATCACATTAACACCAAGCTCCTGTTCTTACTCTGTGTTTTCTTCAGGATCTGTTGCCAATAGAACGAATGTCAAGAATATCATGAATGAGAGAAGCAGGATTGTTGATAGGTCAATGTTACCCACACACAGTATAATAGATATACAGTGAGAGAGACACAGTGTGTGAAAGACACAGTGAGACACACATACAGTGAGACAGATACTGTGCGAAAAACAGTGTAAGATATATACAGTGAGAAAGACACAGTCTGTGAAAGACACAGTGAAGCAGAGTATAAGACATATACAGTGGCAGCGATACACTGTGTGATAGACACTGTGAGACACAGTATAAGAGATACAATGGGAGACAAAGTGTGTGAAAGACGCAGTGAGACGCACAGTGTAAGAGATATACAATGACACAGTCTGTGAAAGACACGATGAGACATACAGTGTGAAAGGGAATACTACACTGGAAATTGAGTTGCCAAGTGCAAAGTCCTAGGAGGACCCCGACTGTAATAACTTCTAGTTAAGAATTGTGTCATTCTATAAAAATGGTAAAATTCACACATTGTATAGCCTGAAATTGGCTTTGGGTACCTTTCCCAAGTTACTGCATAACACAGTCATGATGCTTAGCCTTTTGGACATAGGAAATGCAAACAGATGCACAGGAATGATGCAGGAACCTACGCACCGGCTGCTCCAGTACCTCCCGCGCTGTGCTCACCAGGCGCACTGCGGAGGCCGCGGGGAGCCAACACAAGCCCACAGGCCTTCGCTCAGTGAGCCGTCACTCTGCATGCCGTCGCTCCATGAGTACCCCTTCACAGGCTTGGCATGAAGTCAGAGCTGGCGGTAGTGGATCCCAGTCCAGGACCAAATTAGCTGGATGCACGATGCCTACCAAGGTTTAAAAAAATAAATAAATAAACAGAGGCAGCTTTGCATTTGAAAGCATTTTCAGCATTTAAAATAAAGGTGTGCATAGGAAGCAGTAATCATAATGAAGTGCTAGCCGCAAGCTTTCAGGGAAGTGATGCAAAGAAATTTGTACACACAGGACCAGAGCATAATGCGTCAGACGCACATGGCCGTCAGGATTACTCAGAGGAAGAGTTAGCGCAGATGGTGACCTTGCAACAGGCCCCAGAGAAGCAGCATGGCCTGCAGAAGTGCACCACCCGCAGACGGGGCTGTGAATTGGGGTGCACCTTGAGGTGATCTCCAGAAACTTTCAGCTGCATGGTTTGCACTACCAGCCCTACATGCTGTAGGGAACCAGTCTCAGATAGAGAATGAAACACGCCTTTACTTGATTTCATCCTCCTGCGCTGGGGACTGGACCAGCCATGGAAAGCACACTTTACAGCAGTATTTCCCAATTCGGTCCTCAGGAACATCCAGCCAGTCCAGGTTTTTGCTTCCTCCCAGTTCCCTGTCTGGGGGTGTCCCTGAGGACCAGGTTGCGAAACACTGCTTTAGAAACTGCCGGAAGCATGGTGGCCAGGTTGGGGTTTTGGTTCCTCTCAAAACTGCCCCTACAAATCGAATGTATCATTATTATCAGGCCTCAACCACCTTTGTCATCACAAAGCAGTGGTTTACTGCACTACCAGGAACACCACTCACCATCCTACTAATATTTATATGCTGACACACATCTGTTGATGTGTATCTGAGATTACTTAACCCTGCTTGTGCTGTAGATTTGGGGGGGGGGGGGTTGGGGCAGATATGGGGGAAAGCCAACCGTCAACAGTCACATGATAATGGGCCTTAAAAAAGAAGCACTGTTCCAGGCCAGTGAAGTTTAAGCTCTCGGCCTCTCCTTCTCATCCCTGCTAACCGTGTAGAGCCTTGATTCTCCGTGGGCGTTAAGTGTTACATAACACATGTGCAGAAAGTGCATAATTAGCATTGGCATTTAATGACATCAGAATTATGGATTACCGATTACTGCTTGAAGCATATTTGGGATTTAAGATAATAAAGTTTCTCTATTCATAAATAAACCAGCCTCTTTATGTGTTTTTTTTTTTCCTTTTTTTGTTTTTAAACACCCACAGATTGAGGATATGCTAAAAGCGATTAGCCTGACCTATAATGTGTAGGCATCATAAATCACAAAAACCATTTGTTTTCATATTGTAAGCACTCTGTTTGTATAATAATTGCATCATATTTTTAACACAAGAGTGAGTGCTTAAAAGGTAGAAAAAAATGTCATTGTTTTGAATAATTATTTCTAATTCACCAAATATTTATTGAGAAAATGTTCCATCAAAAATACTCCAGTTGAAAACTGCTAGCTGGGTGTATGCATAGTTACTATCCAGTTAATACTGTACATACATCCAGTAAAGTCATACATCCAGAAGAAAATCTTTCTACAAGATGATCTAAGGCTTCTCCTTGTGTGTCATGCGTAAAGTTCAATGCTCAGAAATGATCCCCATCAGGCATCTTAGGCGCCAAAAACTGGCAGTGAATCATTTCTCCCAAAAGGCAAAAGTCTATTTATACAGCACCTTTCCTACACTGCAGTCATTCAAAGTGCTTTACGCATAAGAAAATTACAGTACAGAATACAAAGAAAATGCTAATTCAAAAGACAACGAAAGAATAGAAATTAAAGACACGATTAAAACAATAGACTTAAAAGAGATTAAAAAAAAAACATAAAAATAAAAAGCAAATTACTGATAACTTAGGAAAAATAAAACACTCTCTTTATCACGCTAAATGCTAGTACTGATTGGAGCTCTCCTGAACTTCAGGATCTCATCTCTGCTATGACAACACTAGTCAGACAACACTAGTCAGACAACACTAGAATCCCACCCTGATTGGCAAAATGTATTCCTGGATGTGGGCCTCCCTAGGTTCCCTGAATAGACAGATCTAGCCCTGGTCACAGGGCCGTACCCATTCGGTGGGGTGAATGGACAGCATTGCCGGGGTGAGAGATCCCCATGTCTCTGAAGGTGTGCTCACACTAGCTGATCTGTGCCGTGCCCAAGCAGGTTTGACCCCCAAAATTCAGTTCATTCGACTAGTGCGATTGGTCTGTACCGTGCTCTGTATGTGGATCCGTGCCCTGGCCTGCTTGAAGGGGTGGTCTTGAGTTTGGTTAGTCGGATTCGGGCACGGTACGTATCCAGTGTGATCGCTAACCATACCCGAGTACAGAACACAGACGTCACGTCAATGATGTGACTGACACACGCATGCACACATGTACACTATGCATGGACTGGACCTGACAAGAACGGATCAGATAGGCCGTACAGATCGCATCAGCTATTTTCACAAAACTGCTATCTTCTTATATGTGCAACACAAATAAATAAAAATCACAGCGTTGCACACTAGATAAATCCATGTGCATCATCACACCCAAAATGACTCAAAATAAGCCATAAAATAAGGACATTAATCATAAATACCGATTGTGATGTGCAATAATTTTTGCTGGGGGTGGCATGATGGTGCAGTGGTTTGCACTGTCACCTCTGGGACCCGGGTTTGTGTCTCCGCCAGGGTTCCAGGTGTGTGGAGTTTGCATGTTCTCCCCGTCTCTTCATGGGGTTTCCTTTGGGTACTTCGGTTTCCCCCCGCAGGCCAAAAAACATGCTGAGGCTAATTGGAGCTGCTGGATTGCCCATAGGTGTGTGGGTGAGTGCCTGGTGTGTGTGAGTGTGCCCTGCTATGGGTTGGCACCCCATCCTGGGTTATTCCCTGCCTTGTGCCCTGCTATGGGTTGGCACCCCATCCTGGGTTATTCCCGGCCTTGCGCCCTTTAGGCGATGGGACCAGCTACCCTAAACAGGATAAGCAGTTTTCAGAAAAAGGGATGGATGGAATAATTTTTGCTATTTCTCATGACTGAAACAGAATACATGAAGATAAGCTGAATAAATGATTACATACAAGAATGCATATGATTTTCCATTTTTTAATTCAAAACGCACACCTCAGTGGCTACGGGTTTGAGTCTCTGCTCTATGGGTGTGGAGTTTCCATGTCATCCTGGACTCTCCTCTGGATACACTGGCATGCAGCCCAATTCAAAATTTCCCACATTTCATGACTGTGTTGGGCTAGCATCCTATCCAGGGTTTACCATCCTTGTGCCTTATGGTGCATCGGATAGGCTTCATATCCCTGCAACCCTGTCCAAGATGGATGGGTAGACGGACGGATGGACAGACAGACAGACAATATTTTTTCATCATTTTAAGTGAGCTCTGGTATTGCACGATACATACTCTTAATATATGACCAAGCCACATGTTCAGACCTGTTCTTGTCTGGGCCGACACAGCCTCTTAGTATGACAAACTCATGACTTGTCAGAACTTGTTTCTTATTGCAAAACTGATCGATCAAATTTTATAAACAGCTTTGGGTGGTACATCTGAACTGAGATTGCAAAGTGTAGGTCAATGTGCAGACCTAACAGTTTATTTTATCCTTCAAGGTGCTCTGTTGATTTTTTGGGTTTGCAGCAGTTCTATGTGTGTGTATCTGCCGGTCTGTGTGGGAGGTGTGTGTTCATAAAGTCTGCTGGAACAGTGAAGCTGTCAGAAACTAACCAAGGGGCTTACTTAATTGTGAACTAACGAAGAAGGTCCCTTCAAAGGATAAACTTCTTCAAGATCAATGGCTTTATCATCACCACAACGGGTCTGCAGGTCTTCCCCAATTTGGGATGGATAATGAGGGCACATGTCCACCTGCCCTCTCATTTCCTGATACCTTGAAATCACCATCAACACCTCCACAGACCGGCTTCAAATCCCTGCTGCTATGCTCTGCTTCTGTGCGACTGCTAGATCTCACACATTTACTGTGACACTCATGATTTGAGCCTCTATCTCACAGCCTCACACAAACCAGACCCACATTCCTCAAAGAGTTACATTGTAATTATAGCGTTGTTTTCTGACTTAACATGTCATTGGTTACATTTTTCCTTTTGGCATTTTCTTTCAATAAGCAGGAAAATGGGTAAAAGCAAGTAAAAAAAAATGCATTTTCAGTAGCAAGTATCTTATTTGTCTATTCAAACAAAGGCATTTCACATGTTCTGATCTTTTGTTATCTTTTACTTCTGTATATAAAAAAGATTGATGCCAGCTCTTTCCTTGACATAAACTGGCCAGGTGATTACAGATCAAAGCTATGATCCCTAATTCATGTTACCTCCTAAATCCACCTTGGTCACTGTAGATGAAGGGGAGGAGACAAGTTAATGGAAGATCTTGAAGGTCTGGTCATTTGAGACATGTGGGAGAGAATGGGCACATAGAACGATTTAAGTTGTTTTGAATGGAAGGGCAATGTTGCTGGAATGGTCCATGACCCAGAAGATAGTCAATCAGAAGCAGAGCAGTGGTTTAAAATGGCTCATTGATGAAGAAGTTGAAAGAAATCAGACAGAAATTCTGCAGCTGGTCAACTGACAGCCTGGCACAACACTGGTGCCAAAAGACCCCGATGGAATACAGACTCGTCACAGTTTAACACACATGTGATGTAGCAGAACAGATGCAACTTCTCTCGGCATAAGCAGCATGTGACACTGCAGCTCCACAGGGATAGAGGTTTGCGAACCCAACCCAAGCCCAACAGGTTTCAGGCCAGGTAGTCTGTTTTTTTTATGTTCATCTTCGGTCCTTTGCTGATTTGTGCTTCCCATACCACTCCCAACACCACTCCATCACCCCCACCCCCACCTGCCAGCCCCTCTCTCTCATCAACCAGTTACCTAGCAAGCATCCCAATAGCTATGGACGAAATACACCAAAAGCTCACAAATATCTCTGTCCACAAATGTAACTAATATTTCCACAATTTCCAGTTCAGGTCAGGTTTGAGTTATAGATTTGCTAGTCCTGTTTGAGCCGAGTCAGGTTCTGTCTTGGGTCTGGGCTTTATTTTCAGGCCCGTACAGGACTCTACAGAGGGATAAGGAATGAAAACACCCAATTACAGGGGACTGGGAAACCCAGTGGAACCCCAGTTCTTGCTGCTGCATGCTGATGGAAGTAACAACATGGAGAAACACACACCAGAACCAATCATGCGCATCTCAAACGGAGTGTATCCATCTGTGATTGGAATTCAGGCAGCATGCCACAAGACGACTTACATTGTCCAAAAATGGTTCCATGGAAATAATGATGAATTCAGCTTAGAGAACTGGCCTTCCCAATAACCAGAGCTCAGTCCAACTTATAATTGGTGGGATAAGATCGAACAACCTACTTAGAGTTAGAGATGCACTACATGTACGACTACATAACTCAACAAAACTGTGGGAAGCATCCGACTCGGCCTGGTTCAGCGTGTCTGTGGGACACATGCACTATTGATGCTGCTGGGAGGGTAAAAAGGGGTTCAACAGATTATTAAGAAAGGATTCCTAAGTGTTTTTATATGACAGGTTGTTAGGACCACCTTAAAAATGAAAGTGAATACGAAAGTTCAAACAGCGTGTCCAGTCACATTGGTCCAGATTTTTATATAAGTTTAACCCACTTCTTTGCCGTTACACTTATTCCGTCCGCCCGTCTCCTCCCCTCCACCACCTTCGGCTCCCGGTCCTGGTCCGGGATTGGCTGCTTCGCCTCCTGCCTGGTCGCTCAGTCAGATCTGTCAGCTTCTGAGACGATGGAGCCGACGACCAAGTCGCCAAATCATTTTCTCATACACATTGAAAGTGTTCTAACAAATCAACACTCTTGTCCAGTCAAACTATTGAGGTCTCCTTGGTTGAAATGAAGATTCTGGTTTAAAATAGATTGTTATATATTTCAACAACACATTATCACCATTTTCAGTAATATGTGGGTCATAGATGACAAATCAGCTTATTGCTACAGGTTAATCAGCCCCAGCAGGCCTTAGAAACAAGACTTCTCCAGTCCTTCTGACATACTGGGGCACATCTGACACATCCACCCTTAGAATCACAGAATTGTGATTATTTAGCTATTTTTTAACATAGCTGCAGGTTTTTTTTGGTGAAGATCAATATATATATCTCAGTTGTAGGGCTGCCAATTTGACCCTGCAGAGCCAGACCGGCACTAACAGGTATCCTTGTAGTGACCAATTCTGTGGTCCACTCTAAGCTGTAATCGGAGGACCACACTGAGCCATGAAGGAAATGCCTTTCCTCTAATCATTAAATAATTACCTGCTATTGAGCTTCTAGTGATGGTTCTCATTAAGTTAGGAGAGAAGGCCCACCCGGAATTAATTAAATTAAATAGCGTATTTTTCTCCTAGAACTGATATCCTACAATGGATGCATACATTTGGTATGTTATAGTACGTTACAGTTACGTATAATCATATCCAAGCAAATTACTTTACAAAACATAATGAAATCTAATTAATTGTTGCATTCAGAATAAAAGATGCTTGATAAAGACTAATTTAAAAAGTTACAGAAAGTAGGAGATCAATTTGATATAGACAAACTAAGTCAGAGTCAAAGTGGATCAGCAGCTTGATAAAGACTAAAAGAGTCACAGTCAAGTATGGGATAAGCAGTCCAGTAATGACTAACTAAAAGCGACAATGCCAAGGTGATCAGGATGACAGTGACAAGACTGTCATATGAATAAAGATAAAGTCAGTCACGAGGTGATCAGCAACTAGATAAAATCTAATCAAGAGTCACAGTCACAAAATGATCAGTAGCATAATGAAGTCTATCAAGAGTCACAGTCACAAGGTGACCAGCAGCATGATAAAGACTAATCAAGAATCAGTCACAAGTTTATCAGCAGCATGATAAAGTCTAATCAAGAGTCACAGTCAAAAGACTAAGGACCACTGCCTTATGTGTTCTAAGAGCTGTACTCTCTTCCAGACAGTAATATAAATTCATCTCTCTAGAGAACAAAAACAAGCAGCACTAGTTGGGGCAATTTGGTGTTATAAATTAAATAAGGAGTAAACCAGGGCAACATTAAATGGATGTTAGGTGATGAGCAAGGAAGGAACATAGGGCAGAGGTGAAGCCCCCCCACCATGGTTAAACCCCCCTTCAGCGTCCTCCTCTAACAAACATTGTGTCCATCCCCCATCCCCTACTCCCACTGCCAACAAAAAAAGCACCCATTAAGCGCTGTCATTTGGAATAATACAAACATTCAATTATATAAATAAAAGTAAATCAAAGTTATAATTCCTATATACTAAAAACAAGTAACAAAGACAGTTAGAAATCTGTAAAATTTGTAGTATATACTGTAAATACAAAAATAAAAAGAGAATTGAATTATTGCACTATTATCCTATTGGCTAACAAACAAACTGGTGATAATTAACCGACCTGTTAATTATTGGCATTACAATAAACATTTCATGAAGAGATGAAATAGCTGCATGTCTTTACCTTTTGTACATTTGTCCATTTCTGCTTCTTCTCTTCTTCTTTTTTTTTTTTTTAACTGGGCACCTGATGATTTAGACCAGGGGTGTCAAACGCCAGTCCTGGGGGGCCGGAGCCCTGTGTAGCTTAGTTCTTTCCCTGTTCCACCACAAATGATTCAGCTCAAGAGCTGTGTGGTAATTAGCACAAGGAGTTGAATCAAGTGTGTTAAATGAGGGGAAACCCAAAAATGTGCAGGGCTCTGGCCCCCCAGGACTGGAGTTTGACACCCGTGGTTTAGACCTTTTCTTATCCATTTGTGTGAATTTGGCACTTGAGCATCAATACTGTGATGCCATGGAGCTAGTTTGGGGGGTAATGCACCCCCAAACCAACATGCATTACACTGCACTGTAAATAATGTAAATCATGAAAATAATGTCCGTAATGTGTAATTATGTCAGTCAATGTAAGTGTTTCAAATTCTCATGGAGTGCCGAATATTGTTTCCCTAATGTGTTGTGTTGATCATCCCCTGCAACGGTGTTCAGTGTGTGTACTGATGGCTCTCAGTGTCGGTGCCGCTGCTAGAATCCCCTGGCAGCTGCACAAAATAAAGCTTTTGTTGGCTAATAGGGCATTTGCATGTTAACTAAGCACCGCACTGACATTGCGAAACTGGTAGCAGAAGTGCAATTTCAGGTCGCCAAAGGAATAGACAACCTCATCCACGAGCTACAAGCATGGCTGTCCAGATGGCAGCAGAAAGAAGTAGCAGCAAACCAGAGGGAAACCCCGGGAACTGAGAGCTGTGCCTTCCCGGGGAGACCCAATGGGTCTAATACGCCCCGCCTGCTATCTGGTAGAGCAAGTCGCGGCTCCGCGGCAGCGTGCTCCAGTGAGAGAGTGGAGCAGAGCAAAAACCACTTTGAAGCTCTTGCTTTAGAATTTGAAAGAGCCCCTGGAGCCTTATCTCTCCAAATATATGGAGCGACGCAGATACAGCAGTGCACCTGGCACTGGCACCGTAAGGACAATTGCTCTCCTCATCTTGACCCCTAAAGAGCAGCAGAACTACACCACACTGATGGTGGCAATAGAGCAGCACTTCAGTCGCCAGCAGTCGGAGGAAGCTAGGAGAGGGAAGCTGGTGAGTCGGCAGAGGTGGGACAGTGAGACCCAGGGAGAGTTTTCGGCAGAGCTCCGCATTTATGCACGAAAGTGTTAGTCATACTTCCCCAGCACAGTGCAGGAGGAACTGAATCTCCATGCCATTGTCAGGGCACTGGCATCAGAGTGGCTGCACCAGTATGTACAGCGCCAGGCACTAACTATGTTTACCAAAGCCTTGGCAGAGGCAGAAAGAGCAGAAGCGATCCTGTCCCTGCCTGCAACGCTGCGCCGGCCGCCAGTCATGCTGTTTCAAACTTGCGCCTGAAAGACTGGGGACTCCAGCAGTGTTGAAGTGCAGTGAGTGCGAGCGACCTGCACCGAACGATGGGGGAAGCACTGCCAAGCTTCTGAGACCCCTAGCTACTGCTGAGGAGAAGTCAGGCATCTTGCATGAGATTGCCTTGTCCCAGCCCCTCAGCGCGACTCTGCACAGCTGCCGGAAAACTCCGAGCAGGTGGCGTTGTGAGGGAATCATCACCTGCATCGTCCACCAAAAAAACCCTCACCCCTTTGTTATCAAGTTAGCTGGCTGGGTTACAATCATGGACTGTATGTGAACTGCATTGTGGATGGAACCCATAAAGTTGGGAGCATGAAATTGTACAAAATTGGCTTTGAATACTACAGCATTAAGAGTTCCTTTCACTGGAACTAAGGGGCCAAGCCCAACCTCTGAGAAACAACCCCTCACCATAATCCCCCCTCCATCAAACATTACAGTTGACACAATGCAGTCAGGCAAGTACCATTCTCCTGGCAACTGCCAAACCCAGACTCATCCATTGGATTGCCGGACAGAGATGCGTGATTCGTCACTCCAGAGAACACGTCTCCACTGCTCTAGAGTCCAGTGGCAGCATGCTTTACAGTACTGCATCCAACGCTTTCCATTGCATTTGGTGATGTAAGGCTTGGATGCAGCTGCTCAGCCATGGAAACCCATTCCATGAAGTTCCCTATGCACCGTTCTTGAGCTAATCTGAAGGCCACACGAAGTTTGGAGGTCTGTAGCTATTGACTCTGCAGACAGTTGGCGACTTCTACACACTGTGCACCTCAACATATGCGTTGTCCCAGCTCTGTCATGTTACGTGGTCGACCACTTCATGGCTGAGTTGCTGTCCTTCCCAATTACTTTCACTCTGTTATAATACCACTAACAGTTGACCGTGGAATATTTAGTAGCGAGGAAATTTCACAAATGGACTTATTGCACAGGTGGCATCCTATCACGGTACCACACTTGAATTCACTGAGCTCCTGAGAGTGACCCATTCTTTCAAAAATGTTTGTAGAAGCAGTCTGCATGCCTAGGTGCTTGATTTTATATATATGTGGCTATGGAAGTGATTGGAACACCTGAAAGATATATATCAATAATGGTAACTGTGAAAACTTATTTAATGCCTCTTCCCTGAACACTAAGAATAGTTTCTAAACAAAACTGACTATTTACATTGTTTTAAAACAATAAACCTCTCAAACACTGGTCCTTGGGGAGCTGGAAATTGCTCTTTTCGCATTCCTCATGGTAGAACTTTAATTTTAAGGGAAAATCAGTTGAAATTATTAACATTATAAAAATACATACCATAATCTCCATTTAAAATCAATTACATTATTGTATAATGTTTCATAATGGCTTACATTACAAAAACTACCACTAGATATTAGATAATGCTCCAGTCACACCTTGCAATTTAGGGACAAAGTGGGAGTGAGGGGGATAAGAGGAAACAAGAAAAGATGTCAACATGCACTCTAAAGTTTTTTATTTATTCCATTGACAGTTAATCTGACTGAGGGAGATGAGATAACAGGGAAAGCGTATTTTGTTTGAGTTCTGTTTACAAAAGCAGCACTTTAAAGCTCATGTAAAATACAGGCACTTTATCACATGTGGGTCCCTAGTGACTCAATACTTCTATGGCAAATAATTGTCCATAAAACAATAATAACAATATCTGCTTATTATATTGAGCGACCCCCCCCCCCCCTCGCACAACCTAACTGTAACCATCTCACTGTAAATAATTAAAACCAGTAAACAATAAGCAGGTGTCACAGACGTACATGTAAATATATATATGAGTTGTGAAGTCACTTCGGACTGCGCTTTTAACTCGCTTCCAACAACAGGGAGCTGCTTCTGATGCTGGTGTTGCGTGAGCACATAGTGATTGTGGTGCGCACTGCTCAGCATGCTGGCAAAAAGTAACCATGGCGGCATCCATACCAAAAATGATACAAGTCGATTACTCCAATTTTTACCTAGATAAGATAAATAAAAGACAGCAGCCTGCAAAACATGGGATAATATATCTGACGTTTCAGACACCTAATGATTTTACGATCAATTGTTCAGTGATAACTGGTAACTAATGTCATTATACCACAATAAGAAGAAAATGATTGCTTTTGTGCAAATGCTGAATGCGAACAGCAGTCCTACATTCAATCAGTGTTCATCAGTGTGGCTTTGGAGCACGTTGGATAGGTCTTCCTGTGCTGAGAAACAAGGCGACGAGGGATCGCTTCTGCTTCTCATTATTTATGAGACTTGAATTCTACTGCATTAAAGCATTAACAAGCCATGCCTGTTACGTGTATGTGTTACCTCTCGTTCTGGCCATTGTGTGATTCACTCCAGCTGCCTCTTCTTTTGCTCCTTCGTTAGTCTTTGCATAAAAGTGCTTCCCAGTCCGGTGCTGCTCAGTCCTGGCATTAACGTCAATCCTGTCTTAGCCCGGCACATTAGCTGTGTTTGGTGCTCCTAGTTCCTGTTCCTTTCCATTAGGTCTTTTGGTTGAAATAAACACCTTTTGTTTGCTCCATCTTCTGCTCCCGTGACCACCGTTCCTCAGTGCGTGACACAACAGCAGCATCAAAGAATAGTTATTTTAATGTGATATTTCGAAACATCACTAGTACCCAACCAATGTTTAATGTTAAGTAAGTAACAATATCCATCCAAAATACAGTGTCTTGATCAGAGCAAAATTGACATAATAGTGAATATCACAAAGAGCCAGCCACATTATGAGGATTACTGTGGGACTTTGAGCGAACTCTAAATTTGTCTCAAACTCCTTTAAATTTTAACCATATCTTATCTACATGAGATAGAACATATTTTGACTTGTGGAGGCAGGTTCTGATCAAGTTGAATTTTCATCATAATCTTGTGGATCATCCTACTGGAGCAGGATCCATGCCTGTTTTTCAGCCAAAAGCTGCACAATGTGAAGGCTTTGCTTTGACTTCTCCATTATGCCTGTCAAATCATTGCACTTGCAGTCACATCATAGCAGGTCTAGTACATATACGTCATTGTGTTTACTAAACCTAAAATGATGCACTAAACGGCACTAAAACGGCTGAATATGTGTAGGCCTACTGTTTCAGTGCTTATTTTGTCTTATAAAATCATATTAAACATATTCTACTCTGTGTATCTAAGTTTTGCTTCGCTGTGAAGTGTTATAGGCCTACAGTAATTGTGATGCTTGGGGGAACTTATTGGTAGTAACAGAGCTGTTCATGGGGTTTAGAAATACATGGCTGACTTAGTGTTACTTTTCTAGATATGATGAGAACTTAAGGCTTAATATTCAGCTAAAGCTAAGTGACAATTCTGTCAAATACTCTTTGGCCAGTACAGTGTGTGTGACAAAGCTTTAGAACATTTTTCTGTATATTTAAGTAGTGTTATCATAATACCAACATTTCGAAGTTTGATAGAATACCAAGCCATACTAGCTAGTTAAAGAATGAGAGTGAGGGCAAAAATTAGTTGCTTTTTTCTGCTGTGGTAGATTTCAAATGCAATGTTCCAACAGAGCTCAACAAATATCACCAAACGCACAAGCTGATTTATATGCAACTTGGCTGTCTGTCTTGCTAGCTACCAGTATGGTAACTGACACCTTGTCTAGCACTTCTGATAGCTTAGCTAGAGTGACGCTAGGTCCTGCTCAGAAGTGGAGCTAGCACAGGGGTGAGGGGTGCAAGGAATCCCCAAGGGCCCTCCTACTATGATGCTCTGTCCACACTGCTATGTATTCATTTAAAAATGCAGACATTAGTCTGCGTTTTTGCTTTTTGTCTACACTATCCCAGAGTTGTCAGCCCCCATAAACAGAGACTTTTGTAATCGTTCCCACAGCCTTATACTTCTGATAACTCCATTTTAGAGTTTGGATGAATAAAAGCAGTCCCTACTGCTAAAGTGACCGGCCCTTGATTTGATCCCACTAGTTATACCCTCTCATTGTCTGATTGGCCACCTTTTCATTCTAGAGGTGTCACTATTACTCGATTTGATTACTTGATTATTTAAAAGTAGAGATGCCCCAATCCAAGCTGAACGCAAACGCTGCCACTCCATTTTTTGCTACTCATTGGGTGTGAGCGCAGTGACTTCCACCCGCTGTGACGTCATGCGCATCTTCGCAGTACGAGGAGCATAAGATAACATCAGATAAGAAGGTGTCGATCTGGGAGTATCTTACACTTTCAACAGCAACTATTAGCACAGCGATTTGCAACCTTTGTAAAAACAAAGTTTTGAGAGGTGGGAGTAGCGTTTGGTGGAAAATCCCACTAAAGAAAGCTCACAAAGTTGTGCGAGAGAACACGAGTAACGTGAAAAAACCAATGGATGATTTGGGAGTCGCTAGCTTGGGCTGTTTTGTGTACTCGCTACAGCTTGTGATACATGAAGGGCTACTATCACAATGAAGTGTAACGCTGTTTCCAGTGGGAGAAAAATTGTGGGGCATTTTAAGCATTCGTTGCTTGCGTATCCTTGCTTGAAAGATATTGAAATTTTACCGTAAAATTTAAAACACCTTAAACAAGATGTAGAAACAAAGTGGAACAGTATGTTATGTATGTTTCTAATACACTAAATATTTTTGGCATACATTTTTTCATCTGTATTTACTAGTTTTTAAATATTAATATATAAAGTATGAATATATATTATATAGTGATGACTGGCAGACCGAGGCTTTGTGGCAACGACGGCGAATAACGAGGAGCCTTATTCTGGGGAGAACAACACCCGTTTATTGCAGTCCTTAACAGGACTATAAGAGGCACCCAGCGAGCACTGACTCCAATGCAATAGCAGGAACATAAGGAAGTCAGACGCCGAGCTGTAAGGTACACACACACGGTGGGAGATTTTATATACAGCTAAGGACACGCAAGGATCAGACAAAGTGCGACATGGGCAAACGTACAAGCCACAATCGGGAAATACAAGTGTTAATTTAACAATTCAACAAGGGCTATTTACAATTACTTGCAGGACATGCTGGGACATGCACACCCCACCGGCGCTACACTGCCTCCTCCTCAGAGTTCAACCGGCCCAGCGACCACCACTCCCAGTCCCCATCTCAGTTCCGAAGCAAATCCCTGGTCCGGTGGCAGCCATCGGTGCATCACCTCCAATGAGGGGGCATCAGATCCCCCTAGCCGCCAACCCTTCTTTTTACGCGGCTTAGGTGGATCTGGTAGCCTTTCCAGGGGGTCCTCCTGGCCAGGTAACACCACTCCCAATGACTCCCACAGCCAAGCCCTTTTCGGGACAGGCTGGTCTTGCCATGGGGCCTCCTGCTCGCAGGGTCAGGCAGCCCTCTATAGTTGCTCCTGCCCTCCAACACAGGAAGCCTCTCACAGGCATACCAGGCAGGCCTCCTCCACCTTTCGCTCATGGAGGTCCTTCGTGAGCTGGGTCTCCAGGGTGAGACATGTCTACCCGCGGTCCCACAGTGCAGCCTCCACCTCCCGCAGCTTGCGCCGCTTCTGGGCCAGCTGGGCTTCCAAGCCGCAACATGTCTCCTTCTGGCTGTGCGGAGCCGTTTCACGCCCCCGGAATGGCGTCTCCACTGCCTTGGCCAGACATGCCTGGCAGTCGCACTCCTGCCCCCACCTGGCCAGCTCGCTGCTCAGTCACTCCAGCTCCTGCCACTCCTTCTCAGAGAGCTCCAGCAGCCGCTCCTGGTCCTGGTGGTCACGCTCCCGCTGCTCGTCCAGCTCGAGGTGCTCCTGGGCAAGTCGGGCCTCCCAGCTGCGGCACCCTTACTCATGCATGAGCAGGGCAGCCTCTGCCTGCTGCCTCTGGTGCTCATAGTCGTAGCTGGGGTCGTGCTGCAGCTTGTCATGGCTGATGGGTGAAGAGCACTCGATGGCCGGTGAGCAGTTGCGGTCCACTGAGGTGCCCGTCTTTTTCATTTGCCGACATTGTCTCCAATGAGAGTCCAGCAGGCTGGCAGAAGTGGCTTCAGGGTGTGCTGCACGGGTCCATGGATGGAGCAGAGGGTGCCTACCTCACTATGGCATCCCCTGCTCCTCTGCCAGTAGCTCAGGAGTGAGCTTCTGGGTAGTGGAGTGCCAGTGCCTTTCTCTCCTGTAGCACCAACAGATGAGCCAAGCCATCCTCACCCAAGAAACACTGCTGCTTCTCCAGCACCATTACTTCCAAACCGCCTCGAGGTTCACCAAGCTGGACCAGGCTTGCAGGATGATGTTGTGGAACACCCACTCCAACAGCGCCAGTGGGATCAGTACAAGGATTCCACTTCTGACACCAATATGATAATTGGCAGACCGAGGCATCGCGGCAAGGATGAGGAGCCTTATTTAGTAGAGAACAACACCCTTTTAATGCAGTCCAGGACTATAACAAGCACCCAGCTGTCACAACAGAACACTCGGGGAGGGTCAAAAGCTCTTTATTGGGGAAAGCCAAATTCGGAGTCCAGATAACAAGTGAGGTTCAAGCCAAAGATCCGTCCAAGCCGTGGGTCAGGAACCAAGGGATAATCCGATAGGAGAGTCATCAAGCCGGATGCTGGTAAGTCGTGGAGTCGGGACATCAGTCAGATGACGCAGACAGAAAACACTGGGGTTGACCACATTATTGCATAACGTCAATACCTCGCACTGAGCGATCGCTGTGCGAGGTTTAAGTAGGGGCGGGAGCGTGTCCTGAATTGCTCGCAGCTGTATTGCCTGCCGGTATGACACCAGCGAGCACCAATCCCAACAACATAGCAGAAACACAAGGAAGTCAGACACCAAACTGTAACATACACAAATGGTGGGAGAGCACCACCACAGAGTATGTACATAATTCACGGGGAAACATACAAGCCATAATCGGGAAATACAATTACTTGCAGCCCATGCTGGGACATGCACACCCCGCTGGTGATACAATATATTTATTATATTAAAATATAAAAATTAGAGATGCACCGATCCAGTATCTATTTGATCCAGATCCAGACATATTTCATGGATCGGGTATTGGCCATGCGTGACCAATCCACTTCCTATACTTATTTATTAGGTTTTTGGCAATCTCTAAAAACATAGCTCCTATTTCGTGTTAAATCTATTTGTACAATCAATCGCACAACAGCTCTTTCCCATTTTACATGTTTTTTTTTTTGCGGCATTCAAATGCTGCCCCTCAGTATTTTTTGCTACTCAGTGGGTGTGTAGTACAGTGGGTGTGTAGTACCCCTACCAGAGTACAGTGACTTCCGCCTGCTGTGACGTCATGCGCATACCCTTCGCAGTATGAGGAGCGTAAGATACGACGTGAAGATTTGGGAGTATTTTATGCTTTTAACAGAAACCAGTAGCACAGCGATTCGCAATCTTTGTAAAATAAAGTTTTGAGAGGTGGGAATAGCGTTTAATTAATGGACAATCCCGCTTAACAAAGCGCACGCAACTGTGCGAGACAATAAAAGCAAAGGGAGAAAAATTGTGTTAAATTTTTAAGTATTCACCACTTGCATATACTTGTTTTGAAGATATTCATATTGAACTGCAAATGCCTCAAAAACGCTTAAAAGAAGACGTACAAAAGAGGTGGAACAGTACGTTATGTATGTTTGTAGTAGCACAATTAAATATTTTTTTGTCATACATTTTTTCCATCTGTATTTACTAGCTTAAAAAAATTATACATAAAGTATAACAAAGTAAAAAGCTCTTGTATCGGAATCTGTATCGGTATCGGCAGTTATGTATCGGAATCGGATCGGAACTGAAAATATCAATGGATCGGCCCATTGATCCATGTTCATTCTTTGGATTTTCCGTTTCAAAACCAAAACAGAAAATCCAATAAACGCCGTTGTTTTTTGTCTTTCCGATTTGGTTTTCAAACGGAAGATTCAAAGAACGAACGATACACGGACTAGTAAAACATTGGAACTCGAACGCCACTTAACTCGACGAACTTGAATATCCAGTCTGTTGATTTTTTTAGACTTGTACCTCAACTGAAATCTTGGAACTTCTGATAAAACTTGTATGGGCTCTTCTATACAAGTTTTATCAGACTCGTATAATTCTTCTAATTCGCACCTAGAAAAATCTAACCCGAACTCGATCGAAGAATATAATATGGATGGTTATACGTTGTTCCGTAGAGACCGGATAGGCAAGAAGGGAGGTGGTGTTGCAGTATACGTAAAAGAAAACTTGCAGGTGTAAGGCTGGAGGCCTTGCAGGCCCCGTCGATCTGAGCTCTGGCAAGCCTGTAATGCTCCACCCAGTGTCCTGAAGCAAAGGTCCACCGGCTCCGACAAGACTGGACCCAAATCACCTGATGACCACATCAAAAGGGACACCTCACCCCCACTGGGCGGCCAGAACCCCGCAGCCAAATTCCAGTGATAAGGCCTGGCTGCGTCAAGACACAGATGCATCCTACATTCACTAACTCACACTAACACAGGAGGTATACATTAGGGACACATACACCCATGTTTGGTCTCGTTTGAATGGTCACAGTACGACGGGCACAATACTCTCAACCTTAAAGCGGCATGTGTTCACATAAGAGAAATATAGAAAGTAAGACTAAACCCACCAAAGTGGAGGATCTTATCACCTGGTAGAACAAAGGAGTTGTCACGTTCCCCCTAAAGCAATTTGATTGGCTGAGGGTCTGAGAATTGATAAGATCAACAGTTCTCCAAGACACACACACAAGATCAGGGCAGGCCCTAAAATAATCAATCACAACCTTTGATACAGCCTGTCACCTGGTTTGGAATACTTAAGGAAGAGCTCCAGAGTAACACGGGGAGTCACTCTGTAATCAGAGCTCCCACATAGTGCTGTATGAATCTTCATCTGTAATCAGTTTCTGCAGTTACTATGTGTCCACTCAGCTGAGATATGGAATTGTTATATACTTTTAATTGGATTATATACTATATATTATATTATATATTATATATATATAGGAATTGTGGCCACATGTTAAAATGATTGCAACACTAGATTTGGTTAAATTGGTGTAATGTATATTAATTGTGAATAACCTGTGTTTTGATTACTTCTTGGCTGTCTGATTTTGCTGAACCTCTGCATGTTCCTCAGAGACTGGGGTTATTCTAACACTCTCTTGCAGCCTCAGAATCGACCCCGTTCTACGAGATCTGATGCGGCTGCCCAAGTTGAGTTACGGTGTATGCCGGCTCAGCCTCTGAGGTGCGCACACGCTGGGTTACGGCACAAGGTCCGGCTCAGCCTATGAGGCACGCACACGCTGGGTTATGGTAGATCGTCCCAGCCTCTGAGGCATGCACACGCTGAGTTCCGACTCAAAGTCCGGCTCAGCCTCTGAGGTGCGCACACGCTGGGTTACGGTAATAGACCGGCCCAGCCTCTGAGGCGTACACACGCTGAGTTACGGCACAAAGTCCGGCCCAGCCTCTGAGGCGTGCACACGCTGAGTTACGGCACAAAGTCCGGCCCAGCCTCTGAGGCGTGCACACGCTGAGTTACGGCAGACATCGGCTTAACCTCTGTGGCCCTCACTAGCTCGGATTCGGCAATGGTCAGCTGAGCCTCTGGGGCGTTAAGGGCCGCCGGGTCATGACGGGTATCCAGGCTAGCATTGTATTACCTTGTAGTGGTTGTCCAACATCTAAACCTACATAGCAGAGTCACGGATCGCCTTATCGGCCGAGGCGAATCCGATGCGCCCCATCGTCCGGGATTAGTGGGAGTTCAGCAATAGAAGGCACAGCCCAGAAGTAATCTAAATAACAGACATGTCATGACTAAACTTGCCAATAAAGATCTTTACTTAAAATGGAGTCAGATGTAATTTGGTCTTTACCTACAACGGGTAAGTAACTTTACAGAAGCGCTCGGAAGGATCCACACGCATTTCAAGCCTTCGGCTGTCCTATTGGATTCCGCCATTGGGCCAGTGGACGGTTCCCCTACACAGGCAAAGGAGCTCACTGATAAAAATAAAAGTACAGAAGCTGTATGGATAAAACTAGATGCTAAAAACTCAGATGACCTAATTGTCGGGGTTTGTTATAGAGCACCTAATGTAGCTGCAGAGGAAAGCAGAATGTTATATGATGATATCAGGATTATGAGTAATAAAAATGATGTGGTGGTTATGGGTAATTTTTAATTTACCTGGGATACAGTGGGACACAGTCTCTGGCTCTTCTTTAAAGGAACTTGAGATGGTGGAATTAGTACAGGATTGGTTTTTTACTCAGTTTGTTAATACCCCTACCAGGATCTTGTTTTCTCTAATAACCAGGATAGGACTGGAAAATTTGAGGTTTTAGAACCATTGGACGGTAGTGATCATAACATGGTTAAATTCAAGGTTAATTTTAGTGTCCGAAGAGCAAAGTTGAAATTAAAAGTATACAATGTTAGGAAGGCTAACTTTATTTGTATGAGACTGAAACTAGAAACTGTAAACTGATATGGAGTTAAATAGCAAAATGGTTAAAGAAGCATGGGAATTTTTTAAAAGCACATTGTTGCAAGTGCAAGAGGAGTTCATACCTGTTTCCAGCAAAACTAAATCTAGGAAACGACAACCAAGGTGGTTTACTAAGGAAATTAAGAATAAAGTCAGGAGGAAAAGGGCTCTGTTCCACAATTGGAAAATAACTAATGATTTCAAAATTAAGCAGGAGTATCTAAGTCTACAAGTAGAGTTAAAAAATAACATTAGACTGTCCAAGAGGGATGTAGAAAGAAAAATTGCATTCGAGGCTAAGGATGACAATAAAAGTTTCTTCCAATATTTTAACTCCAAAAGAGCTCTAAAAGCTGGAATCACTAATTTTCTGGATAGTAAGGGCCTTATAATTGAAAATTAAATTGATATAGTAAATGAGTTTAATGATTATTTTTCACGGGTGTTCACAGTAGAGAACATGAGTAATTTACCACCATTTAGTACGAATACAGCGTCGTCTATGACCAATATATTATTAACTGAGGCTGATGTGGTACTAAGCCTAGCTAAACTCAAAATAAATAAATCGCAGGGCCCTGATGGCATCTTACCTATAGTTTAAAAAGAGATGAAGGATATTATTAGCCAACCTTTAACTTTAATATTCAAGAAATCGTTATCTGTGGGTGCGGTACCTTCAGATTGGAAAAATGCTAATGCTAAATCCACAACCTTCCAGACATGGACATAGATCCATAACTTGCTGATCTGCACGCCATACTAATGTAACGTAATGTAACCTCAGCACACTAACTCACAAGTGGCGACACAGAATTCATGTCGGATGTGATCACGCCACATGCCAGTGGAGTTCCTGCATGGGTGTCATGACCAGTGCGGCACAGTCTGAAGTTACACATGGGGGCCGGAGCCCAGGAAGAGATACACACACAGACGCCCTCATTCTCATCTCCACCTACGTACACACCAGGGGAACATGCAGCTGCTCGTATATAACTGCCAACAACTGAAGACAACACATTCTCATACATATTGTATGAGGGTATACAAAACTGCAATGCCACAGCTGAGTTTAACAAAACAGCAATTAGTACGGCAAATTCCCGAAGCTAATAAGGAAGATTAAGTCACTTAAAAGGCATTTAAGTTAACATTTCTAGCAAGGCTAATAAAAGTGTCATAGTGAGGTTTGCAGCCCTCACCAGGGCTGCATAAAGCCGCTTTCTGTGTGTTTCCGGTTGTGGCTGTAATTAGTCGACTCCGCAGACAGGGGACAGCGTTTCCTATGGATTCTGGCTATGCTATGAATTACATCCTGGTAATTCATGCCCTCATACCACTTGTCTAGTTTTCGATGCACTATACCATCGATTCTGTATTGCTTAGTAGGCTTCTGCTTGATTTTCTATTTTGTTAGAAAATCCATGGAAACTGTTCTTGCATTTAATCAATTGTCTATGTATCAAACGTAGCATTTCTGAATGCTGTTAGTTTTACGTACGTGTTCTTTAGGTTTTGTGTTTTTAAGTTGCTTAATCGGAAAAATCATAAAGCACGTAAACTGCTTTAAGTCACAAATCACCGGAAATGTATGTAAATCTTCAGTTATTCAAAAGGAGATGAAACTAGAAATTTTATTTTTGCAGACTTTTAGATTAAGAAAAACATTCGAGCCAGCCAGGAGTCGAACCTAGAATCTTCTGATCCGTAGTCAGACGCGTTATCCATTGCGCCACTGGCCCGATGAATGAATGTGTTTCTGCATACGTCTATATCAAAATATGCGAAGTATTTTTGAATTATTTCTTTTATTAATAATATGCATTTATCAAATTACGTCAAAATGATATATACTCAAATTACATTAATCATTCAGAGAAGAAACGCACTTAATTAGCTTTACTTTAGCACGATTAAAGCACAATGTAACGAGAGGAAGTTCACATTCAAGACTCATTATCAATTAAGAGACTACAGCATAATTTTTTTCACTCATTGGTCATGGGTATGAATAATGTGTCTTGTGTACTGTTGTATTAGACATTTTGAGCCTGGAAGCAACCTGCCATATAGCCCTCTGCCAGAAGGGCCAGGATTAAACCAGGATTTAAAAACGCAGATTTTAAAAATATATCCATGGAGTTTTCTCATATTTTTTTCCAGAGTTATATGTAAGTTTGCGCAGTTCGCGCTACATAAAGACGCAAGATCGAATCTCGAATCAACTGCTGATTGTCCCAAGCGAAAACGATAAGGTTGCCGTTAAAATTAACCAACAGTATCGATGATTATACGTTATGTATGAATAAAAGTATATTACAAAAACTACTAATATTTGTGATTTGATTTGAGTTTTTAAAAGAATTACAGTTACCTTTACAGTAATTAATATTGGTTTATACCATCACATGACAATAAGTAATTAGTACTGAGACATGCACATGTAATAAAAAACAAATATAAGAATGCAGAAATAATCAGAATTGTATAAACTAACGAACAAAAAAGTGCAAACACTACACAGTGAAATTCTGTGAGTGCATCATGTGTGCCAGTGTTTTTAAGTCAAGTGGGTTTATGTGTCATTTCAGCCCAGTATACAGTGAAACAAAGCACACAAAAAACAAAAAGACAGAAACAACACAGGACTAATGTTTACTTCTAATATGGAAAATGAATCAGTGTATTACACTATAAACACTGAAAAAATAATCAGTATAATTCTGTGTATGTGTGTGCCATAGTTTTTAATGTTTTTCTTCTTTGCCCCCAAAGCCACAAGCTGCCATGTTCTCGCTCAGCCAATGGCACGGTGGCTGTCCCCTCACAATGCCAATAGCCAACATACTGTTCATGTGTGGGTGGCTTCCTCTCTTTTGGTGCATTTCCACTGCCACCAACTGAGCCGAACTGCAAACTGATTGTTTTCCCTTGTAAATTATCTGAGCCATACCTGATATGGCCCTACTTACTAGTAGAGCCGAAACTGTGACCAAACCAAGCTGGCTGCATCATCACTGTCTAATTGGTTGAAATTGAGATACTGGTGTTCTGTGCCCAACCAGCTACTTTAAGAAGTACTACAGAATGGCTGAATGGAATCAATTCATAATGCTAATTTACGCAAGCACATGCTATTCCACTAATGTTTGATGCTATCCTAAGGATAGATAGGAGGACAGGGGTACTTAGTTGATTGCCAAGCGAGGGTGCAAAAGAAAGGGGCACTAGGCCTGGGCTTGTAAACCCTTAGTTAGCTGCACGGGGCGCTAGGCCTGGGCCTGTAAACCCTTAGTTAGCTGCATGAGGCACTAGGCCTGGGCCTGTAAATCCTTGGCTAGCTGCATGAGGCACTAGGCCTGGGCCTGTAAACCCTTAGCTAGCTGCACGGGGCACTAGGCCTGGGCCTGTAAATCCTTGGCTAGCTGCATGAGGCACTAGGCCTGGGCCTGTAAATCCTTAGCTAGCTGCATGAGGCACTAGGCCTGGGCCTGTAAACCCTTAGCTAGCTGCATGAGGCACTAGGCCTGGGCCTGTAAACCCTTAGCTAGCTGCATGAAGATTCTGCTGTGGAATCACAGGTGAAGTGGTGAGCAGGCATCTTTCTGTTTTTGCAGCCCCAGCAGTGTTTAGAGGAAGGACAAAGACATGAGGCTTGTCTGTGGAGGCCAAGTATATCTGCAGTACCAACACGTGAAAAGATTTAAGGCAGCTCACCTCAATAATTCAACATTATTTTGTGAAAGCTTTATTAATCAAGTCTGATTCTTTGACTTACCACTGTGTAAGTCTGCTGCTGTTTCTGTCAGTTGGGTGGGTGGTCTCCTGCATTACCTGTACATTGTTTAAAACACACTCCCTGATGTGCTTCTACGTACAGATGAGTGTCCACCTGGACAGTCTGACGCCATAAATGTTCTTAGGGTTTGGTTTCCACTTCTGAAACACCTCCTCCACAGTTTTGCTACAATCTGGCCACTGTGTAAGATTATGTGCTCCAACAAAGCACCCGACAATGAGCAGAAACAATCTAAATCAACTAAAGGCTTAAGTATCGGGGTAATGGGGGATAATTAGCACAACTGGTCGTATCACGGTACCTTTTGTTGACTTCACCCCTGGTGCTACAGCTTTCTTTATGGCCCAGAAGCATCCTTTGTTGAAGCTGACCACATGATGTGGAGTACATTGTGTGTTCCTCGTCGTAGTGAGCAAACACACTCCAGAGGGAAACAATGTGGCTTGACCCCACGTATCAAAGGAAGGCTGTGAATGTCTTCAGAAATGGAACCATTTTGGACTTAGAAGCTTGAAAAAAACAAAGGTTTAATTTTCTTTTGAATTTCATCATACAATAGACATACTGATCCATACTGATCAATTTCAGTTCCTTAAATGCTCATACTTATATGAAATATAAGAACAAGACCATGAGAATGTGTTTATGTGATAATTGCAAATCCAATAAATAATTAATTTGTAAAACTGTTCTCAATCTTCACCTGTTATTACCTGCAAATTATTCAGAAATTTGCTTCTGAAAGCTTAAGATGTCTATTGAATGACGAAATATGCCTATATTACAACAAATACAATTACAGCTCTGCTCGAATCTTGGTAGCAGCAGAAAATGTGATTAGCTGTCTCTACCAAGAATTGATGGAATCTTGGTAGCAGGAAGAACTGTGGTTGGCTGTAGCTACCAAGAAATTCCTGGAATCCAGAGCCGTTTGGCTCTGTTCGAATCTTGGTTACAGGCAAAAATGTGATTGCCTGTCGCTAGCAGGAATTACCTCAATCTTGTTAGAAAGAGGAAATGTGATTGGCTGTTGCTACCAAGAATTACCTGGAACCCAGAGCCATTCAGCTCTGCTTCAATCTTGGTAGCAGGAAGAAACATGATTGGCTGTCGTTACCAAGTATTACCTCAATCTTGGTAAGAAGAGGAAATGTGATTGGCTGTCTACCAAGGATTACCAAGAATCACCTCGACTCATAGTAGCCAGTGGGTACCAGTGGCTCTACAAGTGAGTCGGTTGCCATATGGTTATATATCAAAATGTACTGCATATTTTTAATTTTTTATTTGTTTTATTAATAATTAACATACATTTAGAAAGTTATGTATACATTTTTATATATATTCAAATTACATTAGACATTCAGAGAAGGGTCGCGTACTTTTAGCATGAGTAAAGCACAGGAATTTTTGTTTAACGAACCAGCGATTTCACAGTCAAGACTTAGTGTCATTTGTTATTTTGGCCAGATCGACAGGTTCAGAAAGGCAAAGGTAAACGCAAGTCAACACCATCACTTAGATTACTTTAAGAACTAGCACTGGAGGGTATCTGCTTACATGCATTACCTATCATGTGTGTTTTTTGTGTGGAATGTAATGTATAATAAATGTAGCAAGCACATTAAGCCTATGCATTTCATCTAAACACAGGAATTATACTACAAAGATAACATTAACGTAGTGGAGTAAATGCTTGTCACATGGGTACTCAGTAACAACAAAACAATACAAAATGAAGTGGACCAATTATACCCTACAGGCAACACAACATGGCAGTTGGACGCATTTGTAAAACATTGGTACTCCTGTTTTATATTTTACTTTAGTTGGTCTTTATATCCAGATAAAATTAAATGGCCGGTTTGGTAGAAAGTACAGTTTTCATTGCAACAGTAGACACCTACAGCCAAATAAGATGAGCTCCCAAAAGGAACACATTTTGTGTATGTTTTTATACTATAATGACATTATTGTTGAAATGGATTAAATGATTTTAGAAGCATCAGATTCCCACGATTTTAGTTGCTCTGAAAGACCAGGATCTTTCCACAGCTGTGTGTTGGGCCATTTGGCAGGGTCTGTAAGCACAGGCCAGTCAGACGTGCCATGACTGAGGCCTGGATTAGAGAAAATCAATGTAATGAGTCAATGGTGGGTAGAGATATAGGAAAGCTTATTCTTAAAGAGGTTAGCTTTACGTGATAGCCCGAGGCAGATCAGACGCAAATTCCGTAATGTACGCGTCTGCACACATTTTAGTTGTGAAGAACGATAATGCTGTAAAATTATGCTTGCTTTCTTTCTTCTTCTGGAGAACAATTGTGGGAATGGGAAATGCACCGAGAAAAATATGCCTACAGAAGCTAGTTACACCAAACGCCAGTCCAGCCTTTGGTAACATATAGATGCATGGCTGCCCTCTGCTGGTAGTTTATAGGTAACACCATCTCAATGTCAGCAGCAGTAATAGTACAATAACTTATTACCAGCATCACATTTCCTGCAAAAATATTTAGCTTCTCCGTGCTCAAACATAGACACACATACACAACTCGATTACCAGAATTACTTTCTGCATTTCCACTACGTGCGTCCGTGGCCGAGGTCCGGTTCCATTATAACAGCTTCTCCTAGTGCTGGTAATATGATTACATCAGCATATGCATTTACGTTATTATTTTACAGTAGCAAATGTTTTGTTTTACCGCAATATATAAAAAAACAATTTATCTGTGCATGTAAAGCTGCTTAATATAATTTCAGTTATAAATATATCATGTAGGTATTTCATGTGAATTATGAGTTACCTTATATAAGATCCCTGTTAAGCAACCAATACTGTATTATTATGTTAATAGTAATAATAATAATATATTATTAATATTTCTTTAGAATTTGGTGTTATAGAATGTCTGTTTATATTAACAAATATATAATGCACATGAAGTGAATTGTACTTCAGAATTTCAGAAAGACCAGCATTGCGTTGACTTTAACGTAATGTACTTCTTAATAGACCTCATGTCCCATCAGGCCCTTCGGCCGAGTCCCCGCCCACTACGTTCCTGTGGACATGACGTCAGTCATCAGCTGACGGGTTTGTTTTGTTCCTTAAGGTGGACTCACCGTCCGAGTTTAGCTTGGGGGAAGGTGCGACGTAAGGCACCGTTCCTGATAACTGATTGTCTCGAAAGCTCTTGTTTTTATTTAATTTTAAATCATCCCCAATAAGCTATACAATAAGTGCTTAATCGGCGCCGCGAAACAGGCGTCTTGGCCTAAAAAGGGAAGCGGTGTTACCCCCGAAAAACATGCCTTCCGAAAAGACGTTCAAACAAAGGAGGACATTCGGTGGGTAACGATGTATTTATGGCTGTAATGATGTTGGGTGTGTAACGGAATCACGCGTAGATGTGTTATTAAATGTATTTCAGATCCGATTCTTTGTATGCGTCAACCCGAGAATGCGATCGAAGTCTGCTACATACTTAGTTATATATATCGCTGTCACAGCCTAACCAGGTAGTTGAAAATGGTAATGCGGAGTCCGTCTGTCACCCTGCCGGACAGGGTCATGGACGATAGGGCGAGGATTAGAGCAGGGCTGGGGGCGGACGGTGGCACCGTGATCGTGGCCCCTCTCCGGTCCCCGGTCCTTGGAGGGTGGGGAAGAGAACAAGGCCCACAGAAATGAAAGTAAGATTAGAGTGACGCAGACTGACACCTCGGCCTTGTTTTTGGTTTCTCTTAATTAAGTAAAACCGAAGGGATGCAGCCCGCCGTACATCGCCATTTCCCAACGGTGACCTGCCTCTGTGTTTATACTCGTTTGCGAGCGTGTATTTCAAATAAATTTGGCTGTGTAAATAACAACCGACCCCCCATCCAGCTCCAAATATCAGAATATAAACGAAAGTAAAAAAGAGATCGTTTGATGTTGGACTTCGTACTTTTATAGCCTGACAAAAGACTTATGTTCACACTCACATGACGTACTTGAAAATATGTCTAGATCCTATTAAAATAATATGATGTGCTGACCGTTCTGTAAGGTGCTTTTTAGGTCCATTTCGTGGAACAGAGGTTGGCTTAATGTTTAGTCGGAGTTTTCTTGTTTAAACTTCATGTTATGTTTTCCCTACTGGAAAAGCATACTAGCATTGCACAATATTAAACTTCATATGCATGATGTAACCACCAGTCAAGCTTGCGTGAAAACTGTTTGTAATGCTCATTAATAGATGCATTATGATTACTTATGAAACCTGACATTAAAAATTGTTGTGATGCAGAAAATATCATCAAATGTAATGTTTTACCTTTTTGAGGAATCGTATATGACAACAGTAATCCTTGTTTGATGGTAAACTTTTTAACATGCTGTGAGAAACGTGCCCTGTGCATAAACTCTTCAGCCAAGTCTCTTTTTCAATGTCGGTAAATGCTCAGGTGAACAGCTCCCTGTTCAGGTTTCTGCTTTACCCATTACTTAATTAAAGATAAGAATCCATAAGTAGACGCCCTGTGTACAGCTCATTAGCTCATTACTGGAGGCGAAAAAGAAACAGGGGGAATTGAAAACAATGGAACACCAATAAAGTGCTAATAAAACGCGTGGTGGCAGCGGTAACACTGCCGATCAGGGTGGGGGCTGGGGTGCTGTCGGTAAATTTCGCCCTATAGGGGTGGGGGGTATCGCGCCGGCAGATCGATCGGCCAAATTTTAAGAAGTTTAATCATTCAATCCTTTGCTACGGTTATTCTTCAATTTTTGCACGCGTTTGCTTAGTTGTATCTTCTCCACATCTGTTCACAATTTGTCTACCAGTCTCCCTGTATATTATCAAAAACACTTCCTAGCCTTACCTTATGGTAAGTCCACCCCTTCTTTGAGAACACTTGGTGTAACAGTGTGAAACAAATCCATGCACTCATTAAAGGAGCCAATGCGTGATTAAAATCAAGTAAATGGAAAGAACCATAAAAATCTGTGGTTTGATCCAGTGTCTGACGTTTACATGTGGGATGTGTTTGCGGGGATTTTGGTGTCACTGTTTTGCTGTTGAGTTGCTTAAAGTTTTGTGCGCACATTTGGATGGTGGGCTTTGGGCGTCATGGCAACTGCTGTTGTCTCTTAACAATCCTTGTTGTTGTTATTCGGGCAGTGGTCCATAGTGGTATGATCAGCGCTGACAATTTCAGCGCTAATATTTCCTCCAGGATTTTTGCTTGCCTTTTAGGCCTCACTGGCTGTGTTGGGGAATGTTCAGCCCCAGAGGAGCTTCTGGGATTGTGATTCATTGTCAGCATTTTTAAAAGCTTTTCCTAGCAAGCCTGGCTAGTGGCTACTGTCAGTTACACAGCATATAATTGGTGTTGTCAAGGATGGGCTTGCTTTTAAAAAAAAAAAAAAAAACCCTTAGCGACCAGCTCTTCTAACCACTTCCTTAGTTTCCTTGTTGGACAGTGACAGCCTGGAGAAGGCTTGTGTTGTCAGGATGTTTGCTCCAGAAAGCGCGAAAAGCAAAGCTGATGTTCATGATTATTTTTCTGCAGAACAAAGAGTGGAAGATGTCAGACTGATCCGAGAACAGCACCCCAACAAAATTCCAGTGAGTAAAACCTTTTGGGCCTTATGATATTTGTTGTGTGGAGGGTGTGATAGTGACACGGAAGTCTCTGACGATCACTGTGCTGTCAGGACAGACATTTTAACTCACAAAATAATATAGCATCAGCAGCATTGGCTGCTTTTGTTAAATACACAGCAGACAGTGAAAATGTCAGAAAATTTAATCTGACTGGCTGTTTTTCTGGTGCTGTCAAAGTCATAGTGGAAAGCTTTTACTGTTTAGGGAAAAAATTTGCTTAAAAAAAAAAAAATCTTACCAATTTACTACAGGTGGGTACGCTCAGATCACTTGACGTGTCACTGCTGAGGCCTTGTTTGTACAAGCAAGATGAGCAACTGGGTGTTTTTTCCCCCCCCGTCAAGTGATCAGCTTCTCCGCACTCTCTCGTGATGGGAAATGTTTAGCTAGTGCAGACCAGAATATCTCTCTTTAAGATCATTGCTGACAGCTCACACCACTGGGCCGTGGCGCTCGTTCCTCGCGAGAAAAGCTGACAAGCTGTGTAACCTGAGCCATATGAGGAGCCCTGCTCCTGAGCTAAAGACAAGGACCTGAAGAGAGCCATCAGTGGCCAGTACAGGACCCCAATCCAGGGAAGCCTCTTTAAAGCGGGATAGGGTGTCTCTGGATGTGGTGTCAGGCTTTGGAGCACAGAGGCTGGAGGGTGGCTGGTTGTCAATCCCCCCTGACTGACCCTTCCTCCTGGCCTGGCCTGGCTCACATTGCTCTCGCTAATACTCGCAGTATGGTAGTTAATAAAGTATACCAAGGTATTCTGAAATCTTGGCAGTGTGGCTTTCCATACCATACTAAGTAGCAGCCGAATGCAGCCGCTTGAGGTGACATATTGTAGTTCACATCTCTGGCCACTAGAGGCGAGATGGAGCAGAGTTGCAGCGATCAGTGTATTGGGCTCTTCACGTGTCATTTGTTAATAATCGGGTGAGCGAATTGGTGAAGATGAAAAGCGCATCTGCTCAGCCTATTCTCTGGTGGAAATCCAACAAAACCCGCTCATGGTCAAATGTAGCCCACAAATGCTTGTGCATCTGTGCACCAAGTACAGCATCCAAGAGAATATTCAGCACAGCAGGGAGTGTCATCCCCACACAGCACTCGCAGCTGAAACCACATGCTTGGTTTCTAGCTAAAAATCTATATTAGATTGGCTGGTATTTTAAATGGGCTGAACCAAAAGACATATGTCACATGCGTGCTGTACTCTTTCTGTTCAAAGGGTTGTGTTTGTTAAATATTCATTGTAACTGTAGAAGCCACTCATTTAATTTCTGTTTAAATTAATTTAAGTTATTTTGTTATTTGTAGCTTTATATAATAATTAATTGTAATATATTTAAAATTTTAACTGTAATACACTTTGTTGATTTGCATTCTGTTTAAATTGTTTTCTATCCTTTTGTTAATTTGTACACAAACGCTTGTAATAAAGTTTAGTACTATATAAGTTTAAATTATGATTGATTAAAAACAGCACTTCAGGCAATTAATTATTCTTCTCAGCAAACCCCTCCCCCAGAACAATGTTGCCTTTGAAAATACTTCCAAAATACAGTATACCTGGTTGTAATGCCTGCGGGCTATGATGGCGTGCTGAGGTCACACATGTCTGTCCCTTCCAGGTCATCATCGAACGGTATAAGGGAGAGAAGCAGCTGCCTGTTCTGGATAAAACCAAGTTCCTGGTTCCTGACCACGTCAACATGAGCGAGCTGATCAAGATCATCAGGTAGCAGCAGTCTGTGAAGTTCACCGTCCTGTGGGGTTCCACCGCTTCCTGGGCACCGAGTGCTGTGTTAGTACCAGGGAATCATGGGAAACTGGCCAACAGGAAGGGATCCTCTTGTGTGAACATCTCCTTATGTCACTGTTGTTTTTAGAAGATGTGATAGAAGATGGCCAGGAATTAATGTAGCTGCCGTTCTTTAGATTTGAATTGGGTGCGGTTAGTAAAGTTTACTCTCCGTAAGATGCATAATGCAGCCTATGAGGGTAATGGAAATACCTTTCTGTGAAATCAGAAGGATGACATTTTTGTCAAATTCAAAGAGGTTTGCTCTGTCTGTCGTGCATATCATATAATTTCCAATGCATTTGTGGGCTACAGAATTTCAAAGCTGGTGCCTAGTGATGAATAAAATTAATTCTGTATAATTTTTGTGTGGATTTCCATTCAATTTCCATTCAGGTGTCCCTTCTGTTGTCTATATATAGTATGTTTGTGCCTCGTCACTATTGATTGGGTGGGTTGAATTGTAAACTTATTTCTTTAGGCAAGTAGGATGTCTGCTGTTTGTATCTGGCTCTTCACTGAACATTAAATAAATATTAAATGATATAGTCAACTGTTATCTGCTTTATTATATTTTATTGTTATATTTCAGTAAATATGAGTTATGGTCACTAATAATATTTCAGCGCATTTGATGCATTTTGCAATTAATGTATATGTTTTTATTTTGATTATTTAGTGTTTGCAAAGAGTATAGATATTCCTGGTCTCTTCCATTTCATCAGTGATAAGTTTGCTTGTGATTCTGTGTTTGGCCACTAGGCGGCGCCTACAGCTGAACTCCAACCAGGCCTTCTTCCTGCTGGTGAATGGCCACAGCATGGTGTCTGTGTCCACAGCCATCTCCGAGGTGTATGAGCGCGAGAAGGATGAGGATGGCTTCCTTTACATGGTCTACGCCTCACAGGAGACCTTCGGGCAGGACCCCCTCCTGTAACTGCCCCCCACTACCCCTCTTCGGTGGTCACGCCCTGAAACTGACAACAGTTAGCCAACCCCAAGTCCCATCCCTAAATTTCTGTCCTTACCTATACCCCCTCTTCCTTCTTATTATAAACGTCACAGAGAGCCCTCCTTCCTGCCAAAGAAACCCCACTGACGGAGCCCCGAAATCCTGTCCCTGGCCAGCATACTGGGGCAAAACAGGTTCTACACGAAAGCACCGGTAGATCCATCACACAAGCGAGAGGTTTGGTGAGGCTTCTACAGTGCTCTTCAGCCACTGTTCAGCTGGAAAAAAACAACCATCTCATGGAAACAGACTCTCCCCCTCCCCTACCCGCCCCCCCTCCCCTCCCCCCGCTTAGAGAGCTGAGTCACCAACCATGTTTACACCAAGTAACTAATGTTGTTGTAGGCATGTTTCGTGAGAAGCTGTAGTGAAGCCGGAGCCCCATGCTGGCCGCTGAGCTGCACTGCGCTCTTTCTCTCTGGCTGTTGGTGGCACTAGTCTACAGATGGCTCCGCCCCCTAAGAACCTTTATGCAGTGCTGAAGGGGGGGTGGTGGTGATGGTGACCATTCACCTTCCCGCTTCTTAATTTCTTTATTAGGTCTCTGGGGTCTTCATTTTAGGGAAGAAAAAAAAAAGATGCAAAATATCCCCAACTACTCAGCAAAAATGTGGAACTCTGGGTAACATTCACTGTGCTGCCGAACACTTCGTAGACTGTAGAGTAGCAGAGTAGGATAATAATGCGTCTCGGTAAGAAGTGGAAATGTAAAATAGACTGATTGATATATAAAGTAATCAGCATGAATGGAATGCAACATACCTAAGAGGGTTCAGGAGGCTGTGGAGCAGGTCTGGGCATCTGCTCATGGCAACTGAAGTGCATGACCCCCTGGCTAAGATATAGCTGCCCCCTAGTGTGCTTTTACGGTATTTAATTTCGTCATGTCTGCCATTTTTACCCCTTTAAATGTGTGCTGTACCTTTTGCTTTGTTTTGGACACCCTTTCCTTTGCAGGCAAGATGCCTTTTATCTTAAGCTTTCTTGGAAGTTAATCTTTTTTTTTATTTGTTTTTATTCTGTGATATTTTCTCTGTGTAAAAATAAGGTTTAATTGTGGTGTAGTTCATCATGGAAGACATGAATGTGCGACTGCCCTAACACTGAGGAACTGTTTCATCCCTACTGGTCTGTCTCTCTGCAAACCCCCCCCCCCTCCCCAAATTTACTGCTAAATGTTCATATTCACAGCAATACTACATCCTTTCTCTTGTATTTATGCTGGTATTTTAAGAAATAAAAGAGAACAATATATGTGTGGGTAAGTGTTTCTGTTCTGCCGGTCTCCTCGGTGTGGTAGCCTTGTTTTCCTCGAGTTTGGCCGCTGAGTGATCAGCCTGCTTCACTGCTCTATTAGTGTGGGGGCGGTGGGGCAGAATGTGAAGAGGTGTCCACACACATGTTTGAAACAGACCTGTTCTACTAAGCGTGAGGGGTGATGTGTGATTTTGCTGGAATGCAGTAGAAAGCAGCAGATTCCAGGCTGCTGTTATGTCCTCAGGCCTCAACGCTCACTGCAGCTTCTAGTAGGCGGCTGAAACGGAGAATGGGGCGCCGTTTCGGGGACTGAGGGTCAGACATCACAGCTGAGCCAGATTCGAGCCCACAGGCCTGTGTGCCGGAATCAGGGCTTATATGTGATTCTTTTGTCTCAGTCGCCCCATCTGAGTGTCCCTCTTGGGCCTGATTGGTGGGTGGGTGGGTTACATAGCCCCTACTGGATTCTGTTTGATAATCATGACTTGTAGCACCAAACACACAGGCAACATTGAAATATTTGAAACATGTTTAATGCTCTTTACAAAAAGATTTCATTTCAGACATATAAAATGTACAATTTTAAAACTGTCTAGTTTTTGTTTGAGCAGAGTACCAAAATACAAAAAGGGGGTGTTATAACATCAGATCCACTACATGTAATCAAAGGTTTATATTTTTAAAGAACAGGAAAAAGGACATTATTGGGCTACATGCAGTCTGGGTATATACATGGAGAGGGGTTCTGGTGCACAGTATGACTGGCAGCTCCGCTTGGCCCTCTGAAAACCGTCTCTGACTATCTCTCTGAGCAGCCAAGCTCTCCCTAAAAAGGCTGTGATGTCACGATGATGTCAGCACACTGCACGCCATCATCTTGGTGAACGGTGTACATCCAGCTTTTCCTGCTTCAGTTGCTTAACACCGCTTCCGTCGTTCCAACATGATATATAAGGCTGATTATATTGAGGAAAATACTTCATTAGTGTTATTTTTTTCTTGTTGATATACATAGTTCTGCTAATAAATTGGACCACGTAAGCCTGACAAATGCACATAACCGTCCAGGAATTCAGTCAGCCTGTCCAGAATGTTCCCCCAGTCTCCAAATCGGCATGTGAGCCAAGGTTTGCTGTTTGCTCTCTTTGGTAATCTTCATTCCGAATGGCTTCCGGACAAAAGTCACCTGCTGTGGATTTTGACTGTTAGGGAAACTCCCGTGTAATCCAGGGCCAGTGATGTTTATGGGTTTATTTTCCCAGAGGCTTTTACTGGAGGACTGCACTGGAGAGGATTCCACTGTTCGTAATCAACACATTTTACAATGTCGGATCTTTCTGACTGACAGCAGTTACACATTTTAAGTTAATATGTGTGAAATCTTACAGCCTAATTCTATAAAATCACACACATTATAATTATGAAACTAAGATCTTCTGTCTTTTCTGTCCTGAAGCCTTATTCCAACTTGAGCATAGCTGCCTGTTTCTGCTGGTCTTCCTGTCTAATTCCTGTGTCACAGACTGGATGCAGCTTCAGATCAGCCTCTTAGACCAGGAAGAGAGACCCACAGCATCACACACCTGTCTGACTGTCTGACAACACGCCTATCTGACTGTCTGACAACACGCCTGCCTGACAGTGTGACAACACGCCTGTCTGACCACACGCCTGTCTGACAACACACCTATCTGATGGTATGACAACACGCCTGTTTGACCACACGCCTGTCTGACAACACACCTATCTGACAGTATGACAACACGCCTGTCTGACAACATGCCTGTTTGACAACACGCCTGTCTGACCACATGCCTGTCTGACAACACGCCTGTCTGACAACACGCCTGTCTGATGGTGTGACAACACGCCTGTCAGACCACACGCCTGTCTGACAACACGCCTGTCTGACCACATACTTGTCTCACCGGTCCTTCAAAACAAACTGCTGAATTCAATATGGTTTTAAATGAACACAAACATGTATCTATATATGTCCTCTGGAGGACATACTGATCATGTCAAGATTTTTGTAGTTTAGGGTGAAAATGCATTTTACAGATAGACAATCTGGACTGTAAATACTGTAAATTATTGTACATTTAAAATTTCTTTAAGTACGCAGTTCTATAAAGTCAGCTTTAAAAATAAGTACTTACAAAGCGCAATGTGTGGCTGAATACCTCTCCTTTGTTTCCTTCTTGTGGTTTTTATTACCATGTAAGCAGGATGCTGCAAAGTAAACCATGTGAACCATGTGTTTACCGGAGGGAGGTGCTTCAGACGGCGGTAAGGCACAGGGGGGGGCAGCCCCTTCCCCAGAAGTAACTGTGATGTCACAATGCCAGCCAGCCCACAAAGGGTTCTAAGGAGAATTAGAAGGCCCCTTTCACACACACACGGACCCTTCCCTTAGAACCCCCCCCCCCCGTTCACGTTCCTGTAATGCTCCAGGTTCCTTGTGATCACTCCAAGCAGCGTGCGGAGCGGCAGGTTCCAGTCAAAATACAGCAGGCTTCAGCGTGTATTTGAGGGTGGGGGGGGGGGGGGGCAGGGGCCTGTGCTGCTCCATTTCAAGGCTTCAGTCTGCAGAATCTTGACTGTCAGATGGGGGGGCGTATTTCAGCCGAAAGGTTCCTGGGGGAGAAAAAGCCCTGGTTAGTGAGCCGGAGGAGGCGGGCGTCAGACAGCGTAAGCGACGCACATGCAGGCCTGCCGCCGGCCTGCTACCTTGCTGGCCAGATTCCATGAGGGGCTGCTTGCAGTCCTGCGCCCAGTGGCCGCTCACGCCACAGTTGTAGCAGGAGACGTTGCCCTTCTTCTGCTCGCCGCCCCCATTGCCCACGGCCACCTGCGGCTGATAGATGCCGGCCGCGGCCCCCAGGAAGCCCTGCATGGGTGGCAGCACCAGGCCCGCCTGCGTCTCATGGGGCAGGCTGCCGCTGTACAGGGGCGGCGCCACCAGGGGGTAGGAGAAGGGAGCGCTGGCACTGTGGGGCTGGGGGTGGGGCCCGGCCAGCAGCGGGCTGAGGTGCAGCAGGGGCCCAAGCGTGAGCACCGACGGGCCCGAGAAGGGGTGCTGGAAGTAGCCTGCGTAGCCTGCAGGCAGGGCGCAGTAGGAGCCACAGCTGCCGCTGCAACCGCAGGAGCTGCAGACGCACGTGGGGGGCTGCGTGCCCGTCCCGCCTGAGCCGGTCTCCGTAGAAACTGCGCCGGACGTAGGTGGGGCGGATGGTCCGGGGTGACCCTTTGCACAACGGGTGCTTTCGGGTGCCGTCACCACGGCAATGCTGCTGGCGGGGGGGAAGGTCGACCAGGAGGCGGAGAAGTGTCCCGCGCGGTGAGGGGACGCGGGAGGGACCGAAGGGGACAGCTGCGGCTGGAGGGGGGGCCGCGACACGTGGTGCAGGGTGTTGGAGGTGGCTGTCGGGGCCGTGCTCGTCTCCACCATCAGGCCCGGGGGGGACCGCAGCGCTGCCAGCGCGCCCTGGGGGGCAGCGCCGTCGGAGAGGATCGCCGGTGCCAGCTCCAGACTCAGGCCGGGGAAGCGGCTTTCCAGCTGCATGCTGACGGCCACGCCGGGACACATGGGCTTGGCACGGTCCTCCGAGCAAAGGGGGGACAGGACGGAAGGGGGGGGCGGGGGAGGGCGGGGCTTGCGAGGGGGGCCAAGGACACGCCCAGGTGAGAGGAGGGGCAGGACTTGGGGAGGTAGAGGCAGGTGGTAGGGAGATGATGATGAAGAGGCGTCATTCTGGACAGGAAGAACCTGAGCGGTGGGTCGGATCGGTCCGCTCGGCACCGTATGGTTCAGCAGCACACAAGACCGCTCTCTGTCCCCAGGTTCTGACCCAGTTTCTGTTCCTATGGCAAGATAAGCAGCAGGGGATGTTGTGGCATGTTAGAGTAATACAGTAACCAAGATACAAACTAAATTAAATGTATTCCCTACTGCTCTCACACAGCTCATTGCCAATACAATGTTCACAAGAAGTTTGAAAAAGATCCATGTAATATGTTCAGAGTTACTGCGTTCTACAGGCGTCGTTTCCTTCCTTTGCTGCCACACAGCGCTGCTGCTTCATTTTTGAGGCAACTGGTCTCAAAATGATTTTCATCCGCATAATGTTTTTATGAAGCACTTATAAGATCCCTGAAATATTTTCTGAATTTTCACGTTCACATGGTCAAGTGTCGTCTGCAGTCACTCTTTACTTTGAGCAGCACTGTTTCAATTTTGGTGTGATTTGATTAGTTCCAGTTCCAAAGTTTGATTAGTTCCAGACCTTCACCCATACAATGTCCTTCAAATACAAAAAAAAAAAAAAAAAAAAAAAAAAAAACAAATACTTTTAACACTCATGCTAAGGGGATCAAGTGTGCATCAGCGGACCGGTCCCAAAGCCAGATGTATTCCCCATCCAGGGAGCACAATAATTAGGTCTGCAGCAACATAAATAAATTGTCACTGTATTATAGAGACTATATTTTATATTTGTACACTCTATATTCAACTTCATTTCTATATTTTTCTGTTTTTCAAGGGTACGGCAGTTGCCTGATCGTGTGTGCCGCGCAGGGGCTGGGGTACTTACGTCTGCGTGGCTCTGCAGTTACACTGGCCTTAACGCTGTCAAGGGCCTCGTCGCGGGGGCCCATGGGGCTGGAGGGGGAACTGGAGTAGCCTGAGGAGGAGCCGCTGTCCCGGGGGAAAGGGAGGGAGCTGCTGTCCACCTCTACCCGCAGCTCTAAGATGGAGGCAGTCAGATACACACATACACACGCGTGTTGTTTACATACGTGTGAGTCACTGCTGGTGGTACCGTGGGTGCCGTGTGTGCGGGGTACCTGCACTGCTGGTGCTCGGCGCGATGTGGCTGGATGGGGCCACTCTGGCCACCCCACCGCAGGTCACCGGGAACTGGGAAACCACATACCTCTTCTCAGACTTCTCCCTACTGGCACTACAGGGGAAGAACACATGACGGCAAAAGCGTGTTTCGATTTCACGCGGGGGGGGGCATGTCCATTTGTTAGTGGTCAGCTCGTTAGTGGACTATCTTGTTCTCGTCCACCTGTTTCTAGAATGATACCTGGTTTCACAGATTCCAAATTAAGGTTCCCACGCTCCTGACCAGGACAAGTAGCTGGAATATTGTGTTTGTACTGCACTCTCGGGAAAAGGGCATTAAAGACGGCCGATGAGAGGGGGCATGAGTCAGACAGGGTGGTTTATGGAGAACTACATGCCCAAGTGGACCCCAGACAGGCTCCCGCCATTCCAGGGGGCTCCGAGACACACATGAGCATGCTAAAGACCCCCCTGCTGGCATTCTGCCCATGGTAGCGCCGCGCTGCGCCGCTGTTGCTATTTTAACACCCAGGCCACATATTCGGTTTCCCTCACTTGAGATAGGTAGGGATCGGCAGCTCTCTCGTGTAAATGTGATCTCACGTTGTAGCGGATCGAAAACTGACCCATACAGTAAAGCGCCGAGAACACGACCATTAAAAGTAAAAATAAGCAGCGCCTGTTAAGACACAGAGTATCTTGAGGGATATGTAGCCCTGTTTACCTGCAGGGCCGGGCAGGCTCTGGCTGCTTGTGTTCTTGGCAAGACTGGTCTTACTAACTTTCCTACCAAGAACAAAATTGGGTACAAAATTGCAGTACAAATGCAATGAATCATGGGATTGGTCTCATTTGATGAGGATGCAACCGATGCATCCTTGAAATTTAGGGTGGGGCAAGAACGACAGCCAGGGATTTTTACGGTCTTCTGTACGTCTGTTCTTGAGTATGGGACCTGTACTTCGGCAATGGAAGATGACATCAAACGGCTATGTGAGAACACAACAACAGTCAAGTATGCACATTGAGAAACACCCCTAGTCTCTGGCTAACACTGGATGCTCTTTCTTGATACTGATCAGTCGCAGGAAGCGACGCCACGCCAAGCCCAGCCTAGCTGGCTCCCTGACAGCTGTTTGCATGTCATGAACTATCTGCCTTGCCTTGCTTTGGACAGAATAATCTTCCAAATGAACAATGATAAAACTATCCTTGTTTATTGTTTTATTCACTTCATCGTTAGGTGCCTTTGTCTATAGCAGGCTGTCCCAATTGCCCGTCCAGGATTCGACAAGGAATGCTGGGGGTTTGGGGGAGGGGTTGGTTAATTTCCAAAAATAAAGCATAAATTTGAAAGACACACCTTTCATATGACCCCTGATGCATCCTGTTTGCACGTAAAAAATTGGAAACAGTTGAACTCGTTAAATCTCTCATGACAGCTGATCCACTCCTCCCCGCCCCCATCCCCACTGGCAGACAAGTTCTACCAGGTCGTGACATTTTTGTATGACATGCACAAGTCCGAGGCC
Source organism: Paramormyrops kingsleyae (assembly GCF_048594095.1). NCBI lineage: Eukaryota > Metazoa > Chordata > Actinopteri > Osteoglossiformes > Mormyridae > Paramormyrops > Paramormyrops kingsleyae. The sequence continues at coordinate 21,397,448 of NC_132809.1, read as the reverse complement.
TTTGAAAGGTTAGGAAGCCATACTCTGTAGCACAGCCAACCCCCACCAGCCCCACACCCCCGGCACCTCAGACGGGTCACCCGCAGCGGGCTCCTAGCACAGCGCCCTGTTGGTGGTGCTGCACTCTGGTCTACAGCCTTACAGACAGTACAAAGAGCCCCAGGGTACAGATGGACCGATTCCAGGCCGCGGGGGTGAGTCAGGCACCCAGACACTCTCACAGTCACTCCTATCAATATTCGCTCACTAGGGGCCCCCGGAAGGAATCTCCCACATGAATGAGAGAAAGGTCTAAGTGTTACAGACAGGTTGGGTTAGGGTTTGGGTTAGGGTTAGGTTATTCTAATCCAGGGCTGCCCACCCCTGCTCCTGGAGATCTACCACCCTGCAGAGTTTAGTGCAGCCCTAATTTAATGACTTAATGATTCTGAGTGTCATCGATCCCAGGGACTGGGCCCCCAATAAGGGCGTTTGCCCCGGGTGTGGCCCGGCCCGATTGCTGGCCCCTTTAACTAAGCGGCCTGGTGTTGCCCACCCTAACCCCTTTAACTAAGCGGCCTGGTTTTGCCCACCCTAACCCCTTTAACTAAGCGGTCTGGTGTTGCCCACCCTAACCCCTTTAACTAAGCGGCCTGGTGTTGCCCACCCTAACCCCTTTAACTAAGCGGCCTGGTGTTGCCCACCCTAACCCCTTTAACTAAGCGGCCTGGTTTTGCCCACCCTAACCCCTTTAACTAAGCGGCCTGGTGTTGCCCACCCTAACCCCTTTAACTAAGCGGCCTGGTGTTGCCCACCCTTACCCCTTTAACTAAGCGGCCTGGTGTTGCCCACCCTAACCCCTTTAACTAAGCGGTCTGGTGTTGCCCACCCTAACCCCTTTAACTAAGCGGCCTGGTGTTGCCCACCCTAACCCCTTTAACTAAGCGGCCTGGTGTTGCCCACCCTAACCCCTTTAACTAAGCGGCCTGGTTTTGCCCACCCTAACCCCTTTAACTAAGCGGCCTGGTGTTGCCCACCCTAACCCCTTTAACTAAGCGGCCTGGTGTTGCCCACCCTAACCCCTTTAACTAAGCGGCCTGGTTTTGCCCACCCTAACCCCTTTAACTAAGCGGCCTGGTGTTGCCCACCCTAACCCCTTTAACTAAGCGGCCTGGTTTTGCCCACCCTAACCCCTTTAACTAAGCGGCCTGGTGTTGCCCACCCTAGCCCCTTTAACTAAGCGGCCTGGTTTTGCCCACCCAAACCCCTTTAACTAAGCGGCCTGGTTTTGCCCACCCTAACCCCTTTAACTAAGCGGCCTGGTGTTGCCCACCCTAACCCCTTTAACTAAGCGGCCTGGTTTTGCCCACCCTAACCCCTTTAACTAAGCGGCCTGGTTTTGCCCACCCTAACCCCTTTAACTAAGCGGCCTGGTGTTTCCCACCCTAACCCCTTTAACTAAACGGCCTGGTTTTGCCCACCCTAACCCCTTTAACTAAGCGGTCTGGTGTTGCCCACCCTAACCCCTTTAACTAAGCGGCCTGGTTTTGCCCACCCTAACCCCTTTAACTAAGCGGCCTGGTGTTTCCCACCCTAACCCCTTTAACTAAGCGGCCTGGTTTTGCCCACCCTAGCCCCTTTAACTAAGCGGCCTGGTTTTGCCCACCCTAACCCCTTTAACTAAGCGGCCTGGTTTTGCCCACCCTAGCCCCTTTAACTAAGCGGCCTGGTTTTGCCCACCCTAACCCCTTTAACTAAGCGGCCTGGTGTTGCCCACCCTAACCCCTTTAACTAAGCGGCCTGGTTTTGCCCACCCTAACCCCTTTAACTAAGCGGCCTGGTTTTGCCCACCCTAACCCCTTTAACTAAGCGGCCTGGTGTTTCCCACCCTAACCCCTTTAACTAAGCGGCCTGGTTTTGCCCACCCTAACCCCTTTAACTAAGCGGTCTGGTGTTGCCCACCCTAACCCCTTTAACTAAGCGGCCTGGTTTTGCCCACCCTAACCCCTTTAACTAAGCGGCCTGGTGTTTCCCACCCTAACCCCTTTAACTAAGCGGCCTGGTTTTGCCCACCCTAACCCCTTTAACTAAGCGGCCTGGTTTTGCCCACCCTAACCCTTCTCCCTGCACATGCCCTGCAGTGTGGCTGCTCCCGTCTGCAGTGCGAGCTTTTGCAAACCAGCGCCACTCACTTTTGCAGTTCCAGCTGGGTCTTCAGCTTTTTCTTGGCCCCCTGTGTGAGGTCATACTTGTTGAGGTCCTCCTCGGTGAGCGCCAAGAACTGGCAGGAAGACAGAGACAGTGGAGGCAGTTCAGCCACGTAGCTTAAGATGATGCTGTGCTCATAAGTGAGGCAACTGGAACCTCGAATTACTACATTGTCTAAAATCTCACACCCAAGCTCCTCCCACCAGCTTATAATTGGCTACCTCTACTGTCTTTTAACTCCTCCCACTCAATCTTCCCCCATAATTTCTCCATCCATAATTTTAATCCCCCAAGCCTTTGCACACCATACCTAAGCCCCACCCACCTTCTCCATGGTGAGCTGCTTGAACACAGGATAGTACTTGTGCAGACGCAGTTTGCGTAGCCAGTCCAGGATCCCATTCTGCTCCGAGTTGGGCTGGGCCTGGAGGGTGGGGTTGGAGGCCGGATTTACTGAGGCCAGGCAATCCCCAGTGGGCCCCCCGCCGGAGGGCAGCCGGGGGGCCACTCCAGGAGATGGGAAGTGAGTGGCTGAGTGGGGCTGCAGGGAGCAGTGAGAACTGATGACGGGCTGGATGCTGGCCACTCCGCAGACCGGCCTATTAGGAGGGATCATGGGGGAAGAGAGAAGAGGATCAGCTCGTCCTTTTCACACAGACAGATGCAGATGTAGATGGACCACCAAGGACAAAGCAGACAGTGCTGACACTTTAAACCTGCTACACACAGAGGACATGCTGAAGTTCCTCACATCTAAGTAGATCATAACCAGCTGGAATGCCTGACTTTCTCCCCCCCCCCCCCGAACTCTAAAGTGGTACAGTCCAGCCGTGAGCAGCAGTGCTAACCACATGATAACCAGTGGCATGCTGACAGCTCTCCGGCACCACTGTACGCATTGTCATTTCCTAGTGACAACCACCAAAGCTTGGAACGTCACGCCTTCCCATTACTACAGGGGCAAAGTATGTGTCCAGTATAAACGTGTGTGTGAATCACAAAATGTCAGATGGTGCAACCAAAAAATGATTACAAATAAACAAAAGTAACAATTTAAGTGTCCACAATGCATTCAACACTGTTAATTCATGTCCTCGTGTGGGTGAGGACCATGACTCACCTGGGCAAACTACTGGCTCCTCTGTATTGCAGTGAACAGCCAAAATCTGAGTGGGTGGGAAGAGAAAAGTGTTTTAGAAAGAAAAAACACTCCCACCGTTGAGTGGCATAATCACACACATTATTAAGCTGCACACGCTCGCACACTGGGCTTTGAGCTTCATCCCATTGTGAGATCACAGTCACACAATTCTGAACTCCGACTGGAGGACAATTACAGCCCACTGACCAAAACATAACGCACACACAAACCACTGTCGGCTGCCTTACTCGTGTTGGGAGGGATCTGAGGACCCTGGGCAGGGCTGAAGAACTGCCTGACCTGCTCGTGCATCAGCAGGTGTGGTGGCAGCTTAGCCAGGCACCTTGAGAGAGAATGCAAATGGCTGAGAGCTGCCATCGCTCACAGCATCGCCACCTATCTGCAGGAGGACCAAGGTACTGGCACCTCACCTGGGATCTGGCTGGTGTGGGGGATCCAGGGGAGACAAGGACAAGTATTTCTCAAGCCCATCATCTGGGAAGAGCTGGCTTATCTGAGAGGCACAACACAACAGGTGTTTGTAGCCAGGAGCAGACTGGCAGCGTGCAAAATACAGCATCTACAGACACAAAGACAGCTAAATGGGACTATATATCCCAATCACACTGTCAAAATGATCTATTGTGCTTTAATATCATTCAAAACAAAAGAAAAGAGGGAAAAGACAAAATTTATAACAAATACCTTTGACAAACAAAAGTAGCAATTTATTTTTAAACCCTCAGACTGAGGGTTTAAAAATGTGAATTTAAAAAAGTTTTGAAAATGGTTGAGTTAATACTAAATTAGCATACTAACCATTCTACCTAGAAACAACATTTGGCATGTGTCTGCTTAATTCACTAATTCAGTCACATTTATACAGCAACCCTCCCCAAAGCTGCTGCCCCAAACATATAAGCTTCAGGATGCCGCACTGTGACTTCTCTTTGTATCACTTAAATCCCAGGAATCTAATCATTAAACAATTAAACTTGTCGTTAATCGTAAAAAAATTGTGCCCAGATATATTTTAAACTACGTACTGAAGTCCTCCGTCAGCAAGGGGGCGCCAAAGCCTTCTTAACACAATGCAACAATCATCTCGGTCAATCATTCTACAACAAATATTTAGTTGTCTTCAAGTGGTGTTTATGTCAGCTGACTAGACTCGTGCCACATGTCTATGACAAGGCGGCAAAATACTCAATCACCGTCAACTGCCTGGCAGGGATCCCCACGAGGGCCCGGAGCAGATGCACTGCTCTCCGCAAATCAATCCCCAAATGCTTGACTATTCACAAGCCTGTAATGACTGCAAACAGCAAGCACATGGATGCTGTAGGGAGTACACTGAGGAAAGATGCCCAAATGCAGCTTCGACAAGACAATCACACAAAGAAGACTCAGCTAATGACAGAAAAGATAATCACCCGTGAGCCAGGTCATGCTAACTCGTGCATCATTTTCTGTATTCAACCTTCTCATAAAAAGATATTTCCAGTCTCTTGGGATTTCTCAGGTCTGTTGAGCAATTTCATGGTCATTCCTGCAAAGACTATGCCTAGGCCTGATTCTTTGTTCGATTTTGAATCCTTCTGGACTTTTCTATTTTATAAACATAAGCGAGGGGAAGCCTGACTTATCAGGTGCCACATGGGTGGGGGAGGGGGGGGGCTCTCAGCCATGTCTGCTCCTAATTGATTAATGTAATTCTTCAGCAGTGACTAACTTCAACCTGAAGACTAGGTGAAAACTGGCGCTTTACCATGAGATAAACATCCGTCTGAAATCTAAAGTTCTAAAGCAGCGGAGGACAGCAACTTCATAATCCTGTATTAACATGTGACAACTAATTTTACAATCCTTAAGGGGATATATGACCATTTTTTCATTAAAATATTGATAAATTATTACATCAAAGAGTGGTTGAATGTTAAGATAGACCATGGAAAAGTTGTATGTGCGATTAATGTATATATGAAATGTTAATGGTTAAGTACATTTCGGTCAACATGTAAAAATATATCCGTTTTGTTAGCTCCTAATAACAGTTATGTTCTGACTGACAGCTGACACCAATAATGAATTTAAAGCAATTTAAAGTCCTGTGAAATCCTTATGTATCCTGTGGTTACACTGACCTGTTGGTAAGCTCACTACACTGTGTTAATGAGACTCACACAGACGTGCATGTCGTCATCCTCCATCTTGGACCTCACCTTGGACAGAAACTCCATCGCATCCTGAGAAGTCCGGGAGACAACAGATATCGTGGAGTCTGACCACAGCACCTTCAAGACAGGAAGTGACCTTTCACATCGGGGAGCACAGACCCAGCTCCTGTGTCCTGCATTACCGCCTATCATCACTGCAGCTGGGGGGGCTCTGGACCGCCGCTAAAAAGGGCAGCTAGCAGACGGCTGTCAAGTCTCAATTAGCATTAATCGGTTTGCTGCGTAACAGACAGCATAGATGGAGCTACAGAAGAGCTACAGAAACCACACAAAGCAAAAGGTGTGGCTCTGCTTGAGAGGAAGAGACGGATGGAGGTACCCAGAGATGCTGGACCACTGCTGACCTTGGAGGATTAACAGCACAGACTGCAACCTTAAAAAAACAGCAACAGGCAGCCCCTTCACCAGGGAGAGAGCCGGCAGGCAAACAAACATTTGAAGCGCTCCATCCTCTCTGAGCCCAGGAGAGCTGTACGATAATCGATGTGGCACTTCCTGAGCACTGCAGAGCGGGGCACAGACACCACAAGTAACAGAAAGGGAGACGTGACCCCAGCACCCTCCGGGGTGTCAGGGCGTCTTCCCCGCGCTGGCCGGCTGCCCCATGCTCTCACCTCGAAGGTGTACTCGCCCACCTTCTCCGCCTTCTGAGTCAGGCTCTTCAGCTCAATCCTCTCGATGTTTGCTGGAAGACGGAAGAGCATCTCATTAGCACCTCATGTCTGAATGGGGGGGGTCATGGGCGGGCATTACGCTCCTGCTTAATCCCAAAGCCCCAGGGAGGCTCTGGGGACACGCGGTGGGTGGCAGGAGGAGTCAAGGGGAGCGGGGGTGAGGTACGGGGGCAACACCTAAAAACAGGAAATGAGCAGCACACACACGTACAGACTCACACACACAGACTCACACACACAGACTCACACAGACATGGCCTCCCTTCCTGCTGACCGGTGCTGAATGAACATGCTCCACATGAGGAATGAGCAGATACAGAGAACTGCCCCCCCCCCCCCCCCCCAAAAGCCTCTCAGACAAGTGTGAACACATCTGGAATGTGCTGGAGTGTCATTGCAGCTCCCCAGGGCCCCGCATCCACGCCCCCACCCCCCACCCTGCGCAGTCCCTATTTTGCTCACTTTTAAATGCTCCCTCCATTAAAACAGCAAACACATTATAAACAGAATCCCCCCTCCCTGAGTTAACGCAGAGGAACAGCTGGGGTAGGGCGTGGTCAGAGCGCAGTGGGGGGCAGGCGATCTGCTGACAGAGGGCACTGCCACGCTGACCCCAGTGCATCGCCAGGCATGTGCACAAACACCTGTGGTATCCCAGCCGCTCTGCACCCCCCCTGGTGTCAAGCTGACTAAGGCTGCCTATTTTTAGGCCCGGCATGCAAGGCAGAATGTCCCCCCCCAACCCAAGCCAAGAGCGGTCCGTCTGCATGGCCCCACACGATCTGCCCGGGCCTGAGCACATTCCACAGGTGTCTGCCCTCCCCCCTCCCAGCACCCCCTAACTCCCACAATGCACCACGCCAAGCCTTTCAGCCAGTTAGAGAGAGGCGGTCCCACACCGGCGTCCTTGGTCAGGGTGACCCAGGATCAAGCAGGTCATGTGTGAATGGCATGTGCAGGAAGGAGACCCAAGAGCAGCGCGAATGCGCCGCAGAGGATGCTGGGAAGTCGGCATGTTTCACAAGTGCCCGCTCTGTCCCCTTGGGCCAAGCCCCCTGTCCCACATCCTGCACCCCTGGGATCACAGACATGCTGGGAATTCCCTGTGTGGAGTAACTGCCGCCCCCCCCCCCTCCCTCCCCAACCCGCCCTCCCGCTCATCATCGTGGAAAATCCGGAACGTGCTATGAGTGTGACCATGGCATGGGGCAGGGCGACCCGGTCCGCCAGCACGCAGAGCCATTGTGACCATGACCGACACAGCACCATGACCGACACAGCACCGTGGCTTGCTCGAGTTCCCGCCGTGTTTCACTAGATTTACTGATTTGCATGGAGCGTGTAGGTTGTCATGGGAACACCCTCTTTACACGGCACAGATGGAATCCTGTGAAGCTTACACCCCAGCTGGCAATCCCCGGAATCCAGCCAGCCAATCAGAGCCGTGGCCGGAAGCAGGAGTGCATCCCATTGGCCGCTAAGACAGAACATGCACCGGTGGGGCCGGTGCTGCCTGCCACAGACGCCCATCAGCTAACTACCAGGACAACTGATACATGCACATATAAGGTATTAAATGCAAGCATTAAAACATGAGCGAGATCCTCCTCACCTGAACAAACAGGCTGTAAGCACAGCGGCAGGCCGCACGGCGGCAGGCCGCACAGCAGCAGGCCGCAGAGCGGGGCGCCCCCTCCGGGAGCCAGGGAAAGCTGAGCTCCTCACACTTAACCTGTGCTTCTTCGTTACACAGGCAGCATTTAAGGCACGGCCTGAGTGAGCAGACTGGGGGCCGCTCCGAGGCACAGGCATTCACCACAGCCCACCCCGGCGCGACCGAACACCCGCACCTATCAGCGGGGGAAGCCTTTGCGGAGGGTGCTGGTATCGGATCTGCCCTACAGAGCCGGGCAGGTACAGCGAAACCGGGGCCGCTGGCGTGGGGCAGCGAGGCGCAGTGTGGCCGGGGGCTCAGCAGCGGCATGCACCGAGATGGGGCAGTCCGCCAGGCGGTGAGGTAATGCAACCAAGCGAGAGCCGGCCAGGCGGGGGGGCCTCCCAGCAGTCAGCGCCTGCCCCGTGCCCCAGGAGACTGGGCTTCACATTGCATGGCCGCGGCTGATGGACCGTAACCCCCCCGAAACAGGCTTAGGGCCACCTGAACATATCTGAATTAGCAATCCTGTCTGAACCCCTGCTGGACTGAAGCTGGTGCAAACCTCAAGCTGGTTGTATACTTCAAACGACGGTTAGAAAAAACACAAACAAACACGTTGGCAAGAACAATATATTGCATATGTAAACGCAAACAAACGTATTGTGGCGAGTGCGTGAGTCATTTTAATGAAGGAGATGACAGCTCTTATAAAATGGAAGTTTCGCTCTTTATTAATACTAGCAGGGGCAGGCAGCAATTTACACAGCAGGGTTACACGCTAAGGAAACACACGCATTCCACGGCAAACATTACACGCTTACGATATTTACCAGAAACACAAATACACCAGGACACATATTAAATTAATTTACAGATACACACGGTGCTGCCTGCAACTGCATAAATAGTCCAGCTGACCGCGGTGCAGTCGTACAGAGTGGAGCGTCTTAGTGAATTCTGACCCTGACCTTTAACCCCTGTACCAGAGAAGCTGCACCAAGAGGAAAGGGCCAATCGAGGGCAGTGAGAGGGACCACAAGAAACGAAAAAGTCGTGGATCACTGCAGTGCTGAAAGACTCATACATTCTCATATTGCCAAAATGAAGAAAAATCCCATCTATTTCGTCCATATGTGGCCACCTTCAAGACCTTCAGTATGCATCATCACGCCTGCCCCATCCCTGCTGCCACATCCCACACTGCTGCCCCATCCCTGCTGCCACATCCCACACTGCTGCCCCATCCCTGCTGCCACATCCCACACTGCTGCCCTGCCTCCAGCCCCACCCTGCTGCCACACCCCACACAGAGAGAATGAGGAGAAGCTTCTTCCCTCGAGCTATTCAGTGTATGAACCAGGACAATAACCAGGATGTGAGAGAGTGACAGCGATGGAGTGACATCATCAACCCTTCACTCTTCCCCCCTCCAATGCATAACACTGTGGGCTATATGTATTATATTATATTGCATTACATCAGGGGTGCCCAACTCCAGTCCTGGGGGGCCAGAGCCCTGTGTAGCTTAGTTCTTTCCCGGTTCCATCACAAGCAATTCAGCTCAACAGCTGTGTGGTAATTAGCACAAGGAGTTGAATCAGGTGTGTAAATTAGGGGAAACCCAAAAATGTGCAGGACTCTGGCCCCCCAGGACTGGAGTTGGGCAGCCCTGTATTACATTATACCATATTATGCATTCCACACTTCTACTTCTATGCCATCCCATCGTAAACTCCATGTTCAATGTTATTCTAGAGTGCAATATATGTACATAGCAGAGATATATTTTGTACATCCCTGTATATAGTATAGGTACTACTATATCTAATCTCCTTCATTTCTTTTTATAGTTTTAAAGTGTTTTATTTACATTTCCTTGGAGCAGTATCAATAAGCATTTCACTGCAGGTTGTACTATGTATGATGATGCATGTGACAAATAAAATTTGAATTTGAACACTGTTGCCCCACCCTGCCACTAGCTCCGCCCCACCATGATGTCACACCCCACCATACTGTCCCACCCTGCTGCCCCGCCCCCCACTGACGCCCTGCCACGAGCCTGTCCCTGCCCCGCCTCGCTCCCCACCCCAAGCCCCACCCTGCCTCATTCCGTCCACACATCCAAAACCCTCCACAGACAGGTAACAGAACGCTACAGGACTGGGGAGGGCCGGTCCTGGCCGGCCCCTCCCATGTGATGCCCCACCCCTGCAGATTCGCATGATCCTATTAAGCGATAAAAATAAATAAATGCTTCTTGGCAGGCATTGGCTTTTCAGCCTGAACTCATCCCCTCCCCCCCAGACAGATTATTATTTTACCACTGCTAGGTGGTGAACCATCAGTCACATTTTTCTTAATGCGGGACGTTCACCCCAGCAGCCCCATGGCGGGGGGGACATTATACTGCCAGCAGGAGAAACAAGAGATTTTTCCCGACCTTATAAAAAAAAGGCACTCGGAAAATTATGCACAGAAGTAACCAACGTGATCCCCCACAGGCCAAGGGGACTTTCCCAGCAGCATTCGAGGCAGAGCAGGGCTGCGCTCAGCCTCACGGATAGTGACATCATGGCCACTCTACCAGCCCAGCACCGTCTGAGTCACCTCTGCAACGCGAGTATAGACAGCCCAGCCAACCAGAAACAGCTACCCTCACTACCGGCTCAACATCTCCCCCCTCCGTGACAAGCTGCAAGGAATGCAAGCCCTTGACGCCTTCCCGGCTCGAACCTCCAAGACAGGCCGACCCACAGAGCCACCGAGTGGAGGTTCTGGCCAAGCGCAAGGTCTGGGGAAACATCTCGTGTTCCTGACGACCTGTCATGTTTGTGTTCTTTGAAAGCATCTCTCTCTGACTGGTGGCTGGATGGCATTGCTCTGCTTCGATCCACCCCGCAGGAAAGCAGACAGACCGTGGCTTTGGCTGCTGATGCCGCTTACCTTTATTGGCCTTCCCCGCGTGGACCTTAATCAGCAGCTCCTGGCCAGACAGCGAGGGAGCCTGTGATTGGGAGTCCAGGCCACTAGCATCGTTTCCGTGCCCTCCCCTTTCCTCTCGGTGCAGTGCCTGTGGTACAGGGGTCAAAGGTTGGGGTCAGCATTCACTAAAGCACTCCACTCCGCACGGCTTTACACATCCGTGCGGCAGCGAAACCCGACTCTGCAGGTGACATCATGCCACTAGAATGAGCAAAAGATTGTAAAGTTGTCAACTAACGAAACACAAGGACTCATCATGTGGCTCGCTGACTCAGTAGGCCAGCGCATGAGCCCGTCTGCAAAAGGGCAACCTTGCAGTGATCAACCCAAAATGGAGAGACCTGACCAGAGTCACTCCGGTGAAAACATTCAGCTGTAAAAACCAGCCGCTGCTGAACCACCAACTCTGGAGCGTACAGCTGGATGTTTCTCCGACGTGTACCCAACAGATGGAAAGCCAGTGACCAGCCTCTGAAGCCCTGCCCCCCCTGCAGACCCTTGTTTCCACTCCCCGGAAGGAATGATGCAAACCTCTTCACATCCAAGTCACCGACTAATCAGCAACATTTTGTGCCTCTAACATATTTTAAACACCGAAGGAAATGATCAGTCATGGCTACAGTGGCCAGAACTCTTCAGGGACGGTAAAGACCTCCCTGCCCCTCCCTCCCATCGAGAAGGAGCACACGCCATGGCTCCTCCTCCACGCCTCCTGGTCCAGCAGCTCTGCTGACTAGAGCCGCACAGCCAAGCCCATGTGGCTGCAGCCGCTGCCATCTCCGCCACTGCAGCCCACGCAAAAGCCTGCCAAAGCAGCTCTGGAAAAAAAGACGCAACCGTTGGGGGAAAGCTGCGGCGAGGGGGGGGTTCTGCCCAGAGTCCTGTCAGTGAGTAAGCACAGCCGATCGCCCCCACCCTCCCCATAATGGTTAGTCGCCTTCCTTTATTTGAGCTGGGCTTCTCCTGCCACTCAGAGTACAGGATAAGCATCTGGCAAAGCGCTGTCACTTGTCAGGCTTTGGGCGGAGCCTAAAGCCCCACCCCCCCATGACCAAAGGGGGAGGAGCTTGTGGTACGGCACAGCCGTGCTCAAATGGAGCGAAGCGGTGGCCTCGGCAGTGGGCGAGCAGTTTGGGCTTCCTGATGACTCACATGAGTCTCACACGGTTTATTTCAGCATAAAGAAATGTGCTGAGCAGCACTCAACAGAGGCCAAGACTAACAAAAAAAGCAAAAAAATGCCCCATTTCCTGCAGTCCTGGGTATTTTTTCCTCCACAGAGATGTATTTACACAGTCGGGCTCTCTGTGCCCTTAATTGAACACAGAGACGCGGAGCCTGTCTCCAGCTGGGCACAGAGAAAAATGGGCTCCTTGTGCCGCCTGGAGGATGTGAGCCTTTTAGGGTGCCCGTGTGGATGACGACGTGGTCACATGACCTCTGACACATGCCAACTTCAGAGCCAGAAACATGCATTACCTCCCGAGCCCAAATGTAAGCTGCTGTCCATGGGGGGCGCTCTCCAGCAAGCCACGTCCGTCACCAGCGGGTTACGGAAAGTTTCTGCTCGGGACCCCAGATGAGAGACTCCCACGACCCGCCGTATACCTCTGCTATCCGTCACGCCACCTAAGCAGTTAAGCTCTCAGCTGAATTAATTATTTCCCTAAATAAACCAATTTGGCCTCATCTGTCAGGGCTAAGGTTGTTCTGGGCAGACAGCCGGAAAATGAGGGCCGGGATTCAGCGCCTGACGCCGAATCGCCGCTTTCTTCCCCGCGCTCTGGCAAGATCCTTTTCTTACCGGCTGGCAATCTGGCGCCGGCCTTCCATCCGGCAACTTCCAGCTGGACAAAGGCAAAGGGTGGGCCATGGCTCGGGGGGGGGGGGGGGGTTATCGAAGCCGCCAGGATGCGGTCCAGCTAGGGCGGCAATGCAGCCCTCGACCCAGAGAGACATTGTGGGGGCAGTCGAGACGACGGGCCGGTAAGGGAGGGTTTACTCGGTAACACAACGCATGCTGCTCTCCTGCCAGGCTTACAGGCTCAGCATTTTAGGGGACGGGGCTTTTAGCCAAAGCAGCACAGACCATCATCCTTTAACAGCTTACCTGTGTATGACTTCTACACAAATAACTCAGGGCCAGTGTTCTATCAGGCATAAAACACACACTCCCACCCCCACCACCTGCATAAGTCAAACTTCACACCTGTAGCCACTGAAAACCACCGGCAAATCGACGCTAAGCCGTCAGTTACAGTTTAACACATTTTATCGCAACAGTTCCAACACAGAGATAAGCTGCAATGGTACCAACCTTGTGCGAACAGGGGAATCCAGCGGGGCAGGAGTTGAGGGTGGCATTGGTGATGTAGGTGGTGATGGTGTTGGCTGTGGGCAAGGCGGCGAGCGCACTGGTCCCTCCGCTCGCATGATGACCACCACAGGCCGCCTGCACGATGCTCTGGATCTGCGTCAGCTCCTGCCTGAGGACCTGCTTCTGGTGAAAGCTGAAGGCGGGATGGTTGGAGGCCATGGTGAAGAGCAGGAGGAACTGGTCCCCCGTCTGGCCGTCGTTGAGCTGCAGCCCGTAGTTGTTGATCACGGAGTCGATGTGGGTGAGCGTCCTGAAAAGCACTCCTGCTGCTTCCCTGTTGTCCGAGTTCAGCAGGGCCAGGGAGATGAGCAGCTTGCTGCGGACCACCTCATCCGTGATGTTGGTCAAATTCGCTAGGTCAGCTGGGTTGTTGGCCTTGATCTCGGCGTCCCTGAGGGAGTGGTAGTCTTTCCGGGCCAGGTCCTCCAAGCAGGACCCAAGAAAGCGCAGCTCGATGGGAATGCAGAGGTCAAGGAGCCCACAGAGAAACTCAGCCCTCTTAGAAGAGTTCAGCTGGGAGAACCAGCGGTAAACTCCCTCTCGCTGAAGCAAACACCTCTTTTCAACCATCTTCCAGACAAAGTTAAAACAACGTCGTATACTGATATAAGGTCATTACCAGTTATAAGTGTTCTTGTGCAGTGAAACCGTCAGCAGCACAAAGGCGCGTTACTTGCATAGCTGGATCGCCGTCTTTAAACAGAGTAGTCCATACTGTCTTTTGCAGAGAATACGTGTATAAAACTGGGCAATGGGGGTTTGTAAAAAGTTGTGAACTTTATCACGTGATCCACTCCCGTTAGATAAATCACTTTTTTTACAGTAATCGATCACGTTTAGAAAACAAACAACTTCTTTGCGACGAAAAGATCTGTTTTCTGCCTGAACGGAAATCCATAATTGTTTTGTATTATTTTGTATCCCTTCACGTCCCTCTGTAAAAGAATAAGCTTATAAGACAGCGTGTGTCGGTCTGTTTACTGTACTCCGGGGCATGGCGCAGACCGTTCAGTCATCTCTCCTCCCTCGGTTACTTCTCGGGCTCACCACGTCATTCCCTTATGGAAAGGGACGGTACGAGCTGGAAAAACACACAGGGAAAACACACGCACAAACACACCGTCTCAGCGTGGCAAGAAAACGCAGGACCCACCTCCAGGTTTTCATCGGCGCAAAAGCAAAATCCATCCCCTGCAAACAGTTTCACTTCATGCATTTCCCATTCTCGGTCCAGGACCTCCGGGTCCCGAATTGTTAGGGAGCGTCGGCCAAAAACACAGGATCACATACAAACTCCACAAACTCCAGCTTTCCTATCAACGCAAGAAGGGGATCTCTTTTTGTTTAATCACATAGCCCTTACAAAGCTGACCCACCGCATTCGTCCAAAAGAACAGGGAAATAAGTTTCCAGTCGTTCCCCTCCGAAGGGGTAGAACGGCTCAGGAAAAAATAAAGTAATATGATTTCCTCTCTCCCTCTTCAAATCATACCCTTCCTTTGAAATGGATCAAAACAGCTGTCTGGTTTACCGTCCCAAACGCCACACATTAGCCCTGCCCCGCAACCAAATTTACTACTGCGATTGGCTGTGTCGAACGTCAATAATAGCGGGCTTTAGCGCGATTGGCCGAGGTAGACTACATTCCACATATCTCTCACATGCGCTCACGCTTATGTGGATTCTGACAGTGAGGTACAGTATTCACAAGAAAACTCTGCGCCTTCATAAAGATTCATGTCGAATGTGAGCTGCAGTCCGTGTCTGAAAATTAAAACTAACCTGATTCTCCGATATATGTTGGGTTGACACTTCGTTATGAAAGGTTGAACGATAAGAAAATGTAAAGGGCTGGAGCAAAACGTCGACCATTCTTCCCAATGAGAAACTCCATTGAGTTCTGACTTGCTACCCATGTCAGCCGCACTGTCAGTCCTGTCCTCCAAGCGGCTGGGCTATGCACAGCAAAGTTTTCTCTTTGTCCACGCACTTCTGTGCCCAGGCTACGTGGGATAGCCTATCTTACACGGTAAACAAAACTCGTTTGGACTGAAAATATGGCTGTTCTCTTAGAATAGGGTCAACACGGATTTTTTTTCCTGCCTCGACGAAAGCTCATTTATCCCAGCCGATAGCACTAGTAGTAATGCTGGCATGTTTAGCCAAGTTACATTTTAAAATCTCTGATATTAGTGCATATATAATTAATTTGTGCGCGATAAACATTAATTACATTTGCGAGGTTAAAAATGCCAGAAATCTTAACATTAACTAGCATTAACCCTAATGGTTTTCTTGGAAAAACTGTCAAACTCATGTCGGTGGGTAAACTCCAGAAGCATCTCAGCCATTTAGCCGATGGGCCACTTGAGGGCGCTGTTGTCCTGCGACCGGAATAAACCGCAGTGAGAAGCGGGACGCGTAGGTCCCTTTTAAATGCGTGCATCTGTTAGTGGTGTAGATGTGTAATGTATCAATGTTGCATGGACATTTTCAAAAGGGGATGTAGCAGCTTTCTCTACCATGTAGAACGTTTTCTCAATTTTTCCTTCTTTAATCTGCATCTTGCTAAGATTTAAAGCACATTACTTGTCGTGAGATAGGCAATTTGTAGCGTTTTTATTGTGCTATGCTTCGCAGACACACGAGTATTATTAAGATCTGTTACAACTACAGGTCAGCCAATCTTTTTTTCAGATCGATTATGTGGTTTGGTCGTTCAGGGCAGCTCTGCGCTATACACCTGATACACGCATATCAACATATACCATTACAGAACAAAATATAAGAAATCCCAGAAGCACCGGGTATTATTGCGAGAGAGAACCGCTTTGTTGGTTTTAATGGTCTTCCTTAGTTCCTTTATTTTGTTACCAAAATAAAGAGTGGTTCTTTTGTGTAAAAAAAAATCCCATCCTTGATATTTAAATTCGCTCATGCCTAAGTAATTTCATGTGTGCGTATGTGTATATAATTTTCATGAGTCAGAGCTGCTTGCCCCTTCAGAAACAAGCTCTGTTGATGACAGTAATTCAGTGCCGTTAGACTGCGAGAAACGCCCGAAGACGCAACATAAGCGGCGGCGAAGCTTAACCAGCTGTCTTATATCGAAATCCCTTGAAATAATTTACACTGTAAGTGCGGTTAACACATGCACCGTTTTGAGCTTTAAAGGTGTACTAGTGTTTCGGGGAGCTGTGGAAGTCAGTCCTTGGATCAGGGGTTTCCAACACCTTCCACTGGAAATGAGGAAACTTCCACCGACTGTGTAGCAAGAAGTGTGCGTGGGTTGTGCTCATTTACCGAAATACCCCTGTCAGTTTATCGGCTTAAATCTCCTATCATTCCACCTTGGCACTCTGACGGATCTTATGTCATGTTGAGTCATTATAGATATAAGGAGAAATAAGTTGCAGATTTCTCGATCGATTTACACGATGCGAAGCCATATTGCAGTTTCTTGTATTCCATGATATGCTTATTGTAAGGAGTAGCCTACACGAGTCTGTCTCTTTTTGAGGCAGACTGTGTCTTTGCATATAGGCTAGTAATTATGCCAAATACAGTGGGTTGTATGATTGCTGATATTAAACTGGAAGTCGACAAGAATCATGATTTTAAGGTACAAACAAGATCATTATTTTGATCATATTCATTCACCATATGCATGTAAGTTACCTGTATTAACGGTATGAGTAACTGGCATACTGGTGGGAGCTGTAAATACTATGCGTATAGAGGCACAATTATCTGTAGTTCGTTCATACCTATTATGAGAAAACCGGTCCTTTATTTCTGTTGAGAAGCAAACGGTACAGAACCAGATCTCGAGGAGACAGGCCCATCAGCAATCCCCAGAAGCCCGTCCACGGGGATCCAGGTTGCAGTGGCTCCTGTGTGACCGAAAGGGAGCAGCCCGTGTGTCAGAGCCCTCAGCCGTATCTATTTTTACCCAGGTGTGATCTAATCTGCAGGAACTGACTGGATAAACATGAGAAACCAGGATGGGATCCGACATGGGGTGGAGTCGAATGCCGCCTCCCTGCATTGCTGCCTAGACCCCCAACCACTGTTTCCCCAAACAGAATAAAGCTTCATTTACCCTGATATCTGTCTAGCCTAATTCATTTTGAAACATCACATACACCATTTCATCCATCGTGTATTCTGACAGACGTCAGCAGCCCACTCATACATGGAGAAGCATTTACTAAAGTATAATGTATTTCTACATATAAGCGGAATCTTCCTGTCTCCATTTCATTAAGTACCTGGACAAATAGCGTTTGAGCCAAATTACTGCACTCTTGTGTGGTCTAATTATTTTCCTGTGCACAGCAGAACATGGACAGACTGAAACGAGAGAGAGAAGGAGAAAGGGAGTGAGCAGGGCAATTAAGAAAAGCAATTTTTCCCTCCCAGAGGTACCGGGATAGAGCTGAACGACGCCTGTGCTTACGCAGGCGCTGTCTCTTTAAAACTGGCAGAAGGACGGTGCTGCTTAGGGGGGGGGCGGTTGGCTGCGATGAAGCGGTCCCTCTCTAATGAGCAGGTTTGAGAGACATCACAGAGAGAGAGAAAGAGAGAGAGAGAGAGAGACCCCAGCGCAACGAAGGACGGGGGAAACAAGACAGCGGCAACCTGGAACAAGAAAAGACGGAGAGGAAGGGAGACAATTTGAAATTATGACAGTGAAGCTTTTAGGAGAAATCACGAGGAGAATATCATTGGATTTTTCGCCGGTGAGCGGACCGTAGCTTCGACGCTAGACTGCAACAGGAGCCAGGGAAATCACAGAGAGAGAGAGAGAGGGAAAGAGGAGGAGGAGGAGAAGAATAAGAGGAGGAGGAGAATCAAGGGAAAAGGAAAAAGGCAGAATTAGATAAGCCGTTTGTTTCTCTGGGGTGTGCGTGCGCGAGCTGTCTGCCGGCCGGGGTGTGTGTGCGCGTGAGCGCTGCGTGTGCGTGGAGAGAGACCGCATTGGCGTCTCACGGACGGGCTACAGAGAGGAGCCTAGCCGAAGCCACCTGTCTTTCTTTTCTCCGTGCCTCTCTCTCTCTCTCTCCCTCCCTCCCTCCCGGTTTGTGGCGAGCCCGGGTGTCAGGATGGCGCTGGGGAGAAGCCGGGTCGCCCTGGTGCCGAGCGGCGAAGGCACCCGTCCGTGCTGAACGCGCAGTCGGTGGCGGCTGCGTCGCCCACAGGACTCCGGCTCTCTAGGTGGAGTCCGGGTGTTTTTCTCTGCTGGGGGAAAAGGAGGAGAAAACAAAAGGGAAGAAGAATAAGGAGCCAGAGGGAGATTGTCGACTGGGAGGGTGTGGGCGCTGGGAGGGGGCAGAGGTGCGTTGGTGTGAGGAGCGAGGAGGCGCATGGCTGGTGGAGGCCTCCCCCCTTCCCAGAGTCACGGCCGCAGGAGATTCGGCCAGGAGTAGCATCTCCAGAAGGATGGTCTGAAGAAGCTTGCACCACACCAGCCTGGCCTAACAGGAGGGGGGCTTCTCTCTTGTGGGGGCTCTTTTTCCTTTTTTTTTTTAAAGAACCACCCAGGAGGATTTGTCTTCAGCGTCTTCCTCCCACCCCCCCCCACCCCCCCCCAATCGGCTTTATTTATTAATTTTTTTCTTTTCCTTTTTTTTTTTTTGAAGTTTGGGGGATTTGCCAAAACCTATTTCATGCATGTCCACTGGGGGCAGGTTCAACTTTGATGATGGGGGGTCATACTGCGGCGGGTGGGAAGACGGCAAGGCCCACGGGCACGGCATCTGCACCGGGCCCAAGGGGCAGGGCGAGTACGCCGGTTCCTGGAGCCACGGCTTCGAGGTGGTGGGCGTCTACACCTGGCCCAGTGGAAACACCTACCAGGGCACCTGGGCGCAGGGCAAGCGCCATGGCATTGGGGTGGAGAACAAGGGCAAGTGGGTCTACAAGGGCGAGTGGACACATGGATTTAAGGGACGCTATGGCCTACGTGAGAGCACTGCGAGCAGCGCCAAGTATGAGGGCACCTGGAACAACGGACTGCAGGATGGATACGGCACCGAGACCTACTCTGACGGAGGTAAGAGCAGCACCGTACCCTGAAGCATGTTCCTGCGTCACATGGAACAGAGTCACTGAACCAGAATTTCGATTTGAACCAAAGCTGAAATAAACACGTCTGCTCCTGGCTTGTCTACCACTCCAGCCTTTTTCAAACCCTTTCTCGATCCACCATCGCCAAACCTCCCCCCCCTCCCCATTTCCTCCTAGTCTCTCTCCCTCTGCCGTTTTGGTAAAAGAGCCTCCTCTCTCGATGTTGCAGAGGGAGATGAATTTTCAGGCCCAAATTAAGGCCATCCGGGCTCCGCAGCCGGTGAGAGAAAAATTCCAGGTCATCTGCAGTGGCTGGCGGAGCTCTGGCCAGCTCTGTCAGAACCGGACCAGAATCAGGCCAAAACCGGGCTACGGCTGGTGCCGGTTCAGCTGAAACCAGCTCCGCATGGGGCAAAAAAATCCCAAGCCCAAAATGTCGGGATAAGCTTTTGGACTTCCAGATGTTTTGCTTAGCAAACACTTGTTACCGTCTCGGGCTTATTGCACATTGACATGGCTCTGATGGCAGACAACCCTTACACATCACTTACAGGGCTTCCAGAGTACCCTCCTCATTAACCCAGGAACTTCCCCAAAGAACGCTACACGTCTTCCCCCATAAACATATCATAACCTTTCGTGGATGCATGAGTAGCGGTGTGGTTGTGTAATAATGTGCCGTAGATGTAATGAGGTATTATAGATTTGTAATGCAGTCTTAAGTATGTCTAATAATGATGTAGCTGTTTAAAGAGGTGTTATAGATGTGGAATGATAAATTATGGTTATGTGTATATAAGTGTATAGGTTGTTGCATATATGTGGGAATGATAAATTATGGATATGGATGTGTATTAAGCTGTTGTGGGTAAGTGAAAAGGCATTGTGGATGAGTAATGATATGTCATAGATGTGTAATAATGAGGTACTCTGGTTGTGTAATAGGGATTAACGTGTGGTTGTGGATGTGTAATAAAGTATTGTATATGTGTTAGGGTGTTATTCGTACATGATAGGGTGTTGCTGGGTTTTTATTAGTGTAAGGTGGTGTAAATTTGTGTGGCTTTGTGGACCAAATAAGGTGTCGGTAATGTGTGATGAAGTGACATGGATGTGTAAGTCCGATAAGCAATGTGGTTGGGTGATATGGTGGCGTGGAAGTATAATTAGACAGCATGAATGTTTAATGATACATTAATAAGGTTATAGATGTTCACAAGTGGGTGTGATGGAACGGGGTTGTGGTGTTCAGGCAGTGCAGGTGAGGTGATGTGAACCTGGGGGATGGGAGCCTTGTTTGCTGGATAATAGATAGGAGGAACTAGGGCTCTGCAGCAACTCAGGAGATGCATTTGGATGGACCATTTGTCCAGTGGTACAACGATGGAGTGGGCTGGAGGTGGATCTGTGAGGGACAGAGAGATGCTCCGATTAGTCGTTGTGTCAATGATCATCCCTTTGTTAACTGACACACAGACCTCTATCCATGAATCTCTTCAACAGACTTTTTCCATTATCCGAGCCTCCTAAAGGGACTCCATTGCCAGCTCCTTATGTCATAGGGCCTCCTCCTTTCTTCCCCATCGGAGCCTTAAAATGGAGGAGAAAAGGATCCTTCTGCAGTCTCAGCAGTTATTTAGTGTCAAGTCTGGGCAAGCAGGCATCTCTGCACACTGGGAGAATGTTTCGTGGGTGTCTAAGTATGCGAGTGTGTGTGTGCGTGCGTAGATGTACGTGCTTCCTGCATAGAAGTAGGACTTGTTCTTTAAAGAATGTGGAGAAAATGAAAAGATGGTGCTGGAGACAGCGAGATCAGTATAACAGCACTTCAGTGGGCAACCCATACTCAGTCTCTTATTGCTCAGATGGTGCTGGTTGTTGATCACTAATACTAGAGTATTAGTGACATAACGCAAAGCTCCTGTGGCAAATTTTAGAAATTAATACTGCGGCTTGCGATTTCTTGCCCATCATCATGGTGAAAAAAACAATGTGAGTAAAGGACTCCTCTAGCAATATGGATACCTGGACTACTCATTTCTACAAGCCTGCTAGATTCTGGGTGGGAGGAAGCTTCCACTGCATTACTGAAAAGGCGCCGCTGTACAGTAAGTTGCCACGGAAACGCATGCAGACACAAGTGGCAGATCTGCGGGCCACTGGGGACCCGGCACTCTGCGTTCTGATTGGCCGGCTGGTCCTGCTAATGGTGTTTACTTACTTGAGCGCTAATCTGGGCTGGCTAATCACAGCCACGGCATACACAGTGATAGAGGGAGAGGGGAGATGGCAAACAGAATGGGAGAAACCGATGGGGAAAAGAGACGGGAGGGGGATTCAGGAAAGAGAGACAAGGAGATACTCAGGGTGTGGGAGCTTCGTAAGCTCTCCGGTTTCCTGGACTGATTTCAGAACCCCGTAAAGCAAAATGGGGTAATCCACCTATACGCCATAATGCAGTATCGAACCAGCAGTGTTGCCAAGCGACCAGTCAGGTGGGGTCAGGTGCACCAAGTGCGGATCAGTCCCTTATTCGCATTAGAGGAATGTCACAGGTCTAAAGAGCTTTGAAATGCACTGAAACAGCACACACCTGCAGCTGAAGAGATCTCAGCACTCATCCTCTTCACTGCATTTCCACTGAGGACCCCAAGTCCAGGGGTAGCCTGGAGAAGCTCACTCACATCACCCCAGCCAGGCAATTGGGAGACACACCAATCAGCCAGTCCACCGTCGATTCATTCCTCCGCAGTTTGTCCAGCACTGAAGTACTAAATGTCAACAGCGTTCCCCTATTTTGACACCACAGTCTCATCAAAACAATGAACCAGTAATAGTGTACCAGGCTGCAGGCAGTATTGGCATTAATAGCAATGGGTCGGATTGGCTTAAGTTTGTTTTTATGTCTCATCCATTTCTTTCATAGTTCAAATACCTTGTTGATTTGATGATAGAGGAACCGGAGTGTAGTGGTGAGGCCCATGTGTGCAGAACAGGGCTGAGCTGACTGGATGGGTGGAGCAGACGTTAGTGGACTGAGTGCCGTGAGGTATTCATTGGCGGAGTAGATGTAGCGAGATCAGGGCTGTGTAAAGTGTGGATCGGCAAAGTAGCTGCTACAGGACCGAGTGTTGTAAAGTGTGAATGGGTGAAACATATACAGCACTCAGTGTTGTCAAATATGAATGTTACAAGCCTCTTAAACTTAAGAATTCCAGCTACGAAAGATCTCTCAGTGCATCTCAAGCTTGTTATGTGCATTAGTATGTAAGTAGGTAAGACTTAGTCATGTGTGGTTACATAACAGCAACATTACAACTCACAAAAATCACGCACTACAGACACTGCTGATGCTCTGGTTAGATAGACAGCAAAGTAAAATTGCATCAGAAAACATTCGTTTAGCTATGTGTGAAATTGTAAAATATATAAATATCACTGGACAGCAGCGTCCTTTAGATTGTAACCAATCTTGCACTATATATACATGTATGAGCGCTCGTGCAAGGCAAATTGATTAACATGGCACATGCTTTGTGATGTAATAAGATTATAGTCCGCGGATTTGTGATTGCTGTGGTGGATTAGCAGAGAACTGAGCACGCGCACTGCATATGATAACCTGAAACAGCAGGTCACGCAAACCCTTTCTGCCGTATAATTTAAAAATCTAAAATTGTTTTTTTAAGCAAATAAAAGGACAACTTACGAGATCAGCCATTTAGAAGACAAATCAACTCATTTAAAATTGAATTTATATAAAGCTATAATTTAGGGGAAGCCTGTCATGTAGATGGCTAGTTCCACTGTTCAGTTTGGTTTTGGAAGTCCATCTTAAAACTTAAATATGCGTATTAACACTTTTTCTACTTTCGTGTAACCTTAAGATTATTTTCATTAAAATCTGTGTGCATGGGTCTCTACGGACCCGCAAGTCTCAGGAGCTTCACTTCACACACTAGTGTGGGTCACGTTCGTGTTATTATGACGTCGCTGCTTTTCATTTGTTTACTTTGCGTCAAGTTCCGCTACTTCACCTCCCTATGTATCACCAAACCCTGCGCCACCCTTCAGCGCCTCCATCTTTTTGTTTACAAAAGTAACATCCTTAAATTCAAACATAGTCTAATAAAATACAGTGCACACAGACACACACACACACAAACTACACTGTGCACCATTACTTCGATATGTAAGTGCACAGCAAGTGCTGACTGTGTGAGAAACGGGTAGAGAGCGGGTTACATTAATAATTAATAGAGGAAGCCATCCAGACACACTTTCTGATTGTTGCGCTGGAGTTTCAGTCTTCTGCTAATGTGAATTTAACCCGCAAGCGCCCATAAACGAATAATAATAGGGTAATAATAATAATAATCCATAAAATTACAGGTATAAAGAATAAAACACGAACGGTACAAACAATTGAATCATTAATTTAAAGGACTTAATAGTTGTAAGAACATTCTACGGGTGGCACATGATTATATCTGATAGCTGTGATACTGCCTCATCGGTTTTATTGTATTTCCGTAGATGGCACCTAAAAGGGTCCCGGTGAAACTGTCTAAAGTTAATTTAAACACAGGTTTAATGTATAGGGAGCGAGAAAACCAGCAACTGAAGAAAACCGACACGAGTGACTAACCCTGTCCGTATCTTTGCGGTGATGCACTGTGAGGACGGATTACATCTATGAAGCAAAATAAACCAAATTTACAAATATAAATCTGTAAAACCGAGGCTACAGGTAAAATAAGTAATTGACATATTGGAAATTAGATTGGCTGCATACCACTGTGAAACCTTAGTCATTTATACTGAATAGAGGGAAATGTGCCATTAAAGTACATTTGCTAAGGTCAGATCAGTTTCGGGAATATCTCATACAGGCGAAATTACTGTTTATCGGATTGCATTTATGTTCCCATTTTCCGATTAGACGCATTCACGACAATTAGGGAAATCAAATTATAAATAATGTAAAGAAACATATAATACCTTGATTATATGAATTCCTTTTTTTTTCAAGTTACGTCGAACGACGGCGAATGATTCTTGCCAATGCTTAACTCACTTTGCGGCTGCCTTGTCTTCAGCACCGCAGACAGCGCCTGCGTCGGCGGAAAAATCGCAAGCGTACATACTGGGAGCAGAAGAACAGCGTTATACCTACAAGGGCGTAACTTTGGCTGGAACATTGGGGAGGTTGAGGTCTCCACCCATTACGGGGGAAACATGATTATTGGGGGGGGGGGGGGGGTTGAATTAGCTGGTTTTGATTTATTGGGGGGGCTACAACCTCCCATCCCCCCCCATAATTTTACGCCCATGTATACCTATACTGGGTTAAGGTTTGTTAGTGGTGAGAGCTGATCAGGTGAAGATCACTTAAGGAAACTGGACAGACATTTGCTGCACAGACATGGATATGCGCTGTGCTATAACAATAGTAGTACTATTTCTTGGATGGGCATGAATATTTTTCAGTCAATCCAGAAGAAGGCATGGCAGAGAGATTTCTGTTTGCTTTATCTTGTTATGGCTTCTTATTTGTTTCTGAGTTGTGTTTAGTGTTGGGGAACATTCATAGTATTAAACTGGGCATCAAGGGGAAACCCTCTCAAATATAGCCATGCCTGTCCAGTCTGTGTGTGTGTGTGTGTGTGTGTGTGTGTGTGTGTGTGTGTGTGTGTGTGTGTGTGACGCTTCTCTCTTTTGATCACATGCAGTGTTTATTGTCTCACGGTTTTTAATTCTGATTGAACTTCATATAGAGCCCTAATATTTTGTGTAATACAAAGTTTGCAGACATAAACAATGAATTTTAAAATGTGTATATATTTTTGGACGCCCAGAGCTTTTTTTTCTCCCTACTTGGGAGTTTTTGCTTCCTCTCCTCTGCTGTCATCTGGCTTTCATTCTTTCTTTCATTTCTTTGTCTTCCCTTTTCCTTGTTTTTGAATCATTCCACATAAATGATGCAGGAATGTATCAGAACATGCCTTGGGGTGACTCTGCTGTGAAAGACGCTATATAGGAAATAATCGAATTGAACATATATACAGGCTGGGTTATGCAGGAGGCCCCGTTCTCGCCCGGCTTTCAGTTTCCCTGGTCACGAGTGACCATTAGTGTACAGCATCCCCAGGGAGGGACTGAGGAGGGGGATGGGGCATCGTGAGACTCCAGGAGAACCGCACGGATGGAGATTAGCCATGAGAGCAGATCCGAGGGCCTAGTGTAAATTCCACTAAGAGGCGGTAACTGGTGTCACTTTGATAATGGTGTCACTTTGATAAGGCCGAACAGGGCTTATCATATAATAAAATGATTACCTTTTTATCAAATGCAGAAAAGCACCATAGTGGCGGATTCTGTTTGGAAGGGGGGTCCAGGGGAGAGGGCTGCTGCTCTGGAGAGGAGCCAGATATCCGTAACTGAGTGTCAGGCTATATGTGAGGGAGCACTAGGGAGGCTGGGGCACAGCTGCCTGTCCCTCAGGCCTGTGCATGCTGAGGTGTGGGGAGGGGGGCATCAGCTGTAAGTGTAGGGAGTACACGAGTGGGCCCACACCCCCACGGCGCACAGGACACATACCCTGCCAGGACCTTGAGGAGGGAGGATGGAAGCGGAGTGGAATTCTGAATGGAGCCAGGACAGGAAATGACCCCCCCTGACATGTAGCGGCTAATTTCTGTCCTCTCTGTGTAATGCCGTAGGATTATTGCCTTGTTTGATGTGGTGAAAAGCAGGTTGTCATACGGTGAATAGGGGCGGGGCCAGCCGCAGGTTCCAGTGGGTGTGGTCTGTCACTGACGGCCATGGGCCGTGATCTTAGCCCAGCATGCTTATTACTCCATGCTGACATGGTGTTCCTGGAGGCCTCTGTGTATCTGGGTCTGTTGCTTATGCTGGTGCCCATGATGCTCTCTCTGTGTGTCTCTCTCTCTCTCTCTCTCACACACACACAAACACTCTCCCTGTCGGGAGCACAGACACACACACAGATGAGATATAAAGAGGTTTCTAGCTCACCGTAGCAGCGGAAGGCAGTGGGGGCAGGGTGGCCGCTCTCTGCTGTCCTCGTTCTGCTCTTGCCTCATCCAGCCTCTACAATTCATTGACATTCCAGCGAGCAGGGATCAATGGGTCCTGAGAGGGTGGGGCTCGCGTGTGTGTGTGTGTGTGTGTATGCATGCATGCATGCATGCGTGTGTGTGTGTGTGTGTGTGTGTGTGTGTGTGTGTGTGTGTCCCAGCAAGAGGGTCGCCCTGGGAGGAATCTGTGCACTGACAGGCATATGGGGCTAGTTTATTATGGCCTGTCTGCAGGGCCAAAGATGAGGTGGAGAAAAGGGAGAATAAAGGATGTCAGTAAGACTCACACACCAGGCAGGAGACCCACAGATGGGCCGTTTACACTGGAACAGTCATCTGATCCCACGGTAACGAGAACAGCTCAAACTGATGCCTCCATCCCAGGAATTTGACTTCAAATCCAACTCGTTGACTCCAGAGTGGCCAGTTTACACTAAATTGAGCCCATATCCTTTAGGCAAATATTTGGAAAAAAATGCAGAGAATTTTCATATCCCCCACATTTCTCAGTCTCATTTGGCTATGTGTAGTGTTTATTGGTGGGCTGCCTTTGTTCTGATTGATATTCTTTCATAGTCCTAACATTTTGTACAAACTGCATTTTGCTGGCATTTTCAATCCATATATATTGAATATGGTGAGTTATGCAAAGGACTGAAACGGTAGCACATAAGAGAGGTCAAGCCAGGAGAGTGATCACCCAGGGAGGGCTAAGATCACGGCCTAGGGAGCCTGGTGTTGACGGTCAGGGGAGCGACAGCGAGGACTGGGAGGGACGCTCGGTGCAGATTCCCCCATGATGAGAGGCGCCCAGCGTGCCTGGCCTATTTTTCAGCATCACGGAGAGATCCTACTGTTGGACCGGCGTTGGGGGGGGGGGGGGTAGGGATAGGATGACAGACAAGGAAAGAGAGAGAAAGATAGAGAGAAGGAGGGAGGGAGATGTAGAAAGAGAGAGAGAGAGTTTTTCTGACCTTATTGTGAGCTTGAAAGTCTGTTTTGTTTCAGACTTTGCCACCTGCTTCTGTTTACTGTCACCTCTGTCTTGGCAACTCTACCCTGTCATAGTAAGACGGTACTTTTAAACTGGGGAAAAACAGGGAGAGAGAGAGAGAACCAGAGCAGAGGGTGACACAGCGGACAGCAGAGAGACTCTCTGTACCTCCATCGGCTTTCCTCTCTCTCAGCTGACACTAAGCCTGGAAAGCCATGCTCTTTGGTGGGGGGGTAGATACAAACATCAGCATGCTATATCTATCAGTGATGCTGTTTTAACATAGAACATAGGACACAGTCACCTGAGTACCCTTCACCTTTCCCAAAAACACACACACTGGGTTAGAGAACAGATGAAGATCTGATTTCCATTCTAGCCGGGCTTCTCTCACGACGTCTTTCATGCTATTTATTTAATACCCATCCGCAATTTATACAACGTATCTGCGGCGCAGCTTCGGTCAGGAGAGGAGTAGCATTCGATATTTCCTCTTTCCGGGACCCGGGAATAAGCAGGAGGGGTGAAAGAACAAAGGCTGTAATTAGGCACCTCAGACAAGGGTTTGGAATGGGCCCATTTACTGGAAAAAGAAAAGCAATATATCTGGGCATTTATGAAAACAGCACTGACACTATGGTCCAGGTGAAACTTACAGTAAACCATCAACAAACCATTTGGTCAATTATTATCAGTGTTGGGGAAGTTACTCACAACAGTAATCCATTACAGACAGAGGTAGAAAGTTCAGGTCCAGAAAGTACAAATCCAGACCAAGGTTTTGTTTCAACCAACCAGCTGTGACTGACTCAACTGGTTGGTTGAAACAAAACCTTGGTCTGGATTTGTACTTCCTGGACCTGAACTTTCCACCTCTCTCTGTAATGGATTACTTTTGTGAGTCATTGATTATTATAAATCAGCTCATTTTCTCTGTCTCTCTCTTCAAGATGGCTATCTACCACGTAACACACGCACAGGCACACATAAAGTGATACCATGGACGCATGCGAGGCATTCCGTTACACAGGGCAGCATCAGGGAGCAGCTAAACCAGGTGTAACATCATAAAAAGCCAGAAACTGGTAGTTAAACAGTGATGACTGCATGGGCCTAATCATACCCCAGAGTTCAGTTTTGTAAGGAAAAAATTATCCTGTGATGACTGGGGTCTTTTTTTCTGACACAGTGTTGAAAATATTCCCTGAATCCATGGAAAATGTGTGTGTGTGCAGCCCATTTTGTAGCCCTACTCAGCGGGGCAGTTTTTCCTGGCACATGCTTTCCGTCAGCCCCATAGCCAAGTCCGCACGACTGATTAAGGAGATCTGAACAACATATAAGTAACGCCAGAAATTCATTTCATCCTTGTTTTCGTGAAGTACTGGTGTAAAGTGGCAGCCATTTTAGTGTGAAATATAAAAATAATAAGATACCGATATCAATGATAAAAACACATGGTATATTGAGGATCAGCTGAGGTTTAAAATCCGAAGCACATACAGATATAGGAAATTAAAGTACTTTATGAAAGGGGATTTTGTAGGGGTGGTCTTCGGTAGTATAGGGTCAAAGCTATGGGGAGATGAGATCGGCTGCTTCCCGTCAGAGGCGCATTTAGGCGGCCGATGTAGTGCCACATCGCCGCTCCATGTTACTTCAGCCGACATTAGCACTTTAAAAAGCTCCACGTCACATTTTCCCCAGACGTCTGTTCGTTTGTGAAAGGGGGGAAACATATTAAAATGTAAATAGAATTGTTTCCTAAAGAAACAAACTCCGTTTGTACACATTCAGATGTATTTCCTTTCTTTTATCTTCCCAAATGGGAAATACAGTGCAATAGCTTTTGATATTGATGCAATACGTGAGAATAATTAAAAAAAAAAAAAAAAAGGCTGCGTAAAGCTGAACAGCGCAGGTCGCGTGGGGTTATTTAACGGATATATGATATGTAACATAACGCAATCTTCCTCCTGTCTGGATTCGTAGAAACAAGATGGTGCCGGGGGGAGTGAAGGTTTTCCTGGCTTTTTCCACACTTCTGTCTATGTCACAAAGAACCGTTGGCTTCAGGTTAAATAGTGGCTGGACTATGATTTGGGAGGTTTGTTTGCAGAGTGGTGTGGTGTGAGATTTATTGGCTGAGTGGTTATGGATGGATGGATGGATGGAAGGATGGAGCAGAAACTGAAAAGCGATGGTTTATTCATTCTGCACTCGCCTTTGTTTACCTGTCAGCCCGGGAGGGATAACAGCAGCTGATCGTCGTGTCCCACAGTGTGTTATCTATACAATGTAACATTAGAGTGAAAGCTGCCTCGTTTGTTTCCCTTCCTTGTACAGGAACCTACCAGGGCCAGTGGGTGGGCGGCATGCGGCACGGCTATGGCGTCCGGCAGAGCGTCCCTTACGGCATGGCGGCCGTCATCCGCTCGCCACTGCGTACCTCCATAAACTCGCTGCGCTCGGAGCACAGCAACGGCACCGTGCTGCACCCGGACGGCGGCAGCGGGGGAGGGGGCGGGCCAGGCGGCGCGGCGGCAGGCAGCCCGGCCGTGTCGCGGGGCGGCTTCGTGCTGACGGCCCACGGCGACGCCGAGCTGCTCAAGGGCAAGAAGAAGAGCCTCTTCCGGCGCTCCATCCTCAGCGGGCTGAAACTGCGCAAGTCTGAGTCCAAGAGCTCGTTGGCCAGCCAGCGCAGCAAGCAGAGCTCCTTCCGCAGCGAGGCGGGCATGAGCACCGTCAGCTCGGCCGCCTCCGACATCAACTCCACCATCAGCCTGGGTGAGGGCGAGGGCGAGCTCTCCGTGCTGGAGGACGACGTGGACGCCACCACGACCGAGACCTACGCCGGCGAGTGGAAGAACGACAAGCGCTCGGGTTGCGGCGTGAGCCGCCGCTCCGACGGCCTCCGCTACGAGGGTGAATGGGCGGCCAACCGGCGCCACGGCTACGGTTGCACCACCTTCCCCGACGGCACCAAGGAGGAGGGCAAGTACAAGCAGAACGTGCTGGTCAGCGGCAAACGCAAGAACCTCATCCCGCTGCGGAGCAGCCGCATCCGCGAGAAGGTGGACCGCGGCGTGGAGGCCGCTGAGAAGGCCGCCGACATCGCCAAGCAGAAGGCCGAGATCGCCCTGTCCAGGTACGGCCGTGAACCACGTGCGCAGCGCTCGCAGGTCGGTGCTTGTGCCGAAAGGATGTTCCTTGGAGCCGCAGGCTCCCGTGAGCGACAGAAAGGCAACGTGTGGGACTAACTCCTTGGTGAGAATGAGAGCCTTTCTGTTGGGAATAACTATGTCCTTGCGCAGAGATACGATCTGTCTGTCTCCTTTTGAAGATTATGTTGCACGAGTGTTGCATAGACATATAGTGATTCTTGACAAGGTCACACAGAGGCTCCCAGAATGAGGACCTTCTATTAAGGGTATGACTTACTAGCCTGTAAAGATGTGCGCTCGTATAAACACTCAGGGATGCTCATCGTCAGAAGCAGAGAGTTAGACACTTACACTGGCTATATTCAGTGACAAGACAATGGGAGGGAACAATCATGTTATTAATAATGAAACTGAATGATGACAAAAACTATAAGCTGCATATGACCTGCTTTGTGTGCTTTTAAATTCAATCTGTCAGTCTTAGGCATTCATGCATTCAGTTATTACATAACTTGCAATAAAAAAAAAACACTTTAGTACAGTACTGCACACTACAGCTTGCATAAATGAATAGTACAAAAGTGCATGGCCTCATTGCACGGACTCACCCGGTGAGCTTTACACACCAGCGCTCACCACATTCCTCTTGTTTTCTCTACTCTACCTGCTCATTTTCTCTATTGGCTAGAAAGACAGATGGCGGAGTGCAGGAGAAGGAACGGGTGGAGGAATGGGTGGGCCTCCTATTTAAGGTGTTTGTGTCGGTCACCCGAGGTGTCGCTTTATCGTGTTCCATCTAGCAGCAACTTCCAAACTTCAGCCTCACCGGCGGAGCCAACTCGAATTAAAATCCGAATTTCAGGATGAAATAACGAGGGACAGATGGGCAAGAGAAAGGCGGATGGAAAAAGCACAGGAGTGAGAGAGAGAGAGAGAGAACGAGGGAACGGAGGGAGGGGGTAGAGAGAGGGAGTCAGAAAGAGAAAGAGAGACAGAGAAAGAGATTTCCGCATTATGCCAGAACACTGTTGGCTGCCGGCCCGAGAGAGAGAGAGAGAGAGAGAGTGCCAGATACAGAACAGACTGGACTGGCCAGCTCACAGACCGTGGCACACACACACCCCCACACACACATATAACACATAGAGCCACCCACAAACTTATGCATACATGCATATACACACATGCCCAAGCAGTCACTGCACAGACATGTGATGTACTGTGGGTGTTAAATGCTACATGTACCCTATAACGAAGCGCGGGGGGGTGGCGGTCTGCTCTGTTGGCCGTGGCAGGTGGCTACACGCTGGGCCGGGAGAGGAGCAGTATATCCCCCCTCCCGAAGTGAGCGAGAGCTTCTCTGGACCAGTCACACATGGGCTGGGGGGGGCGGTTAGTTCCTGCCTGGTGGGATCCAGAGAAGCCTACCTTATGGAGCGGCCAGTTTCCGCAGCAGCGGAGCTCATGGGGGCCTGGCAGTGCTAGGGAGGGGCCTGCCCTCTGTCCAGCAGCCCCGCAGAGCCGCTCCGAGGGGTACGACCGTGATGAGGGCGCTCTGTGGGCTGGCCCAGTGTAGGATTCAGTCATGGATGGCAGTTAAAGGGTTTAGCAAGGGTTAGCAAATGCAGGCAGACGTGCGGAGCTTACGGAAGCAAGCCGGCATTTTGGTAAGAGGCTCACAGACATTCAGGCAGACAGCAGCTGGGGGGGGCATTAATATTGTATACCTGAGAAACGCCATGGCTTATTTTAAGCTGGCCTAAAATACCAGATATAACACACAGAGAGTAAGAGCACATGTTCCATTTGTCTTTTGGGGGGGGGGGGGAACAAAAAAGATAAGTTTTAAGAACGTGAGGGGCGGAGGGGTTTGGAGCAGGAGACGTATTTTCGCAGAACACCTGGAGGGAAAGTCAAGCGGCGCTGAGCTCGGACAAGCACAGTCCAGAGTGTTCCGCACGCATGTTGGCAAGGCTTCGCTGAAACGCTCCACCAGAGGCTTCTGCCACAAAGACGTGGAGTTCTTGACATCTTTGAGCGACTGAAGTAGTTGCCGGGTTGGGGGGGGGGGATGGGCAGGGATCTCTTAATAACTAAAAGCCCCTTAAGTGGCGGTGATCCTGTGGCGGTGATCCTCAAGCGCCATGCGGTGCCCTCATGCCGAGCCGCGTCACTGTGCCGCTGAACACATGGCGGGTACGGGGAGAGGGTACCGGGAGAGGGTACCGGGAAAGGGTACGGGGAGAGGGTACGGGGAAAGGGTACGGGGAGAGGGTACGGGGAGAGGGTACCGGGAAAGGGTACGGGGAGAGGGTACGGGGAGAGGGTACGGGGAAAGGGTACGGGGAGAGGGTACGGGGAGAGGGTACCGGGAAAGGGTACGGGGAGAGGGTACCGGGAGAGGGTACAGGGAGAGAGTACGGGGAGAGGGCAGGGCCTGCAGAGGGGCACTGAGGCCAGGCGGGAGGCGGAGAAAAAGACAAATGCGGAGAGGAAAAGGTGTTGGGGACCAAACGGGCGTGAGGCTGACAACAGCTCTTTCAGCAAAAAAGATAGTGGTGGCACCCCCATGTAGTGTGCATGTGGGATGGCCACGAGCGCCCCCCCAAAATGGCGCATGGGGCTCTAAGGGCCCCCACTCCTGCAGTGGCCCCTAGTGAGCCCTTTCACACACACTGCTCCACCATAAAGCGGCATGATTGCAATCAGGCCTGCAAACAGGGGTCTGTCCCCCAAGAGGCCGAGGGGGGCTGATTTGGAGTGACGGACGGGGGGGGGGGGGGGGGGGGGTTATACAGAGCTCTGCTGGAGGCGGGCTGTGCTTGATCAATAGCTCGCCTCTGCTGGCAGCCAGGCAGCACCAGGCGGGACCACGTCACGCTCTCCGGAAACATCCGCGTCATGTGGCACCTGTGTGTGTGTGTGTGAGGGAAGGGAGAGATCAAGCAAGACACCGAATGAGGGTCAGAGGGATGGCGTGCGTGTGTCTCTGTGTGTGTATGTATGTATGTTCTTCTGTTGGGGAGTAATTAGCTCTCTGACTTAAGTCATTAATGATGTGCTGCAGCCCTGGGTCCATCCAGTTATAAATAGACACCGAAATCCTTTCAGGGTAATTATTTTCGATGTGTTATTCACCTGCATCTGGAAGGAACATCTGGATATGCATAAGTTCTTACATGCTCATCAGCACATTGTGAAGGTAACATGCCGGCACACACGCACCCATTCATACCCAGGCAGCACCTAAATGCTAAGCCGATACTCTCAGTATCATTCATCATGCTAAACTCTGACCTCAGTCCACTATCCTACACTGAACACTAACTCATTCCCTAACGGGGCACACCTGATTTACACATCATGTCAAAACGTATCACTGGACGCGTTAATATTTTATGTTCAAGGGTCACCAGATATAGAAACAGGTCATTTTCTGTCAGGTGAAGGACTATCCTAGCAGAAAATGACCTGTTTCTATATCTGTTCCTTTGGCAGTATGTTTCAGTGTGTCTCACCATGTATGTCTGTCATTGATGGTGTGTTTTAAATGTGCGAAAGTGAGTGTGTGTCTGTCACTGTGACAGTGTGTTAGTGCATTGATTTGAAAATCGGGTGTCTACGTAACAGCATTGTGTGTGCATGTGTGTGTGTGAGAGAGAGAGAGAGAGAGAGAGAGAGAAACAGGTTGGGTCTGTGACTGATGCAAGCTCTCAGTTACAAAGACGAAGTAACACTGAATGGAAGATTTCTTTCCCTAACGGTCTAGTGCTTTCCCTCTCTTAGACTTGCGGTTGCCAGGACAACAGGAGAGAGGAGAGCTGGCTCCCCCTGTAGGCTAGCAGAGGGAAAGACCCAAACTTCCTTAGTGTCTGGGGCAGTATTGTGTGCCTTGCACAGTCCATCCCTAGCTAACGCTGCTATCCAAAGGTAGCCATCTGCACTGTGACTGAGACCGGCACGCTGATTTAGCAAGCTGCCCTTTAAGGTGCGGTGTTAATGCTTAGTGCTCACTGTAGTTACACTCAGCCTTCCATCATTTGTAGACAATTCACAACTGTTTCTGGGATGAGTGTCATTTTTCCCACAATTCCCCCTTAAAAACAGCCTTGCTGCCATCATAATTTTAGAGGAAGCGTGTTTCAGACATTCCAGGATAAGGGCTTAGAAAATGCATGCATGGATGGATGTTTTAGAGTTAAAAAAATGGATAGATCCCGAAAACAATCCTTCATAGGCCTTGTGTGTGTCATGCAGACTCTTTTATAAAGATCATATTACAGAAAAGTCAACAGTGTCAGCGAGTTGATATTGGTGCTTTGTAATTATACAGTTCAAATGATAATTACGTCCGCAGACACACAGTCTCTGTAGTTATGCTTCTTTATAAGATATCGAGAGCTTGCCCCAGCCACAGTAAAAATCTGGAAGGTTTTTCTATGATCTTGCCTCAAAACAAAACACCTCATACTGCAAATTTAGCTATTTCATTTGGTATTTTTAAAAGGCAATTAAGTTAATATGATGAAGCAACTAATAATGATCATTCCACCATATAATTTTTAGTCGATGATTTCTTCCTAGTAAACACGTCCGAGGGCCGAGTGTTTGATGTGATATGCTCCTCGAACATCATATGCACGCATCTCTGTGCTTCCTGATACACCACTTATAGATGTGGCCTTATAAACTCCCTTTCCAAGCAATTTTTATTCTTTAATTTCTGTGGAAGTAGCAATGAGCCTCCAGCTAATTAGCCTGTAGATGTTGATTTTTTCAGTTTTATTTTAGGTTTTCGTAGGGGATCTTCCCCAACACCGCCGGCACCCCTCCCACATCACATCCCCCATATGTCAGCCCCTCAGAGGGGCAGGAGCTGGAGAGGGCCGAGGCCTTCTGGCAGGGTGGGGGTGGGGGTTGGGGGAGCGGACATCGATAACCATCGATGTGCCACACTGCACCAAGACAGTCGCTGCACAAACAAGTCAGTGGGGGAGGGTAGGTGGGGGAGGCAGGGATGGAGATAGTGAGAAAAGCCTTAGTCATCTGCAAAGTGCTCTACAGGGCAACCAGGGGGACATAGCCTGAGGTTCCAGACGGGCACAGCCCAGCTGGTTCGCGGTTCCAGACCTGCACAACCCGGTCGGCCCACGGTTCTACATGCATAGAGCCCTGCTGGCCCGTTTGCAGACATCACGGGCAGGGACAGCCGGTGTCAGCAGCCTAACGAGGAACCGTGGCTTGTGCAGGTGGGTAAAGCTTCCCACGCACGCAGCCTCCATCATCCATAGAAATTCTTTATCAGCCTGAGGGAGCTGAGCTCCACGGCTGGGGTTTTGTCTACAAGAGAGTCTTCTGAGAGGCTCCCTCCCTGTAGGGGTCGCCAGAGCAGTGCTTCTCAACCTGGGCTTTGTGAACTTGGTTACTTTCACTAACCACTAAATGAAATTTAGCATTTAGGACCTTCCTTATGAAGGTAGGCTGCAAACCGGTAGCATTAATAGTAGACTTTGTCACCAATAGGAAGGGCAGATATTTTTACAGGTCATGGTTCTCAGAAGGAGTCCAAAGGGCCACCAGAAAGGTCAGGAAGCCCCACTCTGGTAATCTGTGCTCACCTATTAGATTGAGGCACAAAATGCCACAGACACGGTTCACGACTGTGCCGTCTTCTGGTTCAGACACTCGGGACCACACAGTCTTCTTGTTCAAAGACACAGCTTGTGACCGCACAGTCTTCTATTTCAAAGACACAGCTTGTGACCGCACAGTCTTCTGGTTCAAAGACACAGCTTGTGACCGCACAGTCTTCTGGTTCAAAGACACAGCTTGTGACCGCACAGTCTTCTAGTTCAAAGATACAGC
This sequence comes from Paramormyrops kingsleyae, assembly GCF_048594095.1. Taxonomy (NCBI): domain Eukaryota; kingdom Metazoa; phylum Chordata; class Actinopteri; order Osteoglossiformes; family Mormyridae; genus Paramormyrops; species Paramormyrops kingsleyae. The sequence continues at coordinate 21,360,998 of NC_132809.1, read as the reverse complement.
TTGTGACCGCACAGTCTTCTATTTCAAAGACACAGCTTGTGACCGCACAGTCTTCTGGTTCAAAGACACAGCTTGTGACCGCACAGTCTTCTGGTTCAAAGACACAGCTTGTGACCACACAGTCTTCTGGTTCAAAGACACAGCTTGTGACCGCACAGTCTTCTTGTTCAAAGACACAGCTTGTGACCGCACAGTCTTCTTGTTCAAAGACACAGCTTGTGACCGCACAGTCTTCTATTTCAAAGACACAGCTTGTGACCGCACAGTCTTCTATTTCAAAGACACAGCTTGTGACCGCACAGTCTTCTGGTTCAAAGACACAGCTTGTGACCGCACAGTCTTCTTGTTCAAAGACACAGCTTGTGACCGCACAGTCTTCTGGTTCAAAGACACAGCTTGTGACCACACAGTCTGCCGTGTGCTGTAGCTGTCATTTTACAGCATTGAATAAAAATAATTCTAATTGCCTTGACTCAGAGTACATCGTCTGATTAAATCAGGCTTCTCCTGTACTGAAGCGAGAGACATTAATCATGGTTAATCCATCTAGTTCAAAACATATTTATGCAAAATACTTTATGTTTAGAATCATATTTCTGTGTGTAATTTAGTTGATGTAAAATCTATTCATTATTAAGACGTAGGGACAACGTGACAAGATGTTATATATATTGAAACTATCAAAGGTAACAGGCTACATAATATGAAGGCAGTGTGTGTGTGTGTGTGTATATATATATATATATATATATATATATATATGTATGCATAGACAGAGAGTATTGTGGAAACGTCATAGGCTGTTAAAGAAAATATTTTAAATTATTTATTTGGGCAGAAAATGCATATTTGCTCAGAAAAAAACATAACATTAGAATATATGCAAGTGGCCAGTAACAATATAAAAGTAACAAGAATTTCTTCTGTTCTCCAAAACATTACTGATGTCTAGTTGGATGGATAGAAGATCACCGCTTCAGTTCCCAAACCACTCCTCAGAGGCACAACAGCTGTTGTATTTAAATTACATAGATCCACCACTAGCAGTCTTAATCTGTTAATTAGATAACTAACTTGATGAGGTGTTGATTAGCCAAAGATGGTATGTTAGGGGTCGAGTCAGCAAATACATGGGTGTATTGGATGGTCGCTGCAAATACTGGGGCGACTTTAGGAAAAATAGCCCCACTGACACAATTTGATAGACATAATATCATAGTTTTCCACCAAGATGAATATTATTTAAACATCATTTTCTTTGGCAGATAAAGACCTTTGTATAATACTGTTTATCACTGAGAATAATCAGGTTAAAGGGGCAGTTCACCCCAAAATTTTAAAAAAAGAAACATATTCCTTAGATGCTGTAGTGCTATCTGTCCATCTAGATTGTTGTGGTGAGAGTTGTCTGCCTTTGGAGATATCAGTAGAAATGTCGGCCTTTTCTCGAATGTAATGGGACTGAATGATATACTTTCTGTGGTGATTAAAGCGGCATTTAAAAAACTCCTCCTACCGGAAATTATGACCCGGTTACTCAAGATAATCCACAGTTTCATTTAGGAACGATTTTCTTTCTACGGAACTCCACACACCAACCGTATCACCACGCCGAAGTTAGCGCCGGGGTGCTCATGACAACGTGACCTGGTGTAAACATCAATGTAAACATCGTCCTCCTCGGCTGCGCGCTAACGTTAGCTCAGCCAATGAGCCGATGAGCCGGACTGGGGTTAGGGACAGCAGCGCGGGGTGCAGTGTGTGTGTGATGTGGGCCGCAGGCGTTCGGGAACCCAGAATTACATAACACAGGTAGGTTTATAACACCTAAAAAAAAAACAATTCACAGGTCCAGGCGCTCAGGAAGTACAGGCAAGGTAGCAGTAGGCTGCCTTTGTTCCCGGGGAATGGATGTGGGTGTGGTCACGCGGTGGTCTGGCCTGGGTGTGGTCACGCGGTGGTCTGGCCCGGCTGGCAGGTCTGCCCTCAGGTCATCACTGGTCCATTAACATTTTCTCAATGGGTGGTTTGAGGAACATGAGGACAGAGTTACTTTTCAAGCCCCCTCCCCCAACACCACGTATGCATCTCCTACAGTAGGTGGACCTACATACATTTCATAGACCAGTAAAGTAGGCAGTGTGGGACTGATGGGGTGCCAGCCGTAAAATCTGCAGGGGGGGGCGCGAGGTGAAACCAGGCCTGAATTTTACTATTTTTCTTTCTCAGTGTGGGGCACTGCATTATATTTTTCAAAAAGGGACATATATGGGGAGGAGGGCAGACTCGGATTCTGGTACCGCAGACCAGGTGTTAGGAAGCCCTGTCCAATCGCATGGGGCCACTCAGCTGTGTCACCACTGAATCCATGTTAATTGAACAGACTCTGTGTTGATTATCCATACAGGACAGTTGCAGCGCAGGCAATTCTGGACTCCGTGTGATGTCACATCAATGCTTCCAGTCTGTGATCGATTCATACCCCTGTCTTCTCAACCATTAGCTGTATACCCTCACATCTTCAGCCCCCCCCCCCCCCCCCCATGTGTAATGTTTGCACTGCACCGGGTTTCCTCCCTGTTCATGGAGTTTGGTGACTTTTTCGTAGAATTTGTGTGTGTGTGTCTGTGTGTTGCAGTGTGTGTGTCTGTGTGGCAGTCTGTGTGTCTGTGTGTTGCAGTGTGTGTGTCTGTGTGTGGCAGTGTGTGTCTCTGTGTGTTGCAGTGTGTGTGTCTGTGTGTGGCAGTGTGTGTGTCTGTGTGTGGCAGTGTGTGTGTCTGTGTGGCAGTCTGTGTGTCTGTGTGTGGCAGTGTGTGTGTCTGTGTGTGGCAGTGTGTGTGTCTGTGTGTGGCAGTGTGTGTGTCTGTGTGTGTGTCTGTGTGTTGCAGTGTGTGTGTCTGTGTGTGGCAGTGTGTGTGTCTGTGTGTGGCAGTGTGTGTGTCTGTGTGTTGCAGTGTGTGTGTCTGTGTGTGGCAGTGTGTGTCTGTGTGTTGCAGTGTGTGTGTCTGTGTGTTGCAGTCTGTGTGTGTGTGTGGCAGTGTGTGTGGCCGTGTGTGTGTCTGTGTGATGCAGTGTGTGTGTCTGTGTGTGTTGCAGTCTGTGTGTGTGTGTGTGGTAGTCTGTGTGTGTGTGTGGCAGTGTGTGTGTCTGTGTGTGGCAGTCTGTGTGTGTGTGTGTGTGGCAGTGTGTGTGTCTGTGTGTTGCAGTGTGTGTGTGTGTGTCTGTGTGTCTGTGTGTTGCAGTGTGTGTGTGTGTCTGTGTGTGTGTGTCTGTGTGTTGCAGTGTGTGTGTCTGTGTGTCTGTGTGTGGCAGTGTGTGTGTCTGTGTGTTGCAGTGTGTGTGTTGCAGTGTGTTGCAGTGTGTGTGTGTGTGTGTGTGTGTGTGTGTGTGTGTGTGTGTGTGTATACCCTGCAGTAGACTAGCATCCCATCCTAGGAAGTGTTAAAGCAGATCTATGCTTGGACACCCTCCTGATTACAGACTGCATGGTACAATGTACTAACATCCATCCCCTCCCCCCTCCTGCAGGACAGCCCACGCACGGGGAAAGGCGGAGGCGGCAATGGGAGCAGCCCAGAAGGCCCAGGAGGAGTGCCGACTCGCTAGGGTCACTGCCAAAGAATTCTCCCCCTCCTTTCAGCACCGCGGAAACGGTCAGTCTGCTGCCGCCATGGCAGCCATCGTCGCGGCAGAGTGGCACACCCGGCCGTCCCCCCCCCACAGGGGAGGCCGAGCCAATGTCCACAGGCCGCCCACTAAACGGGCGTCGGCCTGTTGCCTTAGTTACCAGGCACTGGGGTGCTCAGGAGCGCCCTCTGAGCTATTCGGGCCTGAGGGTGATCCCCGTGCTCGGCCCCCCCCCCCGCCCCGCCGCACATCCTGCTCTCGCAGTGGGGGGGTGCTCCCTGTGAAACGCGGCAGATGCTGAAATTCATTTTCTGTCTGTCTCTGCCTCTTATGGCTGATATCCCCTCTTTCTCCTCTGTTCCCCCCTTCCATCACTCCGTCCTTCCTTCCGCTTCTGCTTCCATCCACATCATGCTGATGACTGGCTAAATGTTGCCATTGTCTGTCCGAGGTGGTGGATCATTTCCAGCCCTGTCTAATAGGCTCATCCGCTAATAGGATTAGCCAGACCCTCCTTAGCCAGCCCCCACCCAGTCCCCGCACACTCCTGCAAACCTATACCTCATCTCACAGAAGTCACATGATTCCTCTAATCATCAGTAATTGGCTAAAATGTTTTGGTGTTAACATGCTTATGGAATTACTCATAAACAGGGACACATGGACAGACAAAGGCGTGCACACTCATGGCCTTACACTACACACACACTGTTCATTTTGTGCGGCCTCCTAATATACTGTAATATGCTAATACCTAAGATATTGTCCCTAAGTTCCAATAGATAAAAACTCTGGCAGTGTGAGAGTTTCCCAGACTGTTTATTTGAAAGTAAAAGTTCACACACACATGCACACCTATGGGCAATTTAGTAACCACACACAGATTAATGTATCTATATCTCTCCATTCATTTCTATGGGAAAACCCTAATCCCAGCAATGACAACCTTAACCGCTACCCAGCCCTCACCTTAACCATAAGTAACCAAACAAAATACAAGGCTGTTGGCATTTTTCCTTTTTTGATAGCATTCACAAGAGTTTTACACAACTGAGTTTCCCATTGTGGGGACCAAAGAAAATGATTAAAATAAAGGGTTACACTGTGGGGCCATTTGATGAAAGTGCTAACTGTTAACCACAAGCTTCACTAGCAAAACTACAAAACATTTTTTTTTCACAGAATAACAGGAGTTAATAAGCAACTTTTTATAAATCATTCCCTCTGCACTCCTGTAGACAGCACATGTTTATTTACCTACAGGAAGATGACTTACGGACAGACAGACTTACAGCCCAGACCTGGAGCTCTCACTCACCAAACACAGTACAGACCGGGAGCTCTCACTCACCAAACACAGTACAGACCGGGAGCTCTCACTCACCAAACACAGCCCAGACCGGGAGCTCTCACTCACCAAGCACAGCCCAGACCGGGAGCTCTCACTCACCAAGCACAGCCCAGACCGGGAGCTCTCACTCACCAAGCACAGCCCAGACCGGGAGCTCTCACTCACCAAGCACAGCCCAGACCGGGAGCTCTCACTCACCAAGCACAGCCCAGACCGGGAGCTCTCACACACCAAACACAGCCCAGACCGGGAGCTCTCACTCACCAAGCACAGCCCAGACCGGGAGCTCTCACTCACCAAGCACAGCCCAGACCGGGAGCTCTCACACACCAAACACAGCCCAGACCGGGAGCTCTCACACACCAAACACAGCACAGACCGGGAGCTCTCACACACCAAACACAGCCCAGACCGGGAGCTCTCACACACCAAACACAGCCCAGACCGGGAGCTCTCACACACCAAACACAGCACAGACCGGGAGCTCTCACACACCAAACACAGCCCAGACCGGGAGCTCTCACTCATCAAGCACAGCCCAGACCGGGAGCTCTCACTCACCAAGCACAGCCCAGACCGGGAGCTCTCACACACCAAACACAGCCCAGACCGGGAGCTCTCACTCACCAAGCACAGCCCAGACCGGGAGCTCTCACTCACCAAGCACAGCCCAGACCGGGAGCTCTCACACACCAAACACAGCCCAGACCTGGACCTCTCACACACCAAACACAGCCCAGACCGGGAGCTCTCACTCACCAAGCACAGCCCAGACCGGGAGCTCTCATTCACCAAGCACAGCCCAGACCGGGAGCTCTCACTCACCAAACACAGTACAGACCTGGAGCTCTCACTCACCAAACACAGCCCAGACCGGGAGCTCTCACTCACCAAGCACAGCCCAGACCGGGAGCTCTCACACACCAAACACAGCCCAGACCGGGAGCTCTCACTCACCAAACACAGTACAGACCTGGAGCTCTCACACACCAAACACAGCCCAGACCTGGAGCTCTCACTCACCAAACACAGCCCAGACCGGGAGCTCTCACTCACCAAACACAGCCCAGACCGGGAGCTCTCACACACCAAACACAGCCCAGACCGGGAGCTCTCACTCACCAAACACAGCCCAGACCGGGAGCTCTCACTCACCAAACACAGCCCAGACCGGGAGCTCTCACACACCAAACACAGCACAGACCGGGATCTCTCACTCACCAAACACAGTACAGACCTGGAGCTCTCACTCACCAAACACAGCACATCTGAAGTGTTTTTAGAACCAAACATAATGCTTCATTTTATGAGTTTGATTGGGACAATAAGGCAGCCTTTCCTAACGATAGAGTTAGAATCATACACATGCTGCCCATAAGACGCTTTGCCCACTGAACAGCTGGCAAAGGCAGAAGATGGAAGGCAGCACAGGATGCAGCTCAGTTCACTCATCAGATAAAATGACAACAGCTGTTTTGAAAGTCATGTCTCTCTCAATGTTGCATTTGCAGATTCACACGAAAGCCTAATCTGTTTCTTGGAGATGGAATCAATCGAGTCTAATTAGATTTGTAATAGTTCCCTTCAAGATAAAAGGTCAAAGGGCAAATTCCGAGCTGCATGCAGATGACGTAAAATCACCTCGAGCTTCATTGGCATTGTTACCGGAGGTACTACAAAATACATTTTGGTATTTAACAAACTGTCACAACAGGGGATATAGTAATGGAGAAGTAATGGAAACAGTACTGGATTGCAGAAAAGCAATCAAAAATAATTTTACCAATCATGAATGTGATCAAATCAAATCAAATGTGTTTTTCATGTATTGTTGTCTTTAGAAAAACAAGGCAAACAAGTTGTTATTTAATGCACAATGTATATTCGGCAAAAGGGAAAAGATTATTGTTTTATCACTGTGACTGTGATATAGTGCCACCATGGAAATTTGTTTTACTGAGTATATATCATTCCAAAGGGCCAGCAATGAGAGGTTTACATCCTCTAAAACACCATGTTGAATGGTTGATATCCCACAGTATACCTTGTGATGGGTTCATCCTTCTGTCCATCTCCTGTGCCTGACACCTGAACCCTGTGTGAGCTCATCATTTAGTCTGCAACTGTCCATGATTTCTGTGTCAACAAGAACATGTTATTGGACCAATAATGCAACATTACATCAGCAGCGTGTTACACCAACACCACAACCTTACATCAAGAACACAATTTTACATCACAAACACAATTTTAGGCCTGAAATGCAACTTTCTATCAATACCACAACCTTACATTAGAACACAGTCTTAAATAACTATATGGACCAAAAACCATATTTCGATAGTTTTAGGTGGAATGGCGATACCCTGTATAAGGTCACACATTCGATCAATTTAGGCACTCGACTTAAGTTGCATGTTTTTGCACATTGGAAGGAAACTGGAGGATCCACTGAAAAGTCACACACACACACAGGATGAACATGCAAACTCCACACACCCAAAACAGCAGTGTGAGACAACAGCGCTAACCACTGCACCACTGCGCCACACTCATTTTATACGCTTGCACGATGTGCAGTGTCAATGTTGACATGGCATTTCATGCACATGCAATTGTGAAATCGCAAGGACCACTGGGTTTAAACCATCAGCTTCATTACACACAGCAGTTGTTTGTTGGCACAACTAACAGCACCACCAACCCATCTGACAGACTCTGTTAGTAAATAAGTTCTATTTGGCTATATAGTTAATTTTCAACTGCTAAATTTAGCCAAAACTTGAAATATCGTAATGTGATCTTTGTCCAGTATCATTTAGCCCTAACACACAATACGATCACAAAAAAATAATTCATTCTAATGGTTATATGTACTGTATTATGCAAAACGATGCAGCTAAGCGACGGGGCTAACCTTTGTTTAAGCACAGACTATATTGACACACAAGAATCGTAGAAAGTAAATTAAGCAAAGTATTTGAAGGCAAAGGCAGGCTAGGCTACTGTAAGAGGCTAAATGGGACATATTTATGGCTAACCTCACATTATTGGGTGAGTCCATCAAACTTTAATATCTTCTTTTAAGATGTATTTGCACTGTAGTCGTGCTCTGTTGATATTTAAGTTCTGCCTTGTAATACTGACAGACGACTGCATTTTCATTCACTTTTAACGTGAAGTGCAGCCACACAAATTAAGCTTTCGGTCTTTATGTGGATCCTCATCTTCTATGCGTCATCTCACCGTTTTGCCTAGTAACAGAGAAGGAATAATTTAATCAATAATTTTTAATAATGGAGTTTAATCGAGTAATTATGACATGGGTATTTTCTATGAAGTGGGCAAAATGTAAGATGTCACATGTAAGATGTCACAAACGCTTCTAAGAAGACAGAGTGCGGTCAAAATAAAATGCAAATACAGGGTTTCCTTCCCTCTTTGCAAATATACAACTACTGTCTATGAAACTACATTTCATTATTGCAAACATAATTCTCAAGACAAAAATAAAAAATGCCTGTGTTGCATGGGTCCAGTAAAGCAGCCTCAACATAAAACCCTTTCACACCACTCTCTACCCACAGCTTTATTCTAGTCAGTTTGTAATATTGCTCTTAAAACAGAAGGTGAATGTTTACGGACGAAAAAGCTAAAATATACAACCTATCTGGCAAATGGTTTAAAAAAAGAAGCATGACAATCATTGAGAGTATTCTTAGTAAGTTATTACTCTTCAAAAAAATAAATATTGCAAGTCATATTTTTAACCTGTGAGCTATCTGTCAATGTTTTTAAATGAAACGAATCAGGTAACAATGGTATCCCCCCCCCCTTTCCCCTCCATCAGCTTCCCCGTGAGACACCGCTAACTGAATGTTTTGACTTTGGCTGTGAATTCTGGGATTCTGTGCAAAGTCACAACTGAAGTGCTTGCTTTGTTTACAACCAGGAAGGAATGTTATTGTTTTCTATTTAAAATCTTTAATAGAGCCCTAATTTTAATGCACAGTAAAAGTATATCCATATAAATGGTATGTATCATTGTATACCTTTTTGAAAATATACCGTAGATATACCGTAAAAATCTGATATACCACCCTGCCCTACCTTATACGAAATAAGCAACCCATCAAAAAGAACACAACCTTACAAAAACAGCAAAATACCAGACCAGAAACACATCCTTATATCAATACCTCCTTAAATCAACAACACATTACATAAACACAACCTTACATCAAGAACACAAATTTACATCAGTAAAACAACCGAACATCTTGAACATGACCTTTTGACAACAACATAAAGTTACAGCAAAACTATGGCCATGTCAACTGTTTCTCATTGGAGCAAATCCAAATAATAGCATGTGTAACCAAGCTATAACGACAAGCCTAAAATGTGGGCTTGGATGCTGCCTAATTATCCAGTATCCGTGTGGGCAGATGCATTGCTGTAAGCTGTCAGTATACTGCTGGTCCCGCATTTGTATCACTGTATTCTGACTTCCTGACGTCTCCGCAGAGCTAGTCAGCAGTGGACCTGCGAGCTAGCACCCTGCTATTCACTCAGTCTGTTAGCATGAAACGCTAAAGCTTGATTGGTGGTTGTTCGTAGGTGGAGCTTATGCTATGGCCTACAGATGTGGCCTAGCATTTAGACCTTTGCGTGGTCTGTGTGGCCATGATGTGTAGTTACATTTCTGGGAGTGGCGTATGTAGGATGTGATGTAGGATACATAGCTACGCCATGCCTACATTGTACTGGCAGCATTAATTCTATGCACAACCATCCATCAGCTTAAGCACCATGTTGTCCTTCTGTGATGCTTCCTGCATTTTCACACCTCCCTGCCTCACCCTGTCCGTCAGGAGTGGAGTGTCAAAGGCCAAAGCACCAGAACTCGAGTGAGAACGACATAGAGGTGATTTCCAGCGGCACGCCTGACAGCCCTGAGCTCTACATGAAGGGCACCACGCCACCCGACCTGACGCCCGACCTAAGCCCTGCACCCAGCCGGCCTTCCACACCCCCCTGCAGCCCACCCAAGCCCACCCACCGCGCCAAGAACGCCCGCTTTCTGCGGCAGAGTGCGGTGGACGACGAGCGAGGCACCGCTGAGATCCAGGTGCTGATGGAAGGGCGGGGTGGAGGTGGCGAGTACTTGCGTCCCAACAGCTGGGGCGAGGACAAGCACTCATCCGGGGGCGGGGGCAGCAGCAGGGGGGGCAGCCGGGGCAGTAGCCGCTCAACGACCCCCTCGGTGCAGGACGAAACACGGCTGCCGCGCACCAATGGCCACAGGCACGCCCCGTCCAACCACAAGCCCAGAGAACATGCCTCGTCCAATCACAAGCCCCGGGAGCGGTGGGCAGACTGCCCCACGGTGGCCTGGACTACGCAGCGGGCTCTCAGTGAGAGCCTGGCCCACTCGCGGCTGCTGGAACAGGATGAGGAAAAGCTGAGCAACTACGAGATGGAGATGAGACCCCTCCAGCCCATGGACTCGTCCTTCCAGAAGCACTACGGGCCGAGTGAGGAGCGGCACGGGCACGCAGAGCCCCGCCCCCACACGCTGCACAGACTGCAGCCCAAAAGCCGCGAGGCCCGGGAGGCCCGGGATGGGGTGCGGTCCCCCGGTGCCCGTGAGGCCCGGAACGGGGACCCGGACTCAGTGCAGAAGCTGGACAGCCTGCGTGCCGGGGGGGAGGTGCTGGAGGGGAGACCCTTGCGCCGGGACCTCACGCTCTCCCCCCCACAGAAATCCTCCCCCATTGCACTAGAACACGACGAGGAGAACCTGGTCCAGCTCAAGTCAAACTCGGTGAGTGAGCAGTTGGGGACTGAGGGACTGGATTTAGCGTGTGGCAGGATAGTGAGCACACTCTAGGTGCCCAGGGAGCTGAGTGGGGTGAAACAGAGGCAGGATGATGAAGCGGGACTGTCAGACACCCCCACCCCCACCAGAAAGCTCTCCGATAACAATCTGCACCCCTCGGTGCAGCCCGCTGGGCCGACCCAATCCGACGCATTCTGCGGCTGCACTGCAGACCCAGTACAGAGAGGAGTCTGATTGTAGCGGGGTATCCGGAGAGCCCGGGCGTTCCCTATGTCCACGTGGGGTGGCGGGGGCTGAGTGGGGGCTCACAGCCACCCACTCTCAAAGCATCCCTCAGCAGCATGCTCACACGCACGTAAACACACACAGACAAACGCAGAATCCAGTGCAGAGCCACCTCCTCACAGATGCCCTGTTTGTCTTCTGCCTGCTGCAGAGAGCCTGAAAAAGACACTGTGAATGAGCTGCTCTGCTGTATATGTGATCTATATAAGGGACGGGGGTCCTATGTATATCCCATGACCCCCTCATGATCCCCGGCTGCTGCTTGTTCACCACCCCACCCCCCCCCACACACACACACACACACACGCTCACACACCTGTGCTCTTGGTGCGTAGCTCCATCCACGGTCTGCTGTGCCTCACACTCCTTAGTAACAGCAGATTGGCACAGTGGCCCTGTCTGCAATGCAGCCCCTCCATTGGCTGCCTGGCGCTCTGTTGCTAGGGAACAGCTTATGCCTTGCTCTGCCAGGAGCCAATCAGCCTGCAAGCAAGGGTGCCTGGGGAGTGGGGGTTGTTTGCAGCAGATAAATGCAAGCAATGCAGCACTCTTGTATAAGGCACACTCAAGAGCAAACACGTAGGTCCACATATCACACACACGCAGGTCCACATATCACACACATACAGGTCCACATATCACACACACGCAGGTCCACATATCACACACACGCAGGTCCACATATCACACACATGTAGATCCACATGTAACACACACATTTGACACACACGCAGGTCCACATATCACACACACGCAGGTCCACATATCACACACACGCAGGTCCACATATCACACACACGCAGGTCCACATATCACACACACATAGGTTCACATTTCACACACATGTAGATCCACATATCACACACACATGTAGATCCACATATCACACACACATTTGACACATGCAGGTTCACATATCACACACACATTTCACACACACACGCAGATCCACATATCGTATGGACATACAGGCCCAATTATTACACATACAAGCTTTTACACAAATTAACATACCATACACATATATCAGTCACTCACACACATAGTAGCACAGGCTGTTCTCCTGTGTTCATGTCAGGTCACTGTGCTGGTCATTGTGCTGGTCGTTGTGTGTGGGTTAGCCCTGCTGCAATGGTGACATGAGGTCACTCCAGGCAGACCAGTCTCTGGGCATTCCCTGGGATCCTGGGTTTTCCCATCACAGCCAGCAGAATGGCGAGGTTATCAGGGAAACCTGGGATTCTCAGCCATACAGGCCAGGCCCCCTAACAGGGGAGAGCCCTGGGGAAGACCTGGCATCTGCCAAGTTAGGCTGAATTTCCTAGGATAGAGCAAGGCGGCCATGGCTGTTCTCTGTCCAGCTGTGACGCCCTGTCCAGTCCCACTCCATCAAGCTCAGCCCCATCCCACCCAGCACCGCTCCACCCCACACCACCCCAACCTGCCCAGCTTTGCCCCACCCCACCCTGTACAGCACTACCTCACCCTGCCCAACTCTACCCCACCCCAGCTCAGCCACACCCAGTCCTTCCCCATCCCACCTGTGTTCTTGGAGGCTAGGAATAGTGTAACAAAGGGTGGTGATGAGGGACATACAGATGCACATGGGCAATGGGACTCCCAGGGATGAGCTGCCAGGCCTCTCCTCGAGGAGAGCTGAGCGGCAGTCATGTGCCGAGTGCCTGGCCTGAGTGGGAGCAGGGGAACCGCGGGGGCAGCCACGCGTTGCCGCGGTGATCGCTTGTGGCCAGGCAGGAGCAGTGCCCAGCTGAACGTGTGATGTGAGGGAAGAGGTGTGCCAGTGAGTGTGTGTGATGCACTGGGGGAGGACAGCGGGCGCACTAACACTCTCCTTCTCCCTCCCCCTCTCTCTCTCCCCCACACAGGGCTCCAGCTCGATTCTGGTTGTCATGGTGATTTTGCTCAACATCGGAGTTGCCATTTTGTTTATTCACTTTTTTATTTAAACAATGTATTGCCTATTAATTATTCTTATTATCTATACTATTATTATGAATTGATATGAATATTATCATGACTATTCACCCGTTGCCCGTTTTGATGACAAATACTTCTATAACGAATAAGACGCTAAAAATAAACTCGAAGAAGACGGCATACCTAGGAAGCTCCTGCCATTAAAACCTGGACACAGCAGAATTCTCGCTCAGCTCCCCGCCCCCTCCCCCCCCACCTCACCATTCCAGAGCCTGCATTCCTCCTAAGTTGGGATTCACTATAAGTCACTAATGATACTATGCTACTCGCTGTTCTTGTTCGAGCCCTTCCTTACCTGCCTGTTTGCTCTGCTGATGATGTGGGTGTTTTGTTTTTCCTTTTTCTTCTTTTTTTCATTTGTCACTTTTCGGCTCAGTTCCGCTGAGAGGTGAACACGCCCTTAGCAGCGGCAGGCATGGGCCTGTTCAGCGCTTTCATGCTGCGGCACCAACATCCACGTCACTGGCATCCACGTCACCTTCCACTCACCCCTGTGATTCCCTGCAGACCCCCGACCAGTGCTGGCCCACTACTGGCTCATCGCCTCCAGGCAGAGTGCCCCCCCCCCAAAGAGAGAAAACACCACAACCCACCTTCCCCCAAACCCCATATACCCTACCACCAAACTTAAAGGATCACGGCCCCCCCAATAAAAATGATTTTCCTACATTATGCCCCCCAGTGAAATATGGCAAGCATGTGAGGGCATCAGTGGGTAACCGTGGAAGACACTTAAAACAGGGCTACAAACTTTAAACGTATGCAACAGAAGGCTAGGCTGAGGACTAAGGGCTGCACTGATGCGTGCTTTCAGCACGGAGACACAGAGACCCGGGAACATTTTCTCACTATGATGGCTGGACGCCCTGCAGATGCTCATGGGCCCCCCGCCCACCCCGCCCATCCACCCACTCACCTCGTGGTTTGATCTCCCTGTGCCCCAGCGGTCGTGCGAGTAGCAGTTCGTGAAAGTCTACTGCACCCATCCCACCCCCCACCCACCCACCCACCCATGTCCGTCCACTTAGCTAGGCCCGTTGGCCCCACCCACTCTACGCTCAGCATTATAATGAGACAATGTTTCAGCCAATCGGCAAGCCGCAACACGTTGGAGTGACACGCTGGGTGAACGACGCTGCCACGCCCACGCAGAGTTCAGAGACTGTTACGTTTCAACCGCTGCTTTCAAAACAACTTATTTACTGAAAAAAAGAAAAAAAAAATTTTTTTAGCTATTTGCAAGACGTCTGAAAAAACGCCAACTGCCTTGTTTTTTAAGAGTAAAAAATTGCATGCTCACGTATGTTTTAGTTTTGTATAGATAAAATATTTAAAATAAATCTCTTCTAGTTTTGGAAGCAGTATAGGGTTGCAAAAAAAAAAAAAAAAACGGTTTTAAGTTCATCCCTAAGTAAAGATTAATCTTTTTGGGCTTTGCCAAGATGCTATTTATTGCAAACCTTCCCAAATGGGTCCATGCATTTAAAAAAAAGCAGATTCTTCCATGCGAATGAGTGTTCGTGGCCTGGACTGCATCCATCTGCAGCCGTAAAAACAGAAAAAGAAATAAGAAAAGTGTTTTTATTTTTTATAGCTGGCTTCCGAACAATGACTGTCGATGACACATTTTTATAGCATGTGTGTTTGGGACTTGTGCTCCCCTTTAGATCTCCTGCTCCCCCGCTGGCACCATCTACAGTCCGTGTATCTCCCCCATCCTCCTGTCTCTCTATTTAGCAAAAAAAAACTACGTTTGGCACCGAGCAGGAACAGAGGCTGGGTAAACACTCCTTGAGTAGTGTCCGCATGCCACACTTCAGTTCCCCGAGTCACCCGTGAACACCCCAGGACTGAAGGGATGGTAGATGGATGAAGCGACAACTATCTGCTCCTGTACTTTTACACCATCACCCCCCACCCCACCCCCCCTCCGGAATATTCATCACCCTGTGACATCATCGCATGCCCCAGCATGCCCTGTTCCTTTTCTCTTTTTTTAATTACTTTATTCATTTTTGGGGGCTTTGTTTTGTTTTGAATTATGTGGAGAAAATAATGAAAGTGTTTGAAAGTACCCGGTTCTTGTGTGGTTATTCCTGTGTCTTCTCAACCTAAATTACTAACCAACCAGCAGCTTGTAAGGTAATGCGCTCCATTTTCACTGATTTCCTGGAGAGTTAGGGTTAAAGGTCGGGCTGAGAAACAAAGAACCTTAGACATTTTCTGCGTGTGTGTGGCTTTCAGCAAACGAGAGAACAGAGGCGAAGGGAAGTAACAGAACAGGGAAAGATGCTGCGTCTTTAAGCCTTGCCCACAAGGGTGGGTCGCTACCATGGAAACCTTGATTCAGGATTGTGTTCCATCACATGAGGGGCAGGGCCAGACAAATGGGGGTGGGGTTTGTCTCCTGAGACCTCACGCTGCTCGATGAGTCTGCTCTGAAGAGAATGAGAAGAGGAATACAGAGTGAATACCAGCCACGTCTGTCTGAGAAAAAATACTTTTATGCAAAATCAACATTCATAAATAAATGTGTCTTTGTATTGCGTGAAATGATTCATATAACAGGAAAGTTACTGCCCCATTTTCCCATTCAGCTGCCAATAGCACATCAAGAAAAGCATGAGAACATTATCTGATCCCAGATCAGATTCCGTGAAGAGGGGGACATCTTGGATGGTGCGTATTAAAGGCTTCTGTGTGTACAGAGCTGGGCAAAGAGGCTGATCTGTGACATGCTAGAGTGGTGTGAGAAAGAGTGCTCATCACCACTGTACAGGATAGAGGCACCCCCCCCCCCCCCCGAAGACTCACCTCTTGGGGGGGGAGCATGACCCTGCATTCCTCCTAGGGAGGAACTCCCCCGGTTCTCCATTGCTCCCGATGCCCCTAAACCACTTTGATCCACAGTGATTACAGTAATAAAATCACCGCGCATTACCCAAGTTCAGCATCATCCAGCCATGAAGAGGGTTACATGCTGTTTCACTAAACCCACTTGTGGGGAGGGGGGTGGAATCTCACCCGAGGGGGTGGGCAGGCTTACCCAAAAACACACAGACGCCACTCTGTTACTGTTCACTGCCTTTTTACCAAACAGCGGCCGAACGAACTCGATATCCCAGCTGAAAGCCAGAAAGGTTATGTTTTTTAATGCTTCTATTCACTGCTTTCTGTATAAGCGGGTGGATGATGGATGCCTGGCTGTTAGACCAAGACAGCTGTTTGTTCAAAATGCACAACTATGATAGGCAATAAACATTTTATACAAATGAGTAAAATACTATGCTTCAGTACGTTAGCATAGCCTTGTTCTACGACAGCTCTTCTATAGACCTGCCTGATGCTGCTGGAAGGGACACCAATGAAATATTACACAACAGAAGTGACTGGAACAGCACGAGGCTCCGTGACAAGCCTTGGTGAGGGTGAGGGAGGTTCCACGTGTGACCAACGCTGACAGGAGGGGACCAGCTGGGAGAACGCAGAGATGGAGTGCCAACACCCTAATCGCCGGATTCAACTATCTACCCACAGCACCATGTCCACACGCACACACACGAGCGCACACACACACACAGGCGCGCACGTACGCATGCGTCTGCCCGCACACACAGCCCACCGAGACCCGACTGACGTGCGTTTGACGTTCACAGCCCCTGTTCCTAAAAAAAAGTACCTTTTCAGTTATTTATAAATTCTGCCTTCTTATAAATAGAATTTTCTTTAATGTGTTCGAAAAAGCCAGAAAAATGGGAAAGGGTATAGGAAAGAAAAGGAAGGGGATGGGAAAGGTGAGGAAGGGGATGGGAAAATAGGGAAAGGAAAGGACAGGAAGTGGATAAGAAAGGATTGGGAAAGGAGAGGAAAGGGATAGGAAAAGACAGGAATGGGAAAGGAGAGAAGAGACAGGGAAGGGTAAGGAAAGGAGAGGAAATGGATAGGACAAGATGGAAGGGAAAAAGAGAAGAAAGGGATAGGAAAAGATATGGATGGGAAAGGATAGGAAAGATAAAGGGAAAGGAGAGGAAATGAACAGGAAAAGATAGGGAAGGTAAAGGAGGGATAGGATGGGAAAGGAAAAAAGAGGAAAGGAAAGGAAAGGAGTGAAAGGGAAGAGAAGGCAAAGGATGTTGCCAGCATGGCCCACAGCTACCTCATCCATCTTCCAGCCCATCATCAATTATTCATCCCTTTTTTCCATCCCTTCACTCTTCTCCTCCATCGTTCTCCCGTGCTGGAAGCAGTCCACCCAAGGACATGGGTTCATTTGCCATCCCCTTCCACTTGCTAATAGTATGAAGAAAGTACCATTTGCGACAGGAAGGAATTGGGAAGAAAGGTAGCTCAGGAAACGGCAAGAGGCGACTCAAAGGTCCATAACCGCACTCCTGCTGAAATAAAAGCCGGCCCCTCCCCACAATCAGGACAGAGCACAAGCAGTCACCAGTCCTTCTAAAAACTTTATTGTACAGTAGAGACTAGTGTCAGACTGGCTACATGCACTCCAGTACACAATACAGAAAAAGCAACATGATGCGTTTCCAAAGAGAGAAACAGCAGGCAAAGATAGAGATAGAGGCCTCTTTGTGGGTCAGTATTTACAGATCTGGGCTCACAATGTACATGCATACTAAGAGGAACACAAATACATGAGCTCATTCACGCATATGCTCACACACACATGCAGGCACACAATCCCACGAAGGTCAGGACCGGGCTGCTCCCTCCTGCTCCTCGTAGGATACCTTCGCCATGGCCTGTCCCACCTTCAGCACCTTTTTGTCCTTGGCATCAGGACCCATGTTGGCCCGGGCCAGATGCAGCCAGTACGCTTCCGTGCGGGTCTGAAAGTCGGCTAACGTCTCGCCAGATTTCACCAGAGGATGTTCCTCTTCTAAAAGAGAGGATAGACTGTCAATGCTCCTGTTTCTGGACAATGCTGATAAAGCAAAGACTGCTGCTGTATCAACTGTATGCACAACTGCTACTTCTGCTCCGGCTGATCCTACTGGCAGTGTGACTGGTACAACTGGAACTGCTAATGCTGCTGCTAAAGCTACTGCTAATGCTATTGCTAACGCTACTGGCAACAATGCTCGTGCCAGTGCCGCCAGTTGTGGCACTGCCACTTCACTGCTACTATTTTTGCTACTGCTGGTTCTGCTGCTGTGCTTAGGTATGCTGCCACTGCGGACAGCCAGACAAGCGCAACTACTACTGCTTTCTCAGTCTTCCTCCATCTGTAGCTCCTGAAGCTCCCGCTGTCAGCAGCAGAACTCCTGGTGGCCAACAAGCTATAAAACATACCCAACGCCCAACAAGCCCATGTTATAGCCACTGCTACCAGGAGAGGCTGTACACAAAGCTCCTGGTTTACCAGCTTATTTATGAGGTGGCAGAGGAGGAGACAGACAGCAGAATAAAAATTCATCCTTCAGTGAATTTTGAGCAGAGGAACCATTATGGAGAACAATTTGTTTCTTCCAAGTTAAAATCGGGAATCTTTTAGGTTGCTGCACCTGTCCGCCACGGGCGACCCAGTGATGCAGGGAAAATTGCGTCTATGACATCCCAGAGCACCGCACATTTTACGGACGCATCCTCGTGAGGACGAGGCCACGGCAGATGGAGCGAGAGCCCTGCACACGTCTACACACTCAGGTACATGAGCAGATGGAGGTGGTGTCCACCCCTGACAGATTTATGACTGAAAGACAGATTGTACACCTGTGAAATGGGGGGGAAAAAAATGCGGGTCCTGGCTGTTCAGCTCATTCAGAATCCCAAAAATCACAGAAGGGTCAAGGTGCCTGTGCAAAACCACTCACACGTACGGAAGATACGCGTGCAAATGCAGCCAGGCAGCCCAAGCTCCATCTGCATTGTTCTAAAATAATAAGGTTCAGGTTATGATGCAATTTCAGCATTAACCTCTTGACAGATTTCACTGGTCGTAACATGATTTCACACGTTCTTCATAGCTGATGGGAGTAAGAAATATTTTCTGTGATTAGGAGGCTCTCTGCAGCTACTGGGCGACTGAAGCACAATCACAAAGTCAAAATTCTCCAATTCAAAACCCATCACACCAAAAAAAAACTGCATGTTACATGAAATACTTCTCCGGGTATTTAAAATATTATTTTACATACCAAATATAAAACATTATCCCATTCTTGATGGTTTTGTGCCTCAGATAACCACATGTGAGACCACTCCTTGATCTTGTCGAACTGAAACTGATCTATAGCCTCATTACCATGGTTCTAAGGTGAGACTAAGGAATGGTCTAATCTACTTCAAGTCCACTTCCCAGTCATGGCTAAAACCATATCTGCCTGCAAGAAAACACAACATCACATAGACACTACACCCATGGTTCCAGACCTTGCATGTAAAAAGACAGAGTTGTGTCAAGAAGCTGTACTGTCAGGTTCCCTGGTACTGCTACTCAAGACAAAATAAAATGGTGCAGGACAACATCCAGCTTTACAAATGGGTAAAAGCTGAATGGTGCTATGTATAGATGCAGGAGCTAAGCAGCCAGAACAGGACAGTGAAGATGACCTGTGGGGCACAATACAGAGCACACTGAGCCAGAGGTCAGCCAAGGCCTGTGGGGCAGAGCGCAGAGCACACTGAGCCAGAGGTCAGCCAAGGCCTGCGGGGCACAATGCAGAGCACACTGAGCCAGAGGTCAGCCAAGGCCTGTGGGGCAGAGCGCAGAGCACACTGAGCCAGAGGTCAGCCAAGGCCTGCGGGGCACAATGCAGAGCACACAGCCAGAGGTCAGCCAAGGCCTGCGGGGCACAATGCAGAGCACACTGAGCCAGAGGTCAGTCAAGGCCTGCGGGGCAGAATGCAGAGCACACCGAGCCAGAGGTCAGCCAAGGCCTGCGGGGCACAATACAGAGCACACCGAGCCAGAGGTCAGCAAAGGCCTGTGGGGCAGAATGCAGTGCACACCGAGCCAGAGGTCAGCCAAGGCCTGCGGGGCACAATGCAGAGCACACTGAGTTACAGGTCAGCAAAAGCTGACGGGACAGAGTGCAGAGCACACCGAGCCACAGGTCAGCAAAGACTTGCAGGACAGAATGCAGGGCACACCGAGCCAGAGCTCAGCCATGGCCTGTGTGGCAGTATGCAGAGCACACCGAGCCACAGATCAGCAAAGACCTGCGAGGCAGAGCGCAGAGCACACCGAGCCAGCGGTCAGCAAATGCCTGTGGGCCAGAATGCAGAGCACACCGAGTCACAAGTCAGCCAAGGCCTGCAGGGGCACACTGACAATGCTCCCAATCCAAACGCCTTCAGAATTCTATCCCTCACATGCTCCCTAACCTGGACGGGTAAATGGGACCAATGCCAGCCGCCCCCTGCTGGTCAGCACTACCTACCAATGTCGTCGGACACTTCATCGGACTCTTCGTCCTCCAATTCGCCACCTCCAGCCTCCTCCTCCTCATCTCCCGACTCAGACTCAGACTCCTCCAGCCACTCCTGTGTCTCTGCAGGTGGAGCAGCATCAAGTCAACTTCTGTCTGAAGCTACAGCGTGACACAGGCACAACCGACATTCAACACAAACGCACAAACGCAAATGATATAAACACATATCTATAACACACACTCACAGGAACCGAAGAAGCCTGGAAGGCACAGCCCATCTTACTCATCCAGATACTTCAAACCAAAGTTCGGCAGGTGATCAACCTGGACTTGCTTAGCCTGAATGCAAAGATGTCTGTCTTCTGTACCAGGAAGCTCATATTAACACTCATTAGCAGGTTATTTAACAGTGAAGCTGGTCCCCCACTATTATCCCCCGTGTCCATTTCACTTGTGTTAAGTGAGGAACATGTCTTGCACAATAGGGGCAGACCCCAAACAGGATGCCAGCCCACCACATGGCACAGAAGGATAAAAGAGCTCTTTTATCTCCACCCACAGCTGCTTTTAGTGGAGTAACCCTTGGAAAATGCATCACTCCTGATGCCCCATTGTTGGACTCCCTCTAAAGCAGCAGTGTACCACCTCCTTAGCTGGCCTTTTCAGGGCTCTACGGATCTAAGCGACTCCCGTTATAACTGCTTCACTCTAGTGTGGGGGTGTACGTACGGAAGGATCGGTATAAACACCTGAACCTCCAGAAAAAAAAAAGGGAAAAATCTTTACAAAAAAAGAAAAGAAAATCGGTCTCTCTAGAGTCTAGAACATCCTGTATAACACACAGAGAATTGATTTCATCCTAGTTATGTTAAATTTTGGCCTCTTCACCATTTCATTCCGGTCTTTTAACAACCAACTGTACCACCTATTCAATTCAACATATATGTAAATACTCATAGTGAAATTCAGTGCCGAATATGTAGGTGAGAATGTGTAAGGGCCCAAACACAGAACCCTGAGGCACTTCACTCATCACACTGGGCTAACTAACGGATGGGCCTCCGTGACAGCTAACTTTAAACTCATATAATGACATACCAAACACACGCCAATGAACAGAGAAAGGAACACTCACTGGGGTCCATCTCCACCAGCACTTCCCACTGGTCCATCTTGTGGAGGTCGAGGGCATAGAGGTCGCCGAGGGTGAACTGCCGGTCACCCACCTCAAACATGCCACCGTACAGGTAGAGTTTCCCATGCTTGACAGCAGCCATGCCACTGGACCGGGGGCAGGGCTCCATGGGTGCGACTGTGGCCTCTTCCTCCTCCTCTTCCTCCTCGCTTTCCTCCTCCACCAGAGTGCCAGGAATGACCTCCTTGATTGTCATCACTGTCCCATCATCAGCCACAATCTCCTTGACCACTTCCACGGGGCCATGCTGCTCCAGCTCCTCTGCTTCTTTGCCCTCCTTGCTCCCATGCCCCTCCGACACCCCCTGCTCCTTCTTCCCACGGCGACGCTTTTTCTTTTCTGACTTGGAGCCCTGCAAGACCAAACATGACTATGACAAGACAGGCAACCAGATACACCCAAGCCTACAAATGCCAGGTCAGCCACACATCTGTGGCTTTCCATTTTCATAGCTTAATCACTCTGATACACACACACACCAAACAGGATGCTATTCCATCGCATCTCACACAAGCGGGACACCCTGGACAGGATGCCAGTCCATCGCATGGCACACAAGGGGGACACCCTGGACAGGATGCCAGTCCATCGCATGGCACACAAGCGGGACACCCTGGACAGGATGCCAGTCCATCGCATGGCACACAAGCAGGACACCCTGGACAGGATGCCAGTCCATCGCATGGCACACAGAAATTATGGAAAACCAATTAATTGGTTCCAAGCCCGAAGAAAAACACATTTAGGTGTAATTTTGTTTTTTTTTAGCATTTAAACACAAAATGAACAGAATAAAACAAGAAGAGCATATACTGTACTAAACACATCTAAGCACATTTATCAAAACAGTAATTTGTAAAACAAGAAAATAAATGTATGCAAACAATGTGTAAAGTTAAAAAAAAATGTGTCCTGCCCCGATCGTCCGCTCCTTCCGTGTGCCACGCCCTCTAGTTAACCCCTTGTGGAATCCCCATGTGATCAGCTGTTTCTGGTTGTTGTCATTAGTCCACTGTATTTAGTCTGCGTTTCAGTCTGTTTCCCCAGTCCGGTCATTGTATTGTCCGTCTGCGTTTTGCCTGCCTTACCTGTAATTAAACCCCGTATTCCCCGATACCCTGACGTCTGCGAATTTGTCTCTGTTCCGTCCCCGCTCAGCACAACAATATTATTATAATTAAATATATTAATGGTTTATTATTAATGATATTAAAATAATGAATAAGAAATCTTTATTTTTAAATGTATTTTATTATATAACAATAATTACTGTTACTGTCTATCAATGTGCCGCGTGACTCATTTCCCCGCGCGTACAAGTTATCTTAGGTCGGCATTCACGATTCGACTTCTGAGATTCAAATCGAGTTCTAGGTCATTTTTTTTCGAACTGCTTGGTTCGACTTTTAAGAAATTCGAGTTCTAATGAGTTCGGGAACTGAGGTACCACTGTATACTTATATATTATACTACAATATTCTGTGTATAATCAGGGTATTCTTTTTGTGTACTATGTGCGTTTTTAAAATTGTCCGCACCACTTCTATTTGTTTGCACTGTGCATACCGTCTTTGTCTGTTTGGCACTACATGCATGTTCATCTGTGCGCGGCATGGTTACTACTGTATGCTGTATTTCCCCCTGGGGTGAATAAAATCAATCTTAATCGTAATCTTAACTGAGAATTGGAATATCAAAACAGCAGCTAATGGGGAATGCAAGAGGAGAAAAAAAATGTAAAACAACGCAGCCATTAACCACTCTAGTAACAGGCCAGTCCGTGCACAGTCACACACACACTGGCCCACACAGGTACCTTGAGCTGGAGAGAGAACCAGCGGTTCTTGCCAAGGTCGTACTGGTACAGGTCATTGTAGAAGTCTCCTTCCAGCGTCTCCTCCTCTTCCTCATCGCACACTCCCCCAAACAGCAAAAAGCGGTTTCCTGGGGCCAAGGCCAGTGAGAACCCAGAGCGGGGGTTGGGTTTCATACCCGATGGACTCACACGAGACCACACCCACTTTTCTGCTGGAGCAAAATGGCGAGTTCTTTTAGAATGGATAATGCAAACATGTGGTTTGATTTTGGAAAGTACAATTTAAACAGGCAAGTGGAGAAAAGCAGGCAGAGAAAGAGGGACAGGAAGACAGACTGACAGACAGGGAGCGCCAGAGGTAGTGTGAGAGAGAGACACAGGCGGGCAGAGAGAGAAACAGGCAGAGAGAAAGAGAGAGGGACAGAGAAGCAGAGACAGGGAGAGGCAGAGCGACATGCAGAGAGTGAAAGACAGGCAGAGAGACAGAGAGGAACAGGCAGGCAGAGACAGGCAGACAGACAGATAGGAGAGCAGGAAGCCAAAGGGAGTGCGAGAGACAGACACAGGCAGGCAGAGAGAGAGACAGGAAGAGAGAAAGAGAGAGGGACAGGCAAGCAGAGAGAGACAGGCAGAGATAGAGGGATGGGCATGGAGAGAGACAGGGACTGGCAGAAAGACACAGGCACAGATAAACAGTGACAGGCAAAAAGACAGATGGGCAGGCAGAGGGACAGGGATAGGCAGAGAGATGGGTAGGTAAAGCCAGCAAGAGACAGGCAGTCAGACAGAGAAGAACAGGCAGGCAGAGAGACAGGGACAGGGAGAGAGAGACAGACACGTTTGTGATGCGTTACCTTGGTCCTCAATGCCCTCTCTCTTCAGCAGAAACATGTCAGAGTGAATGCTGCCTTTGTCCACATCCTTCTTGGCTTTCTGGGGATGAAAATGTCCATCAGGGCACAACACACAACCTACCAAGTAATGCTAGGCCTGGTGAAAGTGAGCCTGAGCCACCAGAACACAGACCCTTGGGCTCCAGAGACTGAACTGCCTTTCGTAGCTATAAAGCTTCTCTGTCTAAGGGTCAGGCAGCTTCCTGACAAGGTGGGGTGTGTTTCTGCATTTCTAGGCACCACCTTCCTGCTCTCAATCCTGAAAATCTCACTATGCTTCATTCCCCTTCCCAGACCTGCTGTTGCCAGGCAACACCCTGCTCCCCCTCCTGCCCTGGTCAGTCTGTGTTGTGTTTGCAAGCAGATTTATAGCATCTCAAACAGGCTCTGCATCCCAGAGCCCATGAAGTGGCCACATTTACACGGCTGCCATAGTGAAGTGTGTGCAGGGTCAGACCAGCCCAAGACCTCAGTCGTGTTTACTTGAGTGTGCTACTCCCAGCTTCAGTGTGCAATAATGAGCACGAGTGTTCCATTCCCAGCTTCAGTGTGTATTAATGAGCACGAGTGTGCCACTCCCAGCTTCAGTGTGTATTAATGAGCACGAGTGTGCTACTCCCAGCTTCAGTGTGCAATAATGAGCACGAGTGTTCCATTCCCAGCTTCGGTGTACATTAATGAGCAAGATGTGCCACTCCAAGTTTCAGTGTGCATTAATGAGCACGAGTGTGCCACTCCCAGCTTCGGTGTACATTAATGAACACGAGTGTCACATTCCCAGCTTCAGTGTGCATTACTAAGCATGAGTGTGCTACTCCCAGCTTTGATGTGTATTAATGAGCATGAGTGTCACATTCCCAGCTTCAGTGTGTATCAGTGGGCATGAATGTCCCATTCCCAGCTTCAGTGTACATCAGTGAACATGGGAGTCCTACTTCGAACTTCCATTGGAGAAAAAGTCAGAACTGCTCAGGCCAAATGGGAGGCTTTCCCTGACAGTAATGAGGACGTGTAACGGGGCCAGATGCAGTGGCGGATACGGACTGGGATCCTCCCGCATCCACTGGCTGACACTCGCACAGGGCTCAGCCAGAAGCCACACTTTGAGAGCGACACGTCTAAAACAAGTGGAGAAGCTCCATCATCCTGTCAGACAGCTGAACACCCCCGGCCTCTGACTGACAGGAGAAATCTGCACATAATAAATCAAGATAATGTCCCATATCTCAGCACATTACAGATAATATTTGTCTGCACTTATCTATATGAAGCTCTCGGTGGACTGAGGCATTCTGGGAAGGAGGATGTGCAATTAGCACCCGGTTAAACAAAAATGGTGATTGTGCTGCAGTGTGCAGGAAAATAAATCAGTACTGAAATACATTGGGAACCAAAAAACCACATTGAAATCTGACTACAAAGAGAATGTCAAGTTCTCACTGCCTGAGGGGGGGGCACTATTCAGCCCCCAGCTCCCCTGCTACCCCAGAGACTCACAGGCAAAGGAAATGGCACCTCACCAGTTTGGAGTAGCCACCATAGACGACGACGCAGCTGCCATCAGGAGACGGGGTTAGGGCGCAGGCGGATCGGGGTGAGGGGGGGGTGCCCGTGGGGGACAGGCGACTCCAAGTGAAGGTGTCCAGGTTGAAGGTGTGAACATCATTGTAGTAAATATAATCCCTTAAGCAAAATGCAACAAGTCGTGGCATCAATGAAGATGGCCGAACAGAAGTATACAGATACAGGTGATGTGGGGGACTGGAACGGGGCAGAGACTGAGGCTGGCACATTCATCTGGCATAGCGCTTTCAGTTAGCTATTATTCTCAGGGCTGCAGTGACTGAGTGTCTGTCCCAGAAAGAATGGCGAGTAATGGCACTTTTCCATTGGCATACAGGAGCCGAGCCGTACCGCAATTAGAAATGATTTACAGCTCGGTTCCAGTTCATTTCGGTTTTCCACTGCAGGAGGGTCGCCTCGGTAAGGGCCTTGCTGGGTTTGGACAGCGATAGTGACATAAAACTGAAGAGACGCTTATTTACGGTTCACACTGTGTACTTCACGATTTACTATGTACAGTTATTATTATTATTTTTCTATGGCGTGCTAATTTCCACTAGCACGTCTGTGAGAACTGCCATGTTATGCGAGTATGAAACAATAGCGGAATTAGCATTCAATAGCGTATATCTGCATTACAAAACCATTCCGTTCTGCTGCTGTATAGTATTTTTTCAAGTAGGAGGTTGGAAATTTTCAAGTGCAGGTCTGGGTCGGGCCCGGCTCGGTATTTGGTAACAGTGGAAAAGCGCCATAAGGCCGGGTTACTCCAATGACAAGATGCTGCACATATAAACATACATTTTCACGCAAATATCTATTTAGAGTCAACAATCCAGCATGGAGTAAGCCCACACAAACACAGCGGGAGCACACAAACCACCGAAAACACACCGCCAGGGTTAGGCTTGAACCTGCAACACTGGAGGTCTGTGCAATAAGACTACCTGCTGCTAGCCAATCCCCCATATTTTGTTGGTCACCTTACAATGTTACCCGAAGAGACTTATAATTATAACTCATTTATACAAGATCGGTTCCTGGAGTGACTGAGGATATGTAACTACTAACATGTACAACAGCCTGGGGGTCCTGGGATAGCAGATCAGCCTGCCGACCCATTCTCATTTCATAATACAGTGGTGCCTGCGGCTCACGAACGCTGTGGTCTACGAACAATTTGGTTCACAACCCAAAATTTACTGAAAAAAATGCATTGGTTCACGTACAAAATTTGGTTGACAAACAGATTCCGTGACCAGATTCCTTTTTTTATCCTAGCGCAGCTCCGGCGGGGCGCATGTCCCAGCATGCTCCGCGTGCGATTGTAAATAGAAGGACCACAAAAGGCACCCAACGAGCACCGAACCCAAATATACAGACGGGAAACACAAGGTTGTCAGACGCCGAACTGCAAGATGCACACACGAAGGAAGATTTACACACGCTAAATACATGCGACGATCGGACCGTGTACATACAAGACAGGGACAAACACACACGCGACAATAGGGAAACGCAACCATTAACATTAACAACAACAACAATACAAGGGTTAAGGATTGTTAATAAAGAGCGTGATTTCTCCCCCCACCCCCACCCAGCACTCTCCCTCCACCCGGAGCTCTCTCCCTACCCTCACCTCGTGCTCTCATGGAAGCCTCCAAAAATCAGGAGCTGCCTCTTGCTCAGGACCATGCGGTGCCCACTGCGGCCAGAGGGGGCGCCAGGGACCCTGGAAACACAGTACAGCATTGCACGTAGTTAACAGCATGCGTAAGCACACAGATACACCACACACAGACATAAACACACATCCACTCAGACTGCATACTAACTGACAATACTCAGACATACTCTACTTCAATATTTCTATGCCACGGTGGAACGCAGAGGCCGCTCATAAAAATGCGGGGATAAAAGTCAAAGACATCATCCATCTGCTCCCTCATCATGCTGAAACTCTATTGCCATTTCATTTTTGACTGCTTTTGGTCAGAATCGATATGCCACAAATGCCTCTAAATACGGTGAGAATAGGCTGGCACAGCAGAATGCCAGCATTCCAATGGAAGGGGCTTCCAAAGGCTACAGCAGATCCACAGGCTGCCCCACACACACACGCACACACACACACACACACACACACGCACACACACACACACACTTACTTGACTTGCTCCCAGACGTGTGTGTTCAGGTGAAGCACCCACAAGTCCTTATAGTGGTAGAACTGCTCTCCATCAGGTGAAGCAAACTCGCCCCCAAAGACCCACAGCTGCCCCCCAGCCTGAGGAACAACCACCGCCTGCAGAGGCAGAGCCCATACATTCATGGCACAGACAGGATGGGATCAGCCGGGCAGATTAAGGAGGGCAGGGGGGGTGGGACAGGAGACCGCTAAGGGCTTCACGCTGAGCCGAGGGCAAGGCCTCCTACAAAGCAGCAGGCCGTTGATACTGCACAGGGAACTGTACGCTATTCCTATTCACAACTTGAAAATATAGAAAGCAAAAGGCTTAAGCACACCAGCTGTGATATTAGTGCTTTTTTTAAGCACAAAGGTGTGTGTGCAGAGTGGGGGTCAGGTGAATTAATTTTAATACTTGAGAACGCTGAAGTATACAGAAGCTCCTCTACTTATGAACTTTCAACTTACGAACTTTCAGACATATGAATGAAGAGGACTGTAAGTCCAAATTGTGTTCATCGGGCTCCCATTTCCTGTCCGCAACATCCGCGCAGCAGCGTAGTGTACGTACTCCCAGCATCCTAGTTCTTTGTACTTGCGTATGCCCTTAAAATAATGCTGAATAACAACTTACGAACATTTCAAGTTACGAACGCCTGTTCGGAATGTATCTCATTTGTACTGTAAGTAGATGAGCGTCTATATTTACATGCTGAAAGAAAATCCAGCCCTCTAGTGGACATAGGTGAAAATGACACTTGACTGGGCTGCCTGCCAGTTCAGACACTGCAAGGCCAGCCACTGAAATACAGCTACACAATACAAATGGGAGGGGAGGGGAGGCGTGAAAGGTACCTGGTGAGCACAGCGGCGTGGAGGGGGATTGGGGATGTCAGACTTCACCCAGGTATTCTTCTTGATGTTATAAAAGAAGAGGTCGTTGTACAGGAAGGTCTGGGAGGAGACAGAAAACAAGAGCCCTTTAATCACCTGCCAAGCCTTCATTCCTCCTGGATACCCAGCAGCAGCCCAGTGTGTTTACGAGCCTTCTGTTTACAAACAAAGGCCACATCCTTCTAGCTGTAAATGTGAACCTGGGATGTGGGTCCCATGTGTGATTATAGAGAAAGCCAGGAGGGGGCGCTCAGAGCCAGTGCACAGCATCCTTGAGAACATGCTCTCACTCAAAACTCACCTTCTTCCCATTGTAAAATTCACCCCCAAACAGGATCAGCTCATCCTTTTCAGGGTGGGCGGATAGTGATGCGTTCAACCTGGGGGTTGAGGGGGACAGATGTGCAACACAGAGCTTCAGTTTAATGAGTAACCGCTCTGGACATAGAGTTAGATCCCAGATGTTTCTCTGGTCTTTTTTTAAAATCTTGGAAACATTTCAGAAATGCAATGTGCGTATAGGAAACAGCTTTTTAAATATATTATTTGGGGGGAAACCGTAAAAAAATATTCCATATCATTAGCCACTTAAATGTGGTAGTCTCCGATTCCACATACAGTAAAGTTATCATTCTCTGCACTCCATCATACTTACCTGGGCGAAGGTGGTGGGCAAACGGTTTCTACAACTTGCGTCTTCTTCGCATCCAGGGACTGGAACTCTGCGATCAGTGCCTCCAGATCTTCCTGTAACACACGACATCCAGGAGGTAGCGCAAGAGTTAACGACACAGGTGGGTCGAGTCCCAGTAGGGGGCGCTACTACAGTGTGAGGTGCTTCACCTGAAATGCCGTAGCAAAAACACTGAGCTGTGTGGCTTGTTTTGTGTAGCGCCATCCCACGGACGTGTAAAAGTAAATCGCTATGCGATCAGCTCCAAAATTAAATCAGCTATCTTGTCGCTAAAAACTGTGCATTTACCGATAAATCTTGCCATTTCACTCAGCCCGTCGACTTACCAATTTACAATTAACTCCAGCAAAAATAAATAACATGCAGCTACCAAGCTAACTAGTTAAATAACTAGATATCACTTGCCTCATCTTTCTTGGATCTCTTGGAAACCTTCTTTTCCATTTTGGCAGCGGTCTTTTCCGCTCCTTTCACTTTCTTTTCTTTTTTATTTTTCTTACCCATTTTCAGTGCTTGCTAGTTGACTGGTTGACAGATAACGCGTGTGGAGTGTAGTTAACTCACATGGACGCTATCCTGTACGAACTACAGCGCTTCCTATGACGATCACAGACAGCACTCCTCGGCTCGTAAGTATAGAGCCCCCTCTGGACCGGAGGAGTTATGTTTTTGCCATGAAAAACATTTGGAAAGGCTTAATCTAATAATTCGAAAGAATTTTTGAGAACATTATACAATGGTGTGAACTATGACAATATATAAAGTGTAATTTATTATTTGAGCCCTCCGTCGTTATTGCCCTCTCACTTGGCAGGTCTCGCTTGTTTCTAAAAGCCATCTTACTCTCTCTCAAAGATATACCTACATCTGCTGTCAGGATTACCTACCTGTGGGTTACAGCAAGCAGGGTGCACAGATATAGGCTCCATAATACCTAAGAAATTCACCTATTGCTCATCACTGTATGTGCATCTCACTGTGGGTACCCAGACATTGCCGTCTCATCCTGAGCTGTCTAAAACACTGCCCTACCTGCCTTCTGAACTTCCTGGGCATTGGACACAGAATAGAGGCACTGCTCTCCTTTTCTCTCCTCACGCCATGAGGCTTAGCCTACCATGCTGCCTGGATCGCTCCTCCTCACACTGAAACCAATCCACTGCGCTGTCACTTGTCTGTTAGCCCTCGCGCTATCGCAGGGATGCGAGTACCATCAGTGCAGGCGGGCTGCCGAAATGAAAGTGTTATGCTTTATGCAGGTGGGTGAACTTAGTAACAAAAGGCACAGCTAATCAGGTTTATCGGGGGGGGGCATCCGAAATTTAAATAAGCTAGGCAGGGGTGGGGTTCAACACGGAAATGTGTCAAAATTTTGAAATACATTACAAACTGAAAATCAGACATGATAAATCAATGGGCAGCCATGGTAGGTATACTGAGGGGAAAAAATTAAAAATGCCAACTTCGTACATAAACGAAGGAATTATGCTAACAACCCGATCCATTGGACCCTCCACCTCAGATAGTGGCGTAGCGATGCCCATGGTCAGATACACCAAACTGCTTATAACAGCACCTAGCACAATGTGTCTCATTTATGTCACTTCCTGGAATAGAAAGAGGCTTGAAGCCCATCACTAGACAAACAGCATATCTCTCTATCACTGTTGAATGTAACGTAGCTTATGGGAACGGTCTGTCCTGCCTTGTAAGGCTATGACAGCTTAAATCTTGGTGGCTCTATTCTATTTGTGGTGTTGACACCCACTCACTAATTAATATGGAATTTGATGTGCCTTCCTTCCTTCCTGGCCTGTCCTGTCTAGATCACTGTGCTTCACTGGGATTCTCCCTGCAGTCTCGATTCCTATGTGTTCGTTGGTATTATAGACCTTTGTGAGTAAGATATCATTTTCCATGGTTTGTCAAAACCCCCTGTCAATAAGCATTCTCCCTGCATTATAAATTCCAGCCCATTGCTTTGAATTCTCCTTCTCCCTCTCCTTCATTTACCATTCAAGGCTTCTGCTTGCTAGTTGTCATATTCCATAGGTCCTTTCTGTTCTGCGCAAATCACTCTGGATTCTACCCTTTGTTCTTGATGTATCAGATAACGTTGTAGATCCGTGTACATGTGCTAATGCTCTCTCTCCATTTGCTGGAACCTTCAGCATGTGCAAGGACCTGCTGAATGAGGCACCGACGCTAACATCAAGCACTGAAGCATCTCTATGGCATCTACAGCACAAAGAGTTGCAGCTCCTATCAGCGTTCTTACAAAACAGATCCCATGCTGAACATACAAGAGCGGGAGATGGGTACAGATGAAGGGAGATACTGTGTTCTCAAGAGCAACAGTTACTTCAGTTTTTATAGCGATAAACGCAGGGCCATTTTAGCTTGCCCAGTGCAGACTCTGGTGGCTTTCGACTCCTTCGGCCTCGGCTGATTAGAGGAATCTATGGGAATGTGTCACATGACCTCCATTGTGAAAGAGCAACTTGGAAACTCATGAAAAAAACATGAAAAGTGGCTTCAATCACCATGCATAACTGTGTAGGAGAAGGTCAGGGTCATAGGCAGCCCAGAGCACCCAGTAAAACCCATAACAGAAACACACACCAAACATGCAGTGTGATAATGCACATGCACACAGACAAAATATCACTCTGCTTCTCAGTACTTTTCATTGGTTCCCATTTTATTTTAAGTAGTGATCCCACCCTAAACTAAAAATGCTGAAAATAAAAATAGTTATTTTTTCTAAAAATAAGTTGTAAAAAGTAAGCTGGTCTTAGAGGACATCACCAATTTATTTCTTGTTCCCTCAGCACAGATAAATATATACATATATGTGTGCACACCAGGGGTGTAATTAGAATATCTGGACTTCAGGACAAAATGTCACCTGGACCCTACAGCTCCAGCTGGCACTTTCAAACTGAAGAAATACGGGTCCCACAGTAGATAGAATTTACAGAGTGGTTGGGGGAGGTGGGGGGGGGGTCCCCCTGGTAGGTTTTGCCCAGCATGGGACCCCAATAGTTGATTCCCAACTGCCCGTGAATCTGCAGGGGTCTGTGTCGCCCTTCGATGGCCACACACACACACCCACAATACAAAGTGTGCATGCAGTTGCTGCCACTAGATAATGCTGCCCTGTCAGACATAATGTGAAGGAAATTAAAAGGATAAGAATCTGTTCATAACCTGTTTCACGGCAGGAAGAAAAGCTGAACCCTCACACGTCACTGAAGATTAACAACCGCATTCAGCGTCTCCCCCCCAGCTTCAAGTCCATATTGGAAAATCAGGCCCCCTTGTAATCTACCTCAGACGCTGACACACGATTCTTGACAGCCACATATAAAGTTCTCTGGTATAGCAACCGAGGTCTCAGAATATTTTTAAAAATTATACATTCCAAAAACAGAATAAAATGCATCAATGTTGCGTTAATTTATCGCATATGTGTCGGAAATGCAGTGCAGCTGATTATGCAATATCTGCCTTTTTCTTATTTATGAAAATTATTCATTCTCAGGGTGCTACAGGGGCTCAGTGGGCAGCGCCTCCACGCCTGTGCTGCTGATTCCTGGCTTTGCGTGTGGATTATGCACACATGCAGGCCTTTATTCCCGCATGCAGGCCTGGATTCCCACATGCAGGCCTGGATTCCCGCATGCAGGCCTGGATTCTCGCATGCAGGCCTGGATTCCCGCATGCAGGCCTGGATTCCCACATGCAGGCCTTTATTCCCGCATGCAGGCCTGGATTCCCGCATGCAGGCCTGGATTCCCGCATGCAGGCCTGGATTCTCGCATGCAGGCCTGGATTCCCCCATGCAGGCCTGGATTCCCACATGCAGGCCTTTATTCCCGCATGCAGGCCTGGATTCCCACATGCAGGCCTGGATTCCCGCATGCAGGCCTGGATTCCCGCATGCAGGCCTGGATTCTCGCATGCAGGCCTGGATTCCCCCATGCAGGCCTGGATTACCTCTGGGCACAGAATGACTCTTGGAGCAGTCTCAGGTGAGGTCAGCATCACCATGGCGATAAGCTGTGTTATAATGGTCCAGTGTAACACAGTGACGGAGCAGTTCGTGTTAGTTGATAGCTGCGTGCCTCAAAACATCTTCCACCATGCCGCTCTGCCATGTGGCAGCCAGTAATGGTTTTTCCATTTACATCATGCCCGTTCTGGGGGAAAGTTTCTGTCTAATCAAGTATTCAATAAAAAAAAATGTAATGTGCCTGTCAATATTCTGATTTACCTTCTACCATTATAAGAAATATATAAATATATATATATATAAGAAATTATATAAGAAATGCAGTAGCCAGTAATCATGTGTAAGCTGCGACTAGGGGAGCTCAATGAATAACCCTCTCCTCTGTGTGTGTGTGTGTGTGTGTGTGTGTGTGTGTGGGGTCACCCAAGGTGGAGCATATCCTGGGAAGCATGCGGCACAGATACAGTCTGGATGGACACATACTGTACACACAAGCAGCAGTGTACCCAGAAATACACAGAACGCAGGGAGAGCATGCAAACTCCACACAGAGAAACTGGGGGTGGCGGTCTGCAACTTGGGGCCACTGTGTGGCTCAGCAGGCTGAACCTCCATGCCTGTGATCAGAAGGTTGCTGGTTTGAGTCCCAAACTCAGCAGAATAATCTCTCTGTGGGACCTTCAGCAAAGGTCTTAACCCCCAGCTCAATGGGCTCTGCTGCAGCTGGCTGCCCTTCACTGCCAAGCTTGCGCTCACCTGCGTGTGTGTTATGGAGAGCTAGATGGGGTAGGTGAAAGGAGAATTTCCCAAAAAGGGATCAATAAAAAATTATTATTATTATTATTATTATTATCATCAGTATGACTGCACATAACATTTGATGCACATAGCAGTACCACTTTAAAACACATGGTGGCAGCAGAGGAAACTTACACTATCCTCATTGTAGTTACTATCCATTGAACATGTTTGACACCAACCTGAACAGTGTAAGCAGCTGAAATATAATGATACCATGTGCTATTGCAGGCCTGGGCAGAGGAAATATGGGCAACTGCCCAGGGGTGGCAACGTTCAAGGGGGCAGCAAACCATCACCAAACTGCAGAAACTTTTATCGACAGCTTGGTGGAGGGGCGGGAACAGTAAAGCTTGCCTGGGGTGCCACATGGGCTTCAACCGCTTCTGTCCATATGTCCTATGGTTCAGCAGATACAGTATAATAACAGGCACAGTGAAGTTTGTGACAGAGTGTAGTAACATATACAGTGGAATACCTGACAATGTGTGGTAACGGGTACAGTGGAGTACTTGATACAGTGGACTAACAGGTACAATGGAGCAAGTGTAATTTAAAAAAAAATGCTGAGACCCCTGTTGCTATGCCCACCGACCAGGAATCTATTGCAGCTGCTTTCTGCGCCTCCTGATCTTGGATTCATATTGCCATTGACTTTGTTACTGGACTCCCTGTCTCCTCGGGTCACACTGTTATCACGTCTGTCATTGATAGTTTTAGCTTGGCTGTTCAAGTCATTCCTCTGTCCCAGTTGCCCTCTGCCAAGCAAATTGTGGAAGCTCTATCCCATCATGCAGTGCAGGTTTGTTTGGTGCCCTTGGAGTTGATCACAGACCAGGGGACCCAATTTACCTCATCTCTCGGAACTTCTGCAGACTCCAGGGAGCTGAGGCTAAGTAGACTTCCAGTCATCACCCTCAGACAAGTGGCCAAGGTATCTGCGCTGGTTTTGTGGGACTCATAATACCCTGCAGACATCAGCTACCAGCATATCTCTGATGGGAATCTGTACTGGTCATCCTCCTTTTTGTTTCCTGGACAGATCCCTGACTCCACTAATGCTTCAGTGCCAATGAGCCTCCATACAACTGCTTCACACCTTGAAGACCATGGCTGCCAGAGCCATCCATCTTAGACACCCGGTTCGTTTCTTCCATCTGGGATAGAAGGTCTGGCTGTCTGCACAAAACCTTCTCTTGTTGACTGACTCACCTCCTAGTTCATCAGGCCCTTCAAGGTGACATATTGGGTCAATCCTGTCATCTACTGCCTGGCATTGCCATCATCCCGGCAGAGTCCTGCACCGGGTCGGGTACCCAACGGGTACCCGCAGATAGTTGCTGAAATGGGCGGATTTTAATGTTCTGGAATTTTTTTACGGGCGGGTAATTCATTACACACGGGTGGGTAGCAGGTCAATCAAAACAGTATTGCAGCCTGCAAAAATAACATATAAGCGAAAATATCTATGTATTAGACTATCATGTACAAATTGTCATCATCACAGTGTGTTCAGTATGTCGGGGATACCTTATGGTGCTTTCGATTATTTCTCTCCAAGTCGGAACTCAGATGAAAACGTCACGAAAAACGTCACTTCCCGTCGGAAACACGCCTCTTTTATGACGTTGATGTCAGACAAGATTTTGTTGTCCGAGTTGCCCCTGTGATGTAATTTCAACATGGTGGCTTACACACTCAACAGTAATTCTGTTTTATAAATCTTTAAAAATGTTTATTTTGTTAAATGTATTAATAGTTATAAATGTAACTGCATGTGTTTGATTTAAAGAATACCATATCATGACTGTAAACAGTATCCTATCATGCAATATCAGATTTTTACCAGACTTGTTAGTGTCTGTGGTTTGTTTGTAGTTTGTTTGCCTCTCGAAAAAAGTATATTGCTATGAATATGCTAAAATATTTTATAAAGCTTTTAATGTGGTTTGACTAGTTCGTGTTTCTTGTTTGTTTGTCTCTCGGAAAAAATAATCTCACTCCAAATCTCCTAAAATATAAAGGAACAACACACAGCAGCGTGTTCATGGAGGCAGCCATGTTTTTTCTGAGATGTGGTAGCTGGAACGGGAGATTGTCGGACGTGATGTCACTCAACTCGGAATTTCCGAGTTCCGAGAGAAAAACGAACGCACCATTAGATAACCGCCTCGACAAACATTCACATACACGTCTGAATCCTTGCTGAAGCGTGTCGTCGTGTTCTCTCTTTCACACTCATCACAGTATGGATAGCTTAGACCTATCTGATTTGATTTTGTGTTAAACAGACTTTTTCGTTTCAATTCAAAATTCATGTAGGCCTAGCGCTTGTCACGTTGAGAGATGCACAGAAAAAAATAATTGTGTGTAATTTATCACAGGTACGGGCGGGTAACGGGCGGAATGTTAACGGGCCCGGGCGGGTGTGGATTTAACTTGAAATAATCACGGCTGCACGGGCAGGTGTGGTGCTGTACTGTGCGGGTGCGGGCGGGTGCAGGTCTCCAGAAGTGGACCCGTGCAGGACTCTGCATCCCGGTGTTCCCTGTTTCCCATGAAGCCCATACACACCTGCCCATTGTCCCCACCTGACATTCCTCCTCCTCCTCAGGTTGTTGATGGGGGTCCCGTTTACATGATCAGCTGCTTCCTGGATGCCGCTGCAGGGGCTGGGACCTTCATTACCTAACCTGATAGACTGAGAGGGTTATGGCCCAGAGAAGTTTTGCTGGATACCATCTTCCTTCATTCTGGACCAAACCCTCATCACAGACTTCCATTGGGACCACCCCGATGCCCCTCCTGGAATCGGCTGTTATATGGGGGCTCTGACACAGCTCCGGCCAACGTCCCTGTTGCCATGGAACCTGGAAAGGATGATCACCCCTGCCATGCCTCCACCCACTTTCCCCTTTGACATGGTTGCTGGCCTATCAGCTAACCTCTCGCCGCTGGCTAATTACGGCCCATTGAAGCTCCTGGGGCTCCTGCACTCCTCACTCACTTCTCAGTACTCCTCAGTACTCCTCAGTACTCCTTGCTCGTGACTGGGCCTCTTTTATCTGTCGCCTTGTTCTGTGCCATCGTGCTCTCTGTCCTGTGCCTATGACTGCTTGCTTAGTGTTTTTGTTGTACCTAGCATTGCTTATCTCGTTTTAGCTAGGTGCCTGCTCAGTGTGTTAACCTTCTGTTATGCTACCAGGTCCTGTCTTGTCTTTGGCCTTTATATACATATGACTTTCAGCCCATTAACCTTGCTCTCCTATGTTCTGGCCCTTGCTGCTGCTCCCTTTATAAGCCCCAGTGCGGTCACATCCTCGCTCCTGATTCCCTTCCTCACCATAACATCCAACTTAGCTTTGATAGCTTTTATTTTAGAGAAGTATTTCTGTTAATTATAGACTCTGGACCCTTTGTGACCCTGAACAGGACAAGAGGTTTCAGAAAATGGATAGATGGATTTCTATATATTCTATATTTAAAGATATATTTCTATAGCAATTTTATCTCCAGGGATAAACTGAAAGTTGTATAGTTATTTTATGTGTCTGATCTTTATAGAATCCTACATGAATACAGCACATTACTAATATTCTCAAAACTGGCAAAACAAGCTGCATGCATTATTAATGGTTATTCATGAGCATAGCAAAAATGGATTTAAAATAGTCAGTTTTGGAAGCAATAGTTTTTGTTTAGTCATAGTTTTTTATTTTAAGTTTACAAAAAGTTTTTCCTTCCTTGCTTAGGCTACTGCCACCACGACCTGACCCCCAATAAGCGGCGGGGAATGGAATGGAAAAAGTTTTTCTTGTAATTTTAGTTCCAGGTACCAATAATAACCCTGCAATAAATGTACATGACACAGTGTAGTAATAGGTACAGTGGAGTTCCTGACACAGTGTAGTAATAGGTACAGTGTAGTAACTGGTACAGTGTAGTAATAGGTACAGTGTAGTAACAGGTAGAGTGGAGTACCTGACACAGTGTAGTAATAGGTACAGTGTAGTAACAGATAAAGTGGAGTTCCGGGAACAGTAATAGTAATAGATACAGTGGAGTACCTGGCACAGTAATAGAGATTCAGTGAAGTACCTGGCACAGTAATAGAGATTCAGTGAAGTACCTGGCACAGTAATAGAGATTCAGTGAAGTACCTGGCACAGTAATAGAGATTCAGTGGAGTACCTGGCACAGTTAGGGGTTCTACAGAGATTTTGGGTCCAAAATGCATATCATAATCGGCCCCCAATCCAGGCCAGTCCAATTGTTTGCCAAATTATTTATGGCTCCTGTCAATCAGGGGCCCTTGGGAGCCATCCCAAATGTCCCCTCCTTTACAGCTCCCCTGAGTGGAGCACCGGACATGGTGGAGTAACAGATTCATATAGTACATGATACTGTGCAGTATTTTTCCATACAATCAGACTGCCTGGTCCTAGACCTCCTATTAACAGCTATGGGCAAGCATGCTGTGTTCGGGAAAGACTATATTTGATTGTCTTAAGTCCTCATTTGGGGGACTAGGTTCCAACATGAAACTTGTACTGCACTGCTATGCCATTTTTCATTATTTTGTCTGGCATTGATTGAGGTTTATCTTGTGTATTATTGTTTTTAATACCACCTCCCTCTTGAATTCTGTGTGTTGATTAATTGCTTATTATTTTGCTTACTTTATTTTAATTTATACATTTGTAATGTTGGCCAGTTGAATCACAGGAAGAAATCAATGTGAGATTGTAAGCACATTATAAATGGGGAAAGTCAAATTATAATAATCAGTAAAAAGAAGCTGGATTTTACTCATAATCCAGCGGAATATCAAGAGGTACATAAGCTAAATTAATCATTAGACATTGACTGGAGACATTTATATGTATATGTATGTGTGGATAGGTAAGGTAGATATTTAGCAGTCAAGTGTTTAAAAATGTATAATGCACGGCTTGGAGTGTATTAACCTGCCATGCTTACCACACCTTTGGCTTACATGTTTGTGCACAAAGACCAGCCGTTGGCCTTAGCAACAGGCGATTTGGAACCAACGACTAGCTTTGCTCTTAGCTATGCACTGTTAATGACTGTGACGTGGGTCGTACACAATAAAAATGTTTAATAGGTTTGGGAGATAAAAACATATAATGCATGGCTTGTAATGAAATCATCCTTACATAGTTAATGCACTTGCTTTTATTCTCACTTTATCTAAGCTGGGTATTAAGGCCAGGCTGAGAGAGCTTAAAGGACAAGGAGAAGGAACCAAGGCCAAAATGGTGCCCAGGTGATAAGGAATCCCAGACAGCTTAGAGAGGAGACGAGGGAGGAGAGCCGAGATCTAAAAGGCTGTGGCCCTAGCTGAGCCGGCAGCTTCCTGGGATACTCAAATAAAGCACTATAACGCTAAACATCGTGCCTCATCATAGGTACTTCCAGTGAACTGGGACAGAGCAGCAAAAATATAAGAAAACAGAGAAGTCTGACATTATGGAGGTCTGCCAAGGGGTCCTCAGTGGTGCCATGCCTTCGAAACACAAGCACACTAAAACAAACATGACCTTCATTGATTGAATCCCAGATCTGACGGCCATTCTATATGGTTTATCTTACCTTTCATCCCCTAACAATAGAGAAGAAATACCCATAAACAACCCCTCTTTGATCTGGGCGGAGTGTCTCCGATTTATTTCAGCCCTCTTTGAAAGTTTTCCAGTAGTGAGAAACAGAATCAGGAGGACCCGGTATAAGCACATAGGACAGGGTGCTACAGGCATTTGGACAGCCACCTATGAGCTCCAAGAAAGAGTGCGAGGACCAAGCTGTGAGTCTGAGACTACCTGTCAAGTGTTATGCCCAGTCACATTATTCTTATGCTGTTCACACTTCATACAGTGTGATGAGTCTTTTTCAATGTATAACTCTATGGCCCAAACAAAGAAAATATTTGCTTGCAAATATGAGTTAAGTGGGCAGTTTCATTGAATTCAAGAGGTAATTGAAGTGAATTCACCAGG
Organism: Paramormyrops kingsleyae; assembly: GCF_048594095.1. NCBI lineage: Eukaryota > Metazoa > Chordata > Actinopteri > Osteoglossiformes > Mormyridae > Paramormyrops > Paramormyrops kingsleyae. Next base: position 21,320,428 of record NC_132809.1, on the reverse strand, counting down.
CAATTCTCTCCTATTGTACATTAAACATTATCATACTAACATCATTCTATTCAGTACTCTCTGAAGTAGACTTTCATTCAGCTCAACCTCATACCGCACAAGAGGTACGGATAATGGAAGGATGGATTTTAATAGGGAATGAAAAGCATATCTGGAAGATAAACAACACATAGCACAGCCTAATACTTCCACTGATAGGAAGTAAACTGAGATCATATGACTTCAGGTGATATGACTTTTTTGGCAACCTGGGTTGATGTGAAATCTTTAAAATGAATTGCATTGTAAGTAGTCGGCAAACTTTACAGCCAGTGAACTTATAAAATGTGAAAGTAGAGGATGGAGAGCCATGATCTCTCTGTGTTACCAGGAGATGCCAGGGGGCCTGTGAGAGGGATGCACTCAGGCATTTCGTGCAAACGTGCGATGAGACAGAAGGGAGGGAACACAGAGGGTGACCCGCAAAGGGCAGAACCACATGTACAGACACATCCCTCTAGAGTCTTTATGAAAGCCTGAAGCCAAGGGAACCAGCAGAGCTCCGTGTCAGAGCTCCGCGTCCCCAGTCACATGGTCCTGATCATGGCTGCCTCTGCCCCAGGCCTCCCCAGAAATGATCACATGACCCCTGGTCATCTGACTTGAGGAACCAACGGTCTGGCTGAGAGAAACTTCAGCTTTGAGAAGCTGCATGGAGCACGTGGAGGGAAATCACACGGGGAACACTCTGGAACACACAGGTCTGCAGAAACACACCTCGCACACAGCTCTCTGCACAGTGTCACCTTTTATTGTATTCACCAGACAGCCAAAGACAGTTTTAAGAAAAAGACAAATGACAAACGGTGCAGTAAAAACTACCTTCACCTTTTGGCATTTTCTACAGAAATGTTGAGGGTTTTGTCCCAAAGACCAGTGAGCACAGAGGAGATTAAGTAGCAAAAAAGCCAAATCATACGCCTGAAGAGCCTATTCACAAAAGGAGTGTGTCCTCGCACGTGCCTCTGGGACAGCTTGTGCGTGTTTTCTAATGTTAGCTTGTGTTTGTGTGTGTGTGCATACATCCACACCCCTAGGCGTGTGCATGTGCCTGCGTGTGTCTGCGCGCAGAGCTGGCAGCTACGGCCAGAGTGTGCTGGGAAAAGACGTAACAGATCCTGGAGCACAGGACCAGCATCCTGCCTGAAACAGTGCGGAGAGCAGCAACATCCTAGGCATTTTTCATCAAACAAGAAAACGGAATGATTAATTATCAGAAGCCTGGTGTTTTCAGCGTGGGCTGGGAGGCTCACAAAACAAAATGCACTTGTTTTGGGGTGGGGGGGGGGCATTACAGTTTGGATCCAGAATTTCAATTAAACATGACTAGCAGTTAAGATATTTGCATCGAGCCTGAGCCCACGCTGGGAGGCTACAGAACCTGGGGTGGGGCCTCATGTCAGGGCGTGACTGCCGCAGGAGCAGGCAGGACACAAAGAGCTGGAGCCGTAATCACAAAAAAAAAAGCAGGACGGCCCAGCGTGGGCGTGCATCACAGACCGGGGCCGACTCATGTGAGAGCAGAACCACAGCAGGGACCATCCAGGCACAGCCCCGTGCTTCAAATCAAGAGACCTTCAAAGGACACAAATCATCAAACGCACTCACGGAAATCGACCACTTTAGATTTCCTCAGGAAGGGATACGCACTCCGATCTTAAAGCACTAAAGCGTTCCCTGCAAGAGACTAAAGCTTTGCAGTAATCATCGAATCCGTCACCAGGAAGGAAGAGCGAGCCGTGGCTTCACTGAAGTTTCCGTTACAAAGAAATGTGGCGTGTCACGTGAGAGAAACACACCTCAGCGCATGTCAAACCCAAGAATAAGCTTCCTTTCATTCTTCATCAGGAGGACATTAAGCTACTTCTCATGTGATACAAAATCATTTGCCACTCCCAACAGTCTTACATCTTATGTTACACCCCAAGATGCCCCAACCTGTAATCCATAACACCCACTCCCTATCGCACACACGGATATGATGCTAACGGTGCTTTTCCACTGTCACCAAGAACTGAGCCAAGAACTGAGTCTAACTGCAATGTATGCAAGCCACACCCGAGCTGTAGCCGAGCCATACCTGATTGGATGAAATGTACGGAGATACTGGTGTTCTGCTCATAGATTATCTGAAGGGGAAAAGGACATATTCTATACTTCACTAATTATTAGTAGCGCATCGAGATGTATTGACAAATTCCTGATAACTTTTTATAACCTCATACTTAAAAAAGTACAAAGGAATGGCTAAACAGAATGGATTTGTGATGCAAATTTATGCAACCGTGTGCTAATTCCGCTAGTACTGCATGCTAGCATATAGTAAACCATAAACCTAGTGATGGCCAAATGAAGCTTCAAGAATCATTTGCTGTATATCTTGACCTCACTAGATGGTGATCTTGGCTTGGGGCATGCTTTGAGTGCTTTTTTGAACAGAGGCCACCATTTGGCTATCACTAATGTTCACCACGTAAACAGTAAATAAGCGTCTCCTTGGTTTTACTTCACTGTTACTCTCCAAATCTGGCAACACCTCTACCGAGCTGACTTCTCTGCAGTGGAAAACCGAGGCGAGCTGGAACTAGTGGGTCTACGCAGCATAGGTCAGTACAGCCTGGTTCCTGTATGCCAGTGGAAAAGCGCCATGACTCCTGTGATGTCACAGTGGTGAGCCCAGTTCATTGAGCCCAATGATGTAAACAGCCCAGTCATTAAGCATTGTAACCTCATTAAATCAATGTTGCATGTGTTAGAAAACCAACAATGTGAGTAAACAGCAAATTAAAAAAAATGTTTCCACTCTAATTCTCTCAGCAATGTAGTAGTAACAAATCGAAACTAGCCATAAAATATGAATTCATCTAAAATCATATCATACTGCTATTTTATGCTCTAAAATCTCATCAATGAAAAAATAGGCTGGATATTTCCAGCTGATCTCTATTTGAAACAGAGGCACGTAAAAACAGTACTGATAAAAATATTAGAAAAACTAAAGTAGCTGTCTAATTCTGGATGAATTACTGACCATCATAATTCTGATCTCAGCTAATATTGAAATTTGTTAAACATGTGTCAAATTAAGTGTCAACAACAACAACAAGAGCAAAAACAACAACAAGAACAACAACAACAATAATAATAATAATAATAATAAATGATTGTGTGTCCTGTTAGGCAATACAGAAATTCTACTGAACTCTACAGAGCACTGAAAAGGATTAAACCAGACTTAAAAATGCAATACAAAGCTATTATTTAGCTATAAAAATAAATCCATATTCTAGCAATGAGGATTTAAAAAAAAGATCTGAATCATAAATATCGAGTCAAGGCACAGATAGCGAGTGAGGCCAAAAGACAATGTGCCTTCAACTTGTAGCCTGAGCCTGCTGGGCAGAGCCTGACCTCAGGGTCTGATCTTGGGGAATGTTCTCCAACGTGGGGGACAGGTGGCAGGCCCCACGAAGGCCTGCGCTGGGGCGCCTTCACAATACTAAGCTGAGGATCCCTTCGCGTGGCCTAGTATTTTGTTCTGGACCGTTCTATACAAGAGAGATGCAGAAATCTGCCCCCTGGAGGCTGAACATCTCCATGCTGATTCCTCTAGGCAGACATGGAAGCCAGAGGCTCCATCCACCTTTAATCAGCGCCTGCACAGGCCTGAGTCCCACTCGCGAGTCGACTCAGGGTCGTGAGGAACGCTGGAAAGGAAGTGCTGAAACTGGTGTATTTAACAAAAACGAAAAAACCAAAGTAGTCCTTTTAAGATAGAGGGGACAGGAGGCTAAGGATCTGGACATACGATGCGTTCAAAACCACTAAGATGCTGAGGGACATTGAAAGACAAGACAAACACAGAAAATGAGGTGATGTCATCTGGAAAGTGCATTCCAGGTACAGCAGTGCTAATATAGTTTTGATTCAGTATTTCAGGCCCCACCCTCAGTATCTACTTCCCCACCTGCCTCCTACGAAAACAAAAAAAACTCATTTAAAAATACATGCTTCTCCCCTTCAGTCAGTATATTAGGAATGCAGAGTTGGAGGCGGGGGTAGACGAAGAGACGAGTGTGTCACAGATTTCCACCTCCTCTTGCTGGGGGCCTGTTACAGTGTGAGATGTATGGGTCCTTTCAGGCTTGGGGAGGCAGTGAGGGGGGGGGGCAGAGGGAGCTGCCAGCTCATGATTCCTGGGGCACCACCTCCAGGATCTTCTGACACAACGCCGTCGATGAGACTGCAGGAGGACGCAGAGGCAGTCGAGCAATGCACAGACATACATGGTGAAACCAGTAAACCCCCCCCCCCCCCCCCTCAAAGGTTACGGGGACTCACAGATGAGGTTCAGGAGCCACTTGGGCTTGTTTTGCCACCAGACGCCTAAATAGTAGACGGGCACACCGGTGGCGATGATGCCGAACCCGATTCCACACTCCCGCGGTGTCTTCCAGACAGAGACGACGATGAGGAAGAGACAGGCCAGCACGAAGGTCACAGGCAGCAGGATGTTCACCTGCGAGGGGGAGGAGCCAACAGCACCTCTGTCACACCTCCTGAGCAGTGTTTATAAATGGCCTGTAAGCAGTGCAGCACTAGAGCAGCAGACCACTGAATGAATTAAAGGCTTGAGCAGAAGTAGGACAGTCCCTGCGCTGGGTCATTGGCTTTGTTGCAAATTCCTTAATTTAGCAGCATTAGTGAAGTTTACCCCCATCCAGGGCTCTTCATTAAAGTCGCTTCATTATGACCTGCCTTTTTAACAAGGACCCTCTACCCTCTGACAAAGCTCTTCAGTCACAGGAGGATAAAGACCGGCAGTGACCGGAGGAGGAAGACTTACACAAAGGGTCTCTTTGTCCTCCTGTCACGCTGGCCTAGCTCACTCCTGCCTCACACGTGCACACTGCCCCAATTTCATCCCCCCGCTGTCTGTCTGCACGAATGCGAAATTTCAAACCGTCCAACGTCATTGGTCGGCTGATAGCTGGTACCGCCCCTTCCTGCCCGGTGCTGACCTTGATTGGCCGCTCCAGCTCGGGCTTCTTATAACGTAGCCACATCATGCCAATGATGGCCAGGGCAATGCAGAGCCAGTTAAAGAAACTGAAGAAGTTGATGACGGAGAAGATGTCGTTGGAAAAGGCGTAGAGCAGCGTCATGATGCACTGAGTGGAGAGGGAAAAACAAGCATGACCATTTACATACAGATGTAGCTAGACTAGCAGGTATCAAACAGTAGACCGATACTGAGGTGTATGCCATTACTTCCTACCAGACCAAGAGGATGACAATTACTGAACCAGGAGGACAAGACAGCCTGAGGAGGTGGGGTCAGTATGTACCAGGGGGACAAGACAGCCTGAGGAGGTGAGGTCAGTATGTACCAGGGGGACAAGTCAGTCTGGGGAGGTGGGGTCAGTATGTACCAGGGGAACAAGTCAGCATGGGGAGGTGGGGTCAGTTGCATGAAGATTTGGCCACAAGAGTATGTATGGGGAGGCTCAGGACAAAAAGCCAGGCTAACACAATGTCAGCCATGCTGGAGGACCCTAAAGCCGAGAATGAACATGTACCGTGAAAATCAGGGAGGGCAGAGGGGTCAGCAAACTGGGGTGGATCATAGACAGCAGGCTGGGTAGGTGCCCCTCCCGGGACCCTACAAAAAATAGCCTAAAACACAAAGAGAAAGGAAGCTTAGCAGGACTGGAGACACTGCATAACAACATCAACGTATAGTCTCATACACACCAAAAGTTACTAGTACTCCTCCTCTTGAGTACCATTACTGGGGGGGATTCTCGCAGAACCAGACAGAGCACTGTATATGTATATGTGGGTGTGTGCAGGGGCGTATCTTGAAATTCTGGTTGCCCTGACAAAATGTCACTTTGGATATATTTTGCTGGGCATGGGAAACACCGGCGGCACATTTTGGGGCCTCTATAAAGTGCCGGGCCACCTGAATCTGCCGGCGTCTCCACGTCCCTCTGACGCCAAGTATGTAGGTGGTGTGTGTGAAGTACCTGGAGGAAGTGAAGAGGGAACCGTTGACAGAACCAAAGCAGGAGAGCCCCACAAACACTGGGATGATCCAAGCCATCGGACCCAGGTGGTAGTTCCCAAAATCCTATATGGCATGGAGAGAATGAACCACCATAGGAATGCCGTCAGAATCCTGTCATCACTGAGGTTAAGGGCAGCATCCATTAATGTCAAGCCTCAGGTCCATGTTTCTTTGCATCCTGCACATGTGGGTCTGAGTGCCAAGAGATGGTCACAGAAAAAGTTTTTATCTCCAAGCACCAAAATGTCTGCAATTTCCATCAAATATCGAGGTTTGCATGTTTTGCAGGGATATGCATCATTATTTAAATTTAAGCAGGACTTCAAGGATGTGCCCATAAAGACAAAAACACAAACACTCACCACGGCAACAGCCTCCGACACAAGCATGTCCTCTGGACTGAGTGTGGTGAAGTACGCCAAGTTGGTGAGCACGTAGACGACGGTGACGATGGGCAGGGAGATGATGATGGCACGGGGAAGGTTTCTGTGGGTGCGAGGGAGGGGGGAAGATATGAACTTTAACACCAGCTTTGCCCACATAGTTCTGCCTTCGCTATTCTAACAAGGTAGCCAGAGGCTTTTGGGCAATCAATAGCGATGGCAAAAACGACGCTTCATGAACCATTTGTGGTATTTTTGACACCACTAAATGGTGCTGTTTGTCCAAAAAAGGGCTCAAAGCATACCCCAAAGTAAACCAAGAGCACCATCTAGTGGGATCAAAAATGGTTCATGAGGCGTCCTTTTGCCCATCACTAGCAATTAAAATACCCTTGATTGAAACCCTTTTGACTAATTTATTAATAAGCAACTACTGTTCACTTGAGTGTTAAAATAAAACTTCCTAGTCTTAGACGAATCTCATGCAGACACTTCCTCCCCAGCTACTCGCTTGACAGGTCCAGTGTAAAACACTTAGCAGCATAAGCAACAGCCCCTCCTGGTCACGGCGCGCAATGGGCTCTCGCTGTCTTTGTGCCTCCAGCTAAATCAAACCAGCCCTGTTACTGGTTGAATTAAATAGCCTGTATTAAAGGCCAGTCGAGTTAATTGCTGGAGATGGTGGCTGTGCTGCTGCAGGCTGCACCTGTGTTTGGCTTTAAAAGCCCCCAGCGGAGGATGAGCACGCTTAGGGCACAGGTTGGCCTTCAGAAGGTCTCCCGTCCCACAGCGGAGGTGAATACTCACTTGTATGGTTCAATCATCTCTTCTGTGACAAAATTTAGGTAATTCCTGTAAAAAAAAAAAAATCACCGTGGCTTCACTGAGTGAAACAAAAATATAGCCAATCAAAAATCCACTTTTCAAATTAACTGTTAAACTGCTGAAAAAAACCACGTCACTTTGCAGTCCCCAACATTTAGTGCTAACCATACTGTAATGACATACTGTAATGAGAAAGAGAAATATGGCAACTCTAAGGCCTAACTTATCAAAACAATTCATGTAAAGAATGAAAGACTGCTGTCTGTCTTAAGGTGATGTCGTGCAAGGCAGAGGAGGGCCCCTTTCAGGCTGACAGATGACCTGCCAGGTGTGGTTTTGAGTGTCTGAGTCTCTCTGAACGGAAACAAATTTAAACGCAACGTCTAGCAGGCATCCGGGCCAGTAGCAATTCAAAGTTAGAACCAAGCTGAGCTTGAAACATCGGGTTTTTCCGAGAGAGATGCTTCTCACTGGTGTGCAGTGTAATGTTAATACATGTCTGGTTTTGACAGCTAACATGGGTTTTAAAAACACTTAAGATACGCCCAGTGATGCAACCCACATGATGAATCACTTAAGGAAGTTTCACTGAATAAGTTTCCTCATTTTCTTGCATGGTGACTGTTAAAAACCTGTGTGCTTCCTACACAGAGCAAAGGAGGGTTTTGTGAATACACTGCAGAATTAGGCCATTACAGTCAAGCAGGCGCAGACCCAACCTGGCTGACCTAACAGTGGCTAAACTGCCTCAGAACAGGGCAGCCGTTTTGCTAATTATATCGAAATAGCAGCACTTCCTGTGGAAGACGACCTGTCATTAGCCCGGAAAATGAAAGAAGGCTGCTGAAGGGCGGGAGAAAATATGAGATGAGGAGCCTCGGCTGAAACGGGGGGGCAGAATACAGGCATAGAAACCCACAGCTAATGGAGCCTCCCAGTTGGTCTGACTGGTTCCCACTGGGCCACACCCGGCAGGGACCGGCTGTGCAGGTGAGCTGAAGTTTCATCCCACCCGAAATACATCAGCTCCGAGCAGCAGAACATTCCGGAAAGAGTTGTCTGTTTGATGGAGGTGGATGGCTGTGTGGCATTAGTGTGGCTTTACGGCGATATGCATAGCTGTAAATGGCACGGGATCTCGATGGCTCCACCTACCAGCCGCCGTAAGCGAAAAGCCCGCTGTACAGAGCCAGGCCAATTTTCCCAAAGTCTGAACTGGACCCCTTGAATGCATTTTCTGGCAAGAGACCATCTGTATCACCTGAAGGAGGAAGGTGGGGGTTGGGGGTTGAGGGTAGGGATGGAAGAAAACAATGGCACTTTTACATAGTTCCAGATTCGCCTCATCTGAATGACCAACCTTGTCGCCCATCCCACACTTGGAATCAACGGGGGGGGGGGGTTCTTCTCTAGTTGGGATGTTGGGAGGGCACATTCTTGGCCTAAATGGCCCACAGAACCTTTCGGTCAGAACAGACATTCAACCACTTGTTGCTTCTGCCAGAACCCCGGCCCATGTGACCCGATACGCACGAGCCTGCCCTCGTGAGCTCCAGAACGACACCCCCGTGCTGTTGCTGCCCGCTCTGGGCCGTGTGACCTCTCCGCGTGTTTCGTCATATGACACTCAGCAGAAAAGGGGGAAGGAGATGCTGAGCCCCTAAAAGCAAACTCAGGCACATTCCCAGCAACTCGCTCAGCATTTAACTGGCTAAAGGGATAGCAATCTCCCACAGGGATGGAAGCGGGAAAGGACACATGCTGCAGAGGCTGACAGACTAAATATCTGTCTGGCCTTCTCTGAGAAGCCCTACTGAAACGGCTGCTCCATTCCCCCACCCATCCTCTCGCTGGACCCAAATGGCCTTGAAAGCAGCATTTAGAGATAAAATTCTCCCTTGGTGATAATACAGTAAATGCAGCTACCGTTTGCTTTTGGGCTCACATGAAGGCGGCCATATTCCATCGGCCCATATCGATATGTGAGCAACCTGCCAACCTGTCCCCCCCGAGTATCAATGCCAAAATAATCCTAGCTACTTTAGTCACTGTAATGCAGTCAATGGAGAGGTGACTCTGTATTACACATGTTAAATACATAACTATTTTAGTTACACTATTAACCATGATGCACTGCTCTATGCCGGATTGAAGCACATTATTACTTTAATATCACCCATAATAAAGAACCAAATCACCTTCTCTTTTCATATTTCATGTTTGTTTGTTTTTTTTCCAAGATACAAGATACCTTGTCCGTCACATACATGGTTATACAAGTACAACATGTAGTGAAATGTACCCTGAAGGACCCTTGGACTGTGCAAAACAAAAACAGAATTTGAGTGAGGCAAAACAGTTACAATAACCAAAGTTACAATAACTAACTAAAATATATACATAATATAGAGAAGTACCGAATAATATGCAGTGCAATACAGAATAATATACAGTAGAACTCCTGTACTTCTGTATATTATTCTGTATTGCACTACATATTATTCTGTACTTCTCTATAATATGTATATATTTTATGGCTATGATTATGGCTAATGCTGGTTATAGTCAGCTATAACTGGCAGTGTGGGAACATTTTGGCTCACAGGAAATTACACCTACACTGGAGAGAGAGTAGTCGATAAGCCCAAACCTGTCGGCTTTGTTATTCCGAACTGGGATATGTTTCTGAAAATGTATCCCACATTTACCAAACATTGACTTTTATGCATTTTTACACCCCTAGTAAAGACTGTACCTTCTCACATTAAAGAGTTTTATTATGCTACTGTGTCAAGGGTCGTTGCCATGCAATCATCCAATTAGGGGTGTCAGAAAAGAAGCATGTGAAAGTTAGTGCTGCCACAATATTTCACCGTGGTAAATCATGCAGATAGCCGTACCCATGTCTAGGTGTCTGTTTACTTTACACAATCCAAAGTTTGTCCAAACTCGGAATTTAAATTGAGACGTGCTGGAGGAGTCTCTGCACACCTTCATGATGGGACCACACCAGGCTGGTGCATGTGAGTCTTTAATGAAATGTGTCTGCAGCAGAGCAAATTCATTGGTAGTAACAAATGTGACCAACATAATTACAGTAATACTATGTTTAAAATGATATGTTTAAAATCAATTTTAACTCTCGCAGCAATCTAAAATTATACCTTAAAGAACTGCAAAATGTATCTGAATCAATTTCCCCCGCTCCTCTACTCAGAGCTACACCTCAGTGTGTGCTGCCACCCAGTACTTCAAGTACTCACTTTAAATTCATTATTCAACAGACCACTACTTAGACTGACAACTACAGACAAACAAGTCTTGTAAATGGGCGATATTAGCAGCTGAAAGGTGTTTTGGATGGTGAAAATGGTTGAAAAGTATAACCTGAAGCAGGTGTACAGCATACTTAGATGTGGCTCTGCCAAAATGGCGATAGTAAAATAAAAGTGTTTTTGTTTCCAAGTACTAGCACTAACTTGCTCTAATTACCATGAGAATTAGTCTGTGTTGCTCAGGTTTTAATTAATGGAGCAGACAAAGGACACAGACAAATGAGTCTTTATTCTCGAGGCATGACTGAGGCTTTACAAAATGTAACAGGAACCAACAGAAGAAAATGTTAGAAAAGCAGGTTTCATACCCTACAGAACTGTTCTAAAGGCCCACCGATCAGTAACAGGAAAACATAACCGAATCACACCTGGCTCTGAACCCGGAGCTCACCAGCAGGTGTGTGTGTGTGTGTATTATGTTTATATTACTTTGCAGGGACCAACTGTTCCCCACAATGTAATAAAAACCTGTTATTTTGATGTTGTGGGGTACCATTTTTCAAGTCCCCACAAAGATCTGCAAATGCAATCAGAAAACTAAAGATGCCAAAAGTCTTGTATTTTGTTTGGTTACTTATGGTTAAGTTTAGGACTCGGTAGGGATTAAGGTCATCATTTTGAGAGTAGAGATTTCCCCTTAGAAATTAATGGAGTGTCCCCACAAAGATATAATTACAAACCTGTGTGTATGTGTGTGTGTGTGTGAGAGAGAGAGAGAGAGATATTCTACACTGCACCAGAGAGGCATTAACTCTTACAGCCCCACCTTAATGTTGCAGTGTGTGTATCCCCACTACATTTTAACTCATTGACACACAAACGAGCAGAGACGCCTGAGCCAAAGCAGGAAGTCCTCACCTCCCAACTTTTCATTGGCTCTCCAATTAGGCCACGTCCACCATTAGCAGCCCCTATGCCTCTTCTCACAAAACACAACAAACAAGCATCGGTGGTGGGCGAGCAGGTGAAAGGTCAACCCCACCTCAAGCGCCTCACGTCAGCCCAGCCGAGTGTCCAGCGCCGACGACACTTAGCTAACGAATGACCTGTCGCTGTTTTCTGCCCAGTAACAACACCTTTGCTGGTAACGCTGGCTGTGGAGGACAGGCTGGGAGGTGGATCAGTGAAACTGGGTCGACAGAGTGGGGGGGGAGGTGGTGGGTGGAGCTGGTAAACAGCGGAAAACAGGTGGCTGGGTGCTCATGTGTGAAGAGTGTGAGCTTTGTGCTGCAGGACCGGAGGGAGAAGCCGAACACGACATTAGCGGGGCCGGCTGGACGAGCTTGTAAATAAACCAGAGGGAGATCCGATTTCCCCACACCTAACACACACACACACACACACACACACACACCCCTTGGGGAAGGTGTCAGAGGCTGCTCTCTGACGGCAGGTTAGCCACTAGCCAAGAAGGAGATCTGAAGTTCCATTGAGGGACCATTATATCTGTGATTCATTTTTTAAAGGTGAACAGTCCTCAGAAGCCATATCAGAACGGGGGCTTAACTCACTCTGTGTCTAAAGAATGACTGTCTTATGGTAAATGGGAATTGACCAATCAGAAGTAAGTTCTCCCTGCTCTCAACACTGATTGGATGCAGAAGCATTCATAAAAGAACAGGTTTATATTAATGGCTCATGTTACAGCTCTGACCACCTGAACCAGGTACACCGCCTAGCATTTCAGCCATTCAGTGAACGATTGTGAGGTAAACCACAGGTATCCCCTAGAAATAAAAAAGGAGAACTTACCATCCGTCTACAATCACTATACAACAAGGGGCACCAGTTCTTTGCGATGAAAATTAATGTACGTTTTGCACAGTTTAGGGTTATGTATTGTCTTAAGCGAGATGAATTTGACCGTACAGCAGCGGGAATGCATGGGCCAAAGCCAGCTGTGATTAAAAATGTTATGCAAATAAGTTTCAGGAGGAACTGCAATACGACTCTTCCAGTCAGAGCACTGGCGTCACGCCTCATAACGGTGATACAGGCAGTACCAGACAGGATCATCACCTGCTTGTTGGGGGTTCCAGCTGTTTATCGCAGGCAGCAGAGGGCATGACGCTGAGGTCCACCATGGTCTAGCACACCCGTAACACACACCCACACCCCACGGGCAACTCAGAGATGCCGATAAGCGTAGTCGCATGACTTTGGGCTGCAGGAGCACATCCATACGATACAGGGAGAACATGCAAACTGCACACGCAGAACATGCAAACTGCACACGCAGTCCAGAGGTGGCATGTCAGCCCCCAACCCAGAAGGAGTAAGGCAACAGCGCCACCCACTGAGCCACCTGCAGCTTCAGTTTTGTGCCCATGATATGTCCCGCTGGTAGGGCTGGAATCGCCTTGCTAACATTCACTTTGAAGGCTTCTTAGGAGATTGAGGATATATAGGATTTATTTGGCCAGATACTGAGACATAAAGCACTTTAAACACTTTGAGGAATGTCCAGTAGAGATGTGCACCATCGCTGCCATAGAGCCGCCCAAGGAGAGTCAAGAAGAGAGAGGGGCACTGGGGCATTCCACAGCCCCCCCGTCCCCCCCCGCCTGTCAGCCAGAGAGCGCCGGTTCTGCCAAGCCTCCACCCCCCCCCCCCCATCCATCTGCCATCTGGGTCTGGGGGGGGCTGCTGAATAATGGACCCCAGCGGGCTGGACCGTAGCCCTTGGCGCTTCGGGGCCGAAGGCTGGCAAGCTGACCTGACTCTTCAAGAACCATGGCGACCCCCCCCCCCCAATCATGTGATGGTGATGTGAGAATCCCCCTCCTCTCTTTTAACTGTCTAACAAGGTTTATAGAAACATCAGTTTAGGGTCACTCTGTCCACCATTAAGCCATTAAGAATGGTCATTTTGTGCGGTTACCATAGCAACAGCGGTGTGTTCCCCAAAACCCCATCATCATCATAAACCAGGAGAAAGATGCCCATTACCTAGGAGGGGGCACACACTAACCCCCCAGCTCACCTTTGCCGATCTGGATGAAGCCAATGATGATGATGAGCGCCAAGGCCAGCAGCTTGGCGGCAGCGAAGGCATCCTGGACCCGCGTGGCCGCTTTCACACTGTAGCAGTTCACAGAAGTCAGGAGCACTGCAACACAGAGCCACACACACTGCATTATGGACACGCTCAGCCAGTGCAACTTTACAGCCATCGCTTTTTTAAGGCTGAAAAATTATAGCTATGGTACAAAGGTGAAACAGCGGCGAGCTTTCGGGGATTTGACAGCACGCACATTCCTCTCCAGCTTCTTTCCTCAGTAACATCACCTGATACAGAGTCAGAACAAAGGTCAGGTCCCCAGGCGCTTCCTGAAATATAACCATGTCACATGCTACAAGACATAAGGACCCGACTGAATCTGAGGTTGGTTCCCGGAGTGGTACCCACAGGATGTCTGTGCCCCCGGCGTGGGTCGCTACGTGGCACCACAAACACACAGCGGCATCCTGTGGCCCCTCCCCAAGCACGCAACTCACAAAATTACAGTAACCCCCCCCCCCCCCACATCCCTGGGCTTTTCAGGCCTACCCCAGTAAATTAACGAATAAGCTCTGCTATAAATCGCACAGGACAATGAGCCCTAAGCCTTCCTGAAAGGGCGCCAAAAAGAGCCCCCCATCCCCCCCCCCCCCCCAACCCTGGACAAAGGCGGGAAACATGGGCGAAATGGAGGGAAAATACTGGTGGACAGTGAGCAGAGCCAGACAGGGGCTGTGTGTGACAGAGCAGTGGGGGGCAGAGCTGGGAAGGAGGCCGTGTGGCAGCTACGGTGACCCGCCCCCTCTCCCCCGCCATCGCCCAGCCCCAGCCCGCCTTTTCGCGCCCCTGCCTTGCCAGTGAAAGGGCTACATAAACAAGGAGGACGCTGATTGGGGAGGGACTGCCAGGGGACAGCAAGGAGGCCTCCTCCGACCCCTAGACTGAGAGCACTGCGGGGGTGGGGTCCCGGTCCCTAGACGACCGATTATGAGGTCCCACCCCTCCGCTTTCCTGCATGCGCGGAGTGGCAGCCAAATTTTCACAGCACCTTGCATAAAGCAAAGCATCTTTACTCCTGGACACGAGAACAGCCTACAGTACCCAGAATGCATCCTGATTACCTGGCAAAGTGAAAAATAACGTTGCACAGCCTCTATATTCAATAATCAAAAGAGTTTCTAAACCGTTACTGATTGGTCAGTGCAGAGGTGGCGAGAGCTGAATCAAGGACAACTTTAAACTCCTGAATCTTTGTCAAAGCTACCCTTCAATTTTTAAACCATTAGCACACTTGGGCAACAAGTGAATAATTTGTACATTAAATTGCTTTATACACCTTGGGTACATGACCCTCTTGCCCCCCAAACTGATAAAATAAAAACCTATAATGAGGGCTGCTGAGCGATTTGGAGTTCAGCCTGATTTGTGTCATTCTTGATATTTTTGTCTCCAGAGGGATTAGATGACTTACTTTGATACAGACACAGCAAGAAAAACAGAAGCTAAAGAGAGGTAAAGGCTGGTAACGTGAATACAGGTCAATGTCGTGAGTGGCATGCAGCTTAAGCACTATATCTGGGTCCATGGTAGGCAGGACGCATCACACAGAAGATGACTTTACTGCAGGCATCTTTCACCAATATGGAGCAAACAACATGGCTTTCATATCAAGCGAAACAGCACGGCGGCCTTGAAATGCCCAACCAGCCTAAATATCACATGTCAATGAAGGAGGTTTCTCACCAGCTACCCGTACGTGTCATGACTGGTTCTTGACTTATCACCGCGCTCATTGCATCCGTGAGACTTCCTGATAAGACTCTCCTAAGCAGATCCTCGCAGCAGAGACGAGGCAGGACAGACGCAGAGCTCCAGCTCCACCCCGGTTTGCCTAACTGGCCACGCCATCACACATCTGCATGCCGATAAGGGAGAGTCAGGCAGTTTATGTTTAAATAGAGAAGCCAGAGTGTGATATATGTGCGAAACACTGATGCTCCCCACTGCGGGTTTCTGGCTTCCTCTTTTTTGCAGACACGCGACCAGTCTACCGCCAAATCGGGTTTGGCAAACAATGAGCTACGTCTCTGAGCTGCTGAGGGTGCGGCCAAAATTGCAGCTGCGCAGTGACTTCATCCATTGCCATACCTTGCAGTTCATCAAATTACAATTTTGACTTTCAACGATTATCATAACAAAATAATCTAGATAAAATGATTATTGCACCACATTTCATTTCGCAATGATGCTTCCTTTTTTAATAGTTTGATAAACGCATGGTATTTCCAAAGTCAATGGCTAATCGTGTTAAATAATCACGTTTCAGATCATCGATATTAGGTCAATCAATATTAACCAAAATAATCACGATTATGATTTTTGTCATAATCGAGCAGCCCTGGCTATACTACAGACAAAATCCCAGATTATCAACTTTCCAACCAATCATGGACAAATTTGGTGTCACCCCTCAGGACAAGCAGATAAAGGCTGTAGAATTCGGGTTCTGTGTCACATCCACTACCCTCCTCTGAAGCCACACAGAGGCCACTCTTTCTGCATATGGCCAGTGTGGTAGAAAAATTATAAATCGAGCACTTAGAATAAAAGTCTGGACCTCTTAGTTTGGTGAGTAAAGAAGCATGAAGCATGTTGCTTTGCTGTGGCATTTATCAGGTGACTGCTTTTATGACCACAAATGCATAGTGAAGACTGGGATTGATAATAACCAGGCAGAGGGAAAAGGGGACAATTTGAACCAGGGCGGCCCCAGGTCCCCTCTGTGACTGGCTGCTTAATTTGTCGGCACATATTAAGGTGATCCCTCGCTAATCCTGGATTCTTCAAAGATTATTGGGCATGGTACTGCTGGGCAGACCGTATAAGAGACAAGCTATGTCAGGCATTTTCACTGGATTCATGCATGTTGTTTCTTTGTCAAAGTCAGAAGTACGTAGGGTCAAGTCATAAGAGATTGGACTGTTGTGGGCGGCAGGCTGCGCCCTGCTTACACTGAAACCTTTAGAGGAATGGCAAACACGTGGATCTGAGATGATCGGCTTACCACGCACAAAAGAAACACTTTTTAACGGACAACTAATATACGTGGGCATCGATGCAGACAACCGCAGGCATTTTTACAATGAAAAATACATAACGTATTATATTTAAAATTAAGTTATATTCCCAATTCAACACAAATCGTATTGATATCACCCCTTTCCTCTGTTCATTCTTCTATTGTGCCTATTACACTACGGTCGATTTAAAATAACGATTTCGTAGTTTTACAGTGCGTTTTAAAGCGTATGCGCGACTGTGACAGTAAAAGAAAACCCGGACATAAACACAAAGTCTCGAGCTCTGAATTTGAAATAACCAATGCTGTTAGTTACACTCATCATTTAATAATAGAAATACTCCATATATTTCACCATTCAGTAAATTTAACCGTCTGTGTATATTGTGTGTATATGGAGCCGGCCAATTAACTACACTCTTCAATTTTATTTATTTTACCTGTGTTAAATGAATCGATCGCTGCAAATGTCACCCAGACACGTGGGATTACTCATAATTTACCATAAGCCAAAGCTTTCATCACGGAAACTACGAGATGGCGCACAACCTGGTTGATGCAACTACGGCACGAATTACATTATGCAAATAGAAAGAAGTCTGACTCCAAAGTGAATGGAGATTACATCAGACCCCTTTCTGATTGCCATGTAACAAATAGCGATTGTAATTACGGCTCTTTAAAATTGGCCGGATCTTATGGCTCCCTTCCTCATAGTCCTTTTTTCTTTTTCTTGGGGGCGTACGTGATGTTACTAGGTTTGTATGTGAAATAGTAACTAGGATATATTAGGTTAAGATTCGGATCAGATTCAGATTTATACATCCCACCAATATAACTTCATTTCGAATTTGTGGACTAGGTTTAACAGCACTAACTTACTCGTATTGCCACACCTTAATTACATCTTATCAACGGTCTGCACTGTAAACATTATAGAAGGTGACGACACATCCCTCTGCTTTGTCGATTTAAAAGTTCCCTCGGCTTGAATGAGATTCTTGCAATAGATACAAGAAGAAAAAAATAATTGGCACAAATCCTGCTCATTCTGCCTTTAAGGAACCCAGCTCGACAATGACTACCTCCTGTCACTGATGGTTCGGGTAAAGGGGAGTGGAGTGGATGTGGGGCAGGCAGTGACATTTGGGCCGATAAAAAGACTCGGTTCCCTTCGTTCGTATCCAACAGAATGGTATTTTCTGCGAAATTAACATCGCTTCCAACAAACCATAACCACCAGCTCGTTTATACTAGGGTGCCAATACGATAACCAAGAAAAACCAAACCCGAGAACTACCGCGTGGATTACATGACGTAGAAAGAGGGGAGTCTGAGCCCAAAGTGAATGGGAATTGCATCAGACCCCTTTGTGATCATCATGGAATAAACTATAACCAAGAATTTGTTTATACGGGTAACAATATGATAATAAACCCAAGCCCTGTACTTTGATTGACTTAAGGCTTAATACACATGAGCCGAGCAGGTGTAATAAGACTCCACATGTAATTCAGATGCACTGAAACAAGCGCAGCTCGGAGAGACGATGATAGTTAAAATACGGTTGTGGACGCCGGTAATACTTACATATGCAGAGACATGCGACCACTTTGGCTCCGGTTTCGGGGACCGGGCACATGGGGAAGATGGGCTTTAGCAGGTAGGTGGCGAAGACGTAGGCGACAATGTACTGCGACGAGGGTCGGATAATGAGCAGCTCTATCCAGAGCTTGAGGAAAGCCAGCAACGAGCCGTACACCTCCAGGATGTAGGCATAATCTCCGCCCGACTTGGTAATTGTGGTGCCCAGCTCGGCGTAGCACAGCGCTCCCACCGTGGAGAAAACCCCACAAACGGTCCAGATGATGAGCGACAGTCCAACGGAACCGGCTTCCTTCACCACCCCAGTCGGGGTCACAAAGATGCCCGATCCTATGATGGTACCCACGATTATGGCTACGCCATTCATTAGAGTTATCGTTCTCTGAAGGACGACCGTCTCCTCCCCGGCGTCATTCCCGTCCCCGTTTGGTCTCCCCTGAGCTCGGTTTCGGGCCGCGCTTCCGTTCTCCCCAGGGGAAAGCATTTTTTCGGTCACCTGCTCCTCTTCATCTCGCTCCGCCGACGAGTTTGAGCTTCGCTTTTTTAAACTTGACATTGTTCCTCTATACGGGAACAAAAAACCTCCCCCGCCGATGCGCCGATTGCAGATGAAACGGCTGAACCGTGGTGCGCAGCGGCCGGGTCTGAGATGCGGGATAGCGGAACACGCTGATCGTACACCGGAGACTCAGCAGCTCCTCTGCTCTATCAGGACGAACACCTCACGGATCACAGCCGTCTTGGCGTTTATGTAGTAGGGTCATGGTTGACTCCTCCTGCTGATGCTGCTCTTACTAAAAAGACAAAGCCGGGAGTTCGCAACTGCGCCACCTAGAGTTTCGCAATGCTTTGAAACAGAATTCAAACTCTCATATAGTTTCATATATTGATGGACATACTGCACATTTACAGGTATACTGGTTCACTGAAAGTGCAAAGTTAAACGGTCTATGAAGGGAAACATGGGTGTTTTGTTGTGATCTGCTGTTTTCACGTTGTGCCATAGCAACAGTAGCCTAGGAGTGGTTGGAGGTGCATGGATGGAGGCTGGAATGCCGGTTAGGATCCGTCTTCCAGACGCTGCCTTATCCTGTTTGAGTTCTTTTCCTTTCATGTGCTTAGGTGAGGGCCAGCGGAGCGCAGCCTCAGGCTCTACATAATGAAAATCAGACATATTTGGTTGCTTTTATAAAGCTGCTATTTTAATGATATTTTTACTGGTTATTTTTTTTCAGCTGACCACCCCTGTGAGTGAAGACCCCTGTTTGGGAATACTTTCTTATGGTTGACTCTGAACTTGACTGACCTCTTCTAATGGCATTTCTCATTGACCAGCATCACTTCTGTCCAGTCCACTCACCGGTTAGGCAAATGTCGATGCCTGTCAGGGGGCCCTGCTCTCACACTGCTCACCTTCGCAGGTAGAGCAGCCAGTAAAGATGTGCTTTTAGTTGCAGCATCAGTGCTGTGGTAATACTAATAGTAAAGTGCTTAACCTAAACCCACCTCTCCCACTTAACCAGTACAGAGTTCACTAAAAAGTTGCTAAATTGTGAATTTGGTAATTATGCTCCTCATCTCCCATTGGGCTGTGTGAAGTCCCTCTTCTTTGCTCCTCTCATCTCTCCGGCCATCCCTCCATCCCCCTACAAGTCCCTTGTTCCGGTGGGTTCTGTGGAAGCATGTGTTTACCCAGCTGTGAAAAGCATGGGGCCCCCAAACCGGCTCAGGCCGCCCCCCTAGCGCAAGGTACGGGGCCGTGGCCCCCGCTGTACCCATATGTAGGCTCTGGCGTTCTCGCAGCTGGGGGGGGGGGGAGTGGGTGGAGCGTGGGATGGGCGACACAGCATGGACCCTAAAAACATTTTTAACCCAAGACACTCACATATATAATAAATCCCCAGAAATCCAGTGCCCCTTTATAAAAAAGAGAGACAGATTATTCGATTGGTCACCTGAGTTGTAATTGAAAGAATAAAAGTTTTGGTGCAGTTAAATATTTTAAACCAGAAACTTTAGCAGAAACTGGTGGTTTAGGGCCTGTCTGCATCTGAACCTATTGCTCTCTTCTTGACCCTCCGCTGTTGGTAAGGCAGTGCAACTGATAGACAGAGGAGGGGGTCAGTGCAGAGCTCCAGGCAGATTAAATATGACGCTCCCTCTATACCTTTGGTTAGATGCCAGGGCAGTACAAGGAAATCACATACAGGGGCCAGGCTGAGCCTCTGCTGCTTTCCAGAAAAATGCGGATGGAGGGGGTCCCAGCCATCTAAACTGCCCTGCCCAGGCCTCACGGTCCAGCTGTCCAATAGCATCACAAGGCCCCCGGATCGCCCAATCACAATACAGAGAGACAGGCAGTGCCCCAGTACAGAAAAAAAATAAGAATCATAACTCTGTGGGGGAAAGGAAACATTTGGAAGTGAGTTCTGGGAAATATTGTGCAAGGTTTACATGTCGGTTTACATTTGATTCTGCCACTTTTACGACTTGTGTTTGTAAAAATAATCATCACATTGAAGGACAATACAAAGGTTGTGTGTAACCTTCTGGGAAACTGGGGACGTGGCTGTCATGCTATAAGAAGTGCCTCTCTGCACTTTCAGATGGATTTTAAACAAAGCACCCCGCCTGTCAGTCACCTGGACCGACCTTAATTAGGTTTTTCATAACTGCAGCTGATGCAGAACACAGCATGATAAGCACCCTGCCCCCCAGAAGAGCATGCACACTTGGTGAGACCCTCTTTTCAGTTGGGTTTACCTCCCTATTTGTTTTCATACTCAGATCAAAGACCAGCAGGTTCTGAAGCATTCCTACAATTACAGGAAACTATGGGTCCTGGGGCCACAAAGCGACATCTTCCTTCTCCTTAGAAACCCCAGGCCAAGTTCAACAAACATGCCCCAGAGTCTGTTTGAAGAAGTCTGGCACAAATCTCAAGCAAGCTTCCTCTCCTTTCTAAGCACTGCGTCCCAGGATGTTGTTTTTTGTTTGTCTGGATTCCAGGTGACGCTCAACCTCCTCCACGCCCGTGGACTTGAGACTTGAGACAGGCCCCTCTTGAAGGGATAGAACAATGGACCATCCTCAGCTGCCCAGCCTGGAAGTCTCCTAATTCCTTGGGATCCTAGCCTGATTTTTCTAGTTTCAACTGTCTTATCACGTCTCTATCCATACAGGCATCTGCTCAGCCCTAATTCATCGCCATCCTCAGCGTCAAGGTCAAAAGCAGCAGGTTTGACTGAAGAGTTAATGTATGAGACCTCACTGCTATAGACTGCAGCCACTGTTCAGTGGTGATTTGGACAATTAGATTCTCACTAAATGCAGGGGAGGGAAGCATGTAAACCAGAGGAATAATAGCACATTAAACAGGACGCAAGACCGAACCGGCAGATATTGTGGCTTTTGGATTAGGGATGGGTAATATTGTATGATTTGCAATATACCGGGAAAAAATTACCTACGATGATAATTAGTCATCCTGCAATAATAACGATAAACTCTATTTTCTACCTGCGCAACAAGCGATGCAAAGTGGTTTTGCTAGTTTCTTACCAGCACGTTGTCAAAAGAGTAAATGATTTTACGCCTGTTTTCTGCTCGCAGGAGTAGTGTTTTTTAAATGAGGCATGGCAAGGTGCATCGTCGGCGCGTCACTATTTTAAGGCACCGCAATATTATGGCACTTTTGACCAATGAAAACCACGTCTAAAGTCAGTGGTACATTTTTAAACAGAATTTAAGCGGTTTGTTTTAGAAACATGCGGGCGCACGACGCTCGTTATTGACCCAGATACGCGCTTGAAGTGCATTAATGGTATTTTGATATTTTATTAAGGGTCCAAAGCATGAAATGCTTATGGACCATTATTGTTTTTTCATTTATATTCGTTTTATTATAAAGCATATCCCGTCCTTCCATGTAACCATACCACCAAAAGAAAAACAATATACATATATTAAGTAAAGAACAAACTGTATCATTAAAAACCTTTTAAGTTCTCTAGACTGTATGCAGTGATAGATTTATAGCCAAAAAGATGGTGCTGAATTGTAATATTTTTTATCGTCATTTAAATTGTTGTCGCAATAAATACCAGAAAATATCGTGATAAAATATTAAGTCCATATTGCCCATCCCTACTTTGGCTGTGGGGTTACGGCCTACAAAAGCTCTTTGGCACCATCTGTATATTGGACCCATATCTGACCAACGGGTGAACATATAACGCCAGGTTTTAAGTGCAGTTTTATTTGCCTATGAACTGTTTCCAGGGAAAGTACCTTATGTCAAAGCTTAACTCCAAGCCCAGAACAAAGGCAGAAGACTATAGGCAGGGTGTCCTCATGTAGCCATGGTAAAATCTGTCAGCTGTCAGCTAATGGGACACAAGCATCAATGGAACATGAACTATGTTGATTGTGTGAAGATATTCTGGAAGCATGCTTCAAAATGTCATATTAAAACTGAAGACTTCCCATTTTTATTTTTCATGTGAAGAGTCATTATGAAGTTTCTGTTCCATTTCATTGGACTTAAAATTCAGGTTTTTCTGTATGGTCTCTGCAGTATGTTCTCATGTCTTCTTTGACTTTGATGTGTGTTCAGGATCAAAGTCTGGAATGCCTGTGGTTAATTGTAAGCCATTTGCTACATATGAAGTGATGCTTGGTTGTAATTTCTTATTACTTACTTTCATGATCTTGTTTACTAGAGCATGTAAATGCTAACCAAACCCCAAACATGCAAGACTCGCATCACAGTCGGACTGCAGCTCTTTTATTTTGTAACTTTATCCCTCTGAGGCTAATCAAAACATTCACTCTTGAACAGTTCAAACTGTGAAATTGAACTATGAAACTAGTTACTGTCACAAGCCAAAGTCAACTGTGTATGATGCTGTTTATGTTCTGAAATGCCATACCAACAGAGAAGTTCCCAGGGTCCATGCAAAGATTTATTTCTTGTCACATTAATACTCGCTGCTAGTGTGTTTGTCTCATGTCCATTAACTAGGTTTGTTGCAGGAAACTCCAGGATTCCTGATTCTTTTGTTACATCTTGCTATTTTTTGCAACCAAAGTCCATTTTTAAGGAGGTGACGGTCAGATCAGGTTGGGGAGCACGCACCGGTACTGTGTGTTTCCATGCCCACCACATGACGAAACACTTCAGGATCACGGTTGGTGACCCCCCAGGGCCGAAAATGGCCGTCTATCTGCCGCAGCCAGGTGTTACGCTGGTGTTACGCTGGAGTCCCCTTGGCCTGCTCCAGCCAGTCGGGTCCCCAGCAATAAGGATCTGCCTTAGGGAATCGCTCCACTTGGCCGCAGTGCTGTAACTGATGCTCCCTCACAATGCAGGTAATTCGGGACCCCCTGAGCAACTGCTCATTTGATACAGAGTCAAACTAGTGTTGCCCAAAGACTCCGTAGCAAAGGAAACCAGTCTTGGTCTCAGGTCACTGGATAGTGTCCATGTCTTGCAGCCATACAGCAAAACAGGGAGCACCAAGACTCTAAAGACTTGGAATTTTGTTCTCTTGCAAAGGTATCTGGAGCGACACCCCCCCCCCTCCCCCCATGTTGTCCCAGTATGTCTACTGACTTCATAGGAAGAGTCACCAGAGACATGAATGTCGCTGCAGAGGTAGATGAACCTCTCAACGCGGTCGACATTCTCTCCGCAGACAGATACACTGCTGATGGCCGTGCCCAAGATGTCATTAAAGGCCTGGATGTTGGCTTGTTTCCAGGACACTCACAAGCCCAGACACTCAGACTCCTCCCTCAGTCTATCGAGAGCCTGATCAGAGTCTCCATTGACTCTGCAGAGATCACAGCATCGTCAGCAAAGTCAAGATCAGTGAATCTTTCATCACCAACAGATGCCCCACAGCCACTGGACCCCAAGATCCTGCTCAACCCCTTTTCCATGCAAGCATTGAACAGAGAAGAGGCAAGAACACACGCCTGACAAACCCTAAAATCAACCAGGAAGAATGACGAGGTTTTGCCTCTGTTCTGCTCAGCACCAACAGTAGCGATGTACAGGCCAGCCATGATGTTCAGCAGCTTGAGGGGGATCCCACGAAGTTTCAGGATGTTCCACAAGGCAGCCTTACCACCAGCCTGGAGAAGTTCACCCTCAGATACTACAGATCCCTACGGCCTTCCCTACCTTCAGCTGGTCCACCACATGTGCAATCTCAGTGAGACTGGGTGGTTCACAGCTAATGGGAAGATCAGCCACAAGAACTGCGGCCCCAGAGATATCTGATGTCCTAGCTGGAGGATCAGCTTTAAACAGCTGCTCAAAGTGGCCAGTCCAGTGGGTCACAACTGCAGTGACATCTGTAAGGACCATTCTATCGCCTGCACTGACTGCGACTCTCCGAGAAAAAGATTCAGATGTAAGCAGGATGTGGGTCACTACACCATAGATTGTATGTCACGTGCTCACAGATTCCTCTAAGACCTACTTATCTGCCCTCAGTGCCTTCACAGACTCACTGTGACTCCTCTCGATCTAGGGTACCTTGCCAGATGAAACACGTCCTTCTAGGAACATCATTCTCATTCTCTAGTATGTGGCAGCCTACTGGACCTAACCTGAATCTTCAGGAGTGGAACACTGAAAACTGGTCTTGGGGACTTCTTTGGTCCAAAGTTCCAATTTTTTTAGAGATCTCCAATCGATGCTATACCACTCTTGGATTTCTTGCTGTATCTAGTACAGTCTGTGGAACACATGAGCTTGTGTTTGCCTGTGTTGCTGTAGCTCCTGGAGCCTCCTAACTGGCATAATGGAAAACTGTACACTCAGGTCAATATATTTGCTACTGGGGTCTCCAGAGAACCTAATTTATATGCCACCAGAAAACAATAATTATCAGTGTTGAGCATTTCGGGTCCAGGAGCTACAAATCCAGATCAAGATTTTGTTTCTACCAACCAGTTGAGTGGTCAGTGACTGTGACTCTTTATGCTCAACTGGTTGGTAGAAACAAAATCTTGGTCTGGATTTGTAACCAAAGTCCATTTTTAAGGAGGTTGAAGGGTGAAGGTCAGGTCAGGTTGGGAAGCATGCACCGGATTTGAAATGCTCAACACTGATGATTAGAGGACACTATCCACTTCCATATGATAAAACACTTTCCAGTTTTTCCAAAACTCCGAGCTTAGTTTGTTGAAACAATTGTGGTTGAGAGAACTACACCCCCAAGGTTTCAACAGCCAATGCCTTTCTGTGAACCAGCAATGACCAAATAGCCTGGAAGATCATGTTCCTGCATGTTTATACATACTGAGCATGGCTTAATGTGACCATTTAGCAGTTACCCGTGGCCCATGATATGTATCCCTGCAGTTTCCTAAAATATTATAAAAATAAACATTTAATTTTTAGTTTGTAAACTAGAGTTTTATTCTTCATGTCATTTTAAATAACTGGTGTCACGCTTAGAGACTTTTGTGAAGTAGTGAATTAGATCAGGTGATCTTCATTAAAGGGAATCTAAACAATGTTCCACATTATTAAGCAAGCCACAGTTCTCATGTAGTATGGGGAAGAAGACAGTCCTTTATGAAGCTGAAAAGTGTAAAATAATGCAATGCCTTGCAAAACGTATGGCAACAATTGATATTCCAAACTGATGAGAGATCAGCAAAATGTTAAAAGGTTTGTGGGTGATTCAGAGCACAAACAAATTTGGCCACATAAAGGCAAGCTGAGGAAAGTATCAGCCAGACAAATGAATGCTTCAGAAATGGCAGCTATAAAAAAACATTAAGCAACAAACAGGTATTTGAAGCTGCAGGGGTCTCTGGAGTCTCAAGAACCTCTCCATGCAGGATCCTCAAATGAAATACAGACAGAAACCGTACATGGCCTTACAAATTCAATGGATGAAGGAGTGTTTAAGTCATACCAAAGAAGGGCTGTTCATTAATATGTAATTTCACCTGTACTTTTGTTTTAGATTGTTTTATATTTGTAAAAGGACTTCTTCATACAGCATATGCAAACAATTTTGGTTTCATGTTCATTATAACCTACTGAATGTTACCAAACTGCGTTTTTCAAAATTTGGAAAAATGCCACCTAGTGCCCCGTGATGGAGTGGCATCCCGTCCAGAGTGTGCCCCCACCTAGTGCCCCGTGATGGAGTGGCATCCCGTCCAGAGTGTGCCCCCACCTAGTGCCCCGTGATGGCCTGGCATCCCGTCCAGAGTGTGCCCCCACCTAGTGCCCCGTGATGGCCTGGCATCCCGTCCAGAGTGTGCCCCCACCTAGTGCCCCGTGATGGCCTGGCATCCCGTCCAGAGTGTGCCCCCACCTAGTGCCCCGTGATGGCCTGGCATCCCGTCCAGAGTGTGCCCCCACCTAGTGCCCCGTGATGGCCTGGCATCCCGTCCAGAGTGTGCCCCCACCTAGTGCCCCGTGATGGCCTGGCATCCCGTCCAGAGTGTGCCCCCACCTAGTGCCCCGTGATGGCCTGGCATCCCGTCCAGAGTGTGCCCCCACCTAGTGCCCCGTGATGGCCTGGCATCCCGTCCAGAGTGTGCCCCCACCTAATGCCCCGTGATGGCCTGGCATCCCGTCCAGAGTGTGCCCCCACCTAGTGCCCCGTGATGGCCTGGCATCCCGTCCAGAGTGTGCCCCCACCTAGTGCCCCGTGATGGCCTGGCATCCCGTCCAGAGTGTGCCCCCACCTAGTGCCCCGTGATGGCCTGGCATCCCGTCCAGAGTGTGCCCCCACCTAGTGCCCCGTGATGGCCTGGCATCCCGTCCAGAGTGTGCCCCCACCTAGTGCTCCGTGATGGCCTGGCATCCCGTCCAGAGTGTGCCCCCACCTAGTGCCCCGTGATGGCCTGGCATCCCGTCCAGAGTGTGCCCCCACCTAGTGCCCCGTGATGGCCTGGCATCCCGTCCAGAGTGTGCCCCCACCTAGTGCCCCGTGATGGCCTGGCATCCCGTCCAGAGTGTGCCCCCACCTAGTGCCCCGTGATGGCCTGGCATCCCGTCCAGAGTGTGCCCCCACCTAGTGCCCCGTGATGGCCTGGCATCCCGTCCAGAGTGTGCCCCCACCTAGTGCCCCGTGATGGCCTGGCATCCCGTCCAGAGTGTGCCCCCACCTAGTGCCCCGTGATGGCCTGGCATCCCGTCCAGAGTGTGCCCCCACCTAGTGCCCCGTGATGGCCTGGCATCCCGTCCAGAGTGTGCCCCCACCTAGTGCCCCGTGATGGCCTGGCATCCCGTCCAGAGTGTGCCCCCACCTAGTGCCCCGTGATGGCCTGGCATCCCGTCCAGAGTGTGCCCCCACCTAGTGCCCCGTGATGGCCTGGCATCCCGTCCAGAGTGTGCCCCCACCTAGTGCCCTGTGATGGAGTGGCATCCCGTCCAGAGTGTGCCCCCACCTAGTGCCCTGTGATGGAGTGGCATCCCGTCCAGAGTGTGCCACCACCTAGTGCCCTGTGATGGAGTGGCATCCCATCCAAGGTGTACCCCCATCTTGTGCCTCATGCTGCCTGGGACGGGCTCCAGGTCTCGCAGCAACCCTGACCGAGATAAACTGTAGGAAGATGCACAAAAAGACGGATTTGATGAAAATTTCACTGCTCCAAAAAGAAAATGAACCTCACACACAAATACACAAACAAAGAAAAGAATGAACTCACACAGATACAGTACACACTTCTCACGTGTTTAATGCATAGAGATCAGTCTTTCAGCTTCCATGAGGAGTAACAGTTTTTGTGGGTTGGACCTACTGTCCTTCTGGCTCTTTGACATGAACGAGGTGATAATTTTCTGGAGTGAACAGGAAGAGAAGCAGGAAAGAACAGGCGACAAAGGACCTCTGAGAACAGGACAGGAGAACAGGCCTACAGCTACACCCGAAGCACTCATTCATCTGAAAGAACTGAAGAAATGACAGAAAAAGACTCTACACGCTAAACAGAAACACTCAGAAACACTGTATAAATATATTTGCTTATATTCACATTGTGAAGGTTGTGTGTACTGAGATTTTCCTGCCACATAGTACTTTTGATGCTATGTGAGGCCAACATGAAAGGCAAAGACCATTTACAACCTTTCCTCAGTTGAAATCTATACCACAAATACAATCACATCGAGTGTAGAACTAATGGAAATATTGTACAAAACTTTACTATCCCTTATTTTTGTGAGAAGCAAAAAATCTCCCCCAAGCACAACCACCCCAAGCCAGCTAAAAACTAGGAAAACGGCACCCAGTTCATCTTCTATTGGACAGCTTGAAGGGGGATGGGTATGAAGAAGCAGATAAACCAAAGGAGAAACCCAAACAAAATGAGAGCTTCTGAAATATCATCCAAATACTGACTAATGGCAGCTCAATCAACCTCATCTCTCTGGGCAAAGCGCTAGGCCAGTAGGGGGTCAGGCCAGCTCTGCAGACCTGCATTGTTGGGAATGCAGAGACAGCCTTTCGCGTCAGGTTAGTATCAAACCGTGCCCCGGGCCAGTGAATGGGAGACGGGTGGGGGTCTGGCCCAGATGGCCCATTCAGCGCAGGGGCTGCGGCTGGGCCAGTTTGCATAAGGCCATTATTCTCTCATGGTCCCAGAGACAACCATCCTCCCGGCCTCCACATTTAGAATAAACCAAAGTCTCTCTGCATTACGCAGGGTAAATTAGGGCTGCATTTTTGCCCCGAGGAATATAAAGGGGCCAATCCAGACATGGGCCAATCAGCAGCCAGGTAATATATAAACAGCAGAACGTATTGCAAGCAAAAGGCCAAGAGTTTGGTCCATGGATCCTCAACATCCCTCGATCCCTCCTTTCCACAGCCCTTCCTAAACTCTGAGCAGAACATGATCTCCATGACAACAGTGTGCCCTGAGACCAATCACGAAACCAGCCCAAAGCAAGGATGCAGGCAGTTCTGTGCCTCTGGGGTCCTGCTGTTTTTCATTTGATAAACACTGGCTGCCAGAAGCACATGGAGAGGCACTCAGGTGACTATAGTTGCTACTCTGGCTTGGGACAGTATCACCATACTGTGTTTGGCTCGGTGCACTGCTCACTGGTCACTGCTCACTGGTCACAGACTGCCGAAACCTTGCCCACCAGAGGCTCGGGAATGTAGGAGCAGCAGCCGAACCTGACAACCGGCGGACAGGATGGAGCTGCTCTCTTACCCCCCTGCCCTGCCCCCGCCCCACAAACAGAGAAAGGATAAGAGCACAAGCTCATGTTTGAGGGAAACTCTTCACTGAGTCACAGTAAAGGGCATATGTGCTGATTGTCCTGCCTGAGAGGCGGGGAACCTCCCCTGGTCTGTGAATACACTAAAGACAAATTCACTGTGCATCTGGCAGCTAGCATCTGTGCGGCTTCTAAAAGGGGCTTCTCAGCAGGGGGGGGGGGGGGCGAAATATATATATATATTATATATATATATGAAAATTTGGTCAGAAATACTGAAATATAACCACCTAGACTGGTTTTAAAACTGCTGTTCAGTTACTGCATCCATGCTGAACAACTCATAAATTATGTAGTATGCGCCCCCCCCCAAAACGCTGACCTAAGATTATCCTGCCCATTTTTATGCTGCAGTACCATTCTCCACCACTAGGAGCCCCCCTCCTGCAGACAGTGGCAGCTCTAAGGCAGAACTCAGCGGCCTGCTGCCTCACTGGACACGTCTTCATGGAGGAATGGGGAGAAAGAAGAGCGCACAGTCCGCCCCCTCAGGGGCTGCTGACAGCGGAAGTTGTTGACCATGCTCTTTTGCGCCTCCTCCTCGGCAGAGGTAAACAGAAGGCTCCGGAACACCGCCAGCTGGAAGGGGAGAAGGAGTTAGAGCTGCATGCGGCCTGGACCACACAAACCGGATCTCGCAGGAGCCCCGGACAAACGGCTACCTGGTCATGACTGACTTCGATGTGCTGCTTCATGATGATCCAGGTGACGGCCTCCGTCAGCGGGGGGGTGGTCAGGGAGCCTGCATACGTCCAATAGTTGTCTGTGTTAGATGGCAGGAGGCAGCCGGGGTCAAACCTAGTGAACTCCACCACGCTGTCCTGGAGCAGATGGCACAGGCAGAATTCCCTCCTTCAACACACATCCCTCTCAAAATTTCACTGTACTCACAAACTAATGCAGCAGTACTACTTATTTTTCAGTGAAACAACACTCATCAAGAACGTTCCAAACTGAATACATGCAGTTCACCCCACTGTCCACTAGAGGGGGGCAAAGATCCATTTCAAGATTGAAAAAACTATATGGAGAGGGCTCACTGATAACCCACCTTGTGCCTGATTGCAGGGAGGGCATCCACCAGTTTCTGCAGACCGTCGTGTCTCTTCCCCACCTAGAGCCAGATCAGAAATGTCCGATTGCTCTTCTGGGACATTCTGGCATAATTACACATGCAATAGACCCAGTCGTCATTGAGCTGGGGCTCTCTCTCCAACGTCTGAAGGCCCAGAATTAACCGCAGCCGAGTGCTTTATGCTTATGCAATGGCGGCAGGGCGTGACTCGCACCTTCAGAAAGATGCCGATGACCGCAAGCCCGTTCTCCTCCATCACCGCCTCCTCAAACAGACTGTACTTCTCCGAGTTCCAGTGGACGAGGTGGAGCTTTGGGAAGACGAGCAAAAGCACAAGTGAAGAGGCGCCGAGGAGGCCTTTCCCCCACCGGCTGCACCCCCCTCATCCTCAACACATAGCCTCAGCTGTAGGGACTCTGATGGGAGTGTCTGAACTGAGAAACTTCACCTCAAACCCCAGTGCTGTGAGTCTGCTTTTGTGATGTCTGTATGAACAGGCTATTCAGACCTCAGTGAGTATCCTGAAACAGGTACAGGCACTCAGCAGCTGTCTCATGCTGGGACGTCTCATTACGTATTGACCCTGATGACATCGTACTGGGTGACGACTCGGTCTAACAAGCAAGCCCTGTGTCAGCCTTCCGAGGGCTAGATCCAGGGACTCCCTCAGGAGTGGCCAAGGCTGCCAGCTAAACGGAGGCAGCAATGGGGCATGACAGAAATGCACAAAACCCACATTATGGGAGATTAAAGGCCCATAAACGGCTAGCAGATTAATGCTACAATGAAGTGATTGGGGGATTCTAGTATCACAGTAAGACAGGGTGCCCTCCCTAACAGAGTCGGGACACAAAACACAGGCAGTGGGGACACAAAACACAGGCAGTGGGGACACAAAACACAGGCAGTGGGGACACAAAACACAGGCAGTCGGGACACAAAACACAGGCAGTCGGGACACCGCCTTTCTGCAGCAAAACAGCTGCATCTAGCTGCCTCTCCACAGCACACTGTAAGCATTATCACACCTAACATCAACATAAACAGAGAGACACGAAAACAAGCAGAGACCTCAGCTGGGTAGAGGCAGCGGTCCACAGTGTGCTCCGAGCCCCAGGCGTTGCTCTCCCCCCAGTGGAAGTGGAACTGGCAGAGCCGATATTGGTCTTCCAGGGGCCCACCTCTGAGTGCTGAGGGAAGACGCCAGGATCAGGAGAGCTGGCAGCCCCAGAGCCCCAGCCCCACTGAGGATAGAAACTCCTACACAAGTTTGCCTCTAGTCTACATACCAAACACATGGAAACTTCCCATTTACTATTACAATGCAGTAACAATCTGAGTGATTGGCTAACACTGAAAGTGCACCTCACAGCCAGTTACCATAGTGAGCTGGAAGAGCAGGAGGACATGATTCTTCTGGAACAGGGCTTATAACAGCCTGTCCTTTTTGCATGGGTGCTTTAAAGACTAAAAGGACTGAAGACGAAGGATTATTATGGATAAGAATTTAGTCAAAACAAGCCCTGGGCTGAAGGCACCTCAGAGAGGCGGGGGGAGACTTGGTCAAAGAACACCTGCCACACAGCAGCCCTGGGGATGTTGTGACTGACCTAGAACAAACACAGCTAGGCCCCCAGTCACTGTGTCACTGTGCAGCCTTGGGGGACAGCGCTGCCTTGCCACCCCAGCCAGGTTCAGTAAGTTCACCCTGGTCAGATTAGCTGAGGCCATAAGTCCAAAGACTGGCTGGGGCTACTGTTGTCTGACCAAAGACCGAGCCTAAGCACGCAAGCACTGCGTCACGGATACGTCAAGGAGAATATTGATTACATCAATATTCTGTTTTTCAGCTCTCTGAATCTGCTGCAATGGCATGTTAAACATGGACAGTACTTACGGGCACTAATATGCCAGTGTTACTCCAAAGCTCCATCTTTTATCACTGTCCTGTCATGAATGTTGCACCGTGGGTTCAGGAGGAACATTATTTTGTATCACTGTGTTCTGTATGTTACTGAGATGACAGTAAAGCTTTACTTGGCTGGGCTTGACTAAACCATACATATAATGACATAATAATAATATTGGAGATATGCTTTATTAGTAAAGAATATGTTGCAGGCATTGGCATTCCTGTTCAGGGTCCCGAAGGCAAATACGCACAGGCTAGGGGAAGCTGCATAAAGGAATGCACATCGCCTTGGCAACTTAAGGGCAGCTTCTGGTGAAGTCTTGCCTGTTTGCCAAGTGTGTTCTGCATTAATGCTACCCTACCCAAAACCCCAGGCTGTGATGGGGGTTTGAAGCCCTCCCAACGACACTGGCTGTTTCCAGCACCTGTTCTGTGAGCATTCCCACAGTGGTCAGACACAGAGCTGCAACCTAAGCTTTTGTTTAAGCACAAAGAAGTGTATTCAGCCAGTGCCCATTTACCCACAATGCAATGCTGCTTTGAGAAACCACAATAAACGTAATCAGAGGGGACACTTCACTGAGGCGGTCTTAGTGCTTGCTTTCTCTATCTGCTTTTCTAGTTGAATAAAGAAATGTTGGGCACACTGACAAGTTACCTTCTCTATCAATACATGCTGTGGCAAGCAGGGCTGTTACATGCCCTCTGGATGTTTTATGTCTGGGTGTGTTTTATACTGTTACTGCATGCAATGTCATTGTTTTTCAAGGACCTATCCCACGTAGCAAAGCAGAAAAACAGCTATGCTGCAATAAGAACAAGGACTGCATAAAGAGAAGTAAAACAAGTCATCATCTTGCATAGAAAAGGAAATCAGCGATGATAGGTTCAGCTCTGTTACTTGCACACAGGCCAAGATGTAAAGATTAAAATGACAAACTCATTAACAAATTAACAAACATAATGATTACAAAAGTTCACTGTTCTACTCTAGTAGACTCACTGGATTTGTCCGTGGTGTCGTCAAACTCCACCAGGAAGGAGTATCCATTGTTCCAGATCTGCTGGCATGTCCTGGGGTCATATCTAATGGAGAGGGGCTGGAGGTGGGGGTCGTAGATGCTCTTGCGCATGGTGATGTTGATTGGGGACTGCCGGTCACCCCCAGGGATGGCCAGGGGCTCCTGCCACATCGGGTGCACTGGTGGGGGGGGGGGGGGACAGAGGCAGAGAGGTGTCAATGTGCACACTCAGTGAGCTTAGTGAGGTTCAGGAAACCTTAGGCAATACTTGCACTAGCTTGAAATTACTTAAGAGGATTTTGAAACAACACGAACGATCAGTAGACCATAAACTGAATTTGTGCTTCAGGTTTAAGTAATACATGCACTTTTAATATGTAACTGGAAGGGATTTCTTCACCGTCGTAAGACTCGTGACTGTTATTTAAACATGGATGTGGTGCGGCAGTTTTTATTCACTAAATTCTTTGCAGGGCTGTTAACCCAGATTTCCAGGGTGGTGTCCAAACCCCTCCCTGCCCCCTGCCTGCTCCTTCGTTCCCCAGCCCTGGGGCACAGGTCTGCACACCACTGCCCTCCCTCACTGACAAGCCTCCGCTAGACAAACCAATAAATCAGCCGAAATGGCGTCCAATTGCCAGAAAGAATTCCACTACTGACAGGTCTAACAGGGCATGTAGCTTCACTGTGTCACACTGTAAATTTCAGAACGCTATGTACTTCAAAATTTCAGCGTTTTACTGCCAGCATGTAAGCTGAGCAGAGTATAGCTTCTTCACTTTGCCTCTCAAAGATGGAGAAATCTGTAAGTTTCAAACCACAAATGTCTTAACTAAGCCTATGCGACACTGGGTTCCTGCTGTGGGAATTTAAACCTAGAACTAATTTTTCTTAAAAACAAAAGAAGATGAATGAATAAATGTAAATGTCACCTAATCCTGCTCTCATATTTCACCTTGTCTAAATTACTCAAACTAGGTCAGTCACATCGTTGTGCATCAGATGATGCATAAAATATAAACAAAAGCAAGGCAAGGTGACAAAAGCAAGGCAAGGTGTTTGGAGGAAAGACTATCAGCCCTGTAATCCAATCCTGTTGAATGACAGGTAAGCATAATATTGTGTAATTACGTGATAACATGTTTAAAGTCAATGGAACTGCATATTTCTCTTAAGAATAAAAATAACACTACAACACGCAACCATTATGAAAATAACTCCGATACAACTACTTACTGTTAAAAATCTATGATGGCAATAAAAATGTCGTTTCAAACATCTAAACGCATACGACACTGACCAAAAATGACATTAATTATATAATTATTATAATTTTTATTATTGTTGTTGTCGTCGTCATCATCATGAAAGAGAATAATCTAGTTCGCGAGGGGCTACGTTAAGGGTCCCGCAGCCTTTTATCTTCATATATTAGTTTAATTCTTTTATTCTTCTTGTGTCACTCCGAAATAAATGTTTGGGATCCTGTAGAAAACTCTGTTAACATACACGATATAGTGAGTATTTACAGTATAAAGGAGGAATAGGCGATCTGGGATGGTAACTGTGTGTTGTCCCGGGCAGACGGTACTTCATGTACTAACGCGAAGCGGAGTCGCCGTCGCTCACCTCGTGACAACACGAATCTGCTGGAGCTGGCGGTGAGACTGCAGCCCCGGACGGGCGGCCATCGCCGACGCTGGGACGGCTTGGCAAGGGCGCCGAAGAGACAGCGCCCCAGAGATGCTGCTGCTGCCTTGAGAACCACCATGCTGTTTACACCGAAGCAGATACCTTCGCAGCCACCTTTCTTCTCAAAAAAGAAAAACAAAAATTATATTGTTTGACTGCAGCTTAAGCACTCGGTCTGTTTTCGGCGTCTGCTCGTGCAGCCGGTCAGAGGACTGAAGATTTTTTTAAAGCAGGCTCATATTACTCCCTAGTTAGTGAGGTGCCGCTCCACCTTCTGGGGTCGGCCTCCATTTCCCGCCTATTGGTTGGAACGAGAACCCGCATTTAGCTCCCTAAATGAACTATTGTTTCTTGAAAATTACAGTCTAAATTACGTTATTTTCCAGGGTGCCGAGAACACCATTTATTTATATTTTCGCCATTCCTAAGACGTCATCGAATATGGGAAGGCGCAACTACGGCCTATCCCGTGACGTCCGCCAATCAGCTGCGCCCTTCGGGTGGGCGTTCCGCCTTAATATAGGGAAGCCATTAGACCAGTGACATGTCACGAATCAATGAAAAATGTAAGGTACGTTATCCTGACATGAGTCCTCTTAATTGTATTAACAAGAATTATACAGTTATGTTTTAAATACTGGTCAAGGTACATTTGTGTATAAATACTACGTTTAATAATAGACCATTTTGATCCCCTGTCGATCTTATCTTGACCCTACTGATACTGTAGATGTGGTGTCCCCTCTCAGCTTCTCATGTTGACGTATCTCGATAGATAAATAACAGCTGTCCTCTTTTTTGATCACGTTCCCTTCGTTGCCATTCAAATGCGTGCGCGCGATTTCCAACCCCAGGTTCCAGTAAAAAACACCGTTTAAAAGGAGCATGGGCTACAACATATTATATATGCGATAACAAATTCATGTATCGATTTTCGCGAGGGTCCATACGCTAGCATGGGTTTTATATTTAACGGAATTGAATTCTTTGGTTTTGGGAAATTTGCTGCCAGAAACGTAATTAAATGGCTGTTTTTCATAACAGTAATCACATTGTAAGTGATTATGCGATATTTAGATGTCTTTCAGTGTGATAAAAACTTTTTTTTTACCTCGTATGGACATTTTTTCTTTGTCCCCACAAAGGAAACTCAATTTTATAAAAATATATGAATGCAATCAAAAAACTAAAAATGCCAAAAGCACAACTCTATTCAAATTGTCAGCCTCACACTTTTTGCAAAACACTACACACAGTGATTTGCAAAACACCTAACACACTTGTCGCATATGTCAGACACAGACATATATCATGATATCGCTTCCTTGCCATTTCAAAGTAGTGGCTTTCAAATGACCATACCTATGAACAAATTGGTAAAACACAACCACCAGGTGTGCAGACACGTAGGGGCTTAACTGTAGACACACCAATCAGGTTTAAGCTCTATAAAAAGACAACTGGTGAGTTGTCTTCCAAAAATGGAAGGCATCAGAGGGAGCATGAGGATGAAAGGGGGAGGCTGTGGTGGAAGAGAAGGAGGTGGAAGAAGAGGCTGAGGCCAAGATAGAGACTGAGGTAGAAGTTTGTGCCACACTAGTCACCCACGTGATAAACCATGAACTAACACTGTGGGAGGCTGGACTGAGAGTTCAGCCAAATCTCAGCAGATACAAAGTGGCATCAGTAGTTCGGACACTTCGTCCAGAACACAAGTGTTCTATCTACAGTAGATCAGTAGCTTACTGTATGCATAAATCAGCACTTTATGGTAGTAATTCCTGTGATATTTTACATGAGGCTACATGTATTCTGTTTGGTCTAGAGAGGATGGAGGGTTGAGAACACCAAGGAGGAAGGGGGCCCATATCCACACAAGAACAAAAAGAGAACAATCATAAATTTGGTTTTGGCCAATAGGACAATAAGACAGAGATATTCTAGCCAAAAAACATGAAGTTCAAAACGAAACTTATTTCAGGGACTTTTCTTACAATACCACCCTCATTCTCATGGTTTTAGACAGATTACACAACACTGTCGGCGCAGCAAACCAATCGGACCAGATGCAGTACATTGTCACCTGGGATACAACGTATCTTTCCACCGATCCCCTCTGTTCAAAAACTGATTTCAGTAACATCCCCAATTTACAGTCCAACACCTTCCACCCCTTCCTAAACCCCATCGAAGAGTTTTTCTCAGTATGGCGGTGGAAGGTTTACGATCTCCAACCCTATGTCCAGATACCCCTCATTCAAGTCATGGAGGAGGCCTGTAATCAAATGGATGCAGCATATGTTACAAGGATGGATTCGACATTCAAGAAAGTTCCCATGTTGTCTTGCAAATGAGAATATAGTCCGCAATGTTGACAAAGTCCTATGGCTAGATCCAGCTAGGTTTTTAAAAACTGTACTAGATACAGTAATTTATACTTTTGTCTCTCCAAATGTGTCTGCTGAGATACAGTGGTATGTACAGTGGTAGTATGAAAACTGGGATATGTTTTGTTCTGAATGTGTTTTGTTCTAATGTTCAGTATTGACTGTCTTGAGTATATGGAGAGAAATACAGTAAATAAATATTTTCATCAGTCTACAGAATTCGTCTTGTGGAGTATTTGGTGAATTTATTTTTGTACTTTCTCTGTGTACTTTGATCATTAGGAAAGTAGAAATGCTAAAAGTGTTTTGAGTTGAGCACAGTAGTGTGTAATCATTCAAACAGAATTAGGTCTATGACTCATGCGTGCAATATGATCACAAAATCACGTTTTTATAAATAATTTTATAGTTTTGACTGAAGTGTTTCATTTTGAAAAAGATCTGGGGTGTTCTGATACTTCGGTGTGTGGTTGTCTGTAATGTTTTGACAAAATGGGCCCTATTCTCAAAATTGTAGTTGAGAAATTGAAACACACTAATAAGTAATCCGTTTAAGGTTTCATGACAAAGAACTAGGCCATGATTACCTTTGATATTACACAATGATTACTTTTTCAAATAGTGCCGTTTTAATCTCCAGATTAAATCAAAGAGCATTTGATCAAATTTTTACAAGCTGTTAAAGTATTGGGGATACATAGGCTGGTATTGAAATCCCTTCAGTCTTTGACAAAATGACTCTTAAATTCATTATTGGATTTCTACATGTTAAATTTATTTTCAGTTTTATCAGTAATTGTGTCAAAATAACAGATCAAAATCACATTTTTGTATTTACACAATGGCGTTCCAAGGTATGTCTGAGTGCTTTTAACTGATGTCCTACTTTTTTACAATCTTTGAGTGAAAACACAACAGGTTTATTAACATTCATTTTTAACTTACATGTCTGAGAGTTTTTTTTTATGTAACTTCCTTTGTAACTTCATTCGGATCCTTCAGAAATCATGTACCATTTGCAAATTCACAAAATTGTAATTATTTTCCTACAGCTTGTAATTCTGTTAGCACATCCTTTTTAACACATAGAGATATTCTAGGTCATTAACAACAAAAATAAGGAAATAAGTTTTGAATCTTTTACAAGTCCTATGAAATGGTTCTGCAGAGCTGCCACATTGTATAATGCCTGAATAGCTTTCAAAAATATACTACCAGTCAAAAGTTTGGTAGAGGGAGTGTTTACTTCTTGTTTACTATTTTTTGCATTTCAGGGTAACAATGAAGACTTTCAACACTAGAGATGACTTATGTGAAGACTTCAAAACTAAGCAGTGACCAAAATATTGTTGAACAAATCAAAAACGTCTTTAGATTTTTCAAAACACTCACCTCTTACCTCGATGACAGCTTTACAAACTCTTAGGGTCCTCTTAAGAAAAAAATTACTTGATCAACTGGTCTTTGATTTCATCTGGAGAACTGCACTATTTGAAAAAGTAAGTATTGTGTAATATGAAAGATAATCGTGGCCCAGTTCTTCCTTGTGAAACCTTAAACAATGTATTCAATATAAAATGGATCACTTATTATTTAGCGGAGAAAGATAGCATGTTCCTTACTAAGTTTGCTTTATGGGTGGCCTTGAATTCCTCTTGAAATGTAGTTATTCACTTGTTAACATGGCTGTTTAGCTGGCAAAATCTCATTAACAAGTTTTCCTGGCCTAGATACTGGCCAACAAATTCCCCCCACATAAATACTATTTGGAATAAAAAGGGATATTCAGCATAAAAAGAAGTCAATATTTTTAAGTATATGGTTTGAAAAAGATAAAACCATTTTTTTCATATGCAAAGATATTATTTCGATTATGATTAAACAATATACCATTGTATTTAAAAATGTTGAAAAATTTCAACTGAATAAAGAACATTTCTCTGAAAAGGAAATAATCTTTCACTTACATTTCCATTGTGTATATTGTATTGTATATATTTATATGATTATATGGTACAATGTGATTTCTATATTATATATATTTGTTTTTAAAATGTATTTTTTTATCTATAGATTTGTCCATAAAAATAGATTGGGATCTGTATTCTCTTCAGAATACAGTGGTCCCCCTGGTTAACATGTGTGACAAGACAAAAATGAAAGAAGAAAAAAGTGCATAAAAATGCATATTTCATGCATTTCATAGCCCTTCACCTTTCATCCTATTTTCGATATGGTTTCTCGTTAACCTGTAACCATTGTTCTTTACACAGTCAACAACAGTTCTTCGCAAGCTGGTTGACGGTTTGACGGCCGTGATGATGTCAGACGCATGCGTGGGCGCGCATAGAACGTCGTCTGTGACGTTCAGTATGGCGGTTAGCTGTGTCTCTTTAAATTAATAACAGCCTGTTGCTTCGTATTGTGTAGGTGAGGTACAGGAGGGTGTTCTGTGAAGCAGGACATTTCACTTAGCTGGGTTAATATAAAAAATAATAGCAAGCACGCCGTTCTCAGCATCTGCAGTTAGTCATTAGTTTTTAGTTATAATCATCAAAATTAAAAGAAATAAACACTTGAAATATATCAGTCTGTGTGGAATGAATGTATACATTATACGAGTTTCAGTTCTTGAATGGAATTAGTGAAATAAACTTTTTGAAGATATTCTAATTATATGACCAGCACCTGTATATATATATATTATCAAGATTATACTAGAGCCGTTTTTTTCCATCCAGGTTTTAACATTTAAGCATAATTATTGAAACATACAAGACTGAAGTACGTAACCTCTACTAGTGCCCCTACAATGAGTGAAAGAATAGATGCAATAGCTTGCGCAATTTAAATAGATGTAATATACTTAGTTAACAAATGAAGCATAGATCTAACAAACTTCTAAGAGGTAGCTGTTCCCATTTATGTGAACCGATTTTAATCCAGAGCTTTTGGAAACACTAACCCCCCCCCCACCACCCTAGAAATCTGCAGATGGAGAGATGTCAGCATGGGTCGTACCCAGAACGGCTGTGGGTTTAGTGCGAAGGAGCCTGATTGTCAAGGGTCATCACCTAACCCAGACAAGAACAGCTATTCTTCACGAGCTTGGCTTCTTCTTACACGTCTACAGACGCGTTCACAATGACATTGCCAAAACGCCAAACGGAAGGTGCTACCTATGAGGCAACGGCGCATAAGATTAAACGCGTTCCCTTTGGGGGTGCTCTTTTTTTTTTTTTTAACAAAATGAATACGCTTTGGGTAATACATCAGTTATGTCCGTTGAGCCTCGGAGCTTTTATTCAGTCGTATTTGGTCCAAATAACGTACAGTATGGATGTGCCTAAACAGATCTATAAAAGTATAAATAATACCAACTACATATGCTCACAATTTGCTCAAACTGTATCCAAATACATACTTATCAGTCATCAATCAAAAAAAAAAAGAGGAAAAAAAAAAAAGTCTGCAAAATGTCACTTTCACAACTGGACAAGCAAATTGAGAACCTGTTCACATTGAGAGATGTGGAGGACGTGTCTGGTTTAAGAAACATTTCAGACACTGGATCCAAATAACCATTTAAAAATACCAATCAGAAGAACTTGTAGGCAAGTGTCTAATAAAAATACAGGCCGAGTTGCAGTCAAGTCTGTGTTCTTTCTGTGTACTTCTGGTGAAACACAAAGTTGAGTGTAAGTAAGCCTACAAAGGCCTCTGAAATTTCAGAAAATTTCTGAAATTTTTCCTTCTGAAATGGCGCCCTCTGTGGTCCTTTTCCCTGACACTATTGAAAACCCAACAAACACAAGCCTGAAGCTTTTA
This sequence comes from Paramormyrops kingsleyae, assembly GCF_048594095.1. Taxonomy (NCBI): domain Eukaryota; kingdom Metazoa; phylum Chordata; class Actinopteri; order Osteoglossiformes; family Mormyridae; genus Paramormyrops; species Paramormyrops kingsleyae. The sequence continues at coordinate 21,278,909 of NC_132809.1, read as the reverse complement.
ACAGTTTTTTTTTTTTGTACACATATATTTACAGACATTCGGCAGGAGGAGTATGAAAACAGCAATGGATGAGCCCCACCCAGCAGGGGGAGGGGCCAGACCACTAGTCCAGCGCGATAATGTCGTCATCAGTGGAGGTGGCGGGCTCCTCCAGCCGCTTCCTCTTCGACCTGCCCTCCCCAGTCTCCGCGTCTTGCAGCTTCCTCTTGTGTCCTCCAGGCTCTGCAGCAACATCCGTGGCACTTGAAGATGGCTCTTCATCCGAATCCACGATGAGCACGTCATCCTGCTCGGCGGGGGCTGGTCGGGACAGAGGTTCACAGAGACAGTCTCACCCCTACATGCCGGCTTGTCAAAAGAAATACTAGACCCACCAGGCAAATGAGCCCCAGAAGAGGGTAAAAGGACAGCAAAGCTGGGTGACTGTCACTCACCCTTAGAAGAAGTGGAAGGCAGGGCTGAGTCCTGGTTGCCATTAGCAATGTTCTTGGCCTCCTCAGGGGCGCTGGGTGCAGGTGCTTTTTCTGGAGCATCACCCACCACCTCAAACTCCACATCCTTCTCCAGGTCCTCACTAAAGACACACGCCAGACAGCGTTTATCCCCATGCACCCATGAAAACAGTCACATGGGCACAAATGCGCACACCCACCAGTGCAGTACGTTAACCAGGAGTGTGTAGTCCTGCAGAAAGTCATCCGCTTGCAGCCGGCTCCCATTCCGGATGCCAAACTCGGATAGGCACCTGCTGTTATTTCCTGCAGATTCAAGAGATTTTCTGTTATATATATATTCTGAAGTAGATCTGGCTGAACCAAGGACACAGCACCCTCTGCTGGACAATAGTCATATTATTAATTAAAGAGAAGGAAGCCTGACCCTCAGTTTCCCCCTCCTCGGAGGAGATAAGGATGGTTCCCTTTCCATCCTCGATCTGAACGTCTGGTGCCACCATGCCGAACTTCTCTTTCAATATCTGAGGCATACAACAGTGCAAACCAGTAAACCATAATGTTTATCACCTTCCAAACTGGTATATTTCCCGGGCCAAGTGCTTTAAAATACCATTTTTAATCAAAATATAACTTCGCAGATAAATGTGAAATTACGTGTACAAAGTTTGGACAGGAGGGTTGGACATTAAACACGGCTCACCTAACAAGGAAATATTAACCAATCACACAGCACCCCTTCTGAGGGGAGAAATGCAGGTTGGCATGTTTTTTATGGGATAAGGCAACTGTCACCCATGTGTGTGTGTGTGGTTGACGAAAGAGAACCAATATTACAGAAGATGGACTGTAGTATTTAGCATATAGTGTTACTGCCCTACCCACTGAAACTCAACACCTGAACACCTCTCCTCTGTCCACATGCTGCACCGATGCTCTGAAATGTTAGTGGTGATCATGGCAGATGTAAGGTGGCGGAATTGGCTGAAGCGAGACCCACACCTTATCCTGCAGGCTGAGCACCAGGGTCTTGCTCACGTTGAGCCGCACTGTGACCTCCGGCTTGCTGGCACAGACGTAGCAGTTGGCGTTGGGTGGGTCCAGGGCACAAGGAACCAGGAGCTTCTTCCTGGGATTGGGCTGCTTGTTCAGGAACACCTGGGGCACAGCAGGTGGCGCAGTGGTTAGGGAGCCACATCGGTATGTAATCTGAGATCTGAGGTTATGGTGTTTGGGGGGTGTCCACACCGTGCGGCACTGCTCCAGCTCGCCAGATAGGATCTTCAGCGCCTCCAACACGATGAGGCCAGCGATGACGGCGTTGGTAGTGGCAATAGCTGGGATAATGTTCCCTGCCATAGCTGGAGAGAGAAGGTGACAATCAGGCACAGGAGCAGCCAGCCACCCCCCCCCCACCCCACCCCCACTTCAGGGTCCCAACCCCCACTCACACTTAACGTCAAAGCGGCTCTTCATGTTCATGCTGAAGACGTGCATACGCAGGTTGGCCGCCGCAGTCACAAAATCCATTGCTGGGGGGTCGTCCTGTCAATCGTGAGCAAGACAGAAATGTCAGACACGGACTTTTACGCTAAAGCCACTGTAACAACAGCCCATAGTAATAAGGGGGACAGAAGCACTTACATAGAGTTTACATACTCAAATATAATATGCTAAACCTAGAACACATTCAAACTAACCAAAAATAAGTCTTTAACAATCCCTGCAGCCATGAAACCAGGGGAAAGTGCAGTAAACATTCCATCAGCTCCCCTCGGAGGATAAGGATACTCAGCCCATCGTAGCCTCCCTCTCCCACTACGTCTGAGACCCTGACAGCTTCCCCAGGCCTCACCTTGTCCCACACCAGCTGGGCCCCCTCGCCCTTTTCGGCCAGCTGAGCACGCAGAGTCTCCACGCTGCTGGAGAAGAGCTGGGAGTGGCCCCTGACACTCAGGACCTGCTGGTCCCGCAGGCCGGGCCCCGACGCCTCCTCCTGGGAGCACGCTGCATCATGGAGGGAGGGGGGGACGTGTCATTCGTGTCACACACGCAAATCCTCAGAGCATCAGGGTGGAGCCCCACCACCGTAGGTGACACAGGCAGCAAGCCGGACAAAACATGCAGTGGGAAGGGCATCCTGAAGAGGGCGCCACAACACGGTCACAATGAGGTCACTTCAGACAGATGGCACAGACTGACGGGAGGGAATAACGATGGGAGCTTACAGTCCATAGCTTCAAAAACGTCACTCGCTTTAAAAAGGCGCAGCAGGTGCCCCACTACTGTCAGCTTCACAGCACAAGTGGGGGTCAGAGAAAAGCGGACGAGGTAGAGTCCCGCTCACCCATCTGCTGCACGTTGGCCCAGTTCAGCGGCTGTGGGGCCTTACGCTTCTTCCACAGCTTGTCCATCGTCAGCAGATACATGATGTCATCTTTGAAGAGCTGCAGATGCAGAGAGCCGCAGAGACGGCCTTTTAGATGGCATCCTTGGCAGCGAGAGAGGGCGAGGGCGGTGGGCACCCACCTTGTTAAAGATCTTGATGGGGTCATAGCCGGTGGAGCGGGCCCACTCCTTGGTGGACACGCGCTTGATGTCTCCATCCTGGTTGGACGCTTCTGCTCTTGCGGCACTTTGTGCAGGGTCCCCTGGGAACGGGACAGGGATGTTAGAGCATGGACCCCCCCCTTGCCTGTACGACACGGCGTGCTAGCGCTCGGCCGGGTGGGACATGCGCTCACAGGAGGCCTCGGGGTCGGCAGTGTCCGGGGAAACCTCCTGGTCAGCGTCCTCCTCTCCAAAGAGCTGACTGCAGAAGACAGGAAAGCAACAGCTCACAGGTCAGCGCCTCCTTAGAGAAACGCCACGTGGGCGTACAGACAAAGACACTGGCTCATACTCTCTCCTGGGGCCACAACAGTCATTACAGTAACTTCTCGTTTTGCACAAGTCGAAAATAGCCCATTTAAAAATAACGCCGTATATCCTCAAGTAGATCCCTCCATCCTCAAACCAGCTATTAAGAGCCACCTGGAGTCTGTCCCAGGCAAACAGGGAAATCCCTGGATGGAGTGGAAGGTCATATCAGGACACGTACAGCAATTCACTATGGGTAATTTAAAGACACCAATTAGTCTAAGTGAGTGACTAATTGTGAGATTTAACCTACATGACCGGTTCAGAATATGAAACCATGACACACACTCACATGAAGAAGCAGCAGAGGCCCTAAACACAACTGCTCAATACATATGATATTTCAAATCACTCATGCTGGTAAACTGCAACTCTCAGGTAAACAGAGAAACCTCTATGCTTCATCGCAGGCATTAGGGAGGAGCTGCACGCTGACTATACAGGACACACACTCTCTGACCGACTGCCTTTCCGGTATATGCTATGTCCTACACACTGGACAGCTGCACCCAACAGCATCCAAGCTCTTACTTATAGAGGTATTTGGCCCACACGATGCAGTGGATGGGCTCGGAGGGGGTGTTGCGAATGGTGCATCCTGGGAAGGTTTTCTGGGTGGGCTTCGGCTGGCACTCGTAGCATTCGGTGAGACCCTGTGAGGGACATGAGCACAGCAGTGGGGTTAGGGTGACACTCTGCCAGCTACCGCTAGCCCGCTAACCGCTAGCCCGCTAACACCAACAGTCATTCACGAGGGCAGCCAGCACTGCTGCCTTACAGCTATAGTGCTGGGAGCTTGAGTCTCATTCTGGGGGGGCAGTGTGTGGTACAGCGGCTGAGGACTGTGCCCATGATTGGAAGGTCGCTAGTTTGAATCCCGAGGCCGGCAGACTGATACCACAATTGGGCCCCAGAGCAGGGCCCTTAACCCCCAGCTCCAGCACTGCACGCTGGCTGACTCGACGCTGTGACCCCAAACTTACCCTCTCACCAGTACATGTGTCTGTGTCTTTCATAGAGCGCAAGACTGAGTAGGTGAAAAGAGATTTTCCCATGAGGATTAAGAAAGCTTCTGTATTCTGTTGTATTCTATAGAAACTGCTGTGCTCTAAATACGCAGACAGGGCCCCATCCATCTTACAACTGCTCATCTACTACAGGGTCATGGCACAAGGGCAGGGGGCAGGTGACCCCTGGGGGAGAGACACCAGCCCACTGCAGGGTGCAGACAGCGTGACCCACTGTGCTGGCACAGACTGAGCTACGTGTGCTGATTGGATTTGGAGTCAAGACTCACCTTCTTGATGACCGTCACCTGGCCCAGGTACCCTGCCGTGCCGCTCTCTATCAGCGGGATGTCTGCCGCCAGACACATCCTGTTCACATGGTTACGGGCCGCTGCAAGACACAGGGGGACGAGACGGGCAGGACAAGGCGGCAGTGATGAGAGTAAGCGAGCAGAACAGAGGGATGGATGAAGCAAGGGTGAACTTTAACGGCCGGGGAGGGAAAGGATGGCGAGCGCCCCATACCTCGATTGTCCAGGGCGTTCATGACCAGTGTGAAATTCCTGAAGAACTCCACATTGTAATCAGGGCTGTGGATATAAACACATAAAAAACACAGACCACACCGACGTCAGAAACAAAACCAGTATCCAACCGTATGCACACAAGGCAGCTGACTTACTTCATGATGCTGTCATGGTAGGACGTGATGTTCGCATCAGGACAGAAGTGCAGTACACTCTCCTTAGCAACCTACAACAGGTTAGTCGTAACAACACACACGTTACACACTGAGCGCAACAGTGGAGACAGCAATATTACACAACAAACAGCAAAACATAAAACATCTATCAGAACAGGCACCAAACCACACGCTTCACAGACATTAAAAACATCATCGACTGTTATATTATACAATTAAATGCAAACTAAACACAAAACAAAATTTAGACTGTTTGCAGGAACAAAAAGATAAGAGAGAAAACGAAATACTCTCCTTACCTGAGCTTTAGACTTCCCCACGTGTTTTTTCTGGAAGAGGAACTGTCTGTTCAGGTTGCTGACATCAATGGTGTCCAGGTCGATCTGTAGGCGGTCAGTTAGTTATCAGCGATCACACGTGCAACCGCAAACCTAACACACACACCCCCAAAATTGTGTTGTAAATCAGCGCTTCATTTAACGGGCATACTATACTGGACACTTAGCCCGCTACATATACAGCAAAAATAAGTCCCAATTCAAAATTCATAGCTTACGCTCATTACTAAAAGCTGGTCTAAGACAAACTGGGAGTTTTAATTCGTGAAAAGTCTATGGTAAAATGTTGCTCACGCCTCATTCTTTAATCCCTTCAGTAAATATTACAGGTGCAAACTTATGCATCTGTAGGACACTAAAAGAAAATTTCGATGCCCCGAGTTTCCATCTCCATGCAGACCGACGCCGCCGCAAATGTGTGTAAAACGTCACCGGTTTTTGCGCTCCTTTTCCCTCCCATACAGAGAGACCGGCTGGCGGGTAAATGTTCGGGCAAGGGCAGCAGTGGTGCGGACGATCAGGGGACAAAAACACGCACGTCTGCTGTCATCTGGTATGACAGCAATGCAACGATCAAGGACTACAGGCGTATGCGACATCGCATGAAAGTGTTAGTGGTAGCCGTGCAGGGTACCAGAGGCTTGTAAGGGGGCTTTAGACAAAGCTCGGGCAATGCACGTAGCTGCAGCTACGGGTTCGCTTTTAAATCACACTCACGCATTCCCTCTCACAAAGAGCCGCTTTTGCACCGCACAAAGTCACACAATCTTAAATCTGCCCGCCTGATTACCCGATACCGCTGGATAGGCCTTTCGGGTACAAAGGCAGGCGAAAAAAGTGTGCACCCCCTTTTTTCCTCGTCTTTCTTACCACTTCAATGTTTTTGAAGCCGGTGAGGACGAGATTTTTGAGCAGCTCGCATCCGATGCCCCCGGCGCCGACCACCAGCACTTTGCAGGACGACACCGAATCGGCAAGCTCTTTACGAAGGGACCCCACCAGCTGTACCATTGTGAGCGGCTACAATCGGACGCGGCACTGTATGAAAGCTCCACTACGGAAGCTTTACGCCACTATTAGCGCTACAGAGGCGATGACGGGAGTTCCGTCAGAGAAGATACAACAAAGAACACGGATACTTAGCTTTGGCGCCACCTGTCGGCGTGACGGACCACACACTCCGACACCGAGCCCCCACTCATTTTCCATACCAGCTTGTCCTATGCAGGACTACCGCTATGAATTTCGTAACGCCTTGAAAACATATCGTATTGGATCCCCAACTAAAACCAATCCAGTTATGTTCAGTTATGTCACCGAAACCAACGAAAGTCTTCCTCTCCCTATATGGGCAGCCCTGCAGGTTACATGTTCATGTCTGGCTCCCTACAATGACATAAATATTTTAATTGCCAGGCTAAAAAATTGACCTTAACCTTAGAATTGATTTTTAAAATGAAAATTTCAATTTCAAAAGGTACTTCAGTATCAATTCACACATCTTCATCACATATACTTAAGTTAACACAACCTGGCCCCATTTTGACCTCAACACATACGATGGTTAAACTCTTTTGATGTTAGATTGTCTTGAAGGCATAAAACTGAATTTATTCAGTTCCTTATCTGGTACATTATTAGTTAACACAAGGTAACACAAACAACACGATTCAAGTATGGCTAACATGTGCTATGATTTTGAAGTTGTTTTTTTCTGGATGGAACATAAATGTTATATAATGTTATTAGGGTTGGGTTTCAATAAATGGTTTTAAAATATAAAAACTGGAGTATAGATAACATTTGGTGTTAACAATAAAATCACAAAGACATCATGTGTCAAACAATGTTTGAGATTTAAACAAGTGAAATTTCTTTTTTTTTTCTTTCTTTGAAATAGAACCACAGAGTCTGTCTGGGTATCAGATGATAACAGTTATAAACCCCTCCCACATTGCCCCCCCCCACTCGGCATTCGGCTCCTGGCTGCCGCAATTTGCCTCTCAATAAATCAGAGACCAGAACAAACAATAGAATAGCCATTTCCATGACCGAAGTTCTTGTACAGTGCACAATACCGACTGGTCGGAGAGCTAGTTGTAAGTCCAAGCAGTCGTTAAACAGGTAGGTCGTTAAATGAGGAGTGTCTGTATTTGTTAATTAGATTATGCATATTGTAATATTTGTTATTTTCACCACATTTTCAGCTTCTTTGGATTGCATTTTATTCCTCTGCCACCCCAGCAAAATCATTGGTCCCAGTCTGGCCACCCCATTATAAAAGGTCTGGCTTGGTCGCTGGCCCTGGATGGTTCACCAACCCAAGGCAGGGGACACACACCATTCACACACACATTCATAACTACGGGCTATGTGGCAACTCCAGTTCACCTTAGTATATTTTTGGACTGTGGGGGGAAACTGGAAAACCCAGAGAACACCCTACAGCAGGGGTGTCAAACTGCAGCACAGTCCTGCACAGTTTTTGGTTTACCCTCATTTAACAGTGCTAATTACCACACAGCTCATAAGCTAAATCATTTGTGGTGGAACAGGGAAAGAGCTAAGCTACACAGGGCTCCGGCCCCCCAGGACTGCAGTTTGACACCTCTGACCTACAGTGATACGGGGAGAACTTGCAAACTCACAGCCTCCTCGTGCTGCTGTGGTCAAGGAAGCGCTACTGGAGTCTGAAGGCCAGAAAGGAGAGAATGAGGAACAGCTTCCACCCTCAGGTCGTCCGCGTCCCCAACGAGGACAATACACAGCTAACAAGTCATTTTTTGCACTTTTATCAAACTATACTGCAATTTCACACCCTTTTACTACTGTGGACATACTCCTCCCTATTTTTATTGCTTTTATTTTGTAGTCATTTTGTTTTGATTGTTATTTTATTCTTATTTTTTATACTGTTTTATTTTCCTTTGAATTGCATACTTCCTTCAAGAACATTCCCAGAAAGTGCTTCACTACACAGTGTATGAAACAAATAAAACTTGAGACACACATAGAGCCAGGGCCGAGACTCGACCGTAGTCTCCAGAAATATGCGGCACCACTGTACCATCGTGCTGCGTTATTATCCATCCATCCATTCTCCATACTCACTTGTCCTGTACAGGGATACAGTGGTCCAGAGCCTAGTCCAGAAGCTATGGGTGCAAGGCAGGGAATATCCCAGGACGGGGTGCCAACTCATGGCAGGGAGCCCTTATCATGATTATTGTTATTATTGTTACTATCATCATTATTATTATGAATTAACTTTTAATCAACTTTTAATTTTCAGCCCAAACTAGCTGTTACAGATGCAGTGCGACTGACAGGTTTGAATATGTGTGACTTTGTGTTATCAGGGTAGGAGAAGCTAAAGTGATTCCACGTA